>NC_062222.1:120775939-121375939 GCF_902686445.1 Sciurus carolinensis
TCAACAACTAAATGACCTAACATTACAGCTCAAAGCCCTAGAAAAGAAGAACAGAATAACAGCAAAAGTAGTAGAAGGGAAGAGGGGAGACTTAAGATGAGTCCTGTAGGATTTGGAGGTGGGAGGAGAGGGAAGAAGGGAGAACCCTGAGAGAGGAGAAGACTTGAGTGCAAAATGAGCTTGAGATTTTCATGAAGCAGGGAAGTAGGCCATCCAACTAGTCTTGGGTTAGGGGGGAAGTTAACCCAAGCAAGGCTGTTTCTGGCAAAGTGGATTTGGGGCCGCAGCACTAGGGAGCCACGGCAAGCTTTGCAGTGAGTGCTCATGTGGTAAGATGAATGATTAGTGAGGTAGAGACTGAGTGGAGCACCAGGAAAATCAGGAAGACCTCTGCCCCTTGACTCTTTGAAAAATGACCACAGATGAGAGGGAACATTTCCAGATCTAGATCAGAGATTTCAGTGATATCTTAAATCTGGTCCCCTCAGGTTTACAAAAAGGGTCCTTTCTAGGCAGGACTTCTGAACCTTCGAGGGCTGTCTACAAATGAAGTGTCCAGCTGAAAAGGAGGCATTTGAAGAGTGGGGTGGTGAGGGTGTACACACCTGACCCCTAGCTGGAGAGATGGGCAGGTAGGAAAGAATGAACTCTCTCTCTCTCTCTCACACACACACACTCACACACACACTCAACACTCACATGCTCACATACACACACTCACACATACACACACTCACACACACATACACTCACACACACATACACACACTCACACACACTGCACACACTTCCCAAATGGAAAGGCTCCAGACAAGGCAGCAAGCCCTGGAATCTGCAGGAGCTACCGTAAGCAATTCGAGGTGCTTCTACATAATTTTGGCACCAAAGCAGGATCAACCACGTGGAGAGAAAATGCACCCAAAATGGGAGAATGATCCTGAGAGCAGCCAGGGGCCTGGCCATCCTCCTGACACGTAGCAGAGATCAGCGAAGTCTTCCTGTAGAAGTGAGATGTCTGAGGAGCCACCTCCACGGGCTCGTAATCATGTGGTCTTCAAAATCAAAGATCCAGTGAGTCACAATTCTTGGTTCAAGTGATAGGACCCCAAATTCAAAGGAGTTCAAGTAAAAGGGAAATGGACGGGCTCAGCTGCTAGAGCGGTTTGGCTTATGACACAGCTAAACCCAGGCCATTCTGGGGATCCGATAGGGTTCCCTGGTCAGCTCTCAGGTGTGCTGTCCTCGGTGGGGCCTCCTTTCCTGACACCTTTTTTCTAGACTATAGAAAAGCTGACCTTTCTCTGCCCCCGCCATGGTCCTTTAACAGGAAAGCGGCTTTCCTTCTCCCAGGGCCCACTTTGACCTTGCACCTCCCTTGGACCAAGCTCTGTGTCCAGCCAGGTGAATGTGGTTCTTAGGCGGGCCAGCTTGAACTGTACAGCCACGCCTGTGGCAGGGTGAGGGCAGGGGACCTGGCTGACACCCACCCGATTCCCAAAGTGTTGGGAGCAGGGAAAGTCCCCAGAAGGGAAGAGTGCAGGCAGAGAGAGAATCAGAGTACCGTGACAGTCTTCAGAAGGTCAGAGTCCAGAACAGTCCTGGATGGTGTCCCCAGGGATGGGTGTCCAAGGTGTCTCCAGGGGTGGACATGGAAGGTGTCCTCAGGGATGGGTGTACAAGGTGTCTCTAGGGGTTGACATGGAAGGGGTCCCCAGAGATGGGTGTACAAGATGTCTCCAGGGGTGGACATGGAAGGGGTCCCCAGGGAAGTGCAATATGGGTTGAGCCTCAAAGAATAAAGTGAATTTGCTCCTGGGAGAAGACAATGAGGTTTTAAGGCACAGAGGTGAGGGTAAAGACACTGCCTCTGGCCCTAAAAGATTTCTGCCAACCTGGCTCTGTCCAAATGTGAATTTTCCCTCATTGTCCCTCCTTGTGTCTACCCAATCCTGGGAGAGTGGGGTTAGGGTTCCACCTGTATGTAACAATGCGAGAGCACCTACTTCTCTTAACCACAGCATGAAAGAGAATCCATGTTCCTTGCAGAAATCACTGGGTGGAACGGAAGCCTGCCCTCATTTCCCAGTGAGCAGAGGACCTTCCCTGTGTACTCCTGGGAGCCATTAGCCTTATGGACAGCCAAGTCCAACAGGAGCAGAGTTCAGAGCACACCCAAGGCTCCTGTGCCTTGGATGACAGCCACATTCGTCCTCCAAAAGATCCCATTGAGTTCATTCGTACCTTTATCCTCGTTTCCTACTCACCTGGTTGGAGCCTTCAGAGGATTCTCTGTCCCAAGATGTGGAGTTCCACTGTCCTGGGAAAGAAGAGGCTGCTGCTGGTCTGGGGGTCACATGGACTTGCTTTTTCATGGATCATTTACTGAGGCTCTATCTGTGCAAGGCACAGTGCTAAACCCAGAGGCTGCAGAGACAAGTGGACATGGTCTTTGCCCTTAACGACCTTAATGTTCACAGGGGAGACAGATGAGCATAGTACATTACAAATGCTTTTGCTGCTGAAGATCCCACCAGTTTGAGAGGTTTGATCCTTCCTTGCCTCAGGATGTGTTCCACTGTAGACTGATAATGACAGCTCACATCTCTTCCTAACAAGATCCCGGCTCAGCACCGGCCAGTGAAGCAGCCCGAGAGAGAACCTATATTGGAATTTTTCCAGCTGGAGACTACACGCACCATTTTCTTCTCTCCCTGTTTTTCATGGTGATCTGAGAGTGTGATCCAAGGTACTTTGAGTAGCATTCTTTTAATTAAAAGTCTGAATGAGTTATCAATAAAAACATGATTGGTTACTAGCATACAGAAAACATAATCATTTTTTCAAAATGTTGATTTTGCATCCAGCAACCTTGGTCAACTCATTCATTCTAATAGTTCGACAGCAGATTTTCTTGGGGTTTCTACACAGACGATTGGGTTATCTGCAAATTAAAAACAGTTTTGTGTCTTCGTTTTCAATTATTATGCTGTTCACTTCTTTTCCTGGTCTTCTGTTGGCAAAAACATTGAAAAACTGGTTGGGAATGGCATCTGTTAAGATTTGGATCTTACATGTCTCCAGAAGACTCATAAGCCAAAGCCTGGTGGTCGGCCTGCGGTGCTACTGAGAAGTGACACCAGTGGAGGCCGGACCTGCGGAGGGAAGTTAGGTGACAGAGTGCGTGCCCTAGAGGAAGGTGTTGCTACCCCAGTCCTTTCCTCTCTCCCTCCTCGCTTCCCGTGAAGCCGGCAGCTCCGCTCCCCACCATGATGTTCTGCCTCTCCACAGGTCCAAATGCTGCAGAGCTGACCTTAGACTGAAACATCTATAAACTTTTTTATAAACGTTTGGTTTCATTTAGGAACCAAAATAAGACTTTCCTTCTTCTAAATTGACTTTCTCAGGTGTTTTGTCCCAGGAATGGAAAGCTGACCAACACCACCTTGTCTTATTTCTGATTTTAATGCAAAATATCTAAAGTTGCCCAATTGAAGTTTCACAATTAATACTACGCAGTCATTAAAAAAGGGAAAATCTTCAAAAGGCATTAGTAATTGAAATTCATATGTATTGCTTATAACTTTACATACCAATGATGGCATATTGATAGTGTTTGTCACCTGACAATGTCCCTACATATACATTTGTGTATACTTTAGTATCTGTGGGAGGACACAATAGAACTGGGAACATTAGCAGCTCCCAGGGCTGGAAATTGGGTGACTTGTAAGGATTGGTATTTACCTCTAAGTATTACTTAAGTTGTATACTTCAGTGTTGATAAATAATGGTTTTGGGGTTTTGTTTTTCTTTTGTTCTGGGGGTTGAACCCAGGAACTCTACCACTGAGTCACATCTTCAACCCTTTTAATTTTATTTTGAGGAAGGGTCCTGCTAAGTTGCCTAGGACCTTTGCTAACTTATGAAGGCTGTCCTGGAACTCGCGATCCTCCTGCCTCAGCCTCCTGAGTCACCAGGATTAGGCGTGCACCCCTGCGCCCAGCTGAGTAATGCTTTTAATGCTCTTCAGTTCAAAATATTTCTGGTTCCATTATATTTTCCTTTCTAACCCATCTGTTGTGTAAGGTGCCTTTTTTAAGTTTCCAAACTGTTGGAAGTTTGACATTCAATTTAAGTATGTTGTGGACAGAAAATGAGAACCTAATTTTATTTCTCTGAAAATATTGTGATGGAATATATGATCAATTTTAAGAGTTACTTATATTTGAAAATAATGTGTATGCTCTGCACATTTCGTACCAATTTGAAAGCATCGAATTTTTTACTTAAATTTAAATCTCAAATATTTTTGTCATCTTTTTATAATCATGTCCTTGAGAGCAGTTACGGTTTTCCACTCTGAGAATAGGTTTTCCCATTTTCCCTGGTAATCTGATCAGTTTTGCTTTTTATATTTTAAGGTTGTGGTGGCAAGGTTATACAAGTTTATGACAGCTTTATCTTCTTAGGGGGTCATTTCTTTTACTTCATCTACCACCCTCTTTGTAGCTATTAATGTTGTTGTCTTAAATTCTATTTTGTCTGATGTATTAGTCAACTTTTCATCACTATAACAAAATACCTGAGATAATCAACTTATAAAGAGAAAATTGCTCTTTTGGCTCAAAGTTTTGAAGGTTCCAGTTCACGACTGGTTGGACCTGTTACTTTGGGCCTGCGACAAGCTAACACATGATGGCAGGAGTATGTGGCAGAGCAAAACTGTTCACCTCACAAGCTGGAGAGGAAAGAACTGGGTCCCCCAATCTCTGTTAAGTTTTAGGTATGAGGTATTCCTAGAAAAGCTCATATGTTATACAAAGCAGGAAGGATAAGAGGTGGAAGGATTAGCTCATGAAAGATATAACCTAATCAATGGATTATTCCACTTGATGGATTCAAAATTTGAGTGGACTACTGAGTGGTAACTATAAACAGGAGGTAAATCACTGGGGACATGACTATATCTTGTCCCTGGCTCCTCTCTTTCTCGTTGACTTCTGGCTGTCCCGAACTGAGCAGACTTTCTCTGCCATAATCTTCTCCCATGATGTTCTGCCTCACTTTAGGCCCAGAGCAATGGAGCCAAATGATCATGGACTGAACTCTGAAACCTTGAGCCAAAAATAAATGTTTCCTCCTCTAAGTTGTTGTCAGCTATTTCAGTTACAGCAACAGAAAGTGATTAACAGATCCCCTTTAAGGACACACCCCCAAAGACCTAAAGGCCTCCCACTAGGCCCAACCTCCCCAAAGTCTACCACATACCAATAATGCCACCTGGGAACCAGGTCTTTAACAGGCCATTGGGAGGACGTTCAAGATTCAAACTCTAGCACCTCATCTGAATGTTATAATCCCAACTTTCTTACTGTTAGTGTTTGCAAGGTATAGGTTTTTCTCTATAATTAATTACAATATGGCTGTTATGGTTTAGATGTGAGGTGTCTCCCAAAAGTTCACATGTAAGACAATGCAAGAACATTTAGAGGAGAAACGATTGGGTTATGAGAGCCTTAATCCAATCAGTGAAATCAGTGGCTTAATTCCCTGATGGGATTAATGAGTGGTAACCGAAGGCAGATAGGGTATAACTGGAGGTGGGGGGGTGGCTTTGGGGTATATATTTGGTGAGCTGAGCTTAGTCTCTCTCTCTCTGCTTTCTGATCTTCATGTGAGCTGCTTCCTTCCATCACACTCCTCTGCCATGATGTTCTGTCTCACTTTGAGCCCCAAGGAATAGAACCCACTCTCCATGGACTGAGACCTCTGAAACCGTGAGCCCTCAAATAAACTTCCTCCTCTATAATTATTCTGGTCAGATCTTTTAGTCAAAGCAGTGAAATAGCTGACAAAAACAATGGTTTTGTCAGTATGCCCAGATTTTTAAAAATTCAATCTGATAATTCCTATCTCTTCACCAAGGAATTTATTCCTTGTATGTTTATGTAATTACTAATACATTTGAAGCTCTCGCTCCTGTAATTATTTTGCACTTTCTATTTGGTATTCTTTTTCCTTCCATTTATTCTGCTGCATTGATAAAATTTTCATATTCTTTCCTTTCCTCTGTTGGTGTGGAAGCTACACATTCTATTTCTATCTTTTATTATTACTTGTAACTATAATTTTAAAAAACATGCCTGAAGTCATTCAATATCTCTATCCTCCTTGAAAACATGAAAAGAAACACGTTATTTTAACTACCTTTTGTTCTTTGTCTTGTCATTGTCTCCTAAGTTTTATGTCTTATTTAAAAATTCATTATTTTTACATTGCATAGTTAAACTTACCAATACAGATGATCAACTCATTGTATCTTGATTCCTGTGTTTTCCCTTTGAGTTAATTTTTCTTCTTGCTGAAATACACATATTAATAATATTAACGAGTAGACACTGAGTAATACATGTTTTTAATCTCTGTGTACCAAAACACCCCTCAATTTAGCTGTGGATGAAATTCTAGACTCTCATTTATTTTCTGTCACCACCTTGATCATATTTCTCTGCAGTGAGATGCAATGCAGAGCAGTGGTTAGGACCAGTGGGAACCTCAGGCAAGAACTAGTGAACTTGCCTTTGGCTTGGTTTCCATATAAAAAGGACATAATAAGCAGGGCACGGTGGCGCATGCCTATAATCCCAGCAGCTCGGGAGGCTGAGGCAGGAGGATGGTGAGTTCAAAGCCAGGCTCAGCAACAGCGAGACTCTAAGCAACTCAGTGAGACCCTGTCTCTAAATAAAATATAAAATAGGACTGGCAATGTGGCTCAGTGGTTAAGTGACCCTGAGCTCAATCCCCAGTTGCAAAAAAAAGTAGGGGTATAATAAGAAGCCTATCTCCTAGTATTGTTGTGAGAGTTGATGAATATACCTAAAGTCCTTCAGGTACCTGGCTCATGGTACTATTCAAGGGTACTATTCATTACTGTCACCAGTATCTTTTGTTGCCCACGCAAAAATTACTGTCTAATTGTGGTTCCTTTTTAAAATATTCTAGTTCTCTCTGATTGCCTCGAAGGTTTTCTCTCCACCTGGACAGTCTGTACCCTCACCCAGTCTGGAAGCCTGTTCTTCCATCCTGAGAAATTCTGTCCCCTGTTATTCTTTCTCTACCATCCTCTCCGCCCTCCCTACGTCCCCTTCACCAACTGTCTCCTCCCCTCTCCTGACTTGGTCTCATGTACTTTCTAAACTCTGTCTCTCTGTGCCATATTTTGGGTGGCATCCGGTTTTATCTTCTAATTTATTTATTTTCATGATTGCTCCAAGTTTAGCTTCTATTCATTATTTAGGATTTCTTATTTCAGAACCTATATTTTATATTTTCAAGATTACTAATTGGTTTGTCTTCATCCTTTTTAAAGTTCATTTCTATTTTCATTTCATAATTTCTATTCTTATTTATTTTCTCATCACTTTATTTAAACACCCAAAACACATTTATTTTAAATTCTCTCTCAGATTGTTCTATTACCTTAATTTCACCCAATGAGAATTTGCCAACAGTTGATTCAGAGGCTGTTACACCCTAGAGACGGATTTCTTCGTGTCTTTTGAACTTAGCTAGCAGATGCATTTAGAGCTTGGCTCCTCTCTCTCTTTTCCTCTTGCTCTCCTCTTCTTGTCTAGGGGTTTGCAGTTCCCTTCGTCAACCTGACCAGCAGCTGATGGTGGCAACTCTGGCTTATGGGCAAGGTGGGTGGCCCACTCCTTCAGCAGGGGGCTCAGGGCAGGTCCTGGACCCTATGTTGTCCAGGTCACTGGACACAGGTCACTCACTTGAAGGAACTCTCTCCACTCTTGTCCTAAGCGAGTGGCGCTCACCAGTCCTCCTTTCGGCCCCGCTTCAATCCTGACCTCTGGCCTCTGTGGCCGCAGTTCCTTCTTCCTGGGAGCCAGAATACTTCAGCTACACCCAGGAACTCAAGTCCTGCCACGGCTGCCTGCTCCGTCCAGCAACCCTCGCCCTCCCTCTCTGGGGTGGGTTTCTCTTCCGTTTCTGATCTATGAAATATGACAGTCTTCTCTGTGAGCTCAGCTGTGCCTTTTCACACGTTCAGATTGGACACAATGTGTTCCTAGCAGAAAGGAGGCCCCGAATGTTAACACCATCACCATCTTGACCAGAAGTGCTTTTCTAATTTTTTAAACAATGAACAATCGCTGCATAAATACAATGGCTACAATAAGCACACAGATGAAGGGACCTATCCGCTGGCTTTGGCCGTGGGGACATCATTTGTGGCCTTGCTCAACATTGTTTCCTTGTTCTGGTAGAGGCTGACACCGGGGTGCTGTGAGCCAGGGAGAATGGGACCTGGAACACTGAGAATAGATAGCTCTTTCAAGGCCACTTCCTGGGAGAGAGGAAAGAGAGAAGGGGAAGTTTTGTTTTGTTGGATTGGAGAGATTTGGATCTGTTTATGCAGAATAGGATGGGACAGCCTCCAGAACAGGGAGAGCAGATCAGGGGTGGCGTTTTAGGGTGACTGGGCAAAAGCATGTTGGCTCACACCTGGGTGTGCGCCCAAGTGGCTCCCTTGCCAGGTTACTTCATGTCCCCATCTGCAGACTATGAACCACAATGGCTGTCCCTCATGGGCTTGTTGAGAGAATTAAATAAGATCCTACGTGTGATGACTTTAACACAAAGTAGGCGCTCAGCAAATAGGCCATCACTGCTGACCAAGGTCACGGCTGTGGGTGTGAAGGCGTCAGGTAGCCTTGGCCACAGTGCCCAGATATTTGGTCAAACACCAGCCCTGATGTCACTGTGAAGGTATTTTTAAGACTAGGTTAATATCTGGAAGATCAGACTTTGAGTAAAGCAGATGATTCTCCACCACGTGGGGCCTCTTAGAAGAGGACAGCCTTTAGAGAAAAAGAGTAAGGAAGAGAAAATCTGCCTCCAGTCTTGGCCTTGGACTTCCCTGGGTTTCTAGCCTGCCAACCTGCCTCTCGCACACCCACTGGGAAGACCGCCAGCAGTTTTCTAGTAGTGCTGAGGTGTGGAGAGTCAGAGCCCCGCGGCTGTACAGCCAAAGGAGAGCCGAGCCACACAAACCTGGGGAACTTGTTCTGGAAGAATCCCTGGAAGCTAAGGCCACCCAGGTCTCACCTAAGCATCTGGATCTCAGTAATTTCAGGTCCCTGGAACCAGGAATCAAAGTTCTGGTCACTGGGTTTGAAGATGTAGGGTCATGGTGAAACTACTCGGAGACAACCGTCCCCAGGAGAGGCTGGGGACACACAATCGCCTTTGTGAGCGGCAGGCTACCCAGAGCTTCATCCTGGCTCCTTTGAGCACTGACGTTGCCCCCAGCGAGGGCGCAGCCATCTAGGAGAGTCCCTGTGTCTGGCTGTGACTTCCCCATGTTGGCGACCTAATCTCTTCGTCCCCTCCCTTCAGAGTTGTCTTCATGTATCCTTGTCCTGGCTTGATCTCATAAACGAAAAGAACACCCTCATGAAATGGTAAAGTTCAAGATACAGTTGAGTCTAGGGACTCAAATTCAGGAATTCAGACAACCTGCCAGGACTTGCTCTCTGTCTTGCTCCATTTTAAAACTACCATGAACAGATTCTATTAGTGACCTCAGCAGTTCTAGTTCCCCACCAAGTCTCCTGACTTCTCTGTGCCTCAGTGTTCTCATCTTTAAAAGGGGAATAAAATAGCAACTGCCTTGAAGAGGTGTTCTGAGTAAGATGGTGCTTTGTATGTGCCGTCAAAGGACAAGAGAACATCAATTTAGTTTAAAGACCTTCAGTAATTTTTAAAAATTCATTCCATAAAATAAAATAAGTGTTCCAATGAGCTAAGCAGAGGAGTCTGGTTTTATAGATAGAAAAAGGTTGAAGGAAGCAGAAACAAAAGAACAAGAAGCAGATCGGTCATTTTGAAGTCACTTCCCTTGTAAAGCAGAGACAGAACAACAGAAAAATAATTGATTAATAGCAATTGCTTCATGTTACCTTTTTTACCAGTGTAGGGCATAGGGAACTTCATTGTAATGCCTATTAAAACTAGCCTATTTGGGAAATTTGACTGTTATCTAATTCTGTCTTTACACTTGATTTATTTGAATCAGAATCAAAGCAAGTTCTGCATATTGCATTTGGTTGATATGACCCTCAAGTCTCATAAAAGCTCTATGCTCCAACAATTATCCTCACCAGATCAATCTTATTTCATCTGTGCCTGCTCCCTGTCCCTCAACCTCTCCACGAATATTCTGGAATACTTTGAAACAAATTTACAGACACCCATATCATCAACTTCATCTCTTTAATGTATGTTAAATTGATTTTGTTTCTAAAAGAGAAATGCTAATAGAAGGAATTCAAGTGTCCACTGTGAATGGATAAACAAAATGTTGTACATACAAGGGAATATTTTATTCAGTCCCAAAGGAAGGAAATTTTGAAGCAGGCTACATGGATGATCCTTGCAGGTTTTATGCTAAGTGAAATATGACAGTCAAAAAAGGACAGATGTAGTATGAGTTCTTTTATTTTTTAAGGTTTTAAAAAAATTGTTCTTTTTAGATATACATGATAGTAGAGAGTTTTGACATGTCATACATACATGGAGTATGCCTTCCCATTCTTGTGGTTGTACATGATGTGGAGTTACTCTGCTTCTGTGTTCATATGTGAACATAGGAAAGTTGTCTGATTCATTCTACTGTCTTTCCTACTCCCATCCTCCCTCCCTTCCCTTCATTCCCTTTTGTCTAATTTCTGTTACTATTTTTCTAATCTCCCCCACCCCTTATTGTGTGTTAGCATCCACATCAGAGAGAATATTTGGCCTTTGGGTTTTGGGATTGGCTTATTTCACTTAGCACGCTAGTCTCCAAATCCATCCATTTCGTATGAGCCCTTCTTTATGGGAAATCTAAAGTAGCTGAATTTACAGCGATAGAAAGTAGAATGGTGCTAACCAGAGGATTGGCAAGAGAGGGGAATGGGGAGTTAGTTATTGTCTAATGGGGACAGAGTTTCAGTTGGGGAAGAGGAAAGTGTTCTGGAGACGACGGTGGTGATGGTGGCACAACAGCAAGAATGGACTTAATGCCACAGAACTGTTTGTTGAGAAATGTAAAAATAATGCATTTTATGTGAGGTATATTTTGCCACAATTAAAAAAAAAAAAAAAGCTGTTAAATAAACTCATAATGTACATGACTTTAGCGCAGCTGCGCCCCTGACCATCACGTCATGCCTCTGGTAGAGGCTGGAACAATTCCAAAGTGGTTTATGAAAGGGAAAGAAAATGAATTAAACTGATCTGCAATCCTGGCCTGGGGCCTTGAATGCACAAACGTTCATTAAGCACCAGCTCGGAGCTGGGCTGGCTGCGGGCCACGGCGGGGTGTAAGGGAGAAGAGGAATGCAAAGAGGCTCATGCACAGCCCGGGCCTCCAGAGCCTTCTAATTCTCGTGGGCGGCGGGAAAAGAGCGCTGACACAGGCCTCGTGTCTCTGGATCCATGCAAAAGGAGAGAGAGGAGTGCCCCAGGTCCCAATCCTTCTGCAGTGAAATAGGACCCTGGTCTCACCACCGCCCACTACCAAACCCAGAGGCCAAGGCCCCGCCCACGACCACGTGGGCTCCAGCGGGGCCAATCAGATTCTCCGAGGTTCGAACAGCGCCCCCAGCGTCGGGCCTTCTCGTAGATCAAGGCTGGGGCGCTGGGTCCTGGTGGAGGGCTTGCCAGCCCGAGGAGCCAGGGAGGGGAAGGTGTTCCAGCACACTCTGTGGAAGGCAGGAAGACCGGCGGACAGGCGCTGCCCCGACGCTGTGCCTGCCTCTCCAGCTGGACGGCAACCGGTCAGAGGCCCCTGTGCTCCCTGCCGCCCCCAGGCTCTGGCTCTCAGCCTCATACCTGCCCAACAACGTCCCCGCTCCCTGTGCACCGCCTGGGAAGATGGAGTTAAGCATGTGCCACATCCACTGGGGCTGCCCTCGATGGTCACCCACGGGGAGGAAGGGAAGGAGGCAGGGGAGGGCAGAGGGAGAGGCCCTCAAGGGTGCAGGCCCACAGCTTGGCCTGTCCACGCAGGATCGCTTGCTAGGGCTGCCATAACCAAGGATCCGGGCCGAGTGGTTTAAACCTGGGAACTGTGTTTTCTCACAACTCTAGAGGCTGAGATGGAGGTGTAGCAGAATTAGTTTCTTCTGAGGCCTCTCCTCGGCTGGAGGATGCCATCTTGCCTGGTTCTTCACATGCGCTCTTCTCTGTTTGTGTCTGGGTTTCCTTTTCTTGTATTAGGGCCCTCCAAAATGACCTCATTTTACCTTCATGACCTTTTTAAAGCCTTATCTCTGAATAAGTCATATTTGGAAGAATTAGGGGTTAAAACTTCGACATATGAATTATGGGGTGAGAGGTATAGGAAGAGAGCACGATTCTGTCCTAACACCATGGGAAACTGCTGGCAGAGTGGCCCGCCACTGTTGTCCCAATTCAGCCAAAATGATCAGGTCTGTAAGGATCATTCGTTGGCTGTGGCAGTCTCTGGGAAAGGTGTGCCCTTGGACAAGACCACCCTCTGCAGATGAGTTAGACCCCATGGAGTCTGATGGCTGAAGACAGACTGGGTCAGTGACCCCAGCAACAGGGTCGGTGTTAAAGGGGTCCATGCACATGGGGTTCACTACCAGTGGAGTCTGTTTCTTGCAACCAAACAAGTCTGAAGAAAAGGTTGTCCTGAGGGTTGGGACAACAACTCAGCTCCCTAAGGTGGGGACTGTGTGTTGGTCACTCTGTATCCCCTACCCCGCCCATGGTAGACATTGTTCATGCTGCCTTGCCCACCCTGGAGACAGGAAAGCTCAAATCCCCTCCCCAAGCCTTTCTTTCTCAGAAGGAGATGTCTGCTGGGTGGAGTCTAAGAAAGCTCATGCTTTGGTGACATCAGAACAAATGCGACGGGTATTGCCACCACCCATGCAGACATGATGTCGTGAGCTGAGGTGGCTAGCTTACAAGATGAGAGGAAGAGCAACAGAGTTGCAGAGGGGAGCAAATAAGCCAGGGCTGGCAGCTGCCCGCCTCCAGACCTCTCACTAAGGGAGAATAATAAAGCCCTTTTTATATAAAACACTGTGTGGTGGGTCGTGGTGTCCTCCCCAAAATATCCTTCCCCCCCGAAACTGTGAATGTGACCTCACCTGCTGAAAGTGTCTTTGCGGCTGTAATTAAGTAGAGGATCTTGAGATGATTTCATCCTGGATTAGGGTGGACCTTAAATCTAGAGAGAAGTGTCCTTGGGAGGGAAAAGAAAGAGAAGACAAGACACAGAGGAAAGGAGATATGAAAATGGAGACAGAAATTAGAGTGGTCATTCTACGAGCCAAAGAATGGCAGATGTGCTGGCAGCCTCCAGAAGCTAGAAGTTGAGGTGAAAGAGAATCACCCTCAGAATCCCAGAAGGAGCCTGCCCTGCTAACACCTTGATTTCAAACTTTGGAAGTTGGGAGAATAACTTTCCGTTGTTTTAAGCTAGCAAGTTGGTGATACCTCATCATGGCAACCACAGGAAGATAATACACACTATACATTGGATTATGGTTATAACTTAGCAATACCCAGCATTCAGAAGGTACCCCATAAACATTAAATGAATGAGCATACCTATATGTAAATGCCTGATATAATACACTTAAATGTGTGTGGTTTAATTTTATTTGTGTTCTCAGTGGGATAGTAGAAGACTTTTGGTTTCCCTGGACTCAGTGTGATGATGTCCTCGTCTAGGTACAGAGGAGGGTGTTCAGGTAGGGGAAGGTCATGGGCAAAGGTGTGGTGTTATGGTTTGGATTTTAATGTCCCCCCAAAAGCCATGTGTTAGGCAATGCAGGAATGTTTAGAGGTGAAGTGATCAGGTCTTGCGAACTGTCACCTTGTTGGTGGATTAATCCACTTGATGGGTTAATAGTTTGAATGGACTACGTGGTGGTAACTGTTGGCAGGTGGGTGAGTCTGGAGGAAGCAGGTAGCCAGGGGTGTGACTTTGAAGATCACGTTTTGTCCCGGGTCTTTCTCTCTCTCTGCTTCCTGGTTGTCATGAGCTGAGCAGCTGTTCCACCATGAAGTTCTCCCTCACCTGGGGCCTATAGCAATGGAGCTGGTTGACCAAGGACTGAAACCTCTGAGACCATGAGCCTGAAGTAAACTTTTCCTCCCCTACATTGTTCTCATTAGGTATTTTGGACACAATGACAAAAAGACAGTAACACACAAGGAGGAGGGACTGCGCTGAGGATGGGGGGTTGGGAGCTGTACGCAGACTCTCCTGGAGGAAGTGAGCTTGTGTGGGAAGCGGAGGGGGGCTAAGCTGGAGAGAGAGGCCGGCCAGCTCTGCAGACATCATGCCATTCCAAATGTGGCATTTGGCCTTTCTCACGTAGGTAATGGACTGTCATTGCAGGTTTTTAACCCAGGTGCATTATAATAGAAATGGTGCTTTAGGAAAATGGATCTGTTCTCATTAGCATTGATTCTAGACGTGCTGAGACAACAAGACGTAGATAAATGGTCCACATCCATCCTTGGAAGTGCATTGCAATTGTCCAAATGAAGCACACTCGACACTGGCTGAGCTTCCAATTACAAACTGCAGTCATTTTCAGTGACTCAACGGGGCACTGCAATAATCAGTCAATGAAATCACTAAAGCTGCCACCATGCATTCTCCCACCAAGACCTTGGCCCTGCACGGCTGCCGCTGCACTGGCCAGCTCTGCCCTTAGGCAAGGATTCCTGGCATCCATCTCCCTGGATGATTCTAGACCTAGAGTCACTCGTCACACATTCTTAGTGCTGACCCCATCTCAGGTCATGATTTGGCCATTTTGACTGCTGGCAACTAATCCTGGCCCCACTTATCCAAGTTGTGTGCCCCAGGAAGCAACCCACAGTCCTGGCCACAAGCCGAAGCTGAATTCCCTCTCCCCAGGCCAGGTTCCCCCCTCACCGAAAGGGAGGGGTATGGCAGAAGGAGTGGGCCACAGGGCTGGTGCAACCCTGGCTCAGCCACGCAGTTTTTTAAACTCCTCGGAACCTTGATTTCCTAGGTTGATAACCATACCTACCTCAGCGCAACTGTGGAGACCAGGGCAGGTGATCAGCTAGTAACATTATTATGAGACTCAGACTCTACTCTTAAGAAACCTGTACTGCAGACGGGTGAGCGCAGTGGGGCACGCCTGTAATTCCAGCCGCTTGGGAGGCTGAGGCAGGTGGATCTCAATTTCAAAGCCAGCCTCAGCAATGGTAAGGTGCTAAGCAACTCAGTGGGACACTGTCTCTAAATAAAATACAGAATAGGACTGGGGATGTGGCTCAGTGGTTGAGTGCCACTGAGTTCAATCCCTAATACCAAAAAGAAAGAAACTATACTATACTCTGTACTATAATAGAAGAGCAAAGTCAAGATATCTTCATTTACAAAAAGGTAAAGTTGAGTTAGGTGAAATGAATATACCACCCTGGATTTCAGTATGCTGTCACACCCCATTATATGCACTAATTTTCTTTCTAAAGTATAGTGGTGCCTGAATTCAACACATGTCTACCACTCAGCCAACCCAGATCAAAGTGGACAGGGGATCAGTGAATTGCCTCACGTTTCCTTGGATGAATAAAATGTGAAGGTCACACATTAGGGGGTTCCATGCAGCAGTTAGGAATCACAGGCTAGATACACATACTCAGCATCCTGGATAGACCTTAAAAACCATAACAGATAACACTGAATGTGGCTCAGTACCAGGCGCCACTCCAAAAGCTTGACATAGCTTACCTCGATTAGTCCTTACAAGATCCCAGGAGGTACACAGTATCATCAGTATACAGAGAAAGAGGCACAGAGATGTTCAGTAACCTGCCCATGTTATACAGCGAGTCAGTGGAGGAGCCGAGATTTGAACCATGTGGTCTACATGTCCACCTCAATACTATATTAAATTCACACACCTGAGCACACGTGCACACACATACACACACACTCAAGTACATGCACAACAGCAAGATCGTCCACATACCCCTGTTCTGCCTGTGAATCACCAGTGTGCTCTCACTCCATCCCTGCCTCTGGCCCTCTCCGTATCTCAGGGAACTGTATGTCTTGCCTCTGAATCCGGGACGGCTCAGGCAACGGGAGTCTGGTAGAAGGCTGGAAGGCGGGCATCGTCCCTGGCGCTGCTCCTGCCGTCACTTGAGATCCTTCTCATGTTCTCATATTCTAGCCCAGCCATAAAGCCTAGCTGCTGGACTCTGATAATGTCACTCTTACCTTTGTCCCCCAGCCCCCGGGGATAGACATGGTTTCCTGTGGTTGACAGTTTTGGGGCAGCCTCATCTTCACATGCTTATCTTCTCAAGTTACCCACACCGTGTAACCAACCCCTCAGATTCAATTCTCTCTGTTTGAAAGACCTAGAATGGTTTCTGATTTTCTTGCTAGATCCTAATAATCATTTATGTGAATTAAAAATATATGCAAACTGGTGGTGGAAGAGGGCTAGCTTGGTAGAGGCCATGTTCTGTTCCAACCCATGTGAACCTGAGCTCTCCGTCTATTCTTGGGTGGTGGATTTCTAATATATGTGGATATTGTACATTTTCTCTCTCACACACACAAGCACACATTTTAAACATTTTTTTCCTATTGAGAATGTGAATTCGTGGATATCTATGGTCACATTAGAGCAGTTGCCTTTGGGGTGGAGAACAGAGATTTAAAGAGTTAAACAGGAAGTCCTGGCACTGACCGGGAAAGGCAGCATGACAAGAACTACAATCTGGACTTGAGGCTCACATGAGCAATTCTTTGCGTCCCTTTATTCATCGGAACACCACCCAAGTATGGGGTTGATATCGGACTTCAGACACAGCATACACACATAGGGAGCACTCCAGATGGGGAGGTGGCAGGGTGGGTCTGGGGTTCCTGCAAAGACTCTCAGCTGCCCCCGAACACACACCCATGAATTCCATCCCAGGACCCTTTGGCTGCGCAGAGCCCCACATCAAGGAGGCTTTTATACAAGAAAGGAGGAGAAAACAAACATTAAGGGACAAAGCAGCTTCTGCCAAAGCAGGGGAGTACCAGGGTTAGGGCTGGAGGAGGGTGAGCTGCGCTGCACCCCACTGCAGAGACCTGCCCTAGCCCACGAGAAGCGACTGGGAAGCAACGCCACACGGATTAACCTTCTGACCAGCCGCGTGCTGCCATCACTGATCCCATTACACCCTCCCGCGCGTGCTCCGAGCTAGCCGGGCAAGGGGAAGCCCTTTCAGGCTCTTTTTTCCCCGCCTGGACACTGCCCTGGACTGCGGAGGGAGAGGGCGGTTCCGGCCAGGAAGGCTGCTCGCGCCATCTAGTGTCCGCATGGAGAACTGACGCGCGCACCTTCTCTGAGCGGGAATTTTGGGCCACAGCTCGGAGCTCTCCAACCTCCATCTGCTCTTTCAAAAAACTTCACAGCTTGCCAATTTGCAAATATTGGGGAATCACTTTGCTTCGCAGGCTTCAAGGAGTAAATCTCCTGAGCCCGTTGCCACTAGAACCCGTAGAGGCTGCCAGGCAATTATATAACCCTCAAGGGGCGCCTACTAAGTGAACCTTGTAAACATTTAAAACTCACCATCCGCATGTAGGGAATTGTAGGAAACTCAGGGTCCAAATTTTATCCTCAGAATTTTTCACCTCCGAGTCTTTGCTAAAAGAAAAAATTCTTTCGTGAGGCATTTAGAGTCTGCTTCCCAGAGTCTGCTTCCCAGAATCCCCACCCACACTCTCTGTAAATAACCATTTCAAAACCAGTTATTGGTTCACATTTAAAACTTAGCGCCATGTCTTCTCTCTTAAGGGAGAAGATGCTGACTGCTTCAGCCTTCATTAAGCACTACATTTCCTGCACCAGGATTCTGTGCATAAATGGCTTAGCTGTTCCACCCTGTGTTTGTGAAGACATCCCACCATTGACCCAATCCTGAAAAATTAACTTTTACCTGCAACTTCTAGAAAAGGATCTTGTTTTATTTATAATCAGTTAACATTATCATCGAACAGGAAAGAATAATAATATCCAGAATAAACAAGCACTGAGTTAGGGTGCAACATTTGGGAACTTGCAATTGATTTTTATTGTTGTTGTTGTTCTGAATTAGACAAGAAACATAGATGAGAGGTGAGCACCTGGTATGGACATGAATTCATAAATATCAAAACCACTGATCTTGACACTCCATTTTCAATGAGAGAAATAGGAGGTTCTGTGTCTTTTCTTTCAAAGACTTTACTGCTATTTTGAACATCCGAAATTTATCAGAAACACCTTTCTCTAATAGCAGGGCGGGTTTTTTCATTCTGTCCTAAGGCCACGCCTCAGCAGGGTAGGGGAGGTGGCAGTCTGAGAGAGGTGTAGATAAGACCAGAAGCCAGAGAGACACTCTCTTCCCTTTCTCGAGCCTCTGGAACATGCCAGCAGTGGCTAGAAGCAATTGCTTTTTTGTGTTTTAGTGTAGTTGGGTTAAGGCCCTGTTTCCTTTCCCGTCAGCTTCTCAATTCAGGCAATTTCACGGCTTCTTTTCTACTGCTGAGACGTATTTGTGGCAGCAGGGTTGTCAGATGCAGCCGCAGGCCAAGGAGCTAAATTGTTCGGCAGCCTCATTGCAGCCCAGACCCTCTTGGAGGTTCTGCAGGTGACCTGGGGATAGTTCAGATATAACGAGGTGATCAGGGAAGCCCAAAGGGGGACAGTGTGTCCTGGGTAACTATTCAGCACACCCGAACAGCTGAGAGCTTGCTGTATTCTAACTCTGGATGAATTGAAATGTCACAGAATAGGCCTCACTTATTCCACAAGCCTGGATGGAGTTGGTGCTCAAGCCCCCTGGACGTAATCAGCTGGTTCAAAACCACGATGCTGAACAGGAAGAGAGCTGCTGGCAGAGGGAGCTCCAATCCACGGTCTAGGTCCTGAGGTCGACTTTTGAAGAAGAGCAAGAAGGCAGGCACAGCTGGAGGAGGCGGCAAGGGACAGACAGGGCGGGGATGAGGCTAGATGTCGCAGCCCAAGCTGGAGGCCACATCACGTGCAGCTTCCAGGCCACAGTGGGGACTTCGGGTCTTGGTTCGAGTCTGATGGGACGCTATTGCAAGACCACGTTGTTCCAAGTCCCTCGGGCTGTAAAATGTTATGGCTTCTAGGATGAAATCCCTCTTAGCCAGCACCCAGCAAGTCGCCTCCAGGCTGCCCTCCTCCGGACCATCCGTCTCCACGCACAGCAGCAACCCAGCAAACTCTTACCTACCCAGCACAGCTGTCAATGCCATTATCAAGCTTCCCTGACTTGTCCGGACTGTGAACTCCTCTCTCCTTTGCCCTACAGCACCTTGACACAATCCATCTACTGAGGGTGCATGTCTTTTCTTTAAAGTCTCCCCCACCCCCGCCAAGACTGGAAACCCTCAAGGGAGGAGCCCAGTGCTGAGCATGGGGCGTAGGAAGCAGAGGAGCAGTGCTGAGTTTTCTTGGATGAATGAGCAAATGAACATGCGAAGGAGAAGCTCAGTTCCTTGGCGGTCACCCGTGAAGCATGGACGAGCGCCTAAGCTGGGCGCCAGGTCCCTGGGTTGCTATCGATTCTGCACCAGCTACAGTGCAGTGACCTTGGCAAAGGGCTGTGTTTTAACTTCCTCATATGTGAAATGGGAGGGTCGTAATGCCACCCTCTAGGCTGAAATTGAGAGGATTAAGTAAGTAGGTATGCAAAGGCCCCGCACAGAAATCACTGGTAAATGCTAGTGTTATTAGTATGGTGGGGTGGTGGTTGCAGGGGACAGGGACCAGAGGAAGCAGAGAGAGGACACGGGGGAGTGGGAACCTCAGAGGAAGGTGGATCCACTGCCTTCCTCCGCCTTGCCTGGGGCTGCTCTGAGCTTCGAGCTCCATTCCTGAAACGCTCATCTCTGAGGCACTAGAGGGAACCATTTTCTCATTAATTTTCCTGTAATGCCGCAGGCAAGTCAGGCTGCTTTTGATTCTCAAACTCTTCTTTGCCTTCTTGGGACCGCTTGCTCTTCCCTTTTCCATGGAAGGAGCCATTTCAAGGTGTTGATGGGGCTGGGCTGGAGCCAGAACACCTGGGTTGAAGACCTTCCTCTGGCATCTCTGACGTAAATCACCTTAGCAAGAGGTATTTCCACTGAGCCTTGGTCTCCTGAGCTGTAGACAGGGGTCAGAGCCTGGAGATGTGCCCCTGTGAGCCATGGTGGGTGTGGGCAGCGGCTCGGGGCCCAGGTGTGGAGTCAGCTGTCCCCTCTCAGCTCCTGGCCCTGCCCTCTGCTGTCCGTGGATGTGGGAGAGTTACCAATCTCCGTGTGTCTTAGTTTCCTCAGCTGAAAATCAGATAGTAATAGCTTCCACCCGGTCCTGTGCTGAAGTGAGTCTCCTTCAAATTCAGTCTGAAGTTCTAACCCCACTACTTCAGGAAGTGACTATATGGTATTTGGAGAGAGGGCCTTTAAAGAGGTGGCTAGGCTCAAATGAGGCAAAATCCAACATGAATTTCAAAAAGAGGAAATTAGGCCACAGATGCACAGAGGAAAGACCTTGCAAAGACTTCAGAAAAGGAAGTCATCTGCAAGTCAAGGAGAGAGACCCCCAGAAGAAACCAACCCTGTCCACACCTCGACCTTGGCCTTGCAGGTCTGTGAGAAAGTAAATTTCCATGGTTTAAGCAGCCAGTCTGTGGTCCTTTGCTGTGACAGCCAAGCAAACTGATTGACCAGGTGGCTTCGAGGGTTCAGGGAGACGATGCCAGCCAGGGACTTGGAACCAGGCCAGGTATGCAGCAGAGGCAGACCCAGGCCAGCCCCTGGCACCCCCAGGCAATGGTATCTGAAGGGAAACCTCTTCTCTTACCTCTACTCAGATGCAATGATACTTTCAGTGTTTTGTTTTGTTTTGTTTTCTTTCCCTTATAACAAAATTTCCTTTGTCCCACGTCCACGCCCCAGCAACACTGTAAGGGTGGTAAAGGGCTGAACTCCACTTCCTGTGCATTGGCCCAGCTGAGGACCCCTCGGCCCTCTGTCCTCAGCTTCTTACTTGTGCGGGCCTCTGTTGCGGCCCTTGCCTCTCCTCAGCCTCTACATTTATTGTGTGCCCCCCACCACATGCCACATCATCTGCGTGCTGTGTGTAACGCAGTGTGGAATAAAGCAGCTGTCCCCCTACCTACATGGGGCTTCCAGTCTAATCTGAAGAAAGAGAACAGACTTTAGAATAAAGAAATCCCTAGCCAAGGAACCAGAAGCCAGAAAGAAGCAGGGGCTGTGCTCTAGAAAACTAGGGTCAGACCAGGTGCCCCGGAGGCAGCTGAGGGAGGCCCAGGTGCTTAAAATGTCTGAGGAGGGAAGAGGTCAGCAATTACATAAGGATCCAGACCTGCTCTTTCTTCCTCCCTTTCTAGCCTGTGGTTAGGGGTATGGTCCCTGGAGCAGTAGCTTGAATTTGTGCCCGAACTGTGCCTCAGTTTCCCTAATCTGTAAAGTGGGGCGGTGCTGGCAGTGGGAATAGTGGTCATCCTCATGAAGTTATAAAGATAAAAACAGTTTATATCTGTAAAGAACTTGCTAGGAGGGTGCCCAGCACATGGTAAGATATTTGTTACCTGGTGTTATCACTCCATAATAATATAACAACCAACATTTATGGGTCACTTCCTAATGCCAGGCATCTAAAAGTTTTATTTGGGATATCTCATTCAGTCTTCATAATTGCCTTTTAGGATGGAAACTGTCATAATTTCCAGTCTAAGGTAAACTGAGGCCCATGAGCACGGTGTTCAGGATCACATAGCCAAGTGTGTAGTCCTGCTAGGCTGTTGCTGAAGGCAGCAGGACCCAGGGGCCAAGGCCCATGCGGCTCGGCAGAGAACGATCCCCCCACTGGTATCTTCATGCATGCAACCTCCCAAGGCTTCCCAGGCCTGCTAACATCTGCAAAGGAATCCAATTCTGCTCCTCTAGCAGGCTGGGAAAAAACTGAATTTTACATTTCTAGCAAGTTCAGAGGCTCCACGCTCTGCTTTGAGGAACTCTGTTGAAGAGACCGACGTGTCTTTTCCTTGCACTGCCCAAGGGCAAAGCCCAGAGGAGCAGAGCAGAAGTATTTCCTCCTCGAGCTCACTGAGAAGAGAAGGCAGCGTTCAGGTGCCCTCATGACACGTTCGGTGATTGCCATTTTTTTCCACAGAAGTCAAGAGATGGTGGGTGTCTGGGTCGGGCTGTAACATCCTTCCTTGTCACAGGTGGCTCCCGATGCCGTAGGCATGGTGGGTAGTCTAGGCGAGTCCTGGCTGTCAGGACCTGTTCAACATGTCTCTTGATAGCTCCCGCTAAAGCTCCCCAGGGCCGCTGTGATCGGCTTTTAGTACCAAGGCCGTCCCTGGGCACTTGGTGAATGCCCACTTCGCCTCTGAGCCTCCCTCTCCACTCCTTTGTGCAATGCCAGTTAGGACTACTTTTGGTTGCAAGCAACAGTGGCTTCCACAATGTAGATTATTTTTTCTTCCCTCACATTAAAGCCTGCAAGTCAGAAGTCCACGTGTGGTGGGTCCTTGACCAAGACCTTAGGGTCTGAGGCTCCTTGCAGTTTATGCCTCTCCCTTCCCTGGGTCCAGATCATCCTCCTAGTGTTGGGGGACAGACAGATGTGAATGGGGGGAACACGAGCTTAAGAGAATAATTCTGTAAAATGGGCCCTCTGTGCTGACCCCCACATGGCTTTCTTTTCTAAGAAGCTATTTACCTGCAGCCCTGCCTGGCTTCAGTGGACAGGATATGTCACATTCCTCAGCAAACTACCTGTTAACTGCAGGAGGTACGCAGGCCCAAGATAATGTCAATGGGAGGAACCCAGGAGACTTTGGTGACCAGATCCTGAAACTCTGAGAGATAAGGATAGTTCCTCCTAACCATGAAACCTGCAAGAATGTATGGTTAAGAATCCAGTTAAAACCCATCTGCATGGGCCAAGGTGACCTAGAGTTGCCAGGACAGTGGGGACTTAAAAGTCTGATGTCACTCTGCTGTCAGTCAGAAGTCAAGAGGTGGACCTGGGCAAGACACTGGAAACTTCTCTGGGATCCCCAATGAAACTGGAGTGCAGGAGAGGCACGTTGGCGCTCTCCTCTCTGAGAGGACCCACTCTCTCCCTCAGAGTGTCCCCTTCCCCTTTTCCTATCCCTTCAATTAACTCACTCCTGCCCTGAGCGACATGTCTGAGATCTTTCTGACTTGATCGCAAGAATCGGTGTTTGGAGAGGGGGTGTCTTCATGTTGCCTCAGTTTCTCAGAAAGCCCCAGCTCTGCAGCACTAGCCCAGGGTCACAGCTACCATGACAGATTTCATGCTCAGAGAAAAAGGTGTTCAGTAACTGTCCTTTAAGGAATGTCCCTAAAAGAGCCATGTGACAGTCTTTCTTACTTCTCATTGGCTAAAATTTAATCCAACATCCACACACAGCTGCAAAGGAGGTTGAGTTACATAATTTTATTTGGGATGGTCAGGGCACCGTTGAGAATCGTGGGATCTTTTTATATGAAACAAGGAGAAGATGAATACCTCCTCATGAGCTAACACATCCACCACACTTCCTCCTACCAAACCTTCCAACCAAGAGAAATCAATGTTTCCTGTAATATACTAGGTTAAGCACCATAGACTTCCCATAAGTTAAGTTACTTGGTTTGAGGAATCCTACACCAATCCTAACCTAGCCATTTACAAACCAAGGAACTAAAACTCGGTTTTCTACTAAAAATGGGGATCATGATACCTGTGTCTAGGGCCATCCTGAGGATTAAAGAGAGTTGATAAAGATCCTGGCATACGATGTGTGTTCCTAGCTTTGCCAAGTGACTTAGTTTCTCTGGGACTTAGAGTTCTCACTAACAAAATCACTGTCTGCTTTGTAAGGTTGTGATGAGGATCAAGCGAGATGAGGGATTTCAAGTGCTGAGAACACTGCTCGGCTCTTAAGGAAACGACAGTTGTGGGCTGCTTTTGTTCAGGCCTTTCAAAACTCCTGCAAGATATCAAAATACAGTTTTCAAAAAGCTAAAAACATGGCTCTTATAAAATACAGAAGAATACATGTCAATGTCTTATTACTCAACTCATTAAATAATGAGGGAACCAGTAAAATGGAAAAGTGTATTTAAATAATATTTGATAAATTTATGGGCAAAGACAAAAAGGTGGGGGGAGGGAGGATGGACTTTGGAATAAAATTGCTATAGGTCAGGTGCAAAACTGGCTAATGGTCTACGTGGCAGTAAAACCATAGGCTAATAAGCTCTCCTTTCTACCAGGAACAAATCATTTCCATTTCTTCAGGACGAAAATCTGCATGCTCACAGGGGACGTTCAGTGTCTGGGCTTTATTCAAAAGTAAATAGTGAAGCCAATTATAGGTAAGTTCTCATAGAGAATTAAAGAATTCTTGGTGAGCTTGAATTCTTTGGTATAACATTGAAAGGGAATGCAGTAAGTGTACATCAAAATTTCACATTGAAAGTCCTGTAAATATATATGATACTGTTGTTGATGAAAAATAAAAATGCATGTAGTCGTTTTCTTGCTTTATATCCAAGTTTTGAAAAAAATCTTCTTTTTAAAATTTTCTTGGTACTGAGGATTGGAAATTCTTTCCTAGTAGAAATCCTTCTCGATTATTGAAGAGACATTTGCTTATTTGTTCATGGTGACTTGGAGGAGCACAAGGAATAGACCCTGCTCTCCAGGTACTCACTAGGTTCTCAGGGGGAGGTTAAGAGTAAGAGTGACTTCACATGCCAATAGTTATCTTTTTTATGTGTCTTACTCTGTTTTGTATTGCTATAACAAACTACCTGAGACTGGGTAACTTATAAAGTAAGGAGATGGCTTTGCATCACAGTTCTGTGGCAATGCATTGGTGACCGAGTGAAGGTCCCTGACTTTCTCACAGCATGGCACAAAAGCTGAAAGGGAGCTGGGCACATGCAGATGGGGCACATGGAGAAAAAAAGTGAGCTGGGGAAGCTGAATTTGCTTCCTAACGACCATTCTCCCAGGAACCAATCCAGTGACATCCAATCTGACCCACCTCGTCAGGCAACATTAGTCCACTCATGAGGCAGAGTCCCCATTACCTAATTCCTTCCACTGGCCCCGGTTAAATTTCCCACCATATGAAAGCCATCCCTGGGGACCAAGTTCCCCACACATGGATCCTCAGAGGACGCGCTCCATCCAGACCATCCAGCCCTAGGAAGGTGCACAAGGAAGCCGGAAGTTGAGGAGTCAGGTGCAAAAAGCAGGAAGGGAACTTCCAGGCAGGAGGCCACTGAGAAATGGCACAGAGGTGGGGGTGGGGGCTCGGCAGGGGAGCCGTGGGCAGCCAGGTCTGTCACAGCAACTCAGTTTTATAGATGAGAGGTTAGTTAACTTCCTCAGAGTCCCAAGGGTGGAGGGGGTGGGGGCAGGGCTGTGCAAAGTCCATCATTGCTTTTTAAAATCTGCCCTCCGGGGACAAAAGGCCTGGCTCACTCACTTACACCCTCCCGTTAGTTTAAACGGTGCCTTGCTTCTCTGAATTTTAGGCCGTCTCTCTGCAATGGAACCAAAGCGTTGACCTGTGTTGAGAGGAATCACTGACTTCTAAGCAGGAGCGAGTGAGGCTCGGGCAGGAAGCTTCCCCTGCGTCCCTGAAATCCTGGCACCCCCAAAGAGACGGGCTGAAGCTGCTTAGCAACCAGTAACCAGAAAGAGGCGGGCACAGGTAGGGACTGGGTTCCCTTCATCGCCCAGGAGGCGGCTCCTCTTACAAGCCAGTGAGGATTTATGAGAAAATGTTGCCCCCAGGCCCGAAGTGGAGGTAACAGGATCCTCTGAAATATTCAGACTTATGAAATCGAATGTGGTTTAATTGCCTGAGAAGAAGTTATTTCAAGACTCATCCTGGCCGTGGTGGAGCCTGTGAGATCTTCGGTGATGCTGGAGGGGGCAGGAAAGAACAAGGCCAATTCAATGGCTCTCAATTCCCCACGCTTCACAGTCATTTATCAGTCAGGTCTCTGATGCTTACGGCCTGGAAGAAAACACGTTCCATTTCACCCAGCCTCTCAGTCATTCATAATCACCGACCTGCCTCTCAGGTCCCTGGCGTGCCAGCCGAGCCTGGCTCCTGCCCTCCCACCACGCCTGCCCGCACAGCCTCCCTGGGCTACAAGGCTCCTCTGCCTTCTTCCCAGTCCCCCAACCCCCCCAGCTCAGGGCCAACCACAGCCTTCTTGAATTCTCGAGTTCCTGGGAAGAGGACAGCATGGCTTTTCTCTCTCCGGCAGCCAGCCGGTCATTGAAGAGATACTCATCAATATTTGCCCTGCTTTGTGCCGGGCCCTGGAAATAGAGCAATGACAAACGGCCAGTTTCCTGTCCTCGGGGAGCTTGCGCTCTGGTGGTTCAACAGACTCCTCCAGGCCAGTCCTGTGACCCAGGAAGAGCTGCCACTTAACATGACGCTAATCACTCATTCAGTCAAATGTGACCGGGAGCCTGCCGTGCGCAGGTCCCAGGAAAACAGCAGGGAACCAAGCGGACAAACCGCTGAACCTGTGGCGTCTTCCTTCTGAAGGGGTTAAGGTCAACAGTAAACCAATAAATATGCCAGGCAGTCAGAAATCCGGGCAAGGACCCCGTCCTAGTCCACTTACTGCAGAGCTGGCACAGACGACCACCGGCCGGGAGTGTGCAGGCATCAGAAGAGTATTTGACTCCCAGTTCTGAGAGCATAGCGCTGGCTTCTGACCAGGGCCCTCAGGCTCCATCAGACATGGCGGGAAAGCTACCGAGCACTTGTGAGAGGAAATGGGGCAGGCTCATCCTGGTGTCAGGAGCCCGACGTCGCGAACCCTAATCACCTCTTAAAAGGCCCATCTCAACCCTGTTCCAAGGAGAGACGTTCAAACCCTGGCAGACAGGAGAGGAACGTAGGGCAGGTGAAGTTCCAACGCAGCAGTCAGGGAGGCGCCCTCTAAGGAGGTGGCACTGCGGCAAAGGCCTGAAGGAGGCACGGGCCAGGTGGACGGGCTGGCACAGCACAGGATTCAGGGCCCCAGTGCAGCCAGTGCAAGCCCTGGTGGGATCCCCGTGACCACTCTCTGGGATGGGTAGGGAAGCGTCGGTGATCTTGTCTTGGAAATGAAGAAACTGGCTTTCAGAGGAATCACCTGATGGGAAGGAAGGGAGTTTTGAAGCCAGGACATCCGGCATACAGCCTGCACTTCCTCTGCAGAACAGCCAAGCTGCTTCCCAGGGCCTTGGCATTGGGGGATCAAAAGCCCATGAGGACACAGGCTTCCCTTTCCCGCTGGTGAAATACCTGCGACTCCACAGCTCTGACACCTGGGTGTGAGCGAATCTCAGCTCTGCTCTTGGTGGCCACCGTAACTTCAGGTAAACTGCTTAACCTCTCCGGCCCTCTGTTTCCTCATCTGTAAAGTGGGGCTATTCATAGGACCTACTCACAGGTAGGCGTGAGGAGTAGATGATGAAGAATTGCCAGCACGGGGGAAACGCTATAGAAGTGTCCCCAGCAACGGCTGCCCTGCCTGTCCTCAGTCCCCGTGTGTTTACTGACTAGCATGTGATGTGGCAGATTGGGCTGTGACCCCTAAAAAGAAATTGTTCAAGTGCTAAATTGAGGTTCCTGTGAATGTGACCTTATTTGAAATTAGAATCTTCACAGATGTAATCAAGTTAAGATGAGGAATACCTGGTTGGGGTGGGCATTCACCAAACATGATTGCTGTCCTGAGTAAGAAGAGAAGGGACAAGAGAGAGAGCCACCAGGAGGAAGCCACGTGAGGACAGAGGCAGGTTGGAGTGACATGGCCACAGGCCAGTGACCCACAGGGATTCTCTGCAACACCAGAAGTTGAGCTAAATTTGGGACAGGTCCTCTCCTGAGCGCACGGCCCTTCGGACACCTTGATTTCAGACTTCTGGTTCCAGAACTGTCGAAGAACACGCTGTTGTTTTAAGCCCTCCGGTTTGTGGCATTTAGTTACAGCAGCCCTAGAAAAAGAATACCGGTGACTGAATTCCTCTTCTGCAGAGCTGGGCAGAGACCTGGATCCTGACATGTGCCGTTCAGGACCCTGATTGAGATCCTTAGGGATCTGCTGTGGTTCCAGGGCCAGAAACAGAATCCAGATCTGGTTTGGAAATGAAGAGAGGGAACTGGAAGAGCTCCATGTTTGACCCTAAAAAAGCTTCATCCTGTGGTTTAACCTTATGACTTCAAGAGGGCATCTTGGGGTCCAACCCGAGACCAGGTCCTGGCTTAGAGAAAAGGGAGGCGTTTCACTGACGTTTCTGAACAGCATGCTGGTACTTACAAGCCAGCTGGTTAAACACAGATGAAACCAGAAATACGGGCCTTCACTGTCACTTAAACAAAACCCGGATTGTAAAATGGGAGGGACAAAGAATCAGAGCAATCTGGCCAGGGCTTGGTCCAACAGGGCAGAGGACTGACTCATGGCAGGGAACGGATTCCACAGGCCCCATTGTTTTCACTAAAAATATCTACAGAGGCTAAAATGAAACTGCACAGGCAGATGCAGTATCATTTCCCCAAGGTGTTAACAATGACAGCAGCTTGGGGTAGAAGGGTCTGAAGAAGTCACTTGCCTCTGACAGCTGTCCAGAGCAATGGCTTTGGAGGCAGACAGATCTGGGGTTGAGTCCTGGCTCAGAGAGCCCTGCGCTATGACTCTGGGCTTCTCTCCTTCTCCATAAAATGGGACAAGGTACTAACAGCCTGGGCTCTAAACATGCTTATAGAGTGCTGATCATTGGGCCTGACCCAAATACTGAGGCAGGGGCAGTTCTTATTATTAGGATGGTCATTTAGTCCAAACCCCCAGCAACAAACACTGGCTTGTCCTCCGGGTGGGGCCTCCCGCCCACTTGCAAATGTTGGCAGCCCTGACTCTCCGAGTCCCTGGTTAGCACATCTTTACCTCAGGAAATTGACTGAAATGCCCTCTACATTTAGAAGAAGTGGAGGGTGGTCAACTGGCTAGGGACAAGGGCCCTGGCACCTGCATTCCAATGCCACCTCTTAGGAGCTCTATGTCCTGAGTCAAGTAGTACTCTTCAGTTAACAAATGGCCGTGATTGCTACGTTCCAAAACCTTCAGTGCCTCAGTTTCCCCAGTTGGTAGGTGGTGGTGATGGTGATGGTGATGATCACATCTGCTCCATTCGGTTGTCATACGGTTTGGATTATATGATAAACATACGACTCTTAGAACCAAGTCTGGCATACAGCAGGTGCTCAATACTTAACTGTTATTAATATAACCTTGGTTCCTTGGTTTAATTTTATTATATCTCTCCCCAGATTGTTTTTAACCTCAATAAACTGTACCTCAATGGACCCAGTGACCCATCAAAACACCAGGGATAGGGATGAGCTTCCGGGACCGGCAGCCTGGTCTTGACCAAGGCCCCACTCATGCTAGGGGCTGCCTCTGGGTTTAATGCTCTGCAGTCTCCATCTTTAACTGCTTAGAATTTTTGAACAAGGGCCCTGCTAGTGATGTAGCTGGTCCTCTGGGGGACACTGGCACAGCCGGCCTCTTGTCTTAGGCATACGCAGGGTTGGGCAGGCTCCCCGACCCCACGGAACTGCTTCTCCTTCTGGCCCTGTCTTCCACTGCATGCAGCAGGCGGGCAGCTTGGGGCTCAGGTGTCCTGGCTACTGTCTCCCCACACACAAACCCAGTCCTTCTCCTTCAGGTCCCCTGCTCTCCCCACCCTCCAATCTCCCTGGCAGCCAAACTCAGAACCATGTGCCCTGATGCCAGCGGTCAGGAGGGCTCACCTCCTTCTGTCACCTCCCTTGGTGACAAAAGTGCTCCACACCATCTTCTCGCTGACCGAATGGTGAGAAGGCACAGTCTGGAGGTCCATAATGACCACAGAGCAACAATTCTTCCTTCCTCGGCCTAGAAGAGGGGCATGAGGGTCAGCAAGCCTTCCTGATGGGGCATGATTGAGTAAAACTTTGGGGCACTGGGCCTTGCTTGTGATCTTCAGGGAAATGAAAAGTGCTCTCTCACCACACTTCAAACTAGAGTGCTCTCTCACCCGTCACTTCCCTGAGAAGACCTCCCCCGGGCCAGCCATTGGCTCACTTCCCTTGTCTCTAAGAAGGGAAGAAACTGGCTTCCATCTCAGCAAACACAGTGGCCACCGGGAATTTTTCGGTCCCAATGCTGTGTAAGAAAATCTGCAGGAGAAAGGACGTGGATTCAAGCTGCAGCAGGTGACAAGTGCTTTGTGATGGAGACAAGCCCCAAAGGTCTGCGGCGGAGAAGACTGTCTCACCAAGTGCGAGACAGGTGCCCATCAGACGGTGGGGCGAAAGCGGCCTGTGGGGTAGGGAGGCGGCCTCACTGACTCCAGAATGGGAAGAGGGGGTCAGGAGCCCAAGCCCCCGAGGCCTGGGTTCTGGGGAAAAGAAGGCCTTGGGATTGAGTTCATGCTGCTCCCCTGCAAGGCCCCAGGGTTCCTGCAGTCAGGCTCCTCGGAGTCCAAGATGGTAGGTGATGGTGCTGCTCCCCCAGGTTCGCTGGGGGCAGGACTCCCTTCGTCATGACAGGGGCAGTGTTGCCCCCAGGCTGCCCTGGGAACCGAGACCCTTACCTCCCTGGGGTCTGGCCTCAAGGGTATCTCCCAGTGACGGTGCACTGAAAGGGCAGGGGTGCCCCAGACCCCGGGGCTGCTCCAGCCGCCATCACCTGTGCCCTGGACCAGAGGGGCTGAGGCTGAAGGAGGGTCTCTGTGGCCGGCCAGTGAGCCTGTGATGGTGTCAGTGTCACCGTTGGAGCATTTGCCTGCTGCAGAGCCAGGAAGGCAGCTGCTGTACCCACCCACACTGGGATGTGACCCAAGAGGAGACTGCAGCGGGCCAAGCCTGTTCCCCCAGGTCGTGACTTGGGCCACGGTTTTAAGTCAGAAGCTTTTCCTGAGGCTCAGAAACACCGGGGGACCTGCCTTGTGGATCTGATGAGTGGTAGAAGGGAAACCCTAACTCCAGGTAGGCACTGGGGTGGTGGCAAGAAGTGACAGTGGGGCTGGGCCACAGGTACAGCGTGGGCCTCGACCTTGCCACGGACTCCCTGTCTGACAGCGGGCCAGCCGTGCACCCCCAGCGCGGTTCCTGCCTCCTGACTCTGCGTGAGGCTGGAGCAGCTTCCTGAGGGAGCTTCCAGCTCTGGCTTTTGATGACTTGAGTTCACGGTGTCCTGAAGCTGTGAGAGCTTGTGGGGAATGAGGAAGCTGGAGCGTGCTCACTGGTGATTTCCCTGGAGGGTCTGGGGCCATCGGGGAGGCTCGGGCTGCAGAGTCGCAGGCCCTATGTGGCAGCTGTCGGCATAGGATTAGCTGAAATGTGGTAGAGGAGGCAAGATGAGCTCATTAGATTTACCTGTGTAACCCGGTGCCTTTCACAGCTGAGTGTCCTGGGGAGGGCCCAGAAAGCCACTGAGCAGGGCGGGAAGGCCGAGCCTGAGCGCCAGGAAGACTCCAAAATGAGGCTGCAGAAGCTTAGTTAATGACACGGGAAGATGTTCAGCGATAAGGTGAAAAAGCAGGTATATAAAGCAGGACGTAGGATGATCCTTTTATTAAGGAGAAGAAATATTTCCTTTAAGAGTGTACACACACAGAAAGGCCCTAAAATTCTAAGAACGCTGGCATTTCCTGTGGTTTTTATTTTCTTCCTTTGTGCTTTTATATATTTGCCAAGCTTTTTATAATCATGTGAAAAATACTTTTTTTTTCCCCACTAACCTGCCAAAAACCTTGTCCTCTTATCCACAGGCTTTGTCCAAGGAAGACATGGCCCACAGCCCTGTGGGGAGCCAGTGCTCAGCCCTATCTTAATTGATACACACCTGCTGCCCCATGGAATTTCAGTATTGAAGACTTGGGGACAATCTGATTAAAATGGAGAAACGGAAGTTATATTTAAAATAAAATTGAAGCCAGGCAGGATGGTGCATGCCTGTAATCCCAGAGACTCAGAAGACTGAGGCAAGAGCATTGCCAGTTTGAGGCCAGTCTCAGCAACTTAGGCCCTAAAAAACTTAGCAAAACCATCTAAACTCTAAAAAAGTTAAAAGGGCTGGGGATGTGGCTCAGTGGCAAAGTGTCCCTGTATTAAATTCCCAATACTAAAAATACATACATACATACAAACATATATACATACCTACAACTGGGACCACATCAATCATCCATATAGAAGAGTGAGGTGGGATGGGGTCCGATCCAGAACCACCAGAGTCCTCTCCTATGTGTCCACTAAGCCTCGGGCACTCTCCTGCCTATTTCTTGTCCCCAGCAGCTGATTGAACCAGGGATGATCAGCTGACCCAAGTGCAGCCAATCTATGGGTTGACCTATGCTCTGTGCAAAAAAAGATTACTGGACCCTTCAATTCCTCCCTGGTGGATATGAACTGAGAAACTAGCAGACTAGGGCAGTTGGCAGTGGGAACAGTGAATGACGGGTATTTAAGGAGAAACAGCTCCAGCCGAGTAAGGACCACGAGGAGTTACAGAGGGTGCACATTCTGGAAAGAAGTATGAGATGAATAAACAAAAGACACGAAAAAGCAGGGTTATAAGATTTTTTTTGAAAGGTTGAGTCGATTAGAAGAAAAGATAAGCCCAATGGTAACAAGAGGGATCCTGGAGATAGGGCTCAGTCAGTTCAACCGGGGTCCTACAGGTCCTGGCTGTTGTCTCAAAATGGCGGCAGCCACGTGTAACCAAACCTGCGGGTTCTGTGACAGTGGACTCCAGGCAACAACAGGCAGCTGGCCATCTACTGGTTGTCTGTGGTCAGTCTGCTGACTACCGGCTGACAATCAGCAGGTGGACCTCAGGCGGTGGGTGATGGTAAGTGATGGGCAGGCAAGAGGCAGGCAAGTGGAGATGATAGTGAGCAACCTGCACTTAAAAAGTAGTCAATATGCTGGCAGACTGCAGGTGATCGCAGTGGACAAATGGGGTAAACAGCAGGGGATCGATAAGCAGCAAAGACTGCCTTACCAGAAACAGATATCCTCTGCTTGAAACCCAAGTTATGGAGCAAAAAGGAACGCAGCCTCCCTCTAGTCCGCCATCTTGGATCTCTCCAGCATAAATGTGAGACATAAATTCCAGGAAAAATGAATGAGAGAGGCCCTGGACTCAAGGACACTAGGCACAGAGGAGGGTAGGGCTGAGATGCTGGACTAAAAACAGTAAAAATATGAACATCTGTGGAATGACAACTTTCCTGAGCCCATCCCTTGCCTGTCCCCAGAATAGGCCTACAGACTCACATTAGATATTCCTCATTGAACTAATCAGTTGATTCCTTAATCACCCTTGAGTAAAGCCCACTATGATGAGAACCCTGCCCTGCTTTGAACACAAGAGATTCTAATAATCTTTGAGGTTATAATCAACTTTTGAGAACCTTGATCTTAAATAAAAACAGGCAGTTGAGTATCATCAGAATATTTAGGTTGGAATAAAAGAGCTCTGGGAACTTAAAAAATATGAGATGAATAGAAAAGGGTTGTAAGAAAAAGTCAGACTTATTTACCAGAAAGTTTACAAAAAGACAAGATGGAAAACAGAAGTAAAATGTTTTAAAAACTAGAAGGAATAGGAACTTCCAATGAATAGAAGCTCCAGAAAGAGAGGACATAGTGATTTCAGTACAATGGGAATTACCAAAGAAAGAATACAAATTTCTCCAAACTGAAACTCGTTTCCAAAATTCGTTTTCTAAACTGATTTAAAGGACCTACTGATTGCCTGGTACCGTGAGTGAAAGCAGACATCATTGGATATGGCAGAACACCAAAACACTAAAAGCTTCCAGGGAGAGAAATGACTGGGGAGAAGGGCTGTCCCCATCATCAAGGGTTGTCCTTCCTCAAGGGATGAGGACAATTAAGGATGGCATTTAAGAGCAACACAGGAACTTTAAAAAGATGGAGCAAATGTTTTTAGAATTGTGAGAAAAAAGTAATTTCCAACCTAAAATTCTATACCTAGCCAAATTCGAATAACTGTGAGTGTGTTAGGGAGTGACTGGAACATGTTTCTTAATCAAAGTGAAGAAGTAATTAAAGAGAGAGAGAGAGAGAGAGAGAGAGAGAGAGAGAGAGAAATATGGGAAATAAGATCCACAGGAGAGAGTCAACGGGACTCCCTGGCAGAGGGAAGAAGAAAAATTCCAAGTCTATAGTTGGGCAATGGGTTGATAGAGCAGGCAGAATATCTGAAGGAAGAAGGATGGGAAATGACAGTTAAGGATTTGGCACATATGAACAGATGGAAGTCTGTTTGGCAAGACATTGCACAGAGCCATCATGGTAGGACATGGGAAACAGTCATAGATTCAAAGAAAAGTAATCAAATGATGCAGTGACTACCTACAGAAATACAAACAATCGCACAAAAGTGAACGTGTTACTGGGACACTGGATACCTCTGTAGCAGTGATATTAATGGGCTATAATAAGATGAGTGAATAAAAATTCCAGAGATGAAAGCAAATGTGAACTCGGTGCAAAAGGGAATATTTAGAAAAAAAAAAATAACACCCAAAAATTTGCCCAAACAGAAAAGCCTGAGTTTCTTGATTGTAGGAATATTTTGAATATTGAAAACACCAAATATTGGTTTGATCAAAAACTAATGGACAAAGGGGCAGCAGAGACTTTTTTATGAGTATATTTTATTATTGATTGGTGTATTGTGATTATACATCGTATTGGGATACGTTGTGATAATTTTACCAATTTCATCCCCCAAAACCCCCCCTTTCCCTCTCCTTCTCCTTCCCACTGACCCTGCCCCTCACTTTACTGGTATCTCTTCTACTTTCATGAGGTCTCTTTGTTACATATTCTTTTCTCTCTAGCTTCCACATATGAGAGAGAACACACAAACCTTGACATTCTGAGTCTGACTTATTTTGCACAACAGTACAGTTCCCAGTTCCAACCATTTTCCTGCAAATGACATGATTTCACTCTTCTTTACAGATGAATAAAATTCCCTTGCATATATATACACCACATTTTCTTTCTCCAGTCATCTACTGACAGACACCTAGGCTAGTTCTATAACTTGGTAATTTTTGAATCGCACTACTATAAACATGGATATGCAGGCATTTCTATGGAATGCTGACTTTAATTCCTTTGGAAAAATATTGAGGCATGGTAGAGCTGGTTGTACAGTGCTTCCAGTCCTAGTCTTCTGAGGAAACTCCGTACTGATTTCCATAGTGTTTGTGCTAATTTACAAGCTCACCAGCACTGTGTGGGTATTCCTTTTCCCCAGCCCCTCCTAGCACTTATTATTGCTTGTATTCTTGATGATTGCCATTCTAACTAGAATAAGATGATCTCAATGCAGCAGTTTTGATTTGCACTTCCCTGGGTGCTAGAGATGTTACACTATTGTATATATTTGTCGGTCATTTGAATTTCTTCTTTTGCAAAATATCTATTCACTTTATTTGAAAAGGGACTTTAGAAAAGCTAAATCTTCTGCTGGGCCTGGTTGTACATACCTGTGATCCCAGCAACTCAGGAGGCTAAGGCAGAAGGATCTCAAGTTCAAGGCCAGCCTGAGCAACTTAGCAAGACCCTGTCTCAAAATAAAAAAATAAAAAAGGACTAGAAGTATAGCTCAGTGCTAGAGCAGCCCTGGGCTCATTGCCCAGAACCAAGAAAGAAAAAAGCTAAATCCTTATGCACAAAAATAGGAAGCCAAGAGATAAAGTATAAAATGGATTGGATCAAGAAATGGCAGTATATCAGAGTTTATGCCAGAAGAAAAACCTAAAATATCGGTTGCCTGACCTGAGAAAAATGAGGATGGAGGTGAATAAGGCATTGCAGTTTTTCATTTGTTTGTATGTATTTGTAATTTTTAGCCTCTATTAACTTTTAAAACTCTGGTGTGACATTTTGGTTTAAAAAATAAATTTTAAGTGTGTATATATATATATATATATTTTTTTTTTCTGTGCTATAGTATAATAACCCAGCCTTCAGTAAAAGTGGTGCTTGCTGCTGTGCGAGATTTAAAGGAAAGGAGTGTTTTTGAGACTCATAGGCTAGAGAGGCACAGCTGCTGCAGAGCTGCAGGTGTGGGGAGCTGAACTCCTGTCCCTGACAGGACAGTAATAGGAGGGCCATTGTCTCTGCTCAGCTGATGGAGCCAATTTTCAGACTGTTGGCAAAAGCTGTTGGATAGCAGGCAGCAAAGAAAGCGGCCACATGGATTTAGGCAACGTTCCCATGCGTGCAAGTCACCTGGGGATGCTATAAAGATGCAAATTCCTTTCAGTAGGATTCCACATCCGAAAAACTTGTAGGTGATGAATGTCAAGGCTGCAGGGTTGCAGAGCACACTAGGGGTAGCAAAGCTGTAGGCTGAGGAGTCTGAGAGGGGAAGAAGGACTTAGCCCGGAGCCCCGAGGGACTGGGAGAGAGGAGGAACAGTTCAGGCAAAGGCCCTGAGCTTTCTCGGGCTAAGGCCTGGAGGAAAGGAAGACCAGCATCTGGAGCCGGTGCGGGACACAGCAAAGACAAACCAGCGATCAGCTACTTGGGGTCAGCCTGACAAAGCTTTCAGTGTTTTGTTCTAAGCAAAAGTGCCCCGGTCTGCTACGGGGCTGAAGAGTTGCTGGTAGTAACCTGGCCAGCTGACCTCAGGCACCGTAGCGTGCGGGAGCCCTGTGGGCTTGGTGAGCTGCCCTGGAGGCCTGACTGAGGATGGCAGCAGGGTGGAATATGTGGGAGCGCCTTCTTCCTGCCTGCCCTGCTTCTCCTCACCTGGTTCTCAACCCGCAACCCAGCCGTGGGGTCCTACATCTTCCCTATGCCCCATCAGTCTGTCAACGTGGCTCCTGGGTTGGGAGATAGGCTCCTTCCACCTTGCCCACAGAAAGAGTCTGAAATGTTGATAAGATGGGTGCTGAGTCGATTCAACCAATAGGAACAATGCAAGTGACTCATCATTAAAAAGCCTAAGTGTTGTACACATGTAGACTCGTTGCTTTCTCCTGATAGTGGTATTAACCCTATTTTATGGATGAGGAGATCAAGGCAAAGAGAAGCTCCTCATGCACGGACACACGTTTAAAGCAGACTTCAGACTCAAACCCAGGCACCTGACTACTGTGTCTTTTCGCCTAAGAAGCTGTGTCCTGAGGACTGCATCATTGGGGACTTCCAAATCTACAAAATCAGAGAAAGAGGCAGAGAGAGGGTGACAGAGAGAGAGAGAGAGAGAGAGAGAGAGAGAGAGAGAGAGAGAGAGATTGCACAGAAGTGCAGCAGCATCTGCTGTTCTCAATTGGCCAAGCCCTAGAGAGTGTGCGGTAGCTGAGGTTCTCTTGGTCCATCTCAATTACATCTAGCTTCTCAGAACTATTGGTGCAACATCTTAGTGCAATGAATTTCAGTCTAGTTTAAAGACAGATGTCTTTTCATGCAGGATAAATCCTTCAGTGCAAGCCGACTGCTTCATCTTGTGTTCAACTAAGGAAGTTATCTGCTCCAATCCTGGAAGAAAAGCTGGTTCATGGGACTTACTGAAAGATGATGTAAATGTGGCTCCACTATAGTGTTATTTCCACTATTGTTCTTTGCAAATACATGGCGTTTCCAGTTCACATTGGACCGCCTGGGCACCTGGTCCTGTACCTCTGCAGCCAGGTGGTGTTCGCTCCCTGGCCTCTCTCCTCTGTGGGCTTGTCTTCTCTTCTTTGCATGGTTAGTACCTACTCATCCTTCAAGACCAGCTCAGGCAGGCCTTGGGCTCCTGGAAGTCTTCCTGTTCCTGCTCTGGCTGAATTGAATGCCTGGCTCTGGACTCCATGGCTCCACACAGCCAAGGGTCACTAACTTGTCTTGTTTTTCCATGGTAGAACAAAATGGAAATGTTAGCAGCTTAAGAGCTGACAGGCTCTAGTTTCTTATGTTGGCACACAGCAGCTCTGCTTACTGGCATTTAACCACAGAGGCTTACAGCGACTGACAGGTAGCTGTGACAAGAAGACCACAGTAAAAAAAGCAGAAAACAAAAAAAACTGGGACCGAAGAACCCGCTTCCCAGGCTTAACGCCCTAAAAGCCCCCAAGCTGTATGAGCTGAAAACCCCTAGGCTGTTGATAAGCTTGCACCCATATGAGGAACGTAAGATGCACCCTCCAATAGAATTGCACCAACTCCCTTGCCTCAACGTACCCCAAATTTGCTTATGTATAAAAGTAAAAGCCCTGCTGCACTCGGGGCTCAGACTTTGGGAATTATCCCTCTGAGCCATGGCCACTAATAAAGTGTTGCTTCCAGATCTCGATGTCCTGACCCTCATTTCCCGCTACGCTTCCACTGTTAGGGTCAACACCCTGAGAGCAAGGTGGTGATTTTCATCTCTGTAATCCCCAAAGGAGTCTGGTTCCCAATAGGAGGCTTTGAACAATGTTTACTGGATGGAATACAGAGATAATTTGAGCATATGCAGCCCTCTATGTGGAATTTCCTTCCTTTTTATTTTAGGGCATGCACATATGTTTCTCTCTCTCTCTCTCTCTCTCTCTCTCTCTCTCTCTCTCTCTCTCTCTCTCTCTCATCTAAATCTTATTCCTCCTGAGTCCTCAGCTCAAGCACCCACTTCTTCCAGGTCCTTTTACCACACCCACCTCACACCATTCTTCTCTTAAGACATGTCCCTCATGCCCCTCAAGTGATTTTATTTTTCAACATTTGTCTTTCTGGCCAGGTTGTCAGTCTCATGGACACAGAAACCTCATCTGCAGCCTCCTCCAAGATGTGTCACAGCACTAGACACTTAGTAGGCACTCAATCCATTTTTATTAAGCAAGTAAACAAATGAATCAGGGGTAATTATCATTTTGAGTTCCTCAAGGCATGGCGCAGAGATAAGACTTGCACTTGTGCCGGTTGCTGTGATCGCCATCCAGGAGGAGTGGGGCCAGGGAAGTGCCCAGGACAGCTCATCTCAGAGGCCACCTGTTCTTGCATGAGCCTGAGAGTAGGAGTTTGGGGTCCCTGTCCCTGGCTTACCTCACCTAATCCTGACCCTGTTCTCCTTTCCTCTTGCATAACAGCCTTGTCTTGACGTAGGCAGCAGAGAGCTAGCACACACTCAATGTGTAGAATAAAACAAACATTTTTCTTCCTGCTGTATGCTCTCTCCTAACCTGGTGCAGAACACTTTCCCCAACATGCAAGCAATGCTGCAGTGGGTACCCCCATGGACACCAGCTGAGAGTCCTCTTTTCAATTCAGTTCAGTTCTGACACTGTCTTCCTGGTGATATCTTCAGATCCCACAGGTGGAGGGCTCGGTCCCCCACTTCACGCGGGCCCCAAGAATGTCTGACTAACTGGTATAAATTAGGATCTCCACAACTGCCTCCCAGGGTTGGATTAATTTTCTAGAGCACCTGACAAAACGTGGGGATTCTTGTTTGCCCGCTTAGTGCAAAAGATGTTGTTGAAGATCCGAATGACCAGCCCAGGGTAAACCACGAGGGAAAGCAGTGGGTGGGGAACTTCCAGGCCTCTCGGGGCACACAGCCCTCTAGGAGCCTGTGTTCAGCTCTCTGGAAGCTTGTGAACTTGGCCCCTTTTGGTTTTTATGGAACTGTCATTACATAGGCATGATTGGTGGTGATCAGACTAGCCATCAACCCCTCGCCCCTTCCTGGGGCAGAGTTGGGGGTGGAACTGAAAACCAACTCCACTTCTTCCTGCCATTCTGTCTATCCTGTGGCCAGCCCCCCTCCTAGGGGCTGCCAGTCACCAGTATCATATTAGCATTCAGGACACTCTTAGACTCCAGAGATTCCAAGGGCTTTAGGAGTTATATGCCAAGAAATTGGGATAAAATCTAAACACCTTATTAGAAATCACAACTTAATAAACAAATAACAGGAAGTTACTGCCTCATATAGTAAAACCACCAGGAGGGCAGAAGTGGCAAGATTTAGGAGCTCCTGGACAGGATCTCAACATCAGAACTTTGTTTTTCTCTATTCTCCATTTCTCTCTGTATCCTTCTCTCAGACCAACAAGAGACAAAGTTGCTCGTAAACTTGGCACCTACATTCTCATACCTTTGCAGCCAGGGAGGAAAGCCACTCCTTTTGTCAGCTCAGGGCAGAGGTCCTGAGGAAAGACTCTCATTGGTCTGGTTCAGGGCTGAGGTCCTGGGGAAGGACTCTCATTGGTCTGGTTCAGGGCTGAGGTCCTGGGGAAGGACTCTCATTGGTCTGGTTCAGGGCTGAGGTCCTGGGGAAGGACTCTCATTGGTCTGGCTCAGGGCAGAGGTCCTGGGGAAGGATTCTCATTGGTCTGGCTCAGGGCAGAGGTCCTGGGGAAAGACTCTCATTGGTCTGGCTCAGGGCAGAGGTCCTGGGGAAGGATTCTCATTGGTCTGGCCAGGTCACCTGATGATGACTGGGGCCAATTCCTGGGGCCAGAGACTCAAGGGGGTCTGGTTGGCTCAGTTTAATTCTCATGGCCAGTCCTGCAGCCAGGACCATTACCAGAAGGTCCATTACCAGAAGAAGATGAGCAATAGCAGAGACCATGCCCCAGGGGAATCCTTTGGGTAAAAAGGCCACCAGAATTTGCTGCTATGATGCATCTCAAAACACAGAACTCTGGTCTGTCTGACTGTGACTTAACAGGAACACCATTGTCTGATATCCTTAGTAGTTAGCTTCCATCAGGTGCTAGAAATGACCTGTAGTCCTCTGAGCACCCTTCTCTGCCCAGAGAAACCCCCTGCCAGGCAGAGGGACACTCATGAGTGAACAAGACTAAGAAAAAGGAGTGGTTTTCCAACCAAGAGCTCTATACCATTAGTTATTTTCAACCAGGGGCAATTTTTTGTCTCCAGGAAACATTTGGCAATGTCTAGAGACATTTTTGCTCCCACAGTTGGGGGGGCTGGGTTTCTGGCGTCTAGTGGGTAGAGGCCACAGATGCTCTAAACATCCTGCAATGCATCCGGGAGCCACACCACACACACACACACACACACACACACACACACACAATCATCAGACCAAACTGTCAGTAACATCCATAGAAGTTTCTGGAGAAGATGGATTCCTAGAACCTTCTTTCTGGCCCCTTCTCCTGTCACGATATTCTCAGTGTGTAGAGAGGGTGAGAGGAATCTTCCCCAGGTCCCTATCCTTTGAGGCACCATCTTTCACCTGCGTGTCTCTTGGGACATGATGCTAAGCCCACCCAGAGGAACCCGGATGCTGCCGAGGTGTGTGGAACTCCTCCACTCTCAGAATACCTGTTTCAAAGAACGCAGGAGAGCCAGCGGGACTGGGAGGGAAACAGCAGCTGAGAGGAAGAGCAACAGCTGGTATGCTCTCAGAGGGCGACCCTGGGGAAGCGCAGAAGGGCTTAGTCATGCTCAGCAAGCCACCCCGAGCTTCACAGAGTATTGGGGTTTTTTCAGAGTCAACAGGGTTTGAGGAGAAGAAAAACCCAAGCAGCACACAGCAGCCCGATACTTCACCCCTTCCTTCATTGGCACCATCACGTGCTCAGAATATTTCCAGATTGCGAGAGAAAACAAAGTCCCTGTCCCACAGAGTAGTTAGGACTCATGGCATTCTGGAGTCAGACCTAGCGGAAAACCCAGCTTCCTGTCTGGGCAACTGGGGTGCCCGGGGCAGCCTCTGGCAACCCCAGATCACCCGATCTCCCCTGTAGATGTGTTTTGAGATGTGTTAGGCAGCACGGTGCCTGCTTCACTGTTGGGTCTTGGCAAGTGTCAGTGGCTCCTAGGCCCACTGTAAGGATGATTGCATCGGGGGATGGCCAATCTGCATGGGGGAGGGGCAGTTGTTCTCAATCTGTAGTGCACATGGGACTCACCTGGAGGGCATGTGAAATTAGTGGCCTGGTGTTGCAAATAAATGCAGGGGGATTGCTCCTGGAAATGCAAAGCCAGTAAGCAGGACCAGAAGAAAAATGTGAAGAAAGATTCCTGAGCCACAGTAAGAAGAAAGTCAGAGATATCTGCAAAGTAATGCTCTCCCAGAAGAAAGGAAGCAGAGGGTTTTATTCTGGGAGTTCATACACATTCACTTTAGAGGCAGGTGCGTTTCTGAGCATGCTCAGCTCATGGTCGTAGTTAAAGAATAAGATGGATACCTTCCTGGGCAGGTCCAGCTCAAGTTCATAGAGCACCTGATAAAGGTTAAATGGCAGCCATGAACACTTAGAAATGGCACTCAATTCAGGGTCACAAAGATGGCAGACCGGAGTGCTTCTGGGCATGCTTGGTTTGATATCAAAATACGACAAGTTTTCTCTAGAAACCTAAAATAGAGTGGCTCAGTGATCTTAGCAATCATGACTGATTCTTTATAAGTTCCTCCAAAAAGTTTTAGCTAAAACAAAAGAGAAGACCCTTTGAAGGTGCATTAACCTAGGAGTTCACCACTAAAGGTGTCTGTCACAGTCAGTGGCTAAGGTGAGAAGACACGTCTCCCTCAAGCTCGCTTCCTGTCTGAATCCGTTCAGGCTGCTCCAGCAGGACACCATGACTGGAAGCTTAGACACAGATTTCTCACAGTTCTGGAGTCTGGGGTCCAAGGTCTTGGTGCTGACAGACCTGGTGTGGGGTGAGGCCCCTTCCTGGTTTCCAGATGTCTTTCCAGTCTCTTTCAGAAGGGCACCGATCCAATTATGTGGGCTCCCACCAGATGACTGGTCACCTCCCAAAGGCCCTGCCTCAAAACCATCACAATTTTGGGGGACACGTTCAGTCCCTAACACAGCCACGGTCAGATAATATCGATGCTGCTGGTCGGGGGGACGCACTTGGAGAAGCACTGTTTTCATGCAAGTGTCCAGCTCCAGTCACCCATTAAGATCACCAAGGAACTTAGGCCCCTGGAATTCTGATTAAAGTGTGTGGGATGTGGCTCAGGCATCGACCTTTGTAAAGTTTCCCAAGTTTTCCCTACATGCAGCTGATGGAGGATTGCGGTTCCAATGGCCTGTGGGGCACAGGGCACTGCCCCAGTTGTAAGTCCAACCCCTCTGCCAGCTCAGCGTGCAGCTTCCTGGAAAAGCACCTTGTCTGGCCCCGTCTGTTGAAAATTGTCCTCTCTGGGTTCCTTCTCTAAGCCTTGTCTTACTTCTGCTCCCCCATCCACCCCCCAGCCACTCCCCAGTCGTGCTGGGGTCCTGGAAACCCCCAACCCCAAACCTCATCTGCAGTGGTCAGGCCAAGGCTGACAGAGGGGAGGTCCTATGCACACTATATCTCAGTCCCAATCTCTCTCTGTCTTGTGCCGGGAGCCCCACACTGACTCCTGGATGCCCAGGCTCCAGGCTCCAACCTGACCTGGCACCAGCTGTCCCCCCACCTCCCCCAGGCCCAGGGGTGTGGTGACTCCCCTGGGACTTACTCTAATACGTGCCTCCTCAGGTCCAGTCCACAGGTCTGGACTTCTGCTTCCTTCCTGCCCCATTGAGGCTATGGGGATGTTCCAGACTTTCATTTAAAACACCAGCCAGATGTAAAGCATTCCATTTGAATTTCAGAAAGGGACCCTCCTTACCCTTTGATGTTCACAGTGCAAACAGACCATCAAAGGTGTAATACTTACCTGGGCAGCAGAGCTCCTAAGCTGAACCTGCTCATTGCTGGAGTGCACCATTTCTAATTAGAGCCTTTGCCCGCAGAGGAGGCGGGAAACCTGCCCCAGCCCCGACTCGCCTGGCTCCAGTCCCTGGTTCTCTGCCTGGACTGCACCTTCTGCCTGGTGTTCCCGCTTCCTGCTCCCGTGGTTTCTTCCCTGAGACCCACACGTTAGCTGGCACAGCCAGGACCCTCAGGAAAAAAGGATCGTCAACTTCCAACTGCACCCAGGGAGGGAGGCGTGGGGGGTGGTGATTTTTTCTTTCTTTTAAATCGTTCCTAAGTTATTTCCAGCTCCAGCAGGGCCTTTTCCTCCATTGCCAAGGGCATCTGCAGGCCCAGGTCATCTGTGCATCGCTAGGAGGCCATGGTGGAACAGAGACACCCCACATCTCCCAGGCCTGACGCGTTAAAGGTTTCCTTCTCACTTTCATTAAGTCTGATGTGAGCCCAGCATGGCTGCGTGTTCTGGAGTTAGGCTTCCCTGAAACTCTGGCCTCTGAGGCCACCGTGTGAAAGGAGTAGAGCGATGGACAGGCACACTGGCTCTCGACTCCTTTGGCTGGTAGGTGACATGCGACATTTCTGCTCATAGACCAAGGGCCTAAATGTGTCCTGTGTCCCCAGTCTGCCTGTGGGAAGCACGGGGAATGCTGCAGGACACCAGCTGTCTGCCACACCTTCTCTCCAGTCAGAGTGAGTCAGGGAATGCCCCTTGCCGTCATGATGTGGCCCTGGAGGGATCAGTATCAGGGGTGCTATGATTGGATGTGGTCTGTCCCCCAAATTCCATGTGCTGAAAGCTTGGCCCTCACCATGGCTAGGTGGAGAGGTGATAAATCTTTCCTAAGTGGGCCCTAACGCAAGGTAGGTAGGCCATTGGGAGTGCCACCCCTGGAAGGAGTTAATGCAGCTCACGTGGACCCCTAGTTGGTTCCCTTGAGTGTGAGCTCATGAGAGAGAGCCTGACCCCCTAAAAGCTCTCTGGCATCCTGTCTTACCATGAGATTCCTTTTATACACCCTCCCACCATGATGCCATCAGCCAAGGGGCCCTCACTAGAGGCCAAACAAATGCAGCAGCTGATCTGGAACTTTGAGCCTCCTCAACTATAAACCAAATGAACCTCTTTTCTTTGTAAAGTACCCAACTTCACACATATTATTATAGCAACAGATAAAATGTACTAAAACAGGAGATGTACTGTTAATTCTCCACTTACCCCACAGATCCATACTGTGACCTTCTGAGATTTGGAATTCACTGGATTTCTCTGCCGTTTGACCTTCAGTGGGGTTCAACCATTGGAAAATGTGTGCTGAGAAGTCACCAGCAGAGGTAGGAAGGTGGAGGAATGGGAGGAGCAGGCTCTAGGGTACCCTCCTTCCTTGCAGAGCCCTGGTATATCTGAGGCTGCTTCCTGTCCCACAGCTATGCACTGGTTAGGTGGCCTCCTTCCCTAGGTTCTCACCAGATTCCACCTACTCTTTCTCCTCCCTGGCCCCTTCTGGTTCCTGCCATCACTGGTCCCTGCCTGCTTCATCATCCTTTAGTGGTTTTTGGAACTCTAACTCCACCCAAGTTTCTGAAATAGCATCTTCATTAACTTTTCCATTTGCATTGGAACGGACCATCTTTCTACTTGGAAAGAATGATCCCAGCAGCATTCCCTGTCCTACCCCATTCTCACAGGTGTGGGGCAAGGGCCGGGGGCCAGGGCACTCTAAGGCTTTTCTTATTGACAGATTCAATTCTCAGGATTACCCTTTGAGACAGATCTTATTATATCCCACAGTTTTCACACAAAGAAACCAAGAAAAGAAATGTTAACAAATTCATATGACATCCCATAGCCGCACATGACAGAGCCTAGATTTGAGCCCAGAAGTCCAGCCCCTGCCCCTACCACCTACCCTATTGTGTCACATTCCACACCACCGACACTCATTCATGCTGGAACAATGAGCCCCAACCACTAAGTGTGCCAGCCGTGCTTCTTGGGCCTTTATCTGCTGCTTTCTCAGGTTGTTCGGGTTCTAAGACCCTCAAACTTCTGGACTTAGAGAGGCTGCAGCTAAATGATCACTGGGCCTTCTTCCAATATGGGGCCTCTGCTATGTTAGGGGTAAATGGTAATATATTTAGCTCCCAGGTTTAGTTAAGTATCACCCTTTATTGTGGGTTAAAATGCTTCCCCCCAAATATGTTAAAGTCCTCACCCAGAGAGCCTTGGATGTACACTTGTTTGGAAATAGGGTGGTTGCTGATATAACTGATAAGGATGAGGTCACACTGGAGTAGGGCGGGCCCTTAATATAAGGTGACTGGTGTCCTTACATGGGGGAGAATTGGACCCAGTGACAGACCAACACACAGGCAGGGAGCATGTCACCTGGAGAGGAGGGCGGCCTTGGAGCAGCGCATCCACACACACAGGAAGCCAAGGACCACTGACCACGCCCAGAGCCCAGGAGCACAGGCGACAGAGCCCCTCACAGCCTCGAGAGGGAAGCCACCTGCGACACGCTGATGTCAGACAAAGGGCCTCCAGAACCCCGGAGGGCAGCGTGTGGTTTCAAGCCTCCCAGTTTGGGACGCCTCATGGACGTCCTCCATCAGCAGGGACCTGCCTGTCTCCTCACCCCTCGCCCCTCCCTCTCCGAGGCGCTCCAACACCGCTGGCCCTTGGGCCCCTTCCAGGACTCCACTCGAGTCCCTGCCTTAAGGACTTCCTGCTCACCCCGCCTTTTCCTGCGGTGACCGCCCCCTGCCTGGCCGCAGGAGCCTTCCCTACTGAGACGTTCCTGCGGGATGGGACGTGTTGAACACATTCTCTCTCCGGCCGCTCTGTTCTGGCACATTTCCTCTGCTGTAAAAGCAACGCCTAAAATCTCAAGAAATACTAGAAAAAGGCAAACCTACTGCAGGCCCATCCCCCAGGAGCACCTGTCCCCCCTACACCTGCGTGGGCTTGTCCTCGTCACCCCCACTCTTTCAGATGACCTGTTGCTCTGCTTAAGGTCAGAAGCTGTCTGAAACTGTCTGTCAGAAGCATCCTTGGCCTCAGAATTTGTAAGGAGAAGCCAATGAACATCTGGGCACATCTGGAAAACACAAAACCCTTAAGAAACGGACAGACTCTTAAGGCTGGGCAGGAGAGTGGGACTGAAGACAAGGGACCAAGTCAAGGAGAAGAAAGGTGATTTAGGGAAATGCAGTGAAACCTCAGTGAGATACCGGCTCACGCCCATTAGGGTGGCTACTATCCAGAATCAAAACAAACAAACAGAAAACAGCCGGTTGTGAGGATGTGGAGAAATGGAAAGCATTATGCACTGGGGTAGGAATATAGCACGGTGCGACTATTCTGGAAAATGGTGTGGTGATTCCTCAAAAGATTGAACACAGAATCACCATGTGATCCAGGAATCCACTCTTGGGCATATTCTGAAAATAACTGAAAGCAGGGTCTCAGATATTTGTACCCCCACATTCGAGGTAGCGTTATCCCTAATAGTGAAAAGAAATCTGAGTTTCCGTGGATGCCTGAATGGATAACCAGAATGTGGTGCACACTGTGCATAAATGGAACACCACACAACCCTGTGTAAGGCAGGCTCTCCTGACACCTGCTAGACCCGGATGAACCCTGAGGATGCTGTGCTAAGTGAAATAAGCTACTCACAAAAACACAAATTCTGGATGATTCCACTTATGTGAGGCCCCTAGAGGAACTTAATCCACAGGGGCAGAAGATTCAGGTTGTTTCATGGGTACAAAGTTTTAGATTTGCAAGAGGAAGAGTTCTGGAGATCGGGTGTACAATCACGTGAATGAACTTCACCATGGAACTGTACACTTAAAAATGGCTCAGATGGCAAATTTTATGTTATGTATATTTGCCACAATTATATTTTATATTTAAAAAAAAAAACAAAAAACCGAAGGAACACAGATATGATATAAATCTGGGAAGCACATGGCCACCATGGGGCTGGCGTGGTCAGTGACCACAGCAGCAGTGTCGTGTGGGACAACCTGGGCGTGTCCCTTATGCACACTCTGGGGGAGGGGCGTCCAGAAGAAGAGAGGTTTAAATGAGGTGGGCCCCCAGCCCCCGCCCAGCAAGCCTATCCCTTCACAGCTCAAGACCTGGTGCAGAATAGAGATGCCCTGTTTTACACTGAGGGATAAACGCAAGGCTTTTTGTCAGTTATTACTTTTCCTTTAGCACTGCATCGTTTGAATGGGTGATACATGCATAGTATCCAAAATTCAAAAGGCACGAAAAAGTATACGGTGTAAGTTTCCTTCTTACTTGGTCCCTGCTGCCAGCTTCCTCTCAGGCAGCTCTTGTCCTCTAGAGGAAGGTGGATTTACACACACGCCTTTCTGTGCTCCAAATGGTCTATGCCCCTTGTCCTGGCTCCCGCTTTACCTCTAAAGCTACAATCCCGGGGGCGGTACACACAGCAGAGGCGATGGCCTCCTCTCCTCCTCCACCTCCCTGTTCCTCCTCCCTCCTCCACCTCCTGCTCCTCCTTCTGCCTCTCTTCCCCTTTAGAGAAATACACTTATTAACTCAAGGAAGGAGCACATAGATTTGGCCTAATTCCTTCCCAATTGCCAGCTTTTAAGTTGCCACTACGTCCCCTCTGCTATGTTGTGACTGTGTCCCCAAAGTTCATATATTGGAAACTTCATCTGCGAATTCCTGTGTTGATGTTATTTGGAAGTGAGACTTTTAGGAGGTGGCAATGGCTGGGTGATCAGGAATTCATGAGGTCGTCAGGGCGGGGCCCCATGATGGCTTAGTGGCTTTGTCAGAGGAGGGGGAGACCTGAGCTGGCAGCTTCCCTGTCTCTCCTCATGTGATGCCACTCACAGCGAGAAGGCCCTCACCAGGTGCCCACCCCTGCACCTTGGCTTCCCAGTCCCCCGAAGTGTGAGCTAAGGAAATCTGTGTTCTTTATAGGTGACCAAGTCTGTGGCATTCAGTTACAGCAGCAGACAGCAGACTGACACACATTCCCTTGTATAATTAAAAATATTTCAAACAAAACTTAGGACATGAGTATAATCGGGTTCCGTAAACCCACAGCTCAGGTACAATGACAGCAGATTCTGTAGACTTATCTTTATCTACTTAGAACTACCTGGTTTCTGTTCTGGGCTGACCTGCTTTTCCACCCTTTGGAACATCAAGGTTATTATGCAGTTGGTGAGAAAGACCGATTCATCGGGAACCAGCTCTGCCACCCCAGAAGCCCAGGAGGAAGGCCAGGGAGGAGCAGGGCAGGGGGAAGCGTCCCAGGAGCAGAGCCTCTGAAGTCAGCGGCAGGTGGGGGCCCAGGAGAGTCTGGTGGGTGCAGACGCGCTCTTGCTGGAATCCGCGTGGGGCGGCCGGGCATTGACGCACCTCATGGCTGAAGCTCTTTGAGTTCACTCCTGACGGGAGACGGCTCCACCGGGTCAGGATGCTCAGAGCTCGGGGACTTCTGGCTGTCCGTTGGTCTGTACGTCCCACCAGGGCACGTCCCCTGGAGCCACTCGGTGTGGGGACCTAGGGCGTCTGTGGCCTCCTTGCACAGGTGCCACTCTTCTGGTGGAGGCGGGCGGGCGGATGCAGGGCACACAGCAGCAGAGTTCTTGAAGGCAGATGGTGATCCTCCTGGTGACCCCCCTCCAGCCCCTGCGGTTGTCAGCGGATCGGCCTGAGGAGGGACCCTGGGAGGAGGAGCTGGGGCCTTCTGCCACCCCTGCTGAGGATCATGCAGGGGCTGGGTCAGGGGTGCTCGGGCCTGCGGGGCACAGGGTCTCGCCCAGGGCTGGGCTGGGAGGGGCTGTGTCCACGTGGCGGAAGCGCCGGAGGGACGGCGGGCACCTGGCCTCCGCAGGCTGTGCTGCTCACAGGGCACGGGAAGGGCAGGCTCGCTGGCACACTTGCTGGGGGGAGGGGGGACGCTGGGGGCATCCGGGAGGCTCACAGGCCTCGCCTGGAGCACGCAGCCCGCCCTCTGGGGTCCTTGGTGCTGGAGGACGTGGTAGGTCACCATGGCCTCATCTAATTTCCGCTTGTCCAGGGACGCCCAGGCATCACAGGGGTCGAAACCCACGTGAACATGATGGTCATGACGGCGGGTCGGGCGTTTGGGGCGCGACTCGCTGCCAGGACCGGGTGGAGGCTGCTGGCCCTGGCTCAGCCCCAGTGGCCCATCACCTGCTCGAGGGTGGGCTTCTGTGGGGTCCAGCGTCAGCATCTGCTGGGTGAGGCTGCGGGCGTCGCGGAGAGTGGCGCGGGGAGCTGCAGGTGGCCCACGCTGTCAGCTTCAGTGGGCGCTGGCCTGGATTGGCGTCTCCCCGTGAGCAGGACAGAGCGCACGACGCCCAGACTCCAGACGTGCGGGGGGGCCCCTTGAATTCTTGCCGCTGCACGATCTCGGGGGCACAGTACAGGAGCGAGCCCCAGGAGGTGTGGAGCTTCTGCCGGGGCCTGAGGGTGACGCTCAGAACAAAGTCCCTGAGTCTGAGGCTGCGGCCCCAGCGGCCAGCTCCAGGTTGTTGCGCTTCAGGTCCAGGTGCGCGATGCCCCTGCCGTGGCTGTGGTGCAGGGCACACGATCTGCTCCAACGCCTGCGCCTTCTCCTCCCTCAGGCCAGGGCCCACAGGATGCGACTCCCCAGGTCGCCCCCCTCTGCGTGCTCCACGACCATGTAGATGTCACGGTTCTCCATGACCTGGAAGAGCTGAATCACCTTTGGGTGTTCCAGGGCCACCAACCTGTGTGGCTCGCACCAGACAGGCTCGGAGCCCCTGTTTTGGGCACGACTTTCACCACCACCTCTGCCCCGGTGAGGAGATGGCGGGCCAGGACCCCCTGGCTGAAGCCCCACTGCCCAAGCCCCTCACCACCTGGTAGTGGTTGGTGAGGGCCGGCTGGTAGCAGGAGCTGGGCCCCTGGGGCTCCACACCATGCGCACTCCTCTGACTGCAAAGCATCCTAAAGTCGGAACACCAAGGAAGGACGCTCGCTAAAATTAAATAACAAACCCAAACAAAACACCAAAACCAAGAAACAAAAGACAAAAGACAAAGCAAACAAACAAACCAAAGCCCAAATCAAAAAACCAACAGCAAAACACCCCATACGCCAACCACCAGCCACCAGCCACCAACCACCAGCCACCAGCCACCAACCACCAACCACCAGCCACCAGCCACCAACCACCAACCACCAGCCACCAGCCACCAGCCACCAACCACCAACCACAAATGCTCTAACTATCTGGGAGTCCGACAGGTCACACCAAGAACTTCCTGTACTTATGGAAGAAAAGCCCAACTGTAGCCACGGTTGGAAAGCACATCACTGTGGCTCCTTATAAGGTCAGAGCATGAGATGACCCAACCACGCCTGGGCACAACCCCCAATGGTCACCTCACTTTGGGTCTCCAGGACCTTTGTGACTTTCATAATAAGAATAAGAAAGGACCCTGGAAACTTTTTTGTCTGGCTTTTAAAAATTTTGTTCTAATTATTTTTACATGATAGTAAAATGCTTTTTGACACATCGTACACAAATGGAGCACAACTTCTTGTCGGGGTACCCGGGACTCCCAGCCTTGGGCACAGTCAAGATGGCGCCTGGCGCTGAGCCAAAAGCGGTTGGCTATACAGTATTAGCTAGTTAACAATGTGATTAGTGCATGCCTCTCTCGTGTGCCTATTCTATACCTACAGCTGTTCGCCGTTTACCTCGTGTACTCTCCCTTGATTGGTTGAAGTGTATATAAGCTTGGTAACTTCCTGGGAGGGGGAGTAGAAGCGAGGAAGAAGAGTGCGAGCAGGCGTGAGCCGAGTGGGAGAAGCGGAGCGGCCGAAGTAGGCGTGAGCCGAGCAGGAGAAGCGGAGCGACTGGAGCAGGCGAGAGTTAAGCAGAGGGAAAGAGAGCGAGAGAAAGAAAAGAGAGAAGGGGATAGAAAAGAGGGAAAGAAAGGAAGACTGTGCACAATAAACTTCCAAAGCTTCAGACGTTTGTCGTGTCTCTCTCTGCGGGCAGAGGGAACGCGATAACTTCTCAATCCTCTGGCTGAACATGGTGCAGAGTCACACTGTAGTGCTAGACGGCAAGATCAGAAATCATGTTTGTCTCATTCTACCATCGTTCCCACTACTACATCCCTCTCCTCCCCTCACTCCCCTCTGCCCATTCCAAAGGTCCTTTATTCTTCCCTAGCCCCCACCCCCATTATGGATCAGTCTCTGCTTATCAGAGAAAACATTGACCTTTGATTTTTTGGGTTTGGCTTATTTTGTTTAGCATGAAATTCTCCAGTTTTATCAATAAACCTGCAAATGCCTTAATTTTATTTTTCTTTAAGGTTGAATTATATTCCATTGTGTATATATACCACATTTTCTTTATCCATTCATCTGTTGAAGGGCACCTAGTTTAGTTCCATAGTTTAACTATTGTGAATTGAACTGCTGTAAACATTGATGTATCTGTGTCACTGTACTATGCTTATCTTAAGTCCTTTGGGTACAAATCGAGGAGTGGGGTAGCTGGGCCCAATGGCGATTCCATTCCTAGTTTTCCGAGGAATCTGCATACTGCTTTCCATAATGGTTTCATCAATTTACTGCCCCACCGGCAATGTATGAGTGTACTTTTTTCCCCACATCCTCGCCAACATTTATTGTTGTTTGTGTTCTAGATAACTGCTATTCTGACTGGAGTGAGATGAATCTTAGAGTAATTTTGATGTGTATTTCTCTAATCACTAGAGATGATGAATATTTCTTTATATGTTTGTTGATCGAGTGTATTTCTTCTTCTGTGAAGTGTCTGTTCAGTTCTTTAGCCCACTTATTGATTGGGTTATTTGTATTTTTGGTGTTAAATTTTTCTAATTCTTTATATATCCTGGATATTAATGCTCTATCTGAGGTGCATGTGGTAAACATTTTCTCCCACTCTGTAGGCTCTGTCTTCACATGATTGATTTTTTGCTGTGAAGAAACTTTTTAGTTTGATTCCATCCCATTTACTGATTCTTGATTTCACTTCTTGTGCTTTAGGAGTCTTGTTAATGAAGTCAGGTCATAAGCTGACATAGTGAATATTTGGATCTACTTTATTTTCTACTAGGAGCAGGGTTTCTGTTCTAGTGTAAAAGTCTTTGATCCACTTTGAGTTTAGTGCAGGGTGAGAGATAGGGGTTTAATTTCATTTTGTTACATGTGACTTGCCATTTTACCCAGCACCATTTTTTGAAGAGGCTATCTTTTCTCCAGTGAATGTTTTTGGCACCTTTATCTAGTATGCGATAACTATATTTATGTGGGTTGTGTCTGTGTCTTCTATTCTGTAACGTTGGTCAACATGTCTGTTTTGGTGCCAATACCATGCCATTTTATTACTATAGCTCTGTAGTATAGTTTAATGTCTGGTATTGTGATGCTTCCTGCTTCACTCTTCTTGCTAAGGATTGCTTTGGCTCTTCTGCGGCTCTTATTTTTCCAAATGAATTTCATGATTGCTTTTTCTAGTTCTATGAAGAATGTCATTGGGATTTTAATAGGTATTACTTTAAATCTATTTAACACTTTTGGTAGTTGGCCATTTTGACAATATTAGCTCCACCTGTTTAAGTGCATAGGTGATCTTTCCATCTCCTAAGGTCTTCCTCAATTTCTTTTTTTAGTGTTTTGTAGTTTTCATTGTAGAGGTCTTTGATCTCTTTTGTTAGATTGATTCCCAAGTATTTTATTTTGGGAGGTGGCTATTTTGAATGGGGTAGTTTTCCTAATTTCTCTTGCAGTGGGTTCATCACAGATGTACAGAAATGCATTTGATTTATGGGTATCGATTTTATATCCTGCTACTTTGCTGAATTCTTTTATTAGTTCTAGAAATTTGATGGAAATTTTTGAATCTTCTAAAGATAGAATCATGTCATCAGCAAATAGTGGTCATTTGACGTCTTCTTTTCCTATTTGTATCCCTTTAATTTTGTTCATCTAATTGCTCTGGATAGTTTCAAGGATGACATTGAATAGACCTGGTAAAAGAGGACATCCCTATCTTCTTCCTGCTTTTAGAGGGAATGCTTTCAATCTTTCTCCATTTAGAGTGATGGTTTGGGCTTAGCATAGATAACTTTTACAATGTTGAGTTATATTCCCACTATCCTTAGTTTTTCCAGTTTTGAACATGAAGAGGTCAATTTAAGTCTACTTATGTGATGAATTACATTTATTGATTTCCATATATTGAACCAATTTTGCATCCCTGGAATGAACCCCATTTGATTGTGGTGCACTTTAAAATATGTTTTTGTATGTGATTTGCCAGAGTTTTCTTTAGAACTTTTGTGCCTATATTCGTTGAGGGTATTGGTCTGAAATTTTCTTTCCTTCATGTGTCTTTGTCTGCTTTTGGTACCAGGATGATTCTAGCCTCATAGAATGGGTTTGGAAGGGTTCCCTCCTTTTCAATTTCAAGGAATAATTTGGAGTATTGGTGTTAGTTCTTCCTTGAAGGACTTGTAGAAATCAGCTGAGAATCTGTCTGATCCTGGGCTTTTCTTGGTTGGTAGATTTTTGATGGTGTCTTCTATCTCATTGCTTGAAACTGATTTGTTAAATTGTATATGTCCTCCTGATTCAGTTTGGGTAGATCACATGTCTCTAGAAATTTGTCAATGTCTTTGAGATTTTCTATTTCATTGGAGTATAAGTTTTCAAAATAGTTTCTAATTATCTTCTGTCAGGATATTTCCTTTTTCTTCATGAATTTTAGTAATTTGAGTTTTCTCTCTCTCTTGTTAGCATGGCTAAGGGTTTATCTATTTTATTTATTTTTTCAAGGAACCAACTTTTTGTCAATCTTTTGAATTGTTTCTTTTGTTTCAATTTCATTTATTTCAGATCTGATTTTAATTATTTCCTGTCTTCTACTGCTTTTGGTGTTGATTTGTTCTTCTTTTTCTAGAACGTTGAGATGTAATGTTAGGTCATTTATTTGTTGGCTTTTTATTCTTTTAATGTATGAGCTCACACAGTGAACTTTCTTCTTAGTCCTGCCTTCATAGTGTCCTAGAGATTTTGATTTTTTGTATCACTGTATTCATTTACCTCTAAGTAATTTTTTATTTTCTCCCTGAGTTCTACTGCTATCCATTTGTCATTCAGTAGCATCTTATTTAGTCTTCAGGTGTTGAAGTAGCTTCTATTTTTTATTTTATTGTTGATGTCTAGTTCATTCCATTATGATCTGATAGAACTCTGGGTATTATTTCTATTTTTTGTATTTGATAAGAGTTGCTTTGTGGCATAACATGTGGTCTATTTTAGAGAAGGATTCCTGTGCTTCTGAGAAGAAAGGGTATTTGCTCATTGATGGATGAAATAGTCTATATATGTCTGGTAAGTCTAAATTACTGATTGTATCATTTAGTTTTTTGTTTAGTTTTGTTTGGAAGATCTGTTCAGTGTTGAGAGAGGTGTGTTAAAGTCATCCAGTATTACTGTGTATTTGATTCTCGAAATTGAGAAGGGTTTGTTTGATGTATGTAGATACTCCGTTGTTTGGGGCATAAATTTTTCCAGTTGCTATGTCTTGTTGATGGATGATTCCCTTAAGCAGTATGAAATGTCTTTCTGTCTCTTCTGACTAACTGTGGCTTGAAGTCCACTTTATCTGATAGGAGGATGGAAACCCCTGCTTGTTTACACAGTCTATGTAAGTGATCTATTTTTTTCCCAATCTTTCTCCTTCAGTCTGTGGATGTCTTTTCCTGGGTGAATCTCTTGAAGACAGCATATTGTTGGGTCTTTTTTTTAAAGCCAGTCTATGTCTTTTGGTTGATGAGTTTAGGCCATTAACATTCAGGGTTATTATTGAGATATGATTGTATTCTTGTTCATTTTGGTTTATTTTTGGCTTTTAACTTGACTTAGTTTCTTCTTTGATGGACTTTTCCTTTAGTGTAGTTCCTATCTTTGCTGGTTTTTATTGTGTCTTTTTTTTTTTTTTTTCTTTTTCATTTTCACCTCATGGAATATTCTGCTTAGAATGTTTTGTCGTGCCAGCTTTCTAGTTGTGAATTCTTTTAACTCGTTTATCATGGACAGTTTTTTTTTTTTTTTTTCCATCTTCAAATCCGAAGCTTAGTTTTGCTAGATATAAATTCTTGATTGTCATCTTTTTTCTTTCAGAACTTGATATATGTTATTCAAGTTATTCCAGGGTCTCCTGGCATTGAGGATCTGGGCTGAGAAATTAGCTGAGATTTAAATTGGTTTCCCTCTATATGTAATTTGATTTTTTCTCTTTAAAATTCTATCCTTATTCTGTATGTTAGTCATTCTCATTACAATGTGGGTGTGGGTCTGCTATAATTTTGTACATTTGGGGTCCTGTAAAAGCCTCTTGTAGTTGATTTTCCATTTTATTCTTTAGATCTGGGAAATTATCTGATATTATGTCATTGAAAAGATGGTGCATTCCTTTGGTTTGTACTCCATGCCTTTGTCTATGCTGATAAATCTTAAATTTGGCCTTTTCATGTTATCCCATAATTCCTGGAAATTCTGTTCATGGTTTCTTAACATCTTCTCTATACAGTTGACTTTATTTTCAAGAGTATATATTTTGTCTTCCTTGCCTGAGGTTATATCTTCTAAGTGGTCTAGTCTATTGGTGATACTTTCCATTTTATTTGGTTTATTGTTTCCTTCATTTTGAGAATTTCTGCTTGATTCCTTTTTATAATCTCTGCCTCTTTCTTGAAGTGATCTTTCACTTCCTGTATTTTCTCTCTGATACCATCCTTTATTTTGAAGATCAGTTGAATTATGTACCTCCTAAATTCATTCTCTGACATTTCTTCTACTGTGTTGTCTATGGATTCTATTGTTGGAAAATCCTGGTTTGTCTGAGGTGCTTTGTTTCCTTGTTTTTTCATGTTGTGTGTCTTCCCACCTGATGGTATGGATCTGAGGCAGTACAGTCTCTACCCTGTAGCCTGTAGTCTTGTAGTGTCCCTGAAGGCTTCCTGTATCTCACCCTGACAATGGACTTCCAGGCAGCAGGGGCAGGACTCATGGTGTTCCCTGCTATGGCCTCCCTCGCCTCTTGGTCTGTTGGACACTTCGCTCTTCTCTGAGCTGCTCGCTTGGGATTAGCCCAGTTGACAGTGCTCTCTGGGGAGAATGGTGGGCAGTCTGCAGGCATATGGTGGGCAATTGGCAGGGAAATGTTGGGTGGTGTGTGTTGGACAGGCAAAATGTAGGCAAATGGGTAAATGACTGGCAATAGGTTGTGATCAGTGAGCATTCTTCTGGCAAATGGTGAGCAATCTGCTGGCAAATGCAGGCAACTGCAGGAGGTGAATGGGAGGTGAACAGCAGGGGATCAGTGGGCAGCGATGGCTATCTCACAGAGAAACAGTATTTCCTCTGCTTGAATCCCGAGTCACAGAGTGACAAGGAATGCAGCCTTCCTCTAGTCAGCCATCTTGGATCCCCTGGCTCATCTGCTTTACGGCAAAGCCCAGACATCAGGTCGTGCTGCCCTTACATGTCAACATTATTTTCACAAAACAACAGTCATGATCGCAGCTAATGAAGCTGATGATTCTCTGATATTGTCTTATATTCAATTCATAAGCACATTTCCCCAATTGTCTCCAAAGTGCTTTTTTTCACAGTTGGTTTGCATTACATTTGGTTGCTAAGTCTTTTATTCTCTTTTAACCTTGAAGACCCTATTCTTTTCACAGTGCTGACTCGTATAAACTTGAGGTCATCCTGTGACTTACCTATGCTCTGAATTTGTCAGTTCACCTCTTCGTGGCATCACATGTCATTTTCCTGTGCCCAATCCCTCCAGATTCCCTATAAACGGAAGTCAGCTGCAGGAGCATGATCGGCATTTGAGGCAGGAACACTTCCGGCGAGCCTGTGCTGCTTATTGCGTGACATCAAGAGAAGCACACGTCCTGCTTTCGTTGACATTAAGACTGATTGCCGGTTGAAGAGCGACAGCCCGACCCCTGCCTGGTCAATCTGCTCCTCAGCCTCTCGCCCTACGTGTTCTTCACTGATGACCACTGTCTGAATCCACTGTTTCTTGCAGTTGCAAAATAGTAATGTTCTCATTCTCCCATTCCTTCCACATCCTCAGGCAGAGGAATCTCACCTGCTTTTAAGTAGCCAGAGAGCTCACCTTATCCACAGGTCTGTGCTCTGAATGACTCAAAACAACCTCCCAAGCTCTACTTCAACACTAAAAGACCTGATTACCATTGAGGAAATTTCCCCAAACTGCCTTTGTCTCTAAAAGCAAGTCTGAGGGGAAAATTCTGAAAGTGACTGCATTGGGGGTGACCTTTGCCCACGTGTGTCCCTGACGAACCAAGGTGCCTGATCATTTGGACATAAGTCTTCCAAAATTTCTGTTGAAAACAATTGGTTGGATTATTTTACTAACACACACAGGATCAAGCATCAAGTCTGAATTTAGTGCAGCAGCTTTCATTCTGTAGCTAGCATTCCTGGTCACTGCCCCCGGTGTATGCCCCTTGGGAAAACCAGGACAGCATGGTAACATGAGGTCCTGCTGAAACTTCTAGAGTGGGCAACCCCAGGCTCCTAAAACAGCCTCCTCCCTTCAGAAAAGAAGCTCAGAACCTGGCTGTGAGGGAACCAGCTTTAGCAACACCCTCACTCCCACACCCCTTGTCCGACATCTGTAGAGCAAGGTCCCGCTCGGCCTCCTCCACCTGCAGAGTCACCATGAAAGTAATTGCTCAGGGGTCATGTGTGGTGGAAAGGAAACGGTACCCACAGTGTTCCCTGCTGTGGCCTCCCTCACCTCTTGGTCTGTTGGACACTTTGCTCTTCTCAGAGCTGCTCGCTTGGGATTAGCCCAGTTGACAGGAGGTGCCATTTTATCTTTCTTTAGGTTAAAAAAAAAAATCAATCTCAGAAACAAATCAATCCCAAATCCAACAAAATCAGAGGTTGTGAGGATTGGAAGGGATGTGTACAAACATCGAGGCTGTGAGACTGGGGATTTTTGAGTTAAAAGGAACTTTAGAGACTTGTAGGTGATTCTGCATTTACAAATGTGGAGGCTGAGGCTCAGTGAAGGAGTGACTCACCCACCACAAAGTCGAGTCTTAAAGCCAGACTTGGTGTCTCCCCTGCAGACTGAGAGCTGCACATCCTCACACATCAGGCACCAGGAGGGCCAGGGAGCCATGTGACTTGTCCTAGGTAGGAGAGTTGGGCCCGAGGGCCTACCACATGCCAGACACCATGCTAGGCATGTGATTACCCCACAGTGCTTCCGGGTCAACCAAATGTGTCCTTATGCTATTCATATGCCATGCAGCCATTTCCCACAGAGAAGCTCATTTGATGTTGGAAATACTCAGCATTTTTTGCACTGCAGCTAATTTATCTCCTAATGTGTGAAATTCCCCTCACTATGCTTTTTAAGGAAAAATTTGGCTCCATCAGAATATTCTCCAGATGAAACAACAATTCCAGGTTCCTCCAAGGCATCTCATTCCCTTCCAGTGTAAAACAAGAAGAGTATGGACCCGGGAGTCTGGAGGCCAAGTTCTGGTCCTGGCCCTGCACCCCAGTGAGCACCTTTGGCCAAGTCCCTCCACCTTCCCCAGCCTCAGAGACCTCCTGGGCAGAGTGAGGGGGTTGGATTAGGTGAGTGATTGCTGAATGTGCTTGCACCCAAAGCCTCTGTCTAGAAAGATCCTGTGAACACCAGCACTTTAGATTAATTGTCTCTCTTCTTAATCACACATCCATAACTATAATAACTTTCAGTCAGAATAGCAAGCCAAGGGGAGATAGGGCTCCAGCCCCAACAGAGAGCCTTAACATTCAGCCCACTTGGTTTTAACATAGATAAATGAATGAACTCTCTCAAGCTATCGGAATGCTAAGAACAGCTTCTGCCTTCCATCACTACCTTGAGGGAGCACTGTCCCTAACCTGCCCCAAGAAGTCTTGGAATCTACTGGGGTAAAAGATCTCTACTGTCACAAAAAAAAAAAAAAAAAAAAAAAAAAAAATCTCTATAGTCCCTCTGGTTCTAAAATTCTTAAGAGGGTGTGTAATGGTGTAATGGTTAATTTGAATTGTCGTCTTGATTGAATTAAGAGATGCGGAAATTAAGAGGCTTCTGGGTGTATCTCTGAGGTTGTGTCTAGGAATGATTGGCATTGGGATAGTGACCTGGAATGCAGACCCTCCCTAAGTGTGAGCAGCACTGTTCAATAGGCTGGAGGCTTGGATGAAATGAAAGGTGGAAGAACAAGGAAGCAGCAACAGATGCAAGCTCGATTCTTCTCCAACCAGTTCTTGATTGCTGCTGGAATTGCCTGAGGATATCAGACTCTCACTCCTTCACTCTTCCAAAGCAGACTCTGCCAGTGATTCTCCAGGGAGTTTCCAGAAGCCTTGGTCTCAGACTGGGGTAGCACTGTTGATTTCTCTTGTTCTCAGGCCTCAGTATCTTGGCCTGCGCAGCTACTGGTTCCTCCAGCTCTCCAGCCTGCAGCGGCCATTGTGGACCTTCCAGCTTCTGGTCATGTGAGCCAACCTAATAAATCCCTTTTTTATAATCATACTTCCTGTTGATTCTGTGCTCTATAGAACCCTAATACAGGGTGAATTCCATAAGCTTCCTCAGAGATAAATAGTTGAGGTTTCATCTACCTATCAAACCTGAAGCCTGTTCTTAAGAATGTGATTTGCATCTTTCAGATGGGAATCTAGCTTGTCGAGGTTCCTTTAGGCTGAAGCAGATCCCAAAACAAGGATTTAGTATGTGACATTTACTTGGAAGGTGATTAAGAAGAGACAGTGGAATGAGATCCAATTCAGGAATGTTGGTGCATAGCCTGCAGCTGTGACAGCAAGGGCAGGGAAGCTGGGGTGCTTCTCCACCTCCCGCCCCAACCAGCTGAAGGCTGCCCCTTGGGCTGACTCCCCTGTATTTCAGACCTGCCCTAGGAGTGCAGAGACCCAGGATGCTTTGCTTGTGGGGAACTGTCCACAGATGACCTTCAAGATAGGTGAAGGGGAGGTGACATCAAAACATATTCCAGAGAGACTAAACAGAGCACATGTCACCATACAAAGTCACAATGACTATCCATCCATTCATTTAGCAAGTGTTGGTTGCTAGGTGCTCTTCTAGGTGCTTGGATACATGAGTAAACGGAAGAGAAGGAGGTCCTTGAACTTGTCAAGTGTACATTCTAACAGGAGGAGAAACATAACATACACAATACACAAGTGCATTGCACAGTGTTACAGGATGATATTAACAATCAATATGCAAACTATACAGAGTCAGAAGAAGGGAAGGGAAGGAGAAGTGGCTGGTTCAGGGTCAAGGGCATTGCATTTAAATGTGGTGACTGAGAAAAGATTTGAAGAAGACAGTGAAATGAGCTATGAGAAAATCCAGCTGGAGAGAATTCCAGGTAGAACAAACTCCTTCAGGTGAAGCAGGAGGCTGCCTGATGTTCTCCTATAACGGTCAGAAAGCCATTGTGTCTGGAGCAGAGAGCACAGGCCAGGATCGCAGAAGATGTCCAAAACCTTTGGTTTTATTGCAAGAGTAACGGGAGACATTGAGGCTTCAGAAGAAAAGGGACATGATTTACCTTGTGCCCCAAGATAACCACTCTGACTACTGTGTGCAGAGAGACTGAGTGGGCTCTACCGGGTATCCATGCTGCATGACAGATATCTTCAATTTAACAGCTTGAAGTAACACAAGTGTTTAGCCAATTCACTCACAGCTGTTGAAGTACCCTTCCTGCCACCCTGTCCCTCTTCGGCCCTCTGCCCACCCAAAATCCCTGACATCCCTTCTCGTCCCTTCTCTAGACACTGCAGTTATTTCCACACCTCTTTTATATTTGTCCTCCACAAATGGCTTCCCTTGATCTACCAGCTTGAGAGGATCACTTCCCTCTGGCTTTTTAAAGGTTTGCTGGCTCATTTCCCAGAAGATGGCATGACCACCTTGGGTTGTGACTTTATTACCAGCTGACACTTACTGTGCACCTGCTGATCGGTTTGCTAGGGCCGCTGTGACAAAGGACCACAACAGCAGATATTTATTTAAACAACAGAAACGTATTCTCTTCCGATTCTGGAGGCCAGAAGTTCAGGGTCAAGGAGTTGGCAGGGCTGTTTCTCCTGAGACTCTTCCTTGAGTAGATGGCTGCCCCCGCCTGGGTGTTCATGAAGTCATTCCTCTGTGTGTCTGTGCCCTGAGCTCCTCTTCCTGTAAGAGTACCAGTCCTCTTGGGCTAGAACCTTGCTTCATTTTAATTAACTCCTTAAAGACCCTACCCGTATACAGTCACGTTCTGAAGTTCTGCGGTTGCAGCCTCACCACGCATGTTCTAAAGGCATGGAACACCGACTGTGTCTCGCTGTCGTGTTGGGCATTCTGGACACTAGAGAAGCCCTGCTCTCGTCAGTCTTCCTGTTCCTTTACTGGAAACACATCCAGGAGGCCAGGGTCCTGGGGACTTGCTGCCCCGAGACTTCTGACACTCACTCACTGCAATTAACTCACATTGTCATGGAAAACCACTGTGCTGGCAAGAGCTGGTGCAGAATTAATGGAGACCCAGAAATGACCGAGGAGGTACATGTTCAGCTGGAGAACAAACAGGAACGAACCTTTGGGGATTCTCAGGCCCCTGCCTAACGTGTTCCCCAAGGCCACAGACTTCACTTTCAAAACCCAAGTGCTACTCTCTTGATTATAAAAAAAAAAGAATGGTTTTGTGCTTGGACATTTTATGTCTTGTCATGTGAGTCCACAGTGAGAGAGAGGAAAAACAAAAAAATAGCCATTTCAGAAAGTTGATTTTGCTTATTCCACATGATAAATCACCAAAGCTGCCATTTTCCCAGTAATTTCAAAACTAAACAGTGGTTAGTTTTTTTCCTAAACATGATTGTCTTCAATTGACAAGGGAGGGCGCCCCTTTGGGCTTTCCCTCAACACAGCAAAGGCGGCCAGCCGTGCCCCTTCTGCATGTTTACCCAATATTCCAGCATCGCCTTCCTGAGGCCTAATGGCGCTGATGTATTCCAGGGCATGTGTACTTAGCCGGGAAGTGCAGAAGCTGACGGCTCGCATTTCCCCAAATTGATTCCACATCTGCCTTAAGTAAGCCGCTCCCGCTAGTCCAAGCAACACCCTCACGGCCCTGGGCACGACAGCGTATGCTATTAGAGTTGAGAAATAAAGGAGCTTTTCTAGAAAAGAAGAAAAATAAACGAAAGGTCAGCCTGAGGTTCAGAGTACTGCTGGGGGTTACTGTTCCTTCTTTGAAGAAAACTAAATAACTGCTAAATTATAGAACATTTCAACTCCAGTCCTTTGGCTCATGCTGCATAACCTTTTAGTGTGAAAATCTTGTTACAGTACCCCCAGAAAAAAACCTCAACCAACAGAAACTTCGGGAAATCTCACCTATACAGAACAATATAAAAACAGAAAGCAAATACCCAAAACCCCCTGGGGCAGTCAAAATGTCACAAAGTCATTGCAATTTATCCATAGCAGAGCTCCTAAACCCACATGAAAGACATGCACTTTCATTTGATGCCAGATTCCAGCATCTGGCTAGCTCCTTTCCAGTCTCACTGTGGACCAGAAGTCGCAAATCAGAGAGGAAGCTAGAACCTGCTCCCTACAGTTGGGAGGGTACAGATAAGAAACCAGAAAAGCCAGAAATCTCGCAAGCACAGTGTCCCCCACCAAGGAAGGAACTAGTAACTCACCCACCCCAGCAGTCCCTTAGGCACAAAGATACAGTAACAATAAGCCCAAGTCATAAGAAGGTTAAATCACGTTTAACATCTTTTATTTCAAGTGGAAATAACATGTGATATACATTTCCGAAAAATGATTAAAGTAAAATACAAAATTGAGATGCCATGTCAAGACTGTACTGGTTTTAAATTATAAAAATATTAAATTGGTATAATAAGGAATTTCACTTTATTTATTATATTCAGAGATATTCTTGCTTCAGACACAAGTGAATTCAGGAGATTTGAACAAGACTGTCAGGACCTGGCTTCTGTCTCCTGTTGATCCCTTCTACTTTGATTTAGTCTCAGACTGACTCTGCCCTCATGGTGTCAAGATGGCTGCCAGAAGCTCCAAATCTGATGAACAAGAGACCCTCCTCTAGTCTGACCAGAGAAATGGACAGGCAAATTCAACACATACTCATCCTGGATCCAATCCCCATGGTCGGCAGTTTGCCTGGTGTTCTGATTGGTGAGGCTTGGACACATGCCTACTCCTAGGGTCGGGGATGAAGTCAGTTGCACCCACAGCAGAGAGACAGAATGAGATGGCAGCATGTGGGGATAGAGGATGGGAGTAGATGACATGGTGACAGAGGGGATGCGACGTTGGGCAAAGGGTTGCCGATGGCCACCAGGACAGGGAAAACCGGTAAGCTTCCAGCATATGGAGCATGACTCTTTCTTGAGGCCTCTGGGTGTAATTATTTGTATTGCTTTGTTTTGTCTTGTCTTTTAGGTACATGGTGAATAGAGGAGTTCTGGGTAATTCATTGGTAATTGGTGATGTTTTGAGATCTCTCAAAACACACCTGCTCATGTATGCATATAAGAATAGTTATGATATATGTATATCTTTATAAAAATACTCACCTAAAAATGTAAAGAAACGGAACATATAAGTAAAATTTAAACACGATTTAAAAGGGCTGTCTCATAGGCTATCAAATTTACATAGTTCTTCTATACTTTGTTTCCAAATTTTTGTTATCCTATAAGCAACTTTGTGCATAGAGGTTTTATAAAATGTACTTAGGTTATTGATTTGTGAAAGTCCTAAAAGAGGAAGTTTTAAAACGTAAATATTTACAGACTATTGATATCAGTATAATTACTCTTTACATTCACAAATGATTGTGACAATAAAAACTGGTGATGACGGGAGAGCAAATTCCCTGTTAGCACTATTTGGGGTTTGGCTTCCTGTCACTTGTAACCGGAAGAGTCTAGGGGAAAAAAACAAACTAATTTTGGTCATATGTGGTAACAGACCCCAGGAAGAGGCTACTTTGGAGTTTCTGTCTAGGGGATCCCCAAAATCTAGTGGTAAGCAGTGAGTCCTCATTTCTCCTTAACGTGCTTGGACCAACACAGTGTGGGGAAGACCACACAACTGGGTCGAAGCGGAAGAGGGTGCGGCACTCTGCTGCTGTCCATCAGCTGGGAGATCCTGGAAGGGTGACTCAGCTGCCCTCTTGGCTGAGCTCCCTGCTCCTGAGAGGTGCAGGGTTCATGCCCGCCTGCAGGTGCCCAGAGGGTAGATGAGCACACAGCCCACGCAGGTGCTCTGCCTACTGTCTTCAGTGCTGCACGCAGTTACCAATAGGCAGAATGGCTGCCCTCTGCCGTGTGAGCCAAGTGCAGGAGCCTGAAACTGCCCGTCACGGTGGGGTCCTGTTGAGACTTGAGAAAGCTTTTATCTGCTGCTTCAGAACCTGGCCGCCTCAAGGCACAGGGCACCCTTCCAGAGTGCGGAGCTCTTGGGACAGACATCCAAGCCTGAATGGCAAGTGCCCAGGAACACCTAATGGATCCAGCCTTGCGGTCAGTGCTTCTCAACCACACGGGCCAAAGTCCAGGTTTGTTTCTGATTACAGTCTATCATGGACCACTCTAAAATATAACAAAAGTTAACTATTCTGGAAATTTGAAAACAGAGAAAAACACAAAATGCAAGCTCAAGGTTTTACTAGGTTCAAAAGTTTCTAGGTGCATCTTCGCTTGTTTTACCTCATTGTGGACTGGAAGCACACCTCAAACTGCTCTGGCCAACATGATCATTAAAACCGCTGTGGGGAGAGCCCTGGGCTGTTTGGAAGTTTTTAAAAAATTTTCCTTACTTAAAATACTTCGTTTCTCCTAAATTAAAACCCATGATTTTGACATGGAAAGGTGTCCACCATGTTCTTACCTGCCTTTCCCTTATCTCCCACTCCTTCTTTCAGTTGATGATTCGAGTGAGCCACTCAAGTGCCTACTGTATGCCAAGACCCACCAGGTGGAAGGTAACGGCTGAGGCCACTGTGTAGTGCTCGCCTCATAAAAATCTCCACCTAAACCAAACCATTGTTCAAACGTGCGCGTAACTTGGACTCTGTGGCTTCTTACTCGCGGCATGTCTGAATCCCAGACTTTTTTCATGGCTACGTGAGTCTGTTTTTCCACACTACATCCCAGTATCTGAGGCAGGGTAACTTTACAAAGAGGTTTATTAGCTCAGCCAAGGGCCTAGCAGCATTATGGCTGGAGCATGTTTGGGAGTGAGAAATCATATCATGAAACAGGAAGCCTGAGAGTCAAGGTCAGGCTCACTCCTTTTGCTCCCTCAGAGCTCAGGGTCCCAAAGAGGTACCTTAATCCCTTCTGAAGGTGGCACCCCCAATGACCTATGGGACTTCCTCTAGGCCACTTCTTAAAGTTTCCATCGCCTTCCATGTCACCCCATGGGGGATCAAGCCTCCAACACATGAATCTTTGGGGACACACTGAAATCGTAGCAATGGCTCTGTTCAAATGCCAGCTTGTCCCTCTATGATAGTAGCTATCATCAATCTGTCCCCTGCCAAGTTCTAAATATTGTGACAGCACCTTATCAGTGTTCCTAATTTCCCAGCAACCCCATGCGGGACCTGGCCATCCCCTCTGCCACTCAACAACCTGGTTCTCTAGAAAGTTTTCTGATTCCACAATTAGACACAACCTTTTTACTTCTAAAGTCAATATTTGCACCTCTTTTTAAACCCTTTTTATTGAAATGTGACATATATTTAGCAAAGTATACTATTTGCACAGCTCTGTGAATATCCAGAAACTCAACACTACCATGCACCTGTTCCTAGATCACAAAAGAACCTAAAGGCCTCCTCCTACCCTTCCTGTCACTCTCCTCGCCTAGGAGCCCCACTACACTGACTTCCAACTCTGCAGCCAGCTGAGTCTTGTCACTGGCTTTGTTCATTCTACTTTGTCCATGGGACTTTCATTGCGCATTCTTGCTGCTGTGTCCTACTCCAGCCTGTGAGTGTATCATTATTCATTGTCCTGTTGGTGGGTGTTTGGGTGGTCTCCAATGCTGCTATAAACATTCCATAGTATGTCTGCCGGTGAGCTTGGGGATGCATTTCTGCTGCATAAATACCTGGCAATAGGAACCAAGGCAACACAGGGTTTGCATTATGTCCAGAGTCAGTAGATACTGACTACTTTATAGGTACTTTTAATATTCCATTCTATTTTAATCTTGTTTGTGAATTTACTTCATCTCCCCTACTAAACTATAAATGGTTTTTTGATCAAATACATATTATTTATGCTCTGCCTCATTTTAAAACGAGGGATCTGAAATATAAGACAGAAAACTGAAGTGGGGAAAGAGGAAGGAAATTGACAGGGGAAAGAAAAGAATAAATTGAACACAATGGCCCAAATACATTTCACAAAGCTGTACTTTTTAAAAAGCTGGACCACAAATGTGGTTGTGCTTCCTATCAGCCAGTGCAAAGAGGGAATCAAGTTACGTAATTCAATGTTCATAGGATTAAAGTACCAACAGTTCAGCACTGTTGTCTATTTCTGATTCTAGGATTTAAAAATGTCAATCCAGGGGCTGGGGAGATAGCTCAGTCGCTAGAGTGCTTGCTTTGTAAGCACAAGGCCCTGGGTTCGATCCCCAGCACCCCCCCAAAAAAAAATGTCAATCCAAGACTTCCAGGCATTGTAAATGAAAGGTCCAAAGTTTATTTCAAAAAGTAACAGTAAGAAATGTCAGTTTCTCCCCTCCTCTTATAACCTCCCTCAAAATGGACATACTAAAACCCTAAGATACAAAAACATCTTTATGAAATTCAAGGTATTGGAGAAATGTGGACTCCAAAGTATGGTCCAGGGACCTCTGGGAGCCTCTGAAATCTTTTCAGAGCACCTGCATGGCCAGGACCATCTTTATGATACTGACAAGGTATCTTTAGATCTTTTTCATTCTCATCCCCTTGAGAGAGCAGTTTCCTAGCGGCCACTTGGTGATACTGCAACAGATCAGTGTAGAGGCAGATATGGGAACTAACCAAATGTCAGAGGTTTGCAAATTCTGTCTTAAGAAAAATTTCAAGCAAAAATATGCCCTAATGGGTTACTGATATTTTGTAAATGATAGAATTTTTAAAAATTAATTTCAAATATAGTAAATATCATAAACAAATCACTTTAGAGTTCCTGAAAAATTTTAAGAATGCAAAAGTGTCTCAAGGCTAAAAAGCCGAAAAACCACTGGTCTGATGAAAGATTTCCCCAAAAGGACATTGCCAGTCAAAAGTCCCAGAAGGTAAAGTGGAAAATGGTCTGTAATCCAATATATTTGGGAAATGTTACACCTCTCCTGGAAATCAAGTTAGAAGTCAATCAACCCAACCAATGTTATAATTCTGTTTCCTGAATGTTCTCAACCAAGACACCTTTCAAGTGCTTCTATTATTATCCTCAGGGCACACCTGGGAACTTATGGATGACTGGCAAGGCCCTCAGTCAATCCTCGTGAATAGCATCTCTTACAACTCAGCTTCTGTCAAGTGTGGACAGCAGTCTGAAGTTACATGTCTGACAGCAGAAGAGTGATTATGTCACCAACATCAAAATGACTGGGCAGGACACACAGCTCCTTTATTTCTGCAAAGAGGTGAATTGAGGGCAGGGGCAGACCCAGGACAAAGAGCCCACTCAGGAAACCAATCTAGGTCTGTCTCCTTGAAGACAGTCAGCCAAGGCCCCACAGTTCTCCTTTGCAGGAGTCACAGTCTTTTTGCCTAGACATCTTTCAAAGCAGATGGTACCATGCACTTGCCTCAGCCACAACAAAATCTCAATTAAGCATCTGCAGAAGTTTGGCTTTAAGTTCTGTAACTCCTTGGTGACCCCTCCAAGGAAAACAGAACAAATGTCCCCCTAATTAGTCAACTTCCTCTATTGAGTTGTTAACTGTAAGTCAATTAAATGTTGGGGAAGGCTTACCAAAAATGATGACTGGTTCTGGAACTATCAATCCTATTTCTTTTTGACAGTAATTACATAATTGGGTCAGTTGTCTGTTAAGAAAATGCTGAGCTCACAATCATAAAATTATCATCATCAAGCATCTCCTCTAAAGAGAGCCTATGGAAATATGCAAGGTACTCTGATAAAAGATTAAAAAAAAAGCCATCTCTTCAGAAGCATGCAAGCTCCTAAGGGACTATGAGGGCACAAGGACAACAGGGCAGGAAAAGTAAAGGAAAAAAGGAAAGAAAGGGGGGGGGGAGAAAGAAGAAGGAAAAAGAATCCATTCTCACTTTCATTCCTGCAGCACCTGGGAAGGTACCTGGTGGAGAACTGGCATTCAATATCTGTCTCAACAAATGTGCTATTTACCTTTAAAATGTTCACTTATATGCAAACAAACAGATGAACACTACACAAAAGTCTAGTCAAACAGTACTTCTTGGTATTATAATTTAGTTAGTTTACAAAAAGAGAGTTATGAAAAAGAAATACACCATTGCAAAGTAAAATTAAATCATTTTAATAAGCACATTTTCACTTCTGCTAATTGACACTGATTTCTTCGACACATGCGCATCGTCTAGTTTGACTCGCTTTGAATTTCTTTCTTTTCCAACACGGAGTACTCTTCAACAAGAGATGGCTGAGCTGAACAGGGTGTTCTTCAAGCACAAAGTACCCTGTCCTCAGAGAGCTTCATCAACCTGACCATTTTCAAAGAGCCACAGGAGGCAGTTCTGTGGGCAAAACAGGCGTGGACCTCCTTAAGCCCACCAGCTGTTTGCATTCAGAGCACAGCTCAGCGAGTGATGAAGACTGAGTAATGAGCTCAACTCCTGCAAAGGGCCTTGCAAGAGGCGACAAAGTCAACCAAGACACGGAAACCTTCCTAGTGGTGTGATTTGTTCCAGGATTCTTTTGATTCTGGAGGGAACGTCAGTCCTTGTGCACAGTCTTTTATTCCAGGCCTCTTACCAGCAGCACTGGCTCTCTCCTCCAGCCATCTCTCTATGTGAGGTGGTTTGTTGTATCGATGCGGAGTCAAAACCATGCACATGCCTCCTTCCAGTCGGAGCTGGTTGCGGCCTTCTCATTTCCTGCCGAAGGGATCAGACCACACCTTCAAGCCTACAGGAAGAAACATGAAAACCTCAGGATCCATTTGTAAATTTCTCAGCACCCCACTCAAATCCAAACAAACAAAATGGCATCCATGGCACTGAGCTGTGCAATTACCACGGGGTTTGAGAGAGCAAGAGCCGCTGTTGGAACCCAGGAGTAAAATGACTGGGAAGCCATGAAGCTCCATGGCAGCCACACTGGGCGTTTAGATGGCTCACAAAGTGCCCCATAAGAGGAAGATATGGATCTGGCCTAGTTAAAAAATAAATAAATAAAAAAGAATGTTGCCACAGATTACAATTTTGGTTCATAAACTGGAAACCTCTCATTCTCAGCCAACTTGGATCATTTTAAAGGAATGACCCATTCAGCCATAAAGGGAGCGTTTTTGGGCTTTCATATAAAGCCGAATCCCACATCAATTAAAATGGTTCACAAGTAAATGTGATTTTCCCACGAGGGCAGGGTTTAAATAGTAAAATAAGTAAATAAGTAAATAAGTAATAATAGTAAAATAATAGTAAAATAAGTAAATAAGTCTGCAAAACAGCTACTCATGCTCCATATTTAACTGTATACTTCTTACATTCTTAGGCCTATTTATCAAATGTAACAGAGGAACCCTGTAAACTTGCAAGTATTCTTCAGTGAAATCTGAAAATGAACTCTTGGATAACAACTATAAAATGGCAACTGTTATGAAATAAGTAGCAAAATCACAATCTAGTTTCTAAGCTAAAAAGCCAGGCCTTGTTCTCCCTGCTCCACAGCAGTCAACACAGAGCACACAGCACAAGGGGACCAATGGGATTGTGTTTGGTTTTCCTTTAGTTTACCTGGTGGCTGCACATCTTCTTGAACAATCCCAGCCCGATTTATGGCCTGTTCCTTCTCTGAGAAACACAACAGAACGATTACTCTTCAGGAGGAGGAGAGGGCGGAATCTTCATATTTACACCAGCCCATGACACGGGACAATTAGAAACAATATTTATGAGTGTTATTAAATTCAGAGATACCATTACTCAAAGCTTTTAGGTTGTGGAAGTAAGATTCTATGATGCAAAAAGATTGGGTATTTTCAGTAAAATAAAGCAAGCTCCTGACTTCAAAAGAAAAGCTCCCAACTAACATCTTTTTCCTGTGATCTCAGCGTTTTGGAAAGGCAACAAAACAACAGAAAAAGAACAATTTTGAAAGAACTGGTGGGCGTGATATTACAAGCGGAAGGCTGCTGAAATGAAGGAACAAGTACAATTAACAAGAAAACGATGTCGTTTGTATGTCTAAAACGCACTCCACTGAAGGACTAGACGCAGAGCTAAATATGCTATGTTTTTGATAGGAAATAGAGCAGAAAATTAATCTTTGGGTGGGTGGCTTTGGTTTGGATAATTGAAGCTTCCCTAATTGATTGCAGGTGCTGTGCCAATTAGCAAGTGCGTTGTAGCTAGGCGGTGAAGCCGGTCTCTTTGGAGATGTCCAACAGGCCAGGGCCAAGAGAAATTGGGCATTTTATGACTGTGGGCTTCAAGAGCTCTGACACATCTTTCTATAGTGGTTGAGAATAATCCCGAGGACTGTGACAACAAAAGACTTATTATTTTAAGTATCTTGACAAACAAATGGCAGCTTTTTAGAAGAAAGACTCGGAGCCAAAGAATGTTTACTACTAAATTATAGTAATTAAATGTTGTAATCAGACCTCTGTTTTAATCAGACAGGCAGTGTTTCTTTAGTCCATATTTAGCTCTTATTTAATATTAGGCTGTTTTCTTTATTTTGGCCTCCGGATTCTCATAAAGTTACACAAGTATAAAGGTATAAGAGGCAGGGTTTTGTGAAGTCTAAGATTCATTGAACTTGCTTCTCAAGTGATGTGACAGAAAGCCAATCCTAAATGACCAGTTAGTTTTATCAATGCCAAGTGCTGCTTTGGCAAATAAAACACTGGGCAATGGTGACCATGGGGATCTGGATATCCAGTCCTAAGAGGCACCAGAAGAAGACAGAGCACTATGAGGCCAATTAGAGACAACGGCCTTTTGGCTTACACCTCTCTGAAAGTAGCAGGTGGGTAACCAAGACCCTCTGAGCCTAGGTATGCTAAGAGACCTTTTCCAACACAAGTGGGTGATAAGGAGCCTCTAAGGTGTTGGACTTTCTGATAGAACACAAAAGAGGTTCTCATTTCCTAAGACATTAAATCTTGTAGGACTGAGCCCTACCACGCTGTCAACATGAAAGTCTCAAAGTATGGATGTCTCAAACATGCTTGAGAAAATGCCAACTCGTAAAAGATCATACACACTGTCATCAGTCTTTCCAGGAACAAAAACAGATGTAATTTTCCAGACCTAAAAGGCCTGTTCCCTGATATAATGGAAGAGGGGAGAGATGCCTTTTGATAAATAATTGATTGTCAGAAGGCATTCAAGATGTACAGATTTAAGAAAATTAGTCACCCCGGTACACCGAACACATTCTTTAGCACGTATTATGAAACCAAAGATGCTGGCACGCTGCCACGCATGAGAGGGTGCCGACTTCGGGTGGCAGGGACAGAATGCCTAATTGTGTTCTAACCTCTTATGATGCAATGGAGAATCAAGCAGAGAAAGGAATCCCTGTCTCCACTTTCTTGCTAACTGCTAATGAGGCTGGAAAGAGACTGAGGATTTGTTTTAAATAGACCATAATCTCTTTCTAATCCTTGTCCTAATGCAGACACCTCTGTAGTTTGGCCTGGACAGGCATTTCAACCAGTCCCTACCAGGCGATACCCAGGTATTAGCATCCTATCTACATTCACTGGTTCTTTAATCCATTAATGTTTTATAAATACTCTGAGGCCAAAGCAGTCTTATGTAAATTCATGATACCACACAAAGACACCTTATTTGTGAATGCAGAATATGCTAAAAGGAAGATAGAAACTAGTCTCTCAGGATTTAGCTTGATGAGGTGGACAGACTTCTGTTTTGCTATCACTGGAGAAATTGCAAATTTATATAAAGCAAAGGAAAAGGGCGATAGTGAAAGCCAGGGATTTAACCACATGGAAAAATAAGCTAATTACTGACTTCAGTCATGAGCATGTTTCTATCCTGAGTGAAATGATTAAAAGCCAACTATGGGACATGGGGTTGGAAAATTCCCCACTCTGGTGTCTCAGCAAGCCCGACTCTGCCCCCTGGTGCTAAGGCAGTGGTTTGATTTGTAGTTTTAATTGAGAATCCTTATCTCCAGTCAAAGGGCCAAGGCCTATTATTAAAGTTGTTTACAGATGCAGGTGGGCTGATTTCATACAGCAGTAAAAGAATCCACCTAATAATTTTTAAGTCTTTGAAAATGAAAACATATCCTTATATTAAATGCCTGTATTAGAAAATAAATCTAGTATGTGACTTGTTACTGTATTTAACATTGACAGCCCCACAAACAAACGCAATATACTTAAGGGCCAGCTCCCTCAGCAACCTGGGAGCTACTAGCTGGGGGTACTTTAAGGGAAGAGATTAAAATAAAAGAGTAGACAGAAACAGGTGCCAAATAGGACCTTGGCAATCTCCCTCCCCCACCTTTTCCGGCCAATAAACAGCTGAAATAAAGCAACTCACAATGTGACATCACTGCGGAAAAAAAAATGCTAAATTTTAATATGGATTATGCATTAGATAATAACATTGTTATCAATATTAAATTTCCTGGATTGGATGACTATTGTCATTAGGTAAGAAAACATCCCTGTTCTTAGAAAGGCTAAAGTGCTCAGGAACAAAAGCTCACAATGTCTTCAATTTTGTCTCCCATAGTTAAGCAAAACAGTAGCAGTAATTAGAACACACGTGTAAATATAATTGTGCATGTAAATATGTATACGTACATGTGTATATTACCTACAGGGGAGAAAGCAAATGTGACAAAGTTAACCACTGGCAAATCTAGATGAAGGATGGAGGAACTTATTGTACTGTTCTTGGATCTTATGTGTCAGTTTGGGTTTTTAATAAAAAAAAAAAAAAAAAACAGTAAAACCTATATAAGTCCAACAACAGTGTGAATGCCCCATGTTGATTAATTCAAAGTAATCCTTTAAAAGTACAAATTTTTAGAAAAGATACCTTCTTGGTGCTCCCATTTTGCGGCTGCCGCCTGGCTCATACCCTGGCTACAGGGGAGTCCAGAATTCCCCTGGTGTTCTTAGCAAGTATGACCGGAGGCCACGGAGAACCCAGTGGCCCTACCAGCAGATGTGAACCAGAGGCCAGAGACACAACACACACCAGCAGCAGTGAGAACAGAGGCTAACAGGAGGTACTAGCAAGTGTGAACGAGAGGCTGAGACCAGACGGCCAAAGAGCACGTGTGAAGAGAAACCACCCGCCACCACAGCTCACGTGAACTAGCTGGGTGAAGGGGACCAAATGACCACCTGAATCACCTGCGCCTTCTAACACTGAGAACACTCAGGTGTCCTCACCAGAGGATGGCTGAATTGGAAGCTTTGTAGTGGCAGCTAGAAAACCAGACTGGAGTCTGTGCATTTCACCTGATTATATGGTGAGAAGAATGAAAAGCAATTTCTACTTTCTAAGCCCCGCATGTAATGGGAAAACGCCCCTGCTAGCAAGAATGATTTCCACGTCAGGTGATTTCCTGTGACCTTGTTCTGAAGGTAGGCTTTCACTGGGGGCAGGCAGCAAGGTGCAAACCTGAGAAGGGACGGAGCAGGAGGACCAGGGTCTCCTTCCAGCCCTTTCCTGCAACCTTTCACTTTCGCTGACTTTGGAACGTTTTTCATTGTCTTAAAGACAAGGCATTAAGCAGACAAGGGCAGAGGACTTGGGGTCTGGTGACCACTCAGCAATTGACATGCTAGGTGACCTTGGACAAGTCACCTAAATGAAGGGAATGGATGAATTAAAGCCTCTTCTGGCAAAATAAAAACAAAACCCTAACTTTATGCTTGTGCACATCTAATTAAAATTAAAAATGAACACAATCATGAAGATGATCTTTCATTCTCAGTTTACCAGCTGGTCTCAATGCCTAAAATGCATGTTCTTTCTAAAAGGCCATGTTCGGGATCACTGCCTGGTTCTAGAATTCAAACAGATTAGGCTGCTAGTTCCAGTCATCTGTACCCTTCCCTAAAAGTGCCCTCTTTATAGACTAACCTGCTATGGGACAGGATGAAAGCTAAAAGCAATATTCAGGGCTCCCGCCAGAGAGCAAAACTGTAACCAAACTTCTGGTTTGAAATCAGTGCAGTGACCCCCAAGGCCACTGCCACCGCCCGGGTGCTCACAGCAGCACTTGAGTATCATGCGCAGAGCTGACCTTGTTCTTCATGCAACACCTGGCAGAGTCTTGCTGAGTTAATGAAAGAGCTGCAGATGACACTGACAAGAAGTCCTGAAAGGCACACTTGTGACTTAGCACACATGGAATGGCTCCTTGGCTTTGCTTCACCTGAATAGTTTTTCACCTCTTTTCTGCTTATTCCAGCAGAGACTTTGGAACTTTCCTGTCCTACACTCCGGCTGGCCCGGCCAAAGGATTCAAAGTAACCTGATGTTCCAATTCTATCTTGTTGGGGCTCCTTCTTTGCCAGCCTCTGGCTTCAAATCCTGATTTTTACTAGTAATTCAGTTCTCAGGGACTGGGTTTCTGCTTGACCTAAGAACTGTGGCCTTTTCCTCAGTATGCCCCAACCCCAAGGAACAGAGGAAGCTGGCAGAAGCGGTGGCCGAGACAGTTCTGTACCTGAGACGAGTTCACACCAATTCTCCAAGACTGTCTCTCTTTCTAGTACCTTCCCTTGACTCTCCTGCTCCCCATCCCTACCCGCAATAGTGGAAGTAAAACCACATTCTCCCCACATCAAGGCACCTTTCACGTCTGGGGCTGGGTAATCCTTTGCCAGGGGGGACTGCCCCATGCACTGCAGTAAGGGTATTCTGGCTTCTATCCAGTAGTTACCAGTACTACGCTTGCCTCCCCTTCTCTCCCCTAGTTGTGTTGACCAAAAATTTCTCTAGGTAGGGTCAAATGTCCCCTGGGGGCAAAACCATCCCCAGTTGGAAATCACTGCTGTAGTCTTCACAACTGTTTTTTTTTTTTTTTTTTTTTGGTACTGGGGATTGAACCCAGTAGTGCTTAACTACTGAGTCACATCCCCAGTCCTTTTCTATACTTTATTTAAGAGACAGGTCTCACTGAGTTGCTTAGGGCCTCGCTAAGTTGCTGAAGTTGGCTTTGAACTCATTATCCTCCTGCCTCAGTTTCCTCAGCTGCTGGGATTACAGGTGTGCGCCAACGCACTGAGCTCTGAAACTTTTCTAATGGAACCAAAGTAGACCCTTTGTCCCAAGTTTGATTCTAGAGGCTGTAAGAAAATGGAAGCAGATTATGCAGACTTCATACAGCCCCACATTTACCCCCAGCCAGGGGCAAGCAGGCAGGCTGGAAAGTAGAATGCACAGAGGCCATTTCAGACCTGGCCAGGAAAGAAGCTATAAGGAAACTTGAGTGTGTACTGAAATGTTCTGCCTCCAGAAACCAAATGCTGTAGCATTTGTAATGGGCAGAACATTTACATGGAGCTTTCGCCTTCCAGCGCCAAGCTTTCAGCCTCTGCTAATATTCTCCAGGGGCAGGGCTGGCCCTCTTCCATCTTCAAGATGATTCAGGTTTCCTGGAGAACAAAATGAGCCACTAATGCCTAATATTTTCTCTCTGACAGATGGTTTCAGATGTATCAAAGTGCTAATCCTTGCTGAGGTATAGGTCTCAAGGAAGGAGAGTTTGGCTTTTAGAATGATAGGACTTGAATGATTAAGGAGGAAAATTACTCCCAGGATATTCACCATTGTCATGTGGGCAACCAGCTTAAAATGAAGGAAACCAGCACAATCTGAAAAACGATTTGAAGAAAAAAAGAGAAAAAAAACTAAAAAACCAGGTTAACAGCTTAGGTTTGAAATATTTCCACTCAAAGACATCTCTGGGAATGGAAATGAAGTGCAATAAAAACACCTTTCAGCACAGGATGATCAGGGTTCCATCTGCTTCCATTTCCTGCTTGGTTGTATGGAGGAGGCAGAGACAGAAGCCTGGGTTGGAGTATCTGCCCTGCCACTAACTGGCTGTGTGACCTTGGGCAAGTTATACAACCTCTGAGCCTCGGTTCCCCCCATCTGTAAAATGGGCGACAACTTCTACCTCGAGGGAAGCTGTAGAAATTAAACAACCCAACCCAAGCCTAATCTGACAATGCATGTTAAACGTTGTGTTATGTTAACTATGAGTGTGAATTAATATTGACCTACTACGTGCAGTCTGATTTCATATATACCACCACCTCTGAAGCGTGAGGCTCCACAATTTACTAGTGACAGTACTAAGGGAGCTACTACAGAAAAGAACGCTGAGGGTCGGAGAGGTTGAGCCACTTGGGCAGGGTCACAAAGTTGCACTCGGCAGAGTTCGAACCTAGCTCTGCCCGACTCAGTCCACCTCCGGGGCACCACGTGGAACCGACTGGGTCAGGTGGGAGTGAAGCGGGTAATGACCGGGGCCAGGCCACCGCGCGGGGGCAGAGGTCACTCACGGTACTCCTCCAGCCTCATTAGGGGCCGGAAGTAGATGGGGTAGAAAGCGGCGCAGACCAGGGAGATGAAACCGCCGAAAATGAGCGCGGTGCGCAGGGTGCGGGACATGGCGCCGGACGGGGGCTGCCCTGACCCGCGAAGGAACCGCACTTTGGGAAGCCTTCCTCCGGCCGCCCAGGCCACGATCCAGCTCGGAAGAGGCGGAACGGCTTTCGCTTCCGGGCCTTGGGGCGGGGCTAGAGATGAAGGCGGAGCCAGGAGGGGTGGGGCCTATGGACGGGGTGGAGCCGGGGCGGGGCCTCGGAGCCAAGCCGAGCCGCGCCGAGCCGCGCCGGGGCGGGCGGGGGCCGGGCGGGGGCTGGGCGGGGGCCGGGCGGGGGCCGGGCCTGCGAGTCCTTTGCTCGCAGCAGCCCAGCTGCGCGCGGCGCGGACTGGCCACGAGGGGTGTGGTTGCTGCTGGGGCTATTGTTGAGCTTCACGCCCCCGCGGATTCTTGTCAGCCCCCTTCCCTGCGGTGGGCAGGGGTCCTCTTTCCGCCGCTCCCCCCACCACCTCCAAACCTCACTCCCTCCATTACAAACCACGTTTTCTTATCCTTCCGCCATTCATATGGCATTTAGTGAACGTCTTCCGCGAGCTGGACGCTCTCTACAGCTCGCTGGTTTAATCCTCAAATCAGTAGGCTCAGTTTACGGGTGAGGGGACCTTGGCTGGATGCGCAGCTTCGGACAAGTCACTGGGCTTCCCTGAGGGCAGTTAATGGTAAAGAGACAAAAGGGCCCGGCTCGGAATGGCCCCACTTCGCTCTGTGTTCACTGTAACTGGGTTATCAGGATCCCTGAGGATTGGAAAAGGGCAGAGAACCAGCAGCCAGTCCTACAGATAAGACCCTGGGGCTCTGGCTCATTGCTTGAGGTGAGGGCCACTGAGGGCAGACATCTGCTTCCTCCTCTATGACTGCCAGCCGCTGCACCTGTGCCCCTTACAGGTGGGCTGCGCCTGAACACGCCCTGCCCAGGAGAACTGGGCAGCTGAGACCAGGATTCCTTGGGCCTTTACCTAATCCTTTATGGAGAGAAATGATGCCAACCTCTGGGACTGGAAAGCAAACAGGATATTTATCTTGACCTCAGTGGCATTGTTTAGTCCAGAGAAGATCTACCATCTTTACAAAATGGTGTGGAGATCTACAGTTTCCTCTTTGTAGTTTGGTAGTTGAATCAAGCTACCATCTACCTTTGTAGCTCTAGAAGCATATAAATCAGTTGCTTGATCTGTTTCGACAGATTTATGGACTATTTGCCATGCTCCAAACACCAGGCAAAGTGCTATGGGGGACACAGAATGAATAAGTTGTGACCCCTGCTTTCCCGGATCCTGCCATCGAACATACACATGAAAAGATAACTGATGATCAACACAGCCCATTGCCGATGAGTGATACAGTCCTGTGGGCTACCCAGTGCAGAGGAGGAAGACAGATGATTGCAGCGAGGTGGCTGCTCCTCAGGCACCTGCGGAGCTTGTTGGATAAGGAGAAAAGACTTCAGAGCAAAGAGGGAGGCTGTGATACATACTTTATACCACGTGACAGAAAATACCCAGGTGTGGTGCACATTTGTCATTCTAGCAGCCCAGGATCTGCTCCCGTTTGCCTGATAATAGTGCCCCACTATCTTTTGGGAAACCACTCCTCTCACATGCTTGGTCTGCTCCCCTCGCCCCCACTGCCACCATCCTACTTCCTCCCGGCTCTGACAGTTAAGCACGTCGCCAAGACCGACCACGCTTCCTTGCCCATGTGTTAGGGAGAGACAGTGAGAATGGTGGGAACACAGGTTCAGAGAATAATTTCACAAAATGGGCCCACTGTGCTGACCCCACATGCTTTTTTTTCCAAGAAGCAATTTACTTGTAGCCCTGCCTGGCCTCAGTTGACAGGAGATGTGACAGTCCTCAACAAAATACCCAATTGCTGCAGGAGAAATGCAGGCCGAGATAAGTTGATAAGGGGAGCCCAAGTCACACGGAAGGAGGAGACTTTTGTGACCAGATCCTGAAACTCTAGGAGATAAGGATAGTTCCTCCTAACCATAAAACCATAAGAATGTATGGCTAAGCATGTATGGCTTAGAACCAGTCAGCATGGGCCCAGGTCACCTAGAGCTGCCATCACAGTGGGGGCTTGAAAGTCTGATGTCACCCTGATGTCAGTTAAAAGTCAGGAGGTGGACCTGGGCAGGACTCTCTAGAAACTTCTCTGGGATCCCCAATGAAACTGGAGTGTGGGAGAGACTGATCTGAGAGGACCCATTCTCTCCCTCAGAGTGTCCCCTTTCCCATTTCCCTGTCCCTTCAATAAACTCATTCCTATCACTCTGAGTGACATGTCTGAAATCTTTCTGACTTGATCACAAGAATCAGTGTTTGGAGAGGGGGTCTTCACCCTGCCTCAGTTTCTCGGGATACCCCAACTCCATAACACATGAATTGTTTGGCACAGGATTGAGGAAAATGCAGGTGCATCCTCCTGGCCATGTGACCCGCATTGAGCCTACCATATTCTGTCCCAACTCTACTGGATAACTGGACTTGAACTTTGCGGGTATGAGACACAGCAGCTACAAGGGGATGGGGGGACGATTTAGGAACAAAGAATGAAGTCAATACAACAGGAGAACTGAGAGATGGTGAGAAACCAGATGCTCGTTTTTGTACTTGATTCAGCTGTACCCGAAACAGATCTACCCCTAGACTGCTCAGAATGAGCTGTCACATCCCCCTTTTGCAGAAACCAGTTTGAGTTGGGCCGTCTCTTTCCAAACAGAAGATGAAATATCTATGGATGTGATTCCCCTTGCTTCACATTTCCATGAGAATTCAAGGCAAAGGTTGCTCTATTTTAAAGACCTGGTCACTGAAAGCTAGAGAATGGAACTCTATGAGGGTTCAGGGATCAGGGATTCCTGATCCCTCTGTGAGCAAGCTTGGCAGAATAACCAGCCAAGTGCCACCCACTAACCTCTGACAGCCAGAAAGGAGGATGCCAGGAGAACGGGGCATCCTGATGAGATACCATCCAAGGATGAGACAGGACCCCTGTGGCAGATGAGCCACGCCCTCTCAAGGTAATGTGGCAAGTGACTTGTGGCTTTTCTGTCCCCATCATAAGGGCCTGAAAGCATTAACTGTCCAGCAGTTAATGGACAGTAGCCCGTCTCTGCCATGAGTATCTATTATTAGCCTTATCACACCAGAAAACTGTTACTTATCACTTGCCTGCCGGCGGATCCCCCAAATGCAGGCTCCTTTCTTTGATTCCAGAGTTCGCAGGTTTCTTTAGAAAATCATGCTCCCTGGTTTTCCATTACCCACGATCCTATCAACTCAATCAGCAAGTACCTCTTGTGTGCCTCCTCTGGGCAGAGCACTGTAGGAGCTGATCACTCACAAAGAGAGCGCAGTCAACATTCGTGAGTTCTCCAGTGGCTCACGGAGCCCCATCCAGGGTGCCAGACGCTCAGTGCTGACAGAGCAGCAAAGGAAGCAGCAGTGTCTGCCGTCCACTCGGCGTCACAGCCTGGTGGAGGGAGAAGATGTGGCAGAGCGTAGCGACTGCTTCCTGGCCCTCTGCCTCGCCTGTAGCAGCTCCTGGTGTCTTTTGGAGAATGACTCTTCAGGCTGGCATTCCTGGTGGGCCCATAAGTCCAGCAGCCACAGGCACTTCTAATGCAGTACAACCCTAGTGTCAGGACCTGCAGGACACTTGCCCTGTGCCGTCACTATCATAGTTGACTCATTCAGGACTCCCATGTCTCTGAACAGGCGTCCCCGTGTTCACAGCAGGAGGCTGGGGCATAGTAAAATAACTTGGTCAAGGTCACATGGCTTGTAAGTGGCAGAGCGAGGGTTCAAACCCACATGGTCGGCTGCAGAGACCAGTTCTTAACCACCCCTCTAAATTACCTTGCGAAGTCAGTGAGCCTGTGTGTGGGGTATGGGGGTGGTCCAAAGAGTCCTCTTTATCTCTTTCTCCCAGAATTGAGTCATAAAGCCAGTGACACAAAAATAGATGGCATTGTTGCAGTGACTTAATCGCCTTGCTGATGTTCCGATGTGCTTGCCGTACCTCTCCTGCTTGCCCGTGCTCTTGGAGCTTCCCTGCTTGCTCCCCCTTGCAGGCTGATTCTCAAATGACCATGATGTTCTCTAGGCCTGCCATGTGCTTCCAGTAAACTCTGTTTGAACTTAGGTTGGTCAGAGCCATTTTCAGTTTGGGCCACCAGGAGCCCTAACAGATACAGAAATCAACACAATTACTTACGACATACAGCGCAGACGCAGGCGTGGGGCTTCGGAGCTGTGCTGACGTTTGGTAAAGCCAAAGGAAGTATGTGGGTCTGGGGGAAGGTGTTGGGGCAGAGGAGGAGAGCTTGAGACAAGATGCAAGTCAAATATGTCAGGAACCCTAGGGTGCATATTTTCATCTCAATCGCTGAGAAAAAAATTGGTTTGGGCTCCTATGCGGCACTTTCTCCTTCTTCCCTTGGATGTGAAGATTGAATGCTTGCAGGGAGCAGACCGCCAGTGGTGTCTTGCACAGGGTGCAGACAGACTTCAAAGTTAATCCGCTCTCTGATCTAAGCAAAGTGGTGACGAGGGTTTCCTGGGACAGCAGCTGCACTAATTGTGGCACTGCAGCCCTGCAGATATATTTTTAGAATATCGTGGATTCCCAAGAAGAATCCTTACTGGCTGTGGGAAAAGAGAATGGCCACTTAGGATGTGGAACAGTGAGGTCTCATGCAGGATCCTCTGGGACAGTGCTGTTCAGAATCAGAAGTAAGGGGACTGCTTACCTGTTTTTATGGGGTGCTGTGGTTCTATCTGTGAAAATATTTCCAGTTTAGATTATTTGCCTAATTTTCTTTCCTCTGCCTGCCCTTTCCATGTAAGAGATTTCCCCAGGTGTCTGTCTTGACCTATCTCTTACCATGCTAGGCATCCCCTAGCTTTAACTCATGTCTTTATGATTCCAGAGAATACAGACCCAGCCCTTCTGCTGAACTCACAAGCCTGGTGACAGCTCCGGGTTCAAGACCACTTCCTCCTGCCCTCTCTTCCCCATCACTGACCCTAGCATGGTGTGTGGTCTCGTCTGCTCTCCCTGGCCATGTCTTCCTAACAATTCTTGCACATGCCATCTTCTTCTATCACTAAACTATCTCATTCATAGGGTAGCTGTGTTAGTCTGTGTTCTGTTGCTGTAACAAAATACCTGAGACTGGGGACTTTATAAAGAAAAGAGTTTAATCTAGTTCATAGTTTGGAGACTGAAAGTCAGGTTTAGGCTCCAATGAGGGCCACAATGGTGAGAGAACCTGTTAAGAGTGGCCAACTAGTGAAACAGGAAGCCAGAAAAAGGGAGAGGCCAAGTCTCACTCTTTTATAACAACCCATTATTTAACTAACTCACTTCTCAAGAGTTACATTATCAATTCCTCCTGAGGGTCATGCCCCCAATGACCCACTCACCTTCCTCTAGGCTTCACCTCTTAAGTTTTGCCACCACCTAATATCACCATATTAAGGACCACGCTTCCGTTTGACTCTTTGGGGGACACACTCAAACCATATCCAAACCACTGCAGTAGCTAAAGTTATCTTTTGAAAACGTAGGCCTGTTCCATGGCTGCTCTGCTCAGAAGACTTCCCCGTCTCCCTGAAGCAGGAGTTCCTCAGCATGGCCGCCAGGCGACGGCCAACAGGTCTTGAAGACACCTGCTGCCTCCATGCACCTCTGCTGAGTGAAATAGTAGTTCTCTCGGTCCAGGTTGCCATGCTCTGGGCCTGTGGCCACAGCTGACGAATCAGCATGAGCATCTGGCCCAGAACGCTGTCCCAGGGCAACCCCCAGGCTCCGTGGAGAGTGGGCCCACCCAGTCAGAGCCTCCATCTTGGAATTTCACCTGGAAAGTCAGGGAGAAGGAGGAGGCGGCCGAGGGAGCAGAAGTTGGACAGTCGCGCTGAGAGACAGGAGCAGCATGCAGGGAGCTGTGACAGAGCCGAGGTTATGAGTCAGCAGGAGCTGGGAGGGAACAGCTCTTACGGAGTTGATGGCGCAGGATTGTCTAGAAATAGCAGGGAGCAGAGAACGATGGAGGAGAATTAAAATGAAGAGCCACAGATTCCTCCTGCTGAAGAGTAACAGATACCTTAAGCCCCAGGCTGCCTGTGATTCATGGATTCATTCATCGTTTCCTACCATTTGTGTTGAGCACCACTACGTGCCAAGAATTTCTCCAAGCGTTAGACGAAGGCGTGGCCATCATGGAGTTTCCAGTCCATCCAGGGAGGTGAACAATAGGTATGTTTAAGGGTCAATAACAGCGAGTCCTAAGTCCTGGGAAGAACGTAGAGCAGGCCGGGAACTGGTGGGGGCAACCAGCTTTTAGGAGATGCCAGAGCACCACATAAAGAGGAGGGAGCCGTGTGACTAGAGCAACAGGGCAGAGGAGAGACCTCTGAAGGCACGGCCAGCGAGAAGTCAGGATGGCTTGCTCTTCAGGGGTGACCAAGGAGTTTATGTGGCTGCAGAGGAGCGAGCGAAGGGGCACTAACAGGAGCGGAGGTTGGCCAGGGTAGGAGGCCCATTGCCGAGGGCCTCACAAACCAGGTGAAGGACTTGGGATTTCACTGTGCCTGAGTTGGGAGCCACCGGGGGACTCGAGCCACCTTCTTATTCGGTGTCTTTCTGGTAGATCCGGGTGCTTTGTGGTTTTTGTTCTTTTCACAGCTAGCTGCCTCCCTAACTCATAAGAGCCCATCGTTTCCCACAAGATCCCTTCACCCAGAATAAGTTTTGCTTACAGGTAACAAAAGAGCTTGTTCTGATGGCCACCCCGAATTGGGCTGACGACCTGCCAGCTTTCCTTCCTTCCTCCCAGCGACACGGCCCACCCCAGCCGCTGGGTTTCCATGCTCACTCTTCCCTCTCCTTGGGATAACTTCCTCCCAAAAGCCTCTTGTCACCTTCCTGTCCAAGGACAATCTCATTCCCCACTTCTGCCAGAAGCCGTCTCATTATCACCTGATGTGAAATTAACTCTTCTTCCCTAAACTCCTGTTTGGATCATCTGTGGCTACATAACTAACTACCCAAAGCTTACTGCTTACAAATGACAACGATTCAGCTGGGCACTGTGGGGCATGCTTGTCACCCCAGTGACTCCGGAGGCTGAGGCAGGAGGCTCACAAGCCTGAAGCCCTAAGCAATTCAGCAAGACCTTGTCTCATGAGAATAAAAATAAAAAGGGCTGGGGATGTGGCTCAGTGGTAAAGGTCCCTAGATTAAACCCCTGGTACAAAAGAAAGGGCCACGGTTTAATGTCTCTTACAGTTCTGTTGGCTTGGCTGGACATGCTTGCAAATCACGAAGTGTGGCTGGGCGCTGGGACAGCTGAAGTCATGTGGGGGCGTGGCCAGGCTGGCCTGGCCACCTCAGCTCACTCCTGCAATGATGGCTGATGCTCACTGAGGTGTCGACTGCATCACACGTAGGGGACATCTCTCAGGGTGACAGCTTGCTTCCAAGAGGGAGCGCCCCAGGGAATGAGGAGCCCGATGGCCTAGCCTTGGGAGTCACCCAAGGTCACCACTGCTGCATCCTGTAGGGACCCGATCAGTTCCAAGGGGAGGGGAGGGAGATGCCATCTCTCAGTGGGCGCAGTGACGGTGAGTCTGCCGCTGTCCTCGTTCCACCACGGTGTTGGTGGTGCTTTTTCCATTATTCCAACCACAGTGGCTGTCATCCTGTGCCTGGCGTGGCAGTTATTTACGTGTCTGTCTCACAAGATTTTAAGCCCCAGATGAGACACTGTCTTTTATTTAATCCAACACTTTCCCTGTAATAACTACAGAAACAACAAACATTAATGAAGTCTCTCCGCTCGGCCTGGTGACTTCATCTAATGTTACCCATGATGGCTTCTCATCTCCACCCTGAAGGACAGACGTTAGCTCTGTTTTACAGATCGGGAAACTGAGGCCCAGTGAGTCAGCCTTGCCCAAATCCACAAAGTTCATGAGTGGCAGGGTCAGGATTTGAACCCTGTGTTCTACTCTTGCTCTTCTGCTGTCTCCCAGTCGTGGCCCTCTCCCAGTCAGTTTGGGCTGCACCACCAAATCACCATAAATGGGTGGCTTAATAACAGAGATTGATTTCTCACCATTCTGGAGGCGGGACGTCCAAGGTCAAGGTGCTGACAGATCCCATGCCTGGCAAAGGGTTCCCTCCCTGGTTTGGAGACGGCCATTCTCTCCTGGTAGTTTCACCAGGCAGAGGGTGAACGAGCCCTTTCCGGTTTCCTGTTTTTAAGGGCACTAATCCAGGCCTGAGGGCTCCACCCACATGACCTGGTTGCCTCCTAAAGGGGCACCTCCCAATACAATTCCGCTGGGGATTAAGGCTGCCAAAAACTGGGGGAGGGGGATACACACAAACATTAGCGCCATAGTAGACGCGAAGGCGCAAGTGCACAAGTCACTCTGCACTGGCTTACTGAAGCGTCACTGGGAGGAAGAACAAAGAACGCAGTAGAGAGAGCCAGTGGGAGCGTGGAGTTATCAGCCATTGCTCCCGGTGGCCGCAGTCAACGCAGCGTCCAGAGGTTCAGCGCGGAGCACCCTCAGGCATCTGCTAGACACAGTGCATGGGGTTTGGGAGCTCCGCAAGGAATGGAAGTATTTATAGGATCTGAGTGCCTGATGCAAAACTTTCCTCCAAAATTCCAATTTTCTCTCTGCCAAGATAAGTGATGGAGGCTTACAGTTCATGTAGCACATCCACCCAGGCCAGGGCCTAACCACTCTGAATTTCTGGCCGCCTCCCTCCCAGCGAGAAGTGAATCTAGATTTACTTGCCATTAGGAACAAGCGCCATCTCCCTGCTTGGTGAGATCGCAGTTTTAGAAGATTCTGTTTTTATCCTGAGAGTATCAATCTGTGCACACAAGGCCACTCTCTGCAAAGAAGGCAATACTAAGATAAGTGGAAACTTCATATCCAAGGAGATAGCAAATACAATTTCAACATGTTTTACATTAAACAACCTCTTCTTCTCCTGTCCTTTTATGAACATTCAGGCATTGTTGGGTAGAAAGTTGGAGAAATAACTTCAGTTCTGCAATGTAAATTGGAACAGTTTGTGCAAAACTAGAAGCATAGGGTTTGTTTTTTTCCCCCGACTCTCCCCTGTGGCTCCCATTCTCAAGGATCACACCCGCCCCTACCCACACCTTTCCTGAAGGACATCATTTGTGAATAGTGGCCCTATGCTTGAGCATTACAGAACAAGCGAGTCTTCCGTATTTAAATGGCATTATGCAGCTCCTATGCATCTTGCCGGTTAGGAAAATGCTTCTCTGCTCAGTCTGTTCAGCCGACATTCTTAAGTCTTTACAGTCAATTCTCCAAGGCTACTCCTTAGCCCCCAGGAGGCTAAAATGGTATATCAACTTGCTAAAAATACTACCTCAAGACCCTGGAAAGTCTGCAATGATGGAATTTTGCCAAGTATCAGAGAAAATCCATTCTGAAAATATCAACGACTTCTATATTTAAGGTCAATCAAAAATGACCCCTGGGTTATCTCAAATGCAATGTCATCTCACATGGACTGTTGGTTCTCCTGAAATATTTCTGTGGACTTCCCTTCTCTTCCACCTACCCCATTGGTCATTCTCCATGTTGCAGCCAGGGTACACTTTAAGAAATGGAAATCAGGGGCTGGGGAGATAGCTCAGTTGGTAGAGTGCTTGCCTTGCAAGCATGAGGCCCTGGGTTCGATCCTCAGCACCCAAAAAAAAAAAGAAAAGAAAAAAAAAGAAATGGAAATCAGATCACATGATCCTTCGCTCAAATACCCTAAAGGCTTCTCAATCACTCTGAATCGTGTTCAGACATCTTACTTCGTCCTGGAAGGTTCTAGGTAATTTGCCCCTGCTTCCTCTCCACCTCAGCTCCATCCGTTCTCCCACCACACAAGTTTCCGGCTGGGTCTTGAAACTGTCAAGTCTGGCCTGGCCTCTGGACCTTTGCACTGTGGTTCCCTCTACAGGAAGTGCTCTGGGTTCTTGGCCTGGCTTTGCCTGTTATTTCAGCGTCTGTCAAGGTGGTACTTCTGCTGTGGTTCAAAACGCATGCCAAAAATAATCCCCACTGCGAAGCGTTGAGTGGGTAGGCAATTAACCTGACTGTGGTATTCAGAGGTGAGGCCTCAGGGAGGTCATTAAGACTAAAGGAGGACGTAAGGGTGGCCCCCTAATCCAAATGGACTGTGGCTGTATGAGAAGAGAGGAGGAGAGACCTGAGCAGAGATGTTCTGCTTTGCCATATGATGCCCTCTGCTGCCTTGGAACCCCACAGAGGGTCCCCACCAAGAAGAGGACCTCACCAGGTGTGGCCACCCAATCCTGAACTTCCTAGCCTTCACAGTCATGAGACTGATAAATCTTTTCTTTTTAATGTTGATAGACCTTTATTTTATTCATTTATTTATATGTGGTGCTGAGAATCGAACCCGGTGCCTCACACATGCTAGGCAAGTGCTCTACCACTGAGCCACAACCCCAGCCCCGCGATGAATCTTTATTCTTTATAAATCACTCAGTTTGTGCTATTCAGTTGCAGCAACAGGAAACAGGGGTTGATTTCTTTCTCGATCACGGTGACATCAGAGGGCCATCCCTGGCCACAGGTCTGAAGGAGTCCTCTCCCCGCTTCCCTGTCTAACCCTCCTCTGCCTCTTATTCCAATACCCTTAAGCACCCCTGTAACTGTCCACTGCTGTCCCTCACTGCAGCAGGTGAGCACAGCAAGTCTACCTCCCTGCTGTGTCCCCAGCATCTTGCAGAGTATGCCTCACATAGTAGGTGCTCAACAAATATTTGTTGAATGACTACAGATGCTTATTTATTAAGAGACAGGGTTGCATGGGGAGACACCAGGAAACAAGCTCTCCTGGGAAGGAAGGAAAAGTCCTGCTCCTCATTAATTATTGAATTCTCTTCAAAGCTCGGGATTTCGGGAAGGTTAAAAATCTTCTTTAACCGCTTGTTGCAGCTACATGCTCTCAGGCCTAATCACAGCACCTGCGATTCTAACACTGCTCGCTGATGCCTGGTCTTCCCGTAGGATTAGCACAGGAAGCAAGCATCTGCACACTGTTACCGTTGGCATCTTTTGAGATTTTAATTAACAGAGATTTTTTTTTCTTTTTTTTTTTTTGCCTTTCTCATTCACAGTCAGGATTCTGATTAACTTGTAAGTGGGAGTTTTGTCACTTACAGGAAGTTACAGAAGGGTGCGGAGGGCTGGTAAGGGCTGCCAGGGCTGCCCGGGGGCCTCCCACCCCACCTGGGAAACTAGGCATGCACCACGGTCGAGATTATAGGCTGCAGTGGATAATGAACTTGTTGGGACTTCTCTGCTCACCGGACATTTCTTTTGACCTGCGAGACCTTGGTACACGCTGGTCTCTGAGTGTTCAGCAGGTGAGACTGGCAGGCAACAGCTCACTTTGGCTTTTTGTCAACTGAACACCTTCAGCAAGCATCTGGGCTTCCTTCCAGGCTACCTTAGTGTCCTGATCCTCAGCAAGCGAGGCCTGGGGACAAGTTTTCTGTTTAAAATGCAGATTTGTCAGCATACTACAGTGATACAGTCACATCAATGATTATAGCACTTCAATTCACAACAACTAAACTATGGAACCAACCGGTGCCCTTCAACAGATGAATAGATGAAGAAAATATAACACATATACACAATGGAATATTACTCAGTCATAAAGAATAATGAAATTCTGGCATTTGCTGGTAAATGGATGAAACTGGAAACTATCATACTGAATGAAATAAACCAATCCCAAAAAACCAAAAGTTGAATGTTCTCTCTGATATGTGACTCACAATAAGAGGGGGTGGGGATATAAGGGTTAGGGAAAAATAGAAGTACTTTGGATTAGACAAAGGGGGATGAAGGGAAGGGAGGGGGAATGGGAATAAGAAAGACAGTAAAATGAATCAGACATAACTTTCCCATGTTTATATATAATTACACAACCAATGTAATTCTACATCATGTACAACCACAAGAATGAGAAATTATAATCCATATATGCATGTGATGTCAAAATACATTATACTGCCATGTAAACTAATAAGAACAAATTTAAAAATGCAGATTTGCAGAAAGACAGATCCAGGTTTAAGACTTACTGATTTATTTTAATCCTCTAAACCTCAGTTTATCTATAAAACAAGGATGATGGTCATAACTTAGCTTACAGATTTTCTTGAGAAGATTAAGTGGGATACTGCCTGCAGTTTTAGAACAGTAAATATCAGGTATTTTTCTTTGGTCAGGTGATTTGAGTTCAAGTTTGTTTGGGACAACTTCATAAGCTCTTGCCTCTTTCAGACTCAGTTTTTCCTCTCTAAAACGGGTGTGATACCTCCTGTGGTTATAGACCCATGGACTGAAACTTCCAGATACATCGTCAAACACTGTACAAATGCTAGCAAGCCTACCCCTGGCTATGATGTTAAGTCGAATTTTTCAAATAACCAAAATATAGGCATGTTATCTAACTCGTGAAAAGAAATAGAAATATAGGATGAGAAGGACTGTACACTAACAGTGTTGGAATTTATTTTTTTAAAAGCAGAAGAAACAAATAACATTCAAATGATTATTGATGAATGACTGGACTTTGGTCCCTCGGGGCAAAATATTTCCCAGTTTGCTTAGAGTAGCAAAAAAGAGGGGAAAAGAAAAAGGTCTGATAGTTATTTCAAAGCCGACTCCCCAAGGGAAATTAAACCTGAGTCATGGGTTATTTTTCATAAAACTATAGTAAAAACTAACAAGTAAGAAACCAGTGTGGGGCACATCTCGGTGGATTTGGAGGGGGCTCTCCTCAGCGCGGGCGCCCGGGGCACATCAGCATCCTGCCACCCACGGCCGGTGGGACCTCAGTGTATCCATGACATGTCGATAGGCTCGCTCGGTCCAGGTGGCACCCACCAGCTACTTCCTTCCCCAGCAGTTATTGACGCAGCCATGAGGGTCACAGAGGCAGCAAAACATTTTTATATTGCAGCAGCAAGTCACCGTGTGTAAGTTATGGATTCTGTTTTTATTTTTCGAAAATTACTCTGAGTACTTTTCCAGAAACTTGATTGTGTCTAGCCTCACGTATTTTCGGGCCTGTGGGCAGTTTCAAGGGTCAGAGCATTTCTTATTTGAATCTCTCTGGTACCCTTTTTGGAAATAGAACCCTTCATTTCTGTAGGGAGCCCATTTCACAGAAATCTGACTGCTCTTCCCCCTTCACATGACCCAGCGCTGACCAGTTCACCTACTCTACGCTCTCGCCCACAATAACTAGTTCTGAGATAGACACATGATGGAAGTCAGGACCTTTCTTGGATCTTTTCCGATGTTGCAATTAAAAAGGCCATCTCCTTCCCCTGGCATTGTGAGAAGGGGAAGATAATGGCTGCATGATAGGGTCTGTCCAAGAGACAGAGGGAAAACCCATTGTTTGGATTCTGGATCAAGCCCTGCCTGAAGCTAATGTAGTAGGGCATTTAGCAAACCATGGCATTGAAATGGGGGTTCTGCTACTGCACACTGAAAGCATTTATGATTCATATAGTTAGATTTGCTTAATATGTGTTGGGGTTGTTTTAAGCCTTGAAAAATTAATATGATGAAATGAATATGGTAAAATTTTTTTTAAAAATAGAGGGTAGCAAAGCAAGTATAAATTTGGAATTTCCTTTTAAAATAATACCTCCCATTTACTGAACACCTACTATGTGCCAGACATTTTATTTATGTGATCTTCTTGGCTTCTCACTATTATGCTTATTGCATTGTAGCCATTTTAGAGAGGAGGAAATTGAGGCCTAGAGCTGCTAAATGACTTGCCAAAAGCCATCCAGGCAGGAAATAGTGGAATCAGGATTTTGTACTCAGGTTTTTTACCCAGTAACCCATGATACAGATATTGCTTGTTCATTACTTCCGCACTAAATGGACATTTCGTTATTTGCCAGGCAGGGTGCCAGTCCCTGGAAATGTGAGATGAAGAAAATAGCACCCATCCTTTAACTGCTGTAGTCCAGGAGGTCTAATAGGGTCCTGATTACAGGCTGAATTTTGCTTTCCCCAAAAAGACATGTTGAAGCCCTAATTTCCAGTACCTATGGATGTGACTTTATTTGGAAATAAGATCTGTGCAAATGTAATAAAGTTAAGATGAGGTCATTAGGATATGCCCTGTGTTAGTCAGTTTTTTGTTACTATAACAAATATCTGAGATAATCAACTTATAAAGAGAAAAGGTTTATCTTGGCCTATGGCTTCAGATGCACCAGTCCATGATCAATTGGCCCACTGCTTTGGGCCTGTGGTGAAGCAGCACATTATGGAAGGAGTCAGGGGTGGAGCAAACCATTCACCTCATGGCCAGGAAATGAAAGAGAGGAAGAAGAAGGGACCAAGGTCCCACTATCTCTTTCGAGGGCACATCTGAAGACAGCCCTCTAGGCCGCACCTCTTCAAACTTCCACAACCTCCCAAGAGAGCCTTCCCGGGGACTGAGCTGGCAACACAGGGCCTTTGGTGGGCATTTCAGTCCCAAACTATAGCAGACTACTCCAGTGTTACAAATGTCCTTTAAGACAGGGAAATTGAGACCCAGGCTTGAGCGCCATGGGAAGACAGGCAGGGTTTGGAGCAAGGTATCCGCCAGGCGAGAAGCACCAAGGATTGCTGATCTTCTCCAGAAGCTGGGAGAGAGGCCCTCACAAGGAATCCACCCCACAGGGCGGCTGTGGGACTCCTAGTCTCCAGAACTGGAGCAACCCCGCTGGTGCTACTGTTTCAAGCGGTCCCAGAAAACTCCAGGCACCCACCTTAGGCCTCCGGAGCCCGAGCCCATCAAGATGCAGCCGTCCCCAGACGACCTCTGCAGCCAGGGTCCCCTCACAGGTGGCATTCTCTGGGCCACAGTCCCCTCCGCCCTCTGAGGCTGCCAGGTCCCAGAGCACCTGACCCAGGACCTGCCCTACCTGACAGCTGTCGCCTTGGGTCACGCCCTGGCCCCAGTGGCTGTCTGCGTCCCCCTGTTTGCTCTGGATGTTTGGACAGCAGGTGTGTGGAGGCAGCGGGCAGCGAGCACCAGGGCGTGGCCCTTTCTCTAAATTCCAAGGCTGACCTGTTTCCAGGACACGGGTCTCGTGGTTTCTCCTCTGTGATTAATGTGGAAGCCATTTCCTGATGTACTGTCTTAATAACACGGCGGAGGCAGACACGCGGGCTTTGGTTGCTGACGGTGACAGCACTTTTATCTGACCAGCCCTCACCCGATTCCTGCGAGTTAGGTAGGTAGCGGAGATGCAGAAGCAGCGAGTGAGGGGAAATAAAATCTGAATTAATCAGTGATTTGCCTAGGGTAGTGATTAGCTACAGCTTGGACCTGCTGCCTAGCATTTTAAGCAATGGCCCCACTTCCTTTAGTTTCCCACTTTCTTTTGGGTCTGGTAGAACTCTCCTAATAAAATGCATTCACCTGACGATGTGTTTGGAGGGTAAAATGCCAACTCATTAAAAATGGTGAAGTCCCCAGTAGCTAAAGCTTTCCCTGTGGGTAAACTTAAACTTTCCATACTGTCTAAGGAGGGGGCAATGCCACTAGTAATTATCCCCAAGTGGGTGTCCTCCTGCCAATTAGACCATCAATATCCCCAGGGCAAAGCCCCAATCTTGCTGTCTTGATAATTTTAAATAACTTCTACCAGCCTGCTGGTTGGCTTCACTAAGTACAAGAGTTGAAACTGGGTCATGATGTCCCTGGCATGCTTTTATCAGGTATAATGATTAAGAAGTTGGGCTTTAATGTTTGGTGGTTAGACTACCTGGATTAGAATCATAACTGGCTGTTTGACTTTGGGGACTCAGTTAACCTCTCTGAGCTTCAGTCCTTTGAACTATAAAATGAGCTGTTAGAATGAGTCAAGGGGATTATGTACCTGAAGCACTAAGCATTCAGTAAAAAGATAACTATTATTACCAACTGGCGACTGACAGAGCCAGCACTGGTTCGGGTTCATCTGCCTCGGGAGCCCAGAAAGTGGCCCTGTGGGGAGCTCAGAGTGATTTCTGCTAGGTTGCTCCTAGACAAGGAGCTGGAATACAGGGTCAGTGGCCATGTGCTTGATGTGGCTCAATCCTTCCACAGCTTCCCAGACTGAGGTCTCTACCCCAAACTCCCACCTACTCGGCCCAGCGACCTAGGGAACACCCTTGCTTCTTAGGAGGGAATAGAAACTTTCTAAACTCCTTTCAGGACTGTCTCCTGGGGCTTGTCAAAGGCCCATTCGTGGACTGAAGAGGCTCAAGGCGAGAAGGCCCACTGAAGGCTCTCCCCAGCTGCATGCCCAGGGAGGTACAGGTGACCGTGGTCTCCTCTCCCACCTGGACACAGGTTCCCAGCTCCCCCTGTGTGTCTCGGAGAGCCTAAGAGAGTTCCCAAAGCTCCAGGCTTAAAACAGAACTGTTGCCCTTCAGCTCTGGAGGCTGGGGGTCAGCTCCAGGGAGGGTCCTTCCCTGCCCCTTGAGGCCTCGGGTGTTTCTCAGCCGTCGGATGCCTCTCTCCAGGTCATGATCTCCCACTGCGGGCCTTCACACCGTCTGCCCTCTACGGGTGTCTGTCTGTGTCCACATTTCCCCTTTTCATCAGGACACCAATTAGACTGGATCTGACCATAGCCTCATTTTATCCTGACTTCCTCGGGAAAGAGCCTGTCTCCAAATGAGGACACTTCCTGAAGCCCTAGGGGCTAGACTTCAGTGTGCCTTTTGGGGGGACACAGTACGACTCAACACCACCAACCTGGCTGAGCCACAGACCTGGAAACTGGGTCAGACATGATCCTAGGGGTTTCAGACATGATCGAGGAGTTTTAGGTGAGACTGACACATAACCCAGTAGCCCTTGAGTGAAACCAATGATCCTCCACCATATGGCTGAGCCTCAACAGACAAAGATGGGCCTCCCCAGGAGAGGAGGAAATTCTGCCCACAGATGGCCTCTGAACTTGAACTGAAATCCTGGGTCGCATCTCTGCCCTGCCAGCCCACCTGCAGGTTTCCTACGGTCAGTCTGCACCTGCAGTTTCCACAGCTGACCACAGATCCACAACGTGTAGGAAAGGAACGGCTTTGGTTCTGAACATGTAAGATTGTTTCCTTGTTACTATTTCCTAAATAATACAGTACAGCGACTATTTACATAGTATTTACATTGTACTAGGTATTACAAGTAATCCAGACCTTCCTTAATAATGGAGAGAGTGGGTAGGTTATATGCAGATATAAGGTCATTTTATATAAGAGACTTGAGCCTCTGCAGATTTCTGTATCCCCGTGTATAGACAGAGGGTCCTGGAACCAGCCCCCTGTGGGTATCTGTATACATTCTATTGATTTCATTTCTCGGGAGATCCCTGACTAATACAGCACCCGGTGGTCCCAGTCACCAGCAACCCTCCTGTAGGCCCAGGGCCCTGGCACTGGTGCTACCGCAGTGTCAAAGCCACCACAACCCCATCTAGACCTCACATAGACCTGGGGCTGCCTCAAAATGCATCTCGCTGTCAACAAACTATCCATCAACCTCCAAACGGTCATTTCTGAGCCCTTAATTTTTATTTATCCCCTCAGCAAGGGAAGGTTGAACGGTTTGGTCTCAGTGTGAAGTACTTTGAGAGGTGACGGGGAAGAAATGAGAAGAAATTCCTCAGCCTCACAGTTCAGCCGTCCCGGAGGCTGGTGCTCCACGGAAGCCTGGGAGGAGAATCACTGTCCTAAGTCTTGCACAGAATGCGGTAGCATCTACCACGCTCTCCGTTATCCGCCCCCCATCACTGCCGAACGAACTCCTCTGAGCTGGAGTGGTTCAGAATTCGACTGATGTTCATGGTTCTGAGGGTCAGCAACTTGCTCTGGAATAAACTGGATGGTTCTTCTCGGTCTTTTCTGGAGTCACTTACCCCTTGGCAGGATACCGGGAACTGGATGGTCCAAGAGACCGGCAGTTGGCACTGGCTGTTGGCTGGGTTTCTCTCCCTGTGAGAGTTCTCATCTTCAAGATGACAAGGCTGGGCTTCCTTACCTGGGGGGCACAGGAGTGGATGCTGCAAGACTTCTTAAGGCCTAGGCACAGAAGTTGCCAAAACACCACTTCACTGGCATTTTTGGTCAAAGAGCCTTCGGAGATTCTTGGCAAGGAGGAAGAGATCCCGCTCAGTGGGAGGCAGTGCAAAGCCACACAGCAGAGTCATTGGAACACTGACCTGAGGGTTTACGACAGCCAACTTTGCAATCAACGGCATCCACTGTGCAAATAAGCCAGGGAATGGAGGAGGTGAGTTATGTCCAGATACATCCTTGGAAGTGATGGACACCAGACCGATCAGACCCAGAGATGGGAGGGGGATCTGGGAGGGGTGAGGACATGGGCATTTATTTCACAGTTGATTGAGCACCTAGCAGGGAAGGTGTTTGGACTCTGCCTAATTCAAAGTCTAGTGTATACATTTTTTCCTGCAAAATTAGATATTTGCCTCATCTCTGTTACCGCACAGCCAGAGGCATCTGGTAGGGCCTGCTAACTTATGTTCTTAGATTTTCCTTGGCAGAAATGAAATTTTTTCCCTAAGAATTTTTTTTTCTCCTCTCTAAGGCTGAGCCTTTGTTTTAATACTGGGGATCTACAATTCATAAATTCCTCTTGGTTCATTGTTTCAAAATGAGACATTTAATAGATTGCAAAGACTTAATAAGGGTGCAACTTAGTCACCTAATGAAGTTACTGTACATGTGGTTGACAGGTGGTAATTTATTATTATCCTTGTTCCTGATAAGAATCATACAGTACACAGTGGCTGTCTAATAAATATTAGCTATACTGACACAGCAGTAGAAGATGATCTGTCCCTTTGTGTCTCACCAACCATCCATAATATGTTCTTCTACTAACACTGCGCCTATTTTCTGTTAATTTTGTCAATTATACATAGAAGGGAGCTATAGCTGTGTGTCTTTATTATTGTTAGCCTAAATGATCTAATTTATCCTGCTGCCGTGTTTCACTCAGCAGAGTTAAGTCACAATATTTTTCTGTCCCTGCAGTGAAAGACTGCAGTTAGTTGATCTCACTAACAAGGGATAATTATTAGCTTCCTCAAGAACGTTCCCCTTTATGCATTACTAAGCATTCCAGAAGGATTAATATTTCCATGAATGTTGGACAAGACGCGGCAGCAGCACAGGGAGATAGGGCTGTTTTAATATTTGTCCTCATTTCATTTGCATATCCATCACTGGTAATTTGTTAATGCCGCTTGGGTTTCAGCCTGTCGCCACACCGAGAATTAATGCACCTCCACCGGCTGAGACACCCACTACCGAAGTGAGCACGAGGCAAGTCAGAACGTCACGTGGTTCTGGCCGTCACCAAGTTGGTATTCAGGAGCAACTTCTTCGCAGGGTGATGCTTTTTCTGAAAAGTGAGCAGTGAAATGGCAGATTTGAAGCACGGTTCATTGACGTTCAAGGGTTTCTTCCTCAGATGAGCAGAGCTGTTCTGGCACTTGGAATTGCACAGTGTTTTGTTTGTTTGGTTATCGTCGTCGTTGGGAGCACGCAGAGGGAAGGCAAGGGGCTTAAAATTCATCAGAGGATGGCTTCGAGTCAGAGGCCCGTCCATGGGGGCTGGGAAGGCTTTGATTGTCAGCTCAGGGTCCAAAAGAAAAGAGAACCAGGAGCATCCGTGTCCGTTTGGACATAATTGTACTGGACATCTTAACCAACCCACATATATGGCTGTGTGGAAAGCATTTAATTATTTTAATATATTCCCAGTGAACTTTTCTATTTAGGAGAGTTTTAACCCACAAGGAGGCAAATACTGATACACTATTAACTTGAAGCTGGAATTTGGCTGTTACTATGGAACATTTATGAAGTATCTGGTTCCATCGTTCATGGGTTCAATTTCATCAATCAACAGATAATTTCTGAAGACCTCACGCTGCCAGATGCACGGTAGTCTGTAGGACCGTTGGGGGAGCTTGCAGTCTAGAGGGGAGACAGACAAGGAAACCACAGTTTCCGCATGGTGGGATCTGTGGCAGGGGTCAGCAGGGAGGTCCAAGGGCGGTGGGGTGGGGCGCATCTGGAGAAGGTGACCGCTAGGTGAGGCCCCAGGCACAGTGGAAGCGAGGCTGGAAGTGGAAACAGAACCAGGCTCTAGAGTCTGCGCAGTAGAAAGCACCGGAGGCTTTAGGTTTTAGAGGATTATTTTGCTTGCAGGGGATGATTAGGTAGGCACCTGTGGGTGGGTTCCCAAGACCCTGAGTCTGAGCAGGCCTCTTCCGTGGCAGGTTCCCCAAGTCGTGCTCTCAGGCACCTTTGAAAGTGCCGGGAAGCAGGGTAGACCATGGAGCTGTCTAGCCTCAGCCTGGTCCCACGGGAGCTCTGGAGCAGGCACGGGGTCACAGATTTGCCCCTGTGCCCCTTTATCAGGCAGACAAGACTGTGAGCTGTCCCCAAAGCAGCGCCTCCCACCAATTTCCAGGTGAGCAGTGCCTTTCTCCCAGAGCAAGTCTCCAGAGAGGGGAACAGCTGTGAGCTATTAGCAGGTGACAGTCACAGCAGGGGGGATGGGTGCAGGAGCCCAGAGGACTGCCAGCATCTACTTCTGGAGGGAAACAAGAGCGGGTTCAGTTTGGGGGCTCCTGATATCCTCTGCGTGGGGGAGATTGCTTTCCATGGCTGAAGAGGAAAGGCCCAATCAGCCTCTCTAATGGAAAATGCATTAGGCTTTTTAGAGATATCTGTTAAGTCAGAGGCAGGAGCAACAGGACATTTCCGGTGGCGTGGCTGGGGGCAGGACCTGCGAGGTGTCTCCATCGACCATGAAGAAGAGGCCCACGGTTCAGAATTAATCAGAGGCAAAGGGAGTGGGATTTGAGTCACACTAAAGTATGTGACAGGCAAGGCAGGGACAGGGCTATGCCAACAGTCTAAAAATAAATAATTCCCTCCTGTTTCCTTCAGAGGCACTCAAGGCAATTTGCAAACATTTGCAGGCAACTTTTCACGGGGCTGAACTGCAGGCAAAGCTCCCACTGACTTCACAGGGAGCTCCCAGGGGATACACAGCAAGGTGAGGCCTTAGTTCTGGGTAATTAAGACTTACGGCACCCTTGTTAGTGAAGAAATCCCGGTGCACATCAGTGAAAGGCAGCGGCTCTGCAGCCCACAACCATTAGCCCTCTCCAGCCACCGTTAATTTGCCATCCTTCACTTTTTGAAATCAGAGAATGACATCACTTTGATTAAGAGGGACAATCTTGTTACAATCAGTAGAGTCAGCTTGCACTGGTAGACCCTCAGAGCCGCTCTCTCCTGGTGGGGCTGGTGCGCCCCGGGTGCCAGGGACCGGAAGGAGGTCAGCTCTGATTCCAGCGCTGCCTCCTGAGCAGGCACAGGTCCCCCCAGAGCCCCACCGGCACCCCTCCTTACGCTTCTCTCCTTCCCTCTTTTCCTTCCTGTCCTTTTCTCTAAGACACAAAGGTGCTCATAGGGGATCACCCCTGACCAGGAGGAAATCTCTCTAGAACATTCTGTTCTGGATCAGGACAGGGGAGGGATGAGTGATGAATTAGCAGATATACGTGAGCTATGCCAAGTGCAGGGTGCTGTGCTGGAGGCTGAGAAACGTGGAATTCATTCCTGATTCACAAAGGACCTAAAACCCTCCTCTCTATGCAGGGAAAGACACTTAAAACAAGGGCAAGCAACCCCTTGGAATTCAGGTGGGCTGGTTTGACCCCTGACTCTGTTGCTCTGGCTGTGTGATCCAGACAAGTCATCTCACCTCTCTGTGCCTTGATTTTCTCATCTGTAACATGGGAATAGCAATAGTAATGACTTCCTAGCATGTTTGGGAGAAATAAATTAATGAAAGGGCTTTAAAACATGGTCATTACTCAATGTATACAATGTATATGAGCAAAGATACAGACGTTTATAGAATACTCGCTATGTGAGGCTGTTCATATGCTTTGTCTCACCTAATTTGCTGATAACAAAGGAGGTGGGGATGATCATTATTCCCTGCTATGGTCTAAATATCCCTCCAAAACTAATGATGAGATTACTTGCCATTGTAGCAGTATTAAAAGAGGGGACCTTTAAGAGGTGATTAGGTCATGAGGGCTCCGTCCTCTTAAATGGATTAATGTTATCACAGAAGTTCTAAAGAGAAGGAGTTTGGCCTCTCTCTCTCTCTCTCTCTTTCTCTCTCTCATTCTCTCTCACCTTGTGATGCCTTTGCCATGCTACGACTCAGCAAGAGGCCCTCACCCAATGTGGCCCCTTTGTCTTGTATTCTCCATCCTTCAGGACTTTGAGCCAAGTAAACTTCCAGTATTAGTCATTTTCTCTCTGTGTGGTGTTCTGTTATAGCAACAGAAAATAGACTACGACATTCCCATTTTACCAGCCAAGAAATGGAAGTTCAGAGAAGTTAAGGAACTTGTGCAAACTTCAAAGTTAGGAAGTGGTGGAGCTGGATTTGTGCCCAGAGCCAAGGCCCTTAGTCATTATTCCATAAGGTGTCTCCTTCTAAGAAAATCAATGAGGACCAAATGCATCCATTACTCAGAGAGCAAGAGTTCCCTGGGACCTAGAGCAATCAAGGAGGTTTTCTGTCCAGTCTTCCATTTAAGGTAGGAGGTTCATTCATTTATTCAGCCAATATTTAAGGAGCACATAATATAATCAGGCAGAGCTGGAGATGTCATGAGCAATGCAGAGTTTCTACTTGTAGCTTAAAGGGAAAGAAGAACAAACCACCAAATACTTGAGAAGCAGGGGCTGGGCTCTTTAAAGGGCCACGCTGAGCAGTGCCCTGAGGAGGGAGTGGGCGAGGCCCGCAAGGTGCTGTTTTAGTTCGTCTTGTGGTGCTATAACAGAGCACCTGAGATGGGGTGATTTATAAGCAACTGAACTTTATTTGGCTCACAGTTCTGGAGGCCAGGAAGTCCAAGATCAAGGAGGCCACCTCTGTGAGGGCTTCTTGCTGATTTATAACCTGGCAGAAGATATCACATGAGCAAGAAAGCAGGAAAGAGGAAGAGCAGGGCAGGAGCTCACTCCAGTGAAGACTGCCTTAATTCTGTCAATGTTTTTTATGTTGCAAATATTTATATTTTTCTCTAGTTTTATAAGTACGTATATAGCAGCCTCAGATTTGCTTTTTAATCACAAAACCAGAAATATTTACTGCCTGATCCTTTATAAGAAGTTTCCCTGTTCTTTCCAAGCACCCATGAGGCATTGTTCTTTTTAAGGATGAGTGAAATTAGGAACAGAAGAATTGAGTGAAGCGACTCAGGCCACAGAGCAGACAGGGTAGAGGAGCCTGAACACGGGTGTCTGGTCCTGGGGGCTGATGCTCTGAACTGCACTTCCACCCAGCATCTGCTAAGGTTCAGGAAAGACTCAAAGGGCAGAAGCAGGGCCAGAGGAGAGGGAATGGAGCAGAAAAAATGCCTGGCTGTGAATACAAGCAGGAGGCTTCCCTGGGCGCCCAATGCACCATGGGCCAGAGTAGTCACACAGAGCATGAGACTCGATTCTTTTGTGGAAAATAACTGTCCCTGAGGGCAGCAGATTTCTCATTCAGGTGGCTGGAAATACCGGGAAATGCTGGAGGAAAAGTGGGTCTGCTGGGCCGAGGGTGGGACAGAGGGACATTCCACCTGGACACACTGAGCAGGGGACCTGCAGGATGGATAGGCAGACATGTCCAGCAGGAAGGCGGATGAAAGGGTCCAGTTTGAAGTGTGGAGCTGGGAGTCATGGCCATGGGGAATGGAATTAATACACCGAGAGAAGAAATCATTCCCTCAGTGACCTGGAAGTGAAAAGTTCCCCTTCCCCAGAATGGACCGGAAGCAGAACACCTCTTCATCTTTGAAACTCTGGGGTGCAGAGGGGCAGCGGCCACATTCCTGGGTTCCGTGGATCCTAGAGAAAGAAACAAGGTTCTTTTGGGGTTTTGTTGTTGTTGCTTCTGCTGTCGTTTTGGTGCTGGGGATGGAACCCAGGATCACTGGGCTAGGTTAGCCAGCCAAGGCTATTTTTGAAATGGGTTATCTATGTCATTATGTGATCTCTCTTCACACACACACACACACACACACACACACACACACACACTCACAGCGATCATAAAGGATGTATTTTTAAAACCCCAGCGTGTTTATTAACTTGCACAGAACGATCTGATTAGCTTCAGATGCTGTTAGCTTAAAGAGCAGAAAAATCTCCCAGTAAAAGCAGAGGAAGGATGCTCGGTGAATCGAGAACTCAGGAGAATTTCCTTCCAGCCAAGTTTTGAAAACACAAAGGAAGACACGGTCTCTGATTATACAATTCCTACCTGGGAAAGTAAAAGCCTTTGATTATCTATTTATGGGCTGAACCCAGGCCCAGAGGAGATCAGACAAGTCTAAAAGAAACTAATTTTGACCCTTTCACTTTTTCTCTCTCGTTTTGTGGCCTCCCTAGCCTGGCGGGAGTCGCCCCTGAGCAGGGCAGCCTGCCTGGGAGGTCTCCTAGGTGGGTACCAGAGGAGCAGGCAGGGCTGCTGAGGGAGGACCTGGGATTCAGGGGAGGGGACCATGCTGCTGCCCAGCTGGGGCGAGTCAGCCAACACTGTCAGCCGGAAAAGATTCTGACAGGCTGAAATCTGCCTAATGATTCTTGAGGTAAATAAATAAAGAGAAAAATGAGCCTCTGCAGTTCTAGAGGAAGTGAAGACCCGCCAAGGCTGTGGGCATGCCAAGCCCTTGAGATGTCCACCTTGGACTTCCTAGAGCTGCTCCTGGACTTCCAGGGTCCTATAGGTACTAAAAGGTGAGCCCGCGGCCCCAGGCCCCGCCCCAAGTCCAAAGCTAGGATTAATGGTAGGGTAAGGGGAGGTGGCCCTATCACCTGTGGGGTGAGGCTTGGGCAGTGCAGGACTGACCCACCCCAAGCCTGCTTTGCCGTTTGTCCTTTTCACTTGTTTGCAGAAAGAACAGTACCCAGAAAGCAAAGGCTGCAGAAAACCTGATGATGTGGCAGGGTTCAGGTAACAACCTCCTGTGCGTGCCTCTCAAACCCCAGTTTGTCCTTTTCCCTGGAGAACCAAGGCAGGAGCAGGCCTGAGGATATCTGTCATGTCAGGGGCCTGATTTTTGCCTGGATTTAACTCTTCGAGGGACCATCTGGGGAGGGCTTTGGAAGGCCGCGGGCACACTTCGAGGCCACTGGGGTTCCACAGAATAAATTACCCCTTCTGGGTTCTACCCAGAACTGGAGATCAAATTGCTAATTCTCAGAAATCTTTCTAAAAGATGTAACATCCAATATGAGAATGGGATTTTCACAAGATATCTTTGAAAGAGAAAGATGCATGTGCAAAATACTACACAATGGTGGCATCAGCTAAAGCAATTATTTTTGTGTGTGTGACTTGAAGAAAGCATAGGACATAGGTGGAGGACAGATTTGTGTTTTGACCCCTGAACTTGATTTGATTCTAATATTCCCATCATTTGTGAGCAGTTCCTGAGCACCTTGTCAGGAGGAGCTGCTTGTTAAGTCACTGAAAGTCTTATGAATATGGCAGGCAATCTAGACTGCGACTCACTCCATGGGACCCCGTGGCCCTCGCTCAGCCAGTCACTAAGGAATTAAACAAGCGTCCACACGTGCACTTCACATCCTTTCTGGGCCCGATTCTGTGCTAACCCTGGAGTAAACACAGACTAATAAGGTGTAGCTCAGGTTTGAAAAGCGTTCACAACCCAGTGAGGGATGAACAGATTACAAAGAACACTATAAAAGGTAAGGTTAAGCCATGAGAGATAGATTAGAAGAGGTCACTCTGAAGTTGAACTGATGAACTACAGCACTGTACAAAGCACTCTGTGAACAGGGAAGAGGGGAAATGAGCCCAGCTTGGGGTCCCTGGGGAAATCCAAGGCAAAGGCACCTGCCTGGTCTTGAAGAATGAGTAAAGGGTTGGTAAGCAACAGGGAGAGTCTTTTCAGGAGGGGAGCAGCACAGGTTTGGAGGTATGGATCTACACAGCTAGTGGGGTACCGGGAAGAGCCGTGTGACTGGACAGCCCAGAGCATGGACATTGGCTAGGGAAGGGACTGGAAGAGAAGGCAGGTGATTGGATGAACCCTGCGAATGGGAGCCCAGAAGCTTCTGTCTGGGAAAGGTACAGGAAGGTTGGTGCTTTCCGTGGGTTCTTTGGATAACCACCAAGTTGCAGGGCTCACTGAGCTCCACCTGAGACGTGATATGTGGTATTATCATGGTTGTTTCTCTTTCAGGCTCAGAAAGGTAATCTGTTTCCTAATGTTCCTTGCTTATTTTCAAGGATTGTTTGTACTTAGAACAGGGATCTGCAAACTATGGTCAGTATGTCAAAATTGGCCTGTTCCTTATTTTTGTAAATACAGTTTTATTGGAACACAACTATGTCCATTAGATCCAATCCTGTTGATAGTTGGTAATAGTACTGTGACTGATTTTGCAGTCAAGCTGAGAGACTGCAACAGAGACTGATGGTCAAAACCTGAACACCTGTGATTTGATGTTTTACAGAAAGAGTTTGCTGACCTCTGCCCTTGACTTCTCCATGGTCATCACCATCCTGCCCATGGACCCAGGAACTTCAGAGATTACTCTGAAGCTTCCCTCATTATCTGGTGTACCTCCACCTTTATTAGGTGGTTAAATTCAACTGCTGTCATTAACCTAGTAGTGGAGAACACGGCAGGACTGTCAGAGAAGAGATGTCTTTGGAGAAGGATCCAAGGAGTTCCCAGAAGAGAGTAGTTCTTGGCATCTGTGACAGAAAAGAATTTCAACATAAGCCAGAAAAAGGCAGGCACACGCAGAGGTTTATTTAGGAAGGTTGATATACATTCAAGGGAGAAAGTGGGCTATCTCAGGAGTGAGGGCCCCACCTTGGGCTGGGGGTCCAATAATTATAAACTGGATGTGGTTAGGGGCTGGACGGGAGGTGGATCCAGAGTGGGCTGCACAAGTCATGCCAGTTTTTCCAGGACTTGTGTGTTTCCTTCATTTAACAAGGGCTGATGCTCAAGGTTTCAAATGTGCTTTCTGCATCTCAGTGGTGTGTGGGAGTTTCCTTTCAGATTCAGTATTTCTCTCTTTATCCTGAATCCCTATCTCAGGAGGATCCACTATGAAACGAACAGAGATGGTGAGCACCAGAAACCAGGTGAGTCTGGTGAAGTCACTCTCTCTTCTCTGCAGGAGCCCTGAGGACAAGGACAGCAGCCTGTCAGACACCAAGCGAATTGATTTCAGCAGAATTCAAAAACTTTTCACCACATCCTCATGGATAGGGCAGAACTGATGAGGTGGTTGTGTGGGTCACATGACCACCTCCAAAGTATGTGGATGGATGAGTGAGTGGATGTCAGTCTTAGGGAAATCTCTAACATGCTCCCACAAGACCGTGGACTATCTCCTGCCCTGTTCAACATTTTTGTTAGCTTGAGTGAATCCCATCTCAGACGTCTTGCTGTTGTGGTAACTGAGTAGCACCCACTGGGTAGTTTATAAAGATCTGAGGATTATTTGGCTCACAGTTCTGGAAACTGGGAAGCTCAAGAGCCTGGAGCTGGCATCTGCTCGGCACCTGGCAAAGGCCTTCCTGCTGCCTCATCACAGGGTGGAGGGCAGTGGGGAGGCATGCGTACAAGATGGGGCCTTTCTTCCCCTTTCTTTCCCCACACTCATGACCTCATCTGATCCTAACTACCTTCCGAAGGCTCCACCTCTGAATATCATTGACATATCAATTTGGGAACTGTCCAACAGGTGGATGGGGGGACATTCCAACTACAGCAAATTAGAAGCCATGCTTATCAATGTGGACCTTGCTCACAGTAAGGCCCAGGGACAGCAAATAACTGGCATTAATATGTCAAAATTTGTGTTCTGAAAGACTCTTGATAAGCTAGAGCCATGGTCAAAATATACATCTGCCAGAGAGGCAGTCTCTCCTAAAAGAGGATCTCTGGCTCTGGCAAAGACACCCTCAATAGTCTCAGGCCCTGGGGTAAAAGTACAAATGGAGATCAGTCAGGCACAGGTTCGAATATGTAGAAGTCATAAATCAAGCTACCAAACAGCCTCAAAAACTATGTCCTATCCTCTTGCCTTGAGAAATATACCTTCTTCACAAGCCCAGATTCAAATTCATAAATCCTAAGACTCCTTGAGTCTTAATGCAACAACAGGACAACAGGGGTGAGCCAGCAGGAGCCCCCGACCCCAGTGTTCAACCCATCTTTCCACTTTGTAACCTGCTCCTGGACTTTTTGGCAGCATATCTCCAGTTGCTTTCTCTTTCCTGCCTCACCAGTTATGTCTGTCTTCAGTGCCATTTCTCTGGCTCTGACCTCCAGCTTCTCTCCAATTCCTCAGATTCTTCAGGCAAACACTGGTCTAGTGCTTACTTTTGGTACAGTCCTCAGGGACTAGTGTGTCTGATGGATTCTCCCCTGGGATGAGAAGAGAGCCTGGTCAAGGTGTCCCTGTTTTCCAGCTCCTGGGTCTTACATGGTAATCACCACCTCACCCCCGACTACTATCACCATTTCTTTACTCTTGACCTCAATCATAACCAGTCAAAGCCTGCTTCTGCAAATTTGGGGCAGCTGAAGTAGGAGGTAATCTCACCCACTAGCAATACATTTCTTTGAGTTCTAGTGGTTTTTTTTAGAAAGTCCCACATGCTTTAAAGGAAAAGTTTTGATTATTGAAATATGATTTATGTATAACATGAACTTCAAAAATGCATTAAAAATAAACATACAACTTTGTGATTGTTATGAAACATATGAACATCAGGTAAACAAGTTCTTCTGACTCCTGCCTTGTACCTTGCTATCTTCTCCCCACAGGGAACCAACCACTATTCTGGCCACAGATACTATTGTCTGATTTTGCTGGGATTTGAATTTAATGTAAACAGAGCCAAAGACTATAAATTCCTTTATGCATGGCTTCTTTCACTCAATATGTTTATAAGATTCATCTGTGACACTGTGTGAGGTTCTAGGTCACTAATTTTCAATGCTATGTAGTATTCCATTATAGGAGTGCATCAAAGTTTATGTATGCATATCATTGATGATGATGTTGCCCTCCGTTGTTGGTTATTTATCAATAACACTGCCATAAGCATTCTTGTAAATATTGGTTGGTACACATGAATGTGAATTGGACTGTATATGCCTAGAAGTGGATTGCAAGATGATAAGTTTTGCATATTTCAAGCTAGTCAACATTACCAGTTTTCCAAAGGGATTGAACAAAATTCACTTCTCTCTTCCAGTTTATAAGAACTACTGTTGCTCCATGTTTTCAGGAGTTTTATTCTTCTCTTTGAGAGTCACACTTGTTTCCATGTTGAAAATTTATCAAGTTTTGACCAGATAAGGAGATCATTCTTGTGGAAGGCATTACCAAGTTTATCCGGTGGTATCACCTGTCCCGTTTGGAGAAGCTCAACCATTTACTAAGCAAGTTGACCTCCTGGAAGTTCTTCATTCAGCTTCCTGGCTTCCAAAACTTCCACCAATCTGTTGCAAATTCTTGGAGCAACTTCCGCCTGCTTGGCAGAGCAACTGCCGCCATTTGGGTTGGTTCTGAATGCTGATCTACCTTCGACCTTCAATCCCTTTTGCAAAGACAGCATTTATCTGAGTAATTTTATTTTGATTGCAGGTTCATCTATTTGTCACTTCGATTAGTCCCCAAGCCCTTTCCAGGTAACGGACCATGTACTTTCTCATATGTACTTCCTTCACCTGAAAGAATACTTGGGATCCCATGGGGAGCAATCGGTATTTGCTAACTGACTGACTGGCTCAGTGTAGCTTAAAATCCATCTTTATTTTTATATGATAGTTTAAATGATTTAATGAGTGACTGCCACTGACAAGGCACTTGGGGACTGTGCATAAAATGACACAATAATATGAAAATAAAGTTTTGCTCGGAGACTAACACACAGAACTGTCTTCTGTGTCCATATTGCTCTTTGTATTCGAGGAAACAATTTTTCCTTTGGTCAAGTAGAGTTGTTTTCATTGATAAAAATAAGTAAATCTACATTCTCTCCTTCTGCTGTATTTGAATGCTTACAAAATCAAGCATCCTATATAATGTTCATTTTAGCAATGAATATGCAGAAAGTGCTGCATCTCTTTATTTAGGGATTTTAAACATTGCAGTCATGTTCATCATGGTGACTGTAGTTTTATATCTAAGACAGACTCATTTCTCAAAGTCATATTTAAATATCTCACACCATAGCGCTGGCCTGTGGGTATTGCACAACACTCAACCGGAGAAGGAAGGTTAACCTCCCCGGAAAAAAATGTAAAGTGATGGTACGGCTGTGGTTCTTCAAGTCGAGGAAGCAGTGGGGACAGGAGAAGGAAGAACAGGGGATTCTCGGGGAGCCAAGTTTGCAACAAGAATCTGGATGTGGTTTCAGAGCAGAGTGTGTATTTGTTCTCTAACTTAATGACGCTCTAAGAGGGGTGTACAGGTTCTTCTGAGTTCTGTGGTTTGTAGGCAATTCTCTTCTCCCTGCAATTATCTATCAAATACTGACAATCCAGTTGGTGCCCTGACATAAGTGTGCACACAGCTTCATAGCTATGACTCTGCTCCTGATTTGAGGACTTAGGATGGTTTCTTCCATTCATTTGTGTGTTTTTTCACTCATTTGTTCATTTTTAAAATTAAGCAGTTAGGCAAGAAATAGTCTCCTAGTAACGACTCTATGCTGAGAGTTGGGGTTGGTGTTTAGGATACAAAGATGTGTCCTAACCCAGATGTTATTTCAGTGGAATATGCACGTAGTTGTAAACCTGCACCAGTGTGAGCGCTCTGAAGGAAGAACGTGGGGCATGAAAATGTGTGTTAGGATTTCACTTAGGGAAGCTTAGGAAGTGTCTTTGAGGAAGTGATAACTGGGCTGAGCTCCGTTAAGTGAGCAGGTAAGTTAACTAGGTAAAGGGCTAGGAGGAGGAAGCACCAAGAAATAAGAACAGCTTGTGCAAAGGCCCTGTGGTGAAAGAACGTGACTAACAGGAGGACACCAAGGTCAGCGTGTCAGGAGTGGAGCGAGCAAAGGGCATGTCAGGACTGCTAACCCTCAACGAGCTTTGTCCTTATCCCAAGGGCAGAGTTGGCAACACATGGAAGATAGGGGAGGACAGGGAGCTCCCATTTCACAGCAGGGCTGTGGGACTCGGAAGCATACGAGGAAGAGGGTTTTAGAACGTCGTCTTCTTGTCTCTGCACGGTCCCTAGACAGCATCCTGACTCAATTGCAGGTGTCCCCCAGCAGCTGTTAACTGTCAGGTAGGCAGATCCCCCAGGTCTGAGTGGATAATAGGGAGGGTGCTCGGGGGTGGCAGAGAGACATACTCCAGTGGTCCAGATCCGCTCTCTCCTCTGCTCACAATGAGCCATTTGGGACGGAAGCTGGGCTCCCTGCTCACAGATCCAAACGTGTTTCACCGCAACGGTCTGATGGAGAAGCCTGGTTTCAACCTTAATAGAACAGAGGGCACCCAACCAACTGGCATTACCTCTCCCCGGAAAGGGAACGTGTGGCCTTCCTGCTCTGGGCTTCCACTCACAATGAGACTGAATATAGACAAATTCAAAACCCAAGCACTGTGGACCTTATAATGCTAATAATAAAATGCACCATAACAGCATTTCCATACTCCAGGTATTCAACATTTGGAGATTTAAAAGCTCTGAAAAATTTCTCTTTGGTAGAAGCTATTACGATGCATGGCCTGCTAACAGCCACAAGCCTTGGAGGGGCGGGAGTGGGGGACAGGGCAGAAGAGGGAGAAGGGACCTGAGTGTCAGCTCACAGGTTCACTGTGACTGCCCCAGGGAAGGACTCCACCCCAGCACCAGTGAGGATTTGGGTCTGGTCAGCCTTCCTGTGGGATCACTCTGCATCCTATGATGTTTAACGACATCTCTGGTCCCCACCCACTAGATGACACCAGCATGCCACCCCTCCCCAGTGGTAACAACCCAGATTTTCTCCAGGTATTGTCAAATGTCTGTTGGGGGGCAAAGTTCCTCCTTTTCTGAACCATTGTAAGAGAAGATTCACGGTTGACACACCGGTGTGCAAGGTTTCATGGAATAAAAACAAGTATTGCCATAATTTGAGGATTATTTTTAAATAAGAAAACGTCCACCGAATGTGTTTAGAGGGTTTTTAGACTAACATCATCTTTAGTTTTCAAACCACTTAGACACACGGCACGTGGTTGGAAGCGACCCCACGTGAGCCTCATGCTAAACTCCCACCCAGGGCAGCTCTGCTCTAGCCATGGAGGAAAGTTGACCTTCGGATTCGGCAGGTCAGCTTTTTAATTTAAATTTCGAGATGCAAAAGTGGCTTTGGTATTTCTTCCATCTCAGAGAAATAAGAAAGGAAATGGTTGTTTGCTCTTGGTGCTCTTGAGACTTTGAATATTTCTGCCGCCTCCATTTTGGCGGGAGATGGGAGGGTATTAAAAGTCATAATAGAATCATTTGGATGCGTAACTGGAGTCTGGAGTGATTGGGAAGCAGTGTCAAATTTCCCAAGAGAGCTGAGCTCTCTGACAGAGGTCGGGCTGCCCAGAGTCCTCTGCTAGGACAGAAATCACTGCCCAGCCAGGCTGTGTGACCACACTGCCGGAGGATGATCAGCCCTCTGCCTTTCTACCATGCTGCCCATGTGTGACCTTGAAACATGGCTGAATCTTTTTGACTCTCCACTGTCCTCCTCCTGAACATAAGATGGAGAGCAGGGGTGAGTGGCGCACAGTGCACGTGAGATCTGATGCGACTGCAGCGGGACGACTTTCCAGCTGGAGGCCACCCGGTCTCTACAGGGGCTTTTCCTCATTCTTTCTGCTAAATTGGTTAGGTATTTACATAATGGGTTGCAGGATTTAGAAGTGCCACAGAAACACGGTTAACCACCACAAACTTAAATTTGGTGAGTTGAGATTAGGTATAGGTGAACTTGAACCAGATAGATAGATGATAGATATTTGATAGATACAGATAAATTATATATATATATATTTATATATATGTATTCACACACATTTTTAAATCTAACTGTTACAACAAATATCCTTAAACAGATTCATAATAAAATACTACCCGAAATTATAAAAGAGCTTTTGGTATTTTGGATCAGCTCAAGCTGCTGTAACAAAATGCCATAGACTGGAAAGTTTATAAACAACAGAATTCTTTTATCAGTTCTAGAGGCTGGGAGGTGCAAGATCAAGGTGCCAGCAGATTTGGTGTCTAGTGGGTCCACTTTCTGGTTCATAGATGGTGCCTTCTTGCTGTGTCCTTGCAGAGCAGAAGGAGCAAAGGAGTTCTCTGGGGTCCCCCTTAAAATGGCACTAATCCAATCTGATCACCTTCCAAAGGCCTCATCTTCTACTACCATGTCCATGGGGACTCAGATTCAGCATAAGAATTTGGGGGCAGGGGAGAGAATACACATTCAGACCTACACAACTATAAAATCTTGAATGGTGTTAGAAAACCTTAGTTGATCTGAATATGACAAAAGTTCTAGAAAAATCCCTCAGGCATCCTGCATGCATTTCTTAGGGAAGGAGGATTTATCTACAGCCCCTGAAGGGATATGGAGAAAGAAAACTTCTTTTGTTGTATTTTGTGGTTCTGTGCTGCTAGAAATAAGAAGATTAGGCAGGAAAATATTTGTTGGTTTATACTGAGGCTAAAGACTGATCCCTGACTAATGTTAAAATTAGCCCCCTAAACTTGCATTAGTCCAAAGGGTAAATCAAGTAATAAAATAAGACCAACATCTTTTTAGACTGGAGCATGATTCCAGAACATTCCAGTGGCAGCCTCGTTGGATGTCTGCCTCATGGAAAAGTGTGTGCCCTGACCCGGAAGACTGTTCTCTGTTTCCGGAAATGATACTAATAAATCGACACGTTGGAGCCGTTTGGCCAGCACTTTGCCACCATTTCACACCATCCTCCAGACAATCCTGACAGTGGCCGTCCACTTACAGTGGACAGAGCCAGCTCAGAAGGTCAAAGGGCTTGCTCAAAGGCCTTTGATTAATAATTGGTATGGTCCAGACTAGACCCGATCCACCCTGCATACCAAGTTACTTTAAGAAAGAAAGGAAAGAGGGAGGGTAAGAAGGGAAGAAATTTTTCATTAAAAAATGGTAAAGTAAAATAAAAATTGAAAGCCATCAGGATTCTAGGTAGAATTAGGAATCAATAGAGTGGTTTGCTTTTATCTATTTGTTTACTTATTTTTGGCCATTGGGGAGTTTAACCCACTGATGTTCAACCTCTAAGCTATATCCCCAGTACTTTTTATCATTTTATTTGGGGACAGGGTCTCCCTTAGTTGCCCAGACTGACCTCAAACTTGTGATCTTCCTACCTCAGCCTCCCAAGTACAGGAGGATGGGATCGTAGGTGTGAGTGAGTTACTGTGACCATCTCGTTTGATTTGCTTTAAAAAAAAAAAAAAAAAAAGTTCCTTCCCTTCAGACTCACAGGCTTTCCTCTTCTCATTTTAATTTCCTGATAGCAGTCTTCGATCTTGGAGCTAGGTCATCACTCATTTTGAAGAGACGAAATCTCCTCCCTCTTGGTCACCATGTCTGTCCCACAGTGAAAGTCTTCACGTGAGTTGTGGGGCACGCGTCTTCCAGCGGCGTTGCTTTGAACAAGTCCAAGTGGGAGTTTTAATCACCAGGATCTCCCCAAGGACTTGGTCCTCCTGTGCAAGTGGGTTCTGATTTTCTAAGTTTCAAGAAATAGTGAATAGAAGTGTGTCCATGTGGTCGACCAGGAGGACAGCCTGGGTAGCCTGGTGCTTCTGCTGAGTCTGACTGCTTGCTCCCCACTCCCTGCATCTCAGCTGCTGCCACCTGGCTTCTTGTTTTTCTGTTTTGCTTTGTTTTTGTATTCGGGATTAAACTGGGGCACTGAGCCACATCCCCAGTCTTTTAAATTTTTTTTGTTTTGTTTTGAGACAGTGTCTTGCTAAATTGCTGAGGCTGACTATGAACTTGCATCCTCCTACTTCAGACTCCAGAGCAGCTGGGATTACTGGCTTGTACCACTCATTTTTTATTTTATTTGTTGTTTTTGTTCTTTTAATTTCCTAATTTTTGTTTCATGGTGGTGTGGTTTTGCCCCTTACTGAGTTTAGATATATTTGTATTTTACAGAAACATGTTTAAAGATTTTTTTTTTCAATCGTGTCCAGTCCATGGGCACCTGGAAGGTACATAGAAGATAACAATTTTAGGGACTCAAAATATGTTTAAACACAACTTAATAAACATTATTGCTCATCATTTGGCCTTTTCATTTTATGTAATGCTGTAATTAACATTCTTGATTTGAAAACTTCCTAACTTTTGTCTTTGTCTTGAAGGCAGTTTGGGGGAAAGAAAAGATAGTGCCCCATTGGAATCTTTTTAAATAACAACCCCCTCCAAATATACACGGTTTCTATAGTAACACATACCTAACCATGCATCTGTCCATCTACATCATCTGTCCATATAGATGGTGCCAGGACAGACCCCGGCAGCATTTGGAGAGGTCCTGTGCGGAGTGGCCCCTGAAGAGTGGCCCAAGAGATGTCCGCTGCCACTCTCTGACCCTCTCGGCCAGTGAAGGAGTGTTTTGCCATCTCTCCACTTCGCTCGCATTTGAGCAAGTTAATTATTTAATATGTTTGCAAAGCACATTGGGTTCCCCAGAGAAAGTGTGCCACATAAATATATATAAATGAATAATTAATTAAAGCTTAAACAGATTACATGGAGAGTCCTGCCTTAACTACCCCATTTTCCTAATGAGGTGTTTGGAAGTTACAGTCTTGTTTTGGTTTCTGCCCTCCTCCTTTCCCAAACCTTCCCCTCATCCTGTCCTTGGTTTCCTCCTGCTCAATTCTTCCTCCCTTCTATCAAGTCTATCTGCGCCTCCCTTGTCATGAGCACCCTGTCAATCACAGTGACTTAGTACCAGATCTATAGGTAAAAGCCTTCATTAACTTCTGCCGGTGTCATAAGCTCCTAAGAACTCTGGGGTGAGATTAATAATTAGATAATGATTCTAATGTGCTGTGAAAATGAGAAGCCAGACACAGGAAATGCTGAGCACAGTGTGGTTATCAGTAGTCTTATCAGGAAACTCTGGTTTAGTGACCCCTTTTCCCTGATGTGTATCAAATCAAACAAGAGAACCCTGATCATCTAAAAATTGATATAAATCCAATCAAACCCTGTCCCCGCCACCTCGACTCTTCTCTCATCATCCAGAACAATATGAGGAGATTGCAATTTAAGAGTGAGACTTGGGGCTCCGTTGGATTTTCTTTGAGGAAACAGTGGACTCATTTAGATAGAGTTTGAAGGAGCGACATAATTGCTTATTGAATGTTGATGTCCAAATCCTAGTTATTCCTTTATTGGAGATTAAGAAGAATTAGAGAACAGTTCACGTCCGTCCTGCTAAACCTGACCCAGTTTATTTACACTATAATCTTACTTCAGAGCATGAGAGGTAAAATGAGATGCTCTTATCAATTAATAGCTGGAGAAAAATTTAGACTTCAAGTTCAACATAAGAGCTATTTATTCCAAAGCACTACAGAAATGAAGAGGCACTCCCTGGGAGGCGGGGGTGGGGGAGGAGAGGGGGGCGGAAGTGCTGGAGAGAATTTTTTTCTCTCTCTCTTAAGAGTTTGAATTACTGTGAAATCTTGGATTTTCTAGTGACCTGTGTTAAAGCCCTGGGGCTAAAGCAGACCTATAATGGATCTATTTCTGAATTGTTCAGCAGTATTGGAGTTTAAAACAGCAGCCGTGGTGCATGCATATAATGAGGCTGGCGCTTCCTCCTGCATCCAGGAGGGCATTGGTCACAGCCTGCACTGGCCTCACAAAGTACGTAGGACAGCAGCTCCTCCTCGGCCCCCTTCCAGAATTCTCCAAGGTACCCAGCCATAGACTGAGCAGGCACAGAGGCTGCTGAGAAGCTGCGGATGCAGGGCGAGTTTCAGACCCTGCCCTCACTCCCAGGTCTGGCCCCTGCACTCCACTCCAGGACCACATTCCACGGTTAGAATTGCACTTCTCTGAATCAAGGCATCGTTCTCCATGCAAAGACCTCTGGGAGGTGGAACACATTGTCTTTGTCAGTCATTAATAATTTAGTATGTGTTCGGCAAACATTTGTTATTTGTTGAGTTTATTTACAACATGAATTAACAGAGTCGGGGCGGGGGAAGATGTCCGGCGCTGTCTTTCTGCTGGAACCTACCCTCTGAACCAGCTTGCCCACCTGGGAAACCAGGGATGACCAGATGTCCAAAGTCGCTCCCAGTCCCAGCATTAGGCATCTCCAAGGCAGCTGTGGGTGTGGGCACAAACCAGACGGCGGTGATGGGTGGGGGAGCCTGGGCACGCGGACGCTGCGGGGAGCCTGAGGCACAGCCCATGAGCCTGGACATTCACCAGAAGGCTCGGGAACTTAGGCTTGCTTTGTACTGTGGTGTAGACTTGTGTCTGGGTTCCAGACCTCAGCACAGAGCTGGTACACAGTAGGTGCCCAAACACGGTGGATAAAAGTGGGAAATTAACACTCAGTTATGAATTAGTTTTCTACATCTGCTGGAAGAAAGGACCACGTGTGGGTGCCTTGAAACCACAGAAATTTATATTCTCACAGTTCTAGAAGGTGGAAATCCAAAGCCAAGCCACTGGCCAAGCCACGCTCCCGTGACACCTCCAGAGGGAGAGCTTCCTTGTCTCTGCCAGTGCCTCCCGGCATTCCTTGGCCTCCAGCCTCAAAACTCCAGTTTTGCCTCTATCTTGCCACCGCGTTCTCCTGTGTCTGCACACTGTCGCACACCGTGTATGTCTGTGTCCAGGTGTCCCTTTGCCTATAAGGGCATCAGTCATCCTGGATTAGGGCCCACCTGTGACCTCATCTTGACCTGGTTACATCTATTTCCAAATAAAGTCACGTGCACAGGTAGGGAGAGTCAGGACTCCAGCGTATCGTTTTCAGGGTGAAAGTTCAACCCATAGCTACCTACTGCATAGACTTTTTGAGAGAATGAGATGAAACAGGGATGTGAAGGAGCCAGATGATGGGAACACAGGGTAAGGAATGCAGCTGGGATTTGACCACCCACGAGAACTTTCAGTCAACCTAGGAAGGTAAAGACTAATAAGGGGGCGGATTTAGAAAAAAAGAGATCAAGGCACAAAAGGCAAATTTCATGACCTTTACCTTCAAAGGGCGCCTGGGCCTAGTTTGGATCCCAAGGGAAAGCAGTGACGCCAAATGCAGCAGGTGGCAACTGGACTTCTGAGAATGGGGCCAGCAGAAAAGAAATGCACTCGCCCAAGTCATACTAGGGAGAATGGGATTCACAAGTTCTCCTTCATCTTTACGCCTTTTATTGTATAAATGACTTCAAAGTCATTTATTGTGACTTTGAAGGTCACTTAATGAAGAAAAGCTTTAATAAGCAACCACTGAGCGGCTCAGAGGCCCACCGGACGTGGTTGCTGACCTCCCAGAGCACAGACGCGGAGGATGCAAGGACAGCCCTGCATGTGTTATGTATTCTTTCCTTTTGCTTTTGGGGGTTAGCACCAGGGAAGAGTTGCGTTCTAGTTGATTAGGAACCTCAGGTCTAAATTTCAATTCTGGGCTGAATAGTAATTTTCCTGAAGGTTTGAATAAATCATCCAATCTACTTCAGTTTCCACTATTTTCATCATTTCTATTTTAATCATTAATTCTGTCTGCTTAGGACCCCGAAGTCAACAAGCCTGTTTGTGACTTAATTTGGGCTGAGAATAGACACAGGAAAGGCTGAGAATCAAGTGGGAGCAAATGGGCGTGAAAGATTTGGACCAGAAACGAGGGACATTTTCCTTGTGATAACTGCAGTTCTTGGGTTTGCTTTAGTAGGACAAATTATAGAATTTGTATACCATAATTTTGATAAAGATAGGAGAGATTTTCATGTAACGAAGATAGTTTACTTCTCATTCTCATCTGACTGCAAGGACAGATGAAATCTCCAAGTAAATCATGGGACCTCAAGATAACAGGTGCATACAGTCCATCCTGTTCCCCTTTTTGCTTTGAATGCTTGGAAGCTCAGAGCTAATGACACTGTTCAGTTAAAATACTGACATTAGGCAAGGGTACTGTTTCAATTACCTGTTGCTGTGAACAAACCACCCCCAAACTTAGTGGTTCAAAACAACAATTTATTATTATCTTTCATGGTTCGTGGAGTTAGTAGGACTCAACTGAGCAGTTCTGGCTTGGGGACTCTCCAGCATTATGATGGTTTGCCGTGATGCTGGAGGCTGGAGACTGGAGGCTGGCAAAGTATCTCTCACTCATACCATATGGTGCTCAGGCTTTCTTCCACCACGACGGCAGTCGCAGCTCACGAACAGCGGCTGGCTTCTCCCAGGGGAAATACAGGGGGATACTTCTCTTAGGATTTCAGTGGGGGACGTGATTCACATCTTTGCAGACATGCTACCACTGGTATTTATACATCTTTTTCTATTTTCCAGTATGTAGAGGAGGTGATCTTTCCTTGTGAGCCTCTTTTGGAAGTTGACGAGAGTGAGTAATTACAAGCAATGCTCTCCTCTTGTCTAGGGCTTGCCAACTTACCAGCACCACGCCCTCACTACCTGGCCTTAAAACACCGTGCAAATGGGCAGATCAGTAACTTCATTCCTATTCTGACAGATATAGAGATGGGAATTTAAAAGTGATTAGTGACTTGTCCAAGGAAGGGGTGGGCTGGTCCCTGGACAGATGTGTCTGACGTGGCTACCCGTGCTCTCAAACACCTGGGGAAGGTGTCCAGAACCCACCTGTGACACTCGGCATGTGGTTGCCTCTCCAGCAGGACTTCAGTGTGAAGCCCTTGAGCACAATTGCCAGAGCTGGGGCTGGCGAGTAGCTCAGTGGTAGCGTACCTACCTGGCATGAGTATGACCCCGGGTTCAATCCTAAGCAAGTAAATGAATACAGACATTTGCCAAAAACTAAGCTGGCTGTTGTTTGCTGACCGTGGACCTGAGACTTTCCATATGACTCTGTTTCTTCATCTATAAAATGAGGTTGAGGAGACTGAGAGTGCCTGCCCCTAAGGATTGTCCTTAGGATTAAGTGATTTAATACATCAAAGCAACACTTGATAAGAACTTGGAAAGGAGCTCTCTCGGTGAAGAGCTGTAGCTGTTAATAGGTCCCTGGTCCATCTGCCCTTCTCTATGCTTTTCTTGATTTTACGTGGATCTTACTAAGCATCCCAGTTGCTCGTGATGTTTTGTTCTGCTTGATATTGAATATTACCAGGTGGACTGAAAGTCCTAAATCGATATTAATGCCTCCACAAGTTGTCACCAGTTCAACCAAAGATGCAGTTATAATATATTGTCATGAGTGTAGACACAACCTGCTTTTCTCACACACCCTCGCCATCTTTTCAATGACACGCCCCCAACCTCCGTGTTCCCAGTCACTCTCTCCTCTCACTCTCTGTCCCAAGAGAATCTGTGGGTTTCCTCTGCACTCCTTTTTCTGTGCTCTGAATACTCTCACCCCAAGATGCTCTTACCCCTGCAGACATGCACCCTTGATCTTCTGCATCCCACGTACCTTCCATCCTCAGATACTCAGGTATTTCTATGTTGGCTGAGCCTGAAATTGCCCCCATCAAATCCCAAATCCCCTAAGGATGGTCAGAGTTTCTGCAACTACGCCCAGAAGAGCAAGAAACAGACTATGACTGTGAATGAGCGAGCAAGAAGGCTCTGGACACCTGGCCGCGCTTGCCCAGGGATGCTCAGTCGCAAAGCTCTTCATCAGTGGTCCAAGAGGGCCAGAGAATGGATTCTCCTGCTGTCCACCTGGACACTGCACTGAGAACCCACGCACAGCCCCGAGAGCTCCTGCTTAGCGCTCAGCTAAGGGAAGCTGCCTGCCTTTTCCCGCTCGGGGTGGGGCCCGAATTGAGCTGAATATGCACCTATTCAGAAGGGCAAAGAGCCAAAAATAACGAGGAGCAACAGCATTTCATCTGACAGGCCCAGAAATAGAGCTCATTTCGGAGCATGCCAGGGCTGCCGACCCAGGGAATCCAGAGACCTTCAACATTCCCATAAAAACCCAGGGAAAGCTCTCCGGTGACTCAGGCGCTTCCCAGCCTCCTTCCCTGCAGCTTCTCAGAGCCCAGCCGGAAGGTTAGGGGCTTGATGATGGGGCTGAGGCTGAGGAGAAAAGGATGGAATCTGGTGGAACGTTCTGAGGAAGGAACAAGAGGTAGCTGGTAAATACGGAGGATATGAAACAAAGAACAGAGACAGGAAATAGGTCTAGGGAAGGTAAAGTCCAGGGGTCATGAAAAAAATGGAAATGCAAGACATGAAGAAGTGGCATGCAGGATTCAGCCAGATCCCAGAGGTCATCTATGGAGGGGGAAAAAGGCTATAGTGTCCTTATTGGGTTAGTGAGTGTGTAGCCTGAAAGCAAGCTTCTCTTCTATTTTTGCTTTCTTCTCTTCTATTTTGATATAAAAGGCAAATGTCGCCCTTCATTCATCTTCATTTTGAATAACTGGAATTACAGAAAGGAGGAGGGGGATGGAGGAGGCAAAAAGAAAGACTCCAGAATTCCAGAGAACCCTTCCTATAGAAATCAATCAGGGGATAACAGTGAATTTTTAAAAAGGGGAAGGGGACAGTAAAAGAGAAATGAAAAGGATGTTGGATTCAATTTTAGCCAGTGAGTATGTCTGAGAACTTTCTATTTACAAGCCATGGGGTGGATACACAGATAGAGTAAGAAAAAAGCCCCGCTTTCGAGGCACTTACAGTCGACTTGAGAACAGACCAACCAACCACAATACATGGCAGAATTAGCCACTGGCCACAGGGAGAACTGACCAACTGTGCCCTGCCCTGAGGTCAGGAGGGACTGCTTCCTAGAGCTGGTGGCATGTGCCTGGGTCCTAGCCATTTATGTAGGAGAGGAGTGCATAAAAGGGACATTCTTTACTCCCACAGAGCACCTCCCCAACCTCTTCCAGCTCAGAGGTCAGCTGTCTCTGTGGGGACAGATCTCTTTACCCTAAACTTCCACAGCACCTATTGGTTTCCAAGTGCCCATGTAGACAGTGCCAGTCCAAGGGCACATTTCTACTAACCCGGAGCAAAAGGATAAGAAGAAGTCAGGAGTTTTTCACATGCCAATTATATTCTGGTTAAAGACTATCTTTTACTATGATGTTGGTTTCTTTCTATTTTTGATAATAAAAATCCCTTTCCCGTCTAATAAAATGATGTTGGTAGAAGAGAATATATTTTAGTTTGTTTTAAAAAATATTTTTAACTTGACAAGTTAATAGTTGGCCGACTGCATCGCTCCCTGAGATTTGACTCATCTTAAGCCATTTCAGAGTCTGGGCCCAGGTGCCATGCTGTGCCCAGCAAGGCAAGCAGACTCAGCGTGGCCACTCTCTCTCTTCTGCTCTAGGCCTAGGTCTCTGGCTGCTCCCCCTCCTGGGCTTCACAGACTCACACCCCCAACCTCCCTCCAGACTCAGTCACCACGGGCCCCTTCTCTATTGGGTTGTGGGACTGTTCTCTCCCTGTCCCCTTAGAGGGGGCGTGACAAAGTGGCTCACAGGCACGAAGGAGGCCAGATTCATTCACTCTCCCCGGGGCCTTTGAGTTTTAGTGCAGTATTAAAACTTAATTCAAACCAATGAATTGTAATGGTGGAATATCAAGCCCTTCCATAGGGCGATGGGAGAAACATATTTATTTTGAAACACACGATCTTCTGCAATCAAACCACACACTTCAAATGACTAACAAACCATCAGAAAAAAGGCAAGGGTAATAAGCGTCTTTGTCTTACAGAGCTAAATGTCACGCTCCACTGTGAGAAGAAGTCCTGACCTTCCCTCTGCCCTCTCTAATACAGGATTTGTCAGACAACCCCAGCTCCTGCTCCCTGGGCAGCACAGCAACCCCAATGTACCTTTTAGAGGACTCCAGTGCCTTGGGGCCAGTTTTCTGCATGCCTGTTGCTCTTGGCAGAGTGGATGGTCCTGCCTACTTCTGAATTCTCCGGGTGCTGGGTGGTGCCCAAAGTGCAGCAGGGGAGCAATCGAAGATAAATAAGTGAGCGACTGGGAATACAGTACCCGGTTAAATATAGCCAGCCCCCTGCAGGGCTCCTCTGCGTGGACTAAGCTTGAGTAAATGCAAAGGCTTAAAGCCCACAAAAGCTTTGACAACTGCAATTCCATGAATCCTGATTACAAACAACCCGAGGGAACCATTCAGTTCTCTGAAGACCAAGGGAGTCTGGGTGCAATGAGGGAGCAGAAAAACTCAGGAGAAAGACCCAGGAAAACAGGTGGAAACCTCAGGAATACTGCGGTGCCAAGGCCCCTTCTCCTGAACCCGCTGACAATCTTCATTGCACATGCATGAAGTATATAGTCTGTATTGTGGCCTGTTGGAAAAAATATAGAGAGGATCTGGGACAAAGCCACTCACTCTTTTGTTCCCTTGGACACTGAACAGAATAAATAGTTTTCTCCATTACATGGGAGAATTTTAAATACTTTGTTTCTGCAGAAGTGGGACAGAGATAGTGGGAACATCTGTCAACAGCCCCCTCCAATGTTTTATGTGGTGGCAGCTGGCTGAGAAGAGGGCAGAAGTCCCCTTTCCTAAGCCACTGGTTCTGGAAGTTGGGTCTCTGGACCAGCAGCATGGGTGCTACCTGGGGACTCTGCAGACAGCCAGTTCTCAAGCCCCACCCAGGACCCACTGAACCTGAAATTCTATGGGTGAACTCCAGTCACCCATTCTAAGGATCCTTCCAGCTGTTTGGCCAGGGCCGAAGTTTGAGGAGCACTGGTATAAATAACTTGGAACCTGTACCTGGAGGCCAGGGACTTCACGAAGGGCCACAGCTTATAGATGACCTAAAAAAAAAAAAAAAAAAAAAAAAAAAAAAAGCGAGGTAAGGGATGACTCAGCTGCCAGGACCTCACCAGTGTGGCCAGGCCTGGGGTGAGGTGGCTGAGGGCACGTGCCCGCACTGGGGACCTTCTGTTCAACTCTAGGCACCGCATCTTCACCACCAGTCTAGGCCCTAGTCCTGTGGTGACTTGACCCACAGGAATGGCACCTCTACAGACTCCCAGTCTATTATTAGTTCCAATCGGCACAAATCCACCAGTGCCAAAGGGAAGCTTCTGCGAACTTTCGAAAGCAGCTTAACTGTTTCGGAGCAGCAGCTCTGGGCCCTCAAGCAGCTGTCCGAGCGGCCAACGCTTCCCGGGCTCCCGGGCGCCCAGGTCCCCTCATCCCGCCGCTCCTCTCGGCTTGGCAGCGGAACCCGGGCCAGCGAGCAGCCAGTCCCGACCTGCGTCCCCGAGGCCGAGGATGTGTCCTGATTTTCTAAAAGCTGTTTGCGCACTTCAAGGGCCTCACCCCTTTCATTTGGGGTATGAGTCCGATTGTACTGGCCTAATTAATTCATTTTCTTTTCAGTCTAAAGTGGAAGCAGGAGCACAGGGATGCAAATCAAATACAAACCCGCTCCGGGCGCCAATACTCTGGACAATTAAAACAAAGAGCGCGGCGGCAGCGGCGGCAGCACCGCACAAAACCCTCGGGAAACATCCAGAACGTGGCACCAATCAGCCGGCAGGGTGGGGCACAGCCCGGGCGGAAAGCGTGCGAGCAGGAGGGCGGCCCAGCCCTGCAGGTGGACAGGTGGAGGTTGGCAGGGGTCAGAATCCACCCTTGAGGACTTGAAGCTGGGCCGCTGCGTGGCACAACTCCAGGGGGCACGCTCGCCCTGCGGGAATGGCGCCCCAGCCCAAAAGCCACCAAACAAAACCCATTGCACGGGCGGGAACTGGGCTGTGCGGCCGCCAGAGGGGTGGGTGGGAGGAAGAGAAGAGGGGAGGGGAGTTGGGGAGAAAGGACAAGGAGAAAAGGGAGAAAGTGGGGGGACGGGGTTAGGAAGAGAGGAGAGGGAGAGGAAGCGGGGAAGGCAGGGAGAGGAGGGGGTCGCGGAGAGCCGGGGCGCGGGAGCGGGGCGGAGGAGGAAAGGCAAGAAAGGGAAAGGGGCCGGCTGGCGGCCGGGCGCACAGCGCAGGGGGCGGCGGCGGCCGGGGGCGGGACCCGGGTCGGTCCCCACCTGCGTGGGCGCCCGCCGCCAGGAGCGGTGGGAGCCCCGGGGCCGGAGGGAGCGGCCGGGAGGCGGGCTGGGCAGGAAAGCAGAGGGGAGGGAGGGGGACGGGGACTGGGAGGCGGGGAGGAGCCGGCGCTCGGCTGGGGCTGCGGGGGCGGCGACGGCGGGAGCGGCAGTGGCGGCGGCGGCGGGTCCGGCGGTGGCGGCAGGTGGCCCCGCGCGCGGCGGCCGGCCCGGCCGGGGGCGGGCTGGAAGGTGGCGCCTCGGGCGGGGGCCGGTCCCTGCACCAGGTGACCTGTTCCGGCCGGGATCCGGGCGGCCTCGCCATGCAGCGGCGCGGCGCGGGGCTCTGGTGGCCGCGGCAGCAGCAGCAGCAACCCCCGCCGCCCGCGGTCGGCCCCCGGGCCGCAGCCATGGCTCCCCCGAGCGGCGGTGTCCCCCCGGGCCTCGGCGGCCGCCCTGCCTGCGCGCTGCTCTTGCTCTGCTACCTGGTGAGCGCCGGACTCCGTTCGGGTCCTCCCTTCTGCGCGGGGCTCCCGGGACGTGGGTGGGGGCAGCCAGGGACCCCAGCCATACGGGGAGGGGACGGCGCTGCTAGTTTTCTCTCTTCCTTGCCGCTGCGCCCTGGGCGCTCCGGGCACCTGGGATGGGTACGGGGCGCAGAGAGGGGCGCGTGTATCGGACTTGCCTCTGTCCGCTGTGTCGGTTGCTCCCCCTCTCAGACTCGCTGTAGACCCGGGTCAGGTCCCCCTCGGGATCCCTTGTTGTGCCCCACTCAATCCGAAAACCTCGCTACCCCGAGATCGCTTCCCGCCCCGCCACGCACTGCTCCCCAGCCTTCTCCACACCCCTCCTCGGCTTCCCTCCCATTTTCTCCAGGCTCCTTGCCCTCCGGTGCCCAAGTTCGTCTCTTTCTCTCCACACCTGCCGACCGCTTCGACCCTTTTAGTTTCCACCGGGCCCTCATGGCCCGGACGGTTTTGTGCCAACGCACCTCGCGGTTTCCAGCGCTCCTTAACTCCTCCTTGGTCACTCCAGCCAAGTTGCGGATGCCAGAGAGAAATCTAGTTCTTTGTAACACGCTTACCGCCCGAGTAGTGACTTTAGCTGCGTTTCGAACATTGTCATTTCAGAGAATATGCTTGGCTCGTATGTGTCAGTTTGCAATTTGCACACTTCTTGGCTTCTGTTTTACTCATCAACTAAATGGCAGTAGCCTATTTTTTAGAAGCAACTCATTTGAAATATCAGAGTAATTGAGACCCTCAGAGCACGGTGGAGGAATATTTCTCAGTTCTTTTATGATGGCTTGCTTTCTCCTGTTTTTGAATTCTCCTAAACAATAGTAGATTTACAGAAGGCGACCCTCGCTGCCCCGTCTACCTTACTGTTCCAGGATCCTGCAGAAGCCTTGGGTTATCTCGCCATATATTTCTGTAAATAAATGAAATGGAAACTGCTGAATCATGAAACTGATGTAATAGGAAATTCACAGAATGTTTTTTTAAAAATTGAACAGTGTCATTGTTCAGAATTCTTTTCACTTCTGTATCATTGTCATTATCCAGAATCTTTCTTTTTAGCAGCTCAAAACTACCGGGGAGGTACTGGAAGGAATTAGAATTTGATTCTGAAGAAATTTGCCACCCAACTGAAGATTTTTCTTTTTTACCATTCTAACTTCTTGGAGGCTTCCTTTCTTGAAGCCGGAGTGTCAGAATGCAAATCGCAATTCTACTTTTCTATCTACCTGTTGAGCAACCGGTGCTTTTGCTCGTATTTCAAAATTAGCCAATACCAAATTTCGTGGTTGGATTTAGTTCATGTTTTCACAAGACGTTGTCATTTAACATGAATGATTTTTTTTTTTCGCCCAGGGGATATTATTATTTAATATTTCTGCCACAGGGTTACAGCACACAGGCTCATAAATAAAACTGCCATAACAAATGACAGGGTTTCAGTTTAAACAGATGATCCCTGTACACAAGGCACTGCTGGTTATCCACAGAAGCAGAATTGATGTAGGAGAGCTGAGCGTGAGACATTCACGTACAGGTGGCCTGGAAAGTTCCACCTGGAAGTCTCTAGAGCTGGCCAGGAGGGGCCACTTCTTGAGAGTTCAAGAAATCAAGAGATACAAGTGCAAAACCCAAAGACCCGTGTGATTGTGGGAACAGAGGCAGAGGCTGGAGCCAGTTCAGAAGTTCTGTATGGGCTGAGGGGATTGGAGAGAAGGATCACACGAGGGAAAATGATGACATGGTAGCCTGGAGAGATCGGGAAGCCGTGAGGTAGAGCTCCGGAAAGAGATTATAGAAATTCTGCAATGTGGAAAATAACTGGAGCACGGATGAATGTCTTGCAGCCAGGGGAGGAATGGGCTTTGGAACATTGTGGAGGGGATCTGTCGGTGCTTCCTGCCTGTGTGTTTCCTTCTGATGGGCTTCTGATATCAAAGAGAGACTTTGATAGGCAAGGAGGGCCATAGTACAATGGAATGAAGGTTTTGCACACCCTGGGAAGCAAAAAGCTTGACTTAGAAGGCAGTCTTGGTTTGTTCCAGCGTCTGGCCACGTGCTGGGGATTTTGTTCTCCAGGTGTGTCCTAACAGAGGTACTTCTGAAAGTCAAGGCCTCCTGATCCCAGGCAGGCTTGGTGTGTGAACTGGAGAAAATACCAGCATTACTGTGTGATGAGTAATGTGCATAGACTGAGAAGCAACGTGAACCTATCATTGCGTATGTTCTGCTTAACCAAGGAAGGCTTCTTGGAGGAGGTGGTTTGGTCAGGGGGATAGAGGGCAGGAATGGAGCAGAGCAGCCAGGCAGGATCTCAAGTGCATGTCGAGAGTGGACAGAGAAAGCACTTCTGAAATCTGGAAACCTAAATAGTAGTGACAATAGCCTGTACATTGTACTGAGTCATTTATAGACTTAACCACTATGAATCTTAGCAATAACTGGTGAAGTAGGAATTACTATCATCTCCATTCAGATGAGATAAGGGAGGCTCAGAGAGGTTAAGTCATATGCCCCAAGTCACACAGTCTGAGATTAAACCCAAATCTATCTAACCTCTAGGGCCCTGGCTTTAACCCACGATAGTTTACTGCCTTCTGGATTTTGCTGCACGTAACCCATTCCTTCCTGCATAATGTGTGGTCCATTAGCAAAGCTCGAGCAATTAGGAGCTACTGTGTGGTTGGCCAGGATGTGAGGTCATTTCCAAAGTAAACTAAAATACACAAAGCAGGAAGCACAGGCCACAGAATCGAAGCAGGATGTTAAAGAGAAAAAAAAAAAAAAATAGAAAGACAAACCAGAAAATGTTTGCCATTAGTAATGGAGAGGCAAAGGGTGAGTCTTCCTGCAGCAGCTGAAGGGTTAGCATTTGACTTTGTGTGGATGTGTGTCCTGGTGTCTAGCAAGTATACACTGGGATGCATTTAGAGCCAAATTGTCACTGATTTGGGGACCAGGCCCTGTTTTGTGTCAGCCTGTTCACAAGGACTAGAGGTTGAGAGTGGCTTTCTCCATAGAAGGCCTTGAGCTCCTGTCCCCTTGGGGAACGTGCCCCCAGAGCCAGGGTATTGAGGACAGGGGTGCCTGCCTTCTCTACCAGCTGGGACAGAGCAACCTTCGGTGTCAACCCATGAGTACTGTGACTGTAGCTAGGATACTGCCAAAGCATGAATAATTGTGATGAGGCCTGAAAGATAAGTCACGGAACGACGCCAGGCAGATTTCTGAAAAGATGATCCCCGGTTCCAGCAACTGCCAGAAAATTCTGAGGTCACCAGAGGTCAAGAAGCAGGGAGCCTCCTCAGAGAGGGCGAGGGCTTGGAAGGCAAAGGGTACCGGAGTTGCTTCCCTGAGGTCCCTGGTGCTGCCCGCCCCGCCCCACAGACCCCCTTGCTGTTTCCTTGCACCATTAACGCTTACCAGCCCGAGGTTGCCCCAGCCCTTTCTGTGATGACAGAGCTTCTAGAAGGCAATTCTGTCCATTCCGAGCTCTAGTCTCCAATGTATAATTTTTTTCTTAAGTGAGAAAATAAATCTCATAATGGCCAATATTGATGTCAGCGGTACAGCTGAAATATTCAGAATGGACATTTGCACTTGTTAGACAAGCAGGGGACAAAGAAATGAGGACACCAGCAGCGCAGGTGTATGTAAGGATAGTTACCAGACGGTCACTTGTACAGGAGCCCCCTCTAAGTGACCACACTCTGTCAGTTGTCCATCCCGAGTATCATTAGCCCGTGTGCGCAATGCACCGCATAGGGAGACCAAAACAAGGAAAGGGACCGCAAACATTCGGCTCCAGAAGAGTGATTGTGGACACTTGAAATACAGAGATGATCTCGAAACTCCAAGAGCATTGCGTTCATCCCTCCTGGTGCTTCTAAAATCGCCATTGCGGCGCTTGCTTCTGCTTTCCACGTCTTCTGGCTGCCTGTTGGCAGCAGCATGGGAGCTGGAGGAAAGATCCAGAGGAAAGGTAGAGGGAAGAGATGAAGAACCCAGGCAAGTCACGGAGAAGATGGATGGACTCGAGCAGACCGTAAATATCCTGAGGTGAACTTAGTGATGCTCTTTATTGGCGGGTCCCATCCCTCTGGGAAAGGAGCTGGGGGGTGGGTGGGCTGAGGTCCTGCAGCTTGTGTCCCCTGCCTTATCCAGGGAAGGGCCCAGTCAAGCTGGCCGGTTGGCTCCATCCTGTGTGTAAGGCAAGGTCTGTGCTCCCCAGACGAGAGGTATGTTGACAAGATGGGACTTTAGTCCCCTTCCCCCATCCTTTCAAGATGGGAGTGTGAGTCCCTCACCTGAAGCCAGAAGGTGGTGACGGGGAGAGGCGAGGGGGTGAGTGGGAGCATCATCTGGCGTGCTTCTGGAAAGAAAGCGGCACATCACCTCCGACTTCAGTCAGCCAACAAGAATTGGCATTTTGGATCTGATTTTTAGTTGCTGGTGGACGCCGGGCAAGTTGCTCACCTACTCTGAATCCATTCCGTGCCCTCAGCTGTTAAACAGGAATGCCGCCTCCCTCACCGGGCTGTTGTGGGGATTAGGTTAGAACTTCATGAAGGTTAGGAAGGTGTATGTGAGAAGATCGGGCTAGAAGTGGATGAGAAGAAAGATGCAATACACCTGTCCCAATGCCCAGCACACAATAGGGCCTCAATGAAACAAAACCAAACCGACCTCAGTTCCCTTTGGATGGTATGAGATGAAAAGAATCAGCACATTAAATAGCATGAGGGGGTGATGGACCTTACCCAACTGGAATATTGATCATTCTTGTGATGGCGTTTCTCTGGCCAGCTCTCAGGTTTGGGAAGGAGTGGCACTTGACTGGGAAATGTTTCCCAAGGCGCATCTTGGTTTTAAAGTCCATATTGACATCATCGCCCATTCTGCTTAATTGCATGCTTTGTTGACATAAACAGAATTTCTGCTGATGTCTAGTCAGCAGAAATTGGAAAAATAGGCCTTTTTTAGCCAATACAATTACCTTTTTGACCTGTGGAAGTTTGATCCGGCCAGTTTGGAGAGAAAGTGCACATGAGCCAGAGTTTTCTTAGGTGACGGATGGGGAAAAATGGGTAGAAATGAGGAAGACAGACACTCGATTATTGTTTGCATATCAAACCTACCCACGTACACGTGTAAGTGTAAATGAACTTCCCATAGCGAGATGTGAATGACTTAAGATTTCCCCATCTCTGTTTCTCCTTTAAATAGCTCATGGGCTATATAAAGAGCCAAGTTTCCTAGCTCTTTGAAACAGGGTTATTTGAATTGAGTCTCTCCTTATTGATTTTGTTTAAAGGAACCAAATGCAGTCATCCTAGAAGTTTAGGCTGCGCTGAGAATTTTGTTTTTTTCCATTCACCAGATACATAAATTCATCTGTTTTTTGATTCCCAAGCTGAATTAATGCATTTAGGTCTCCAAATTTGGGTCTTCTATTATGAACACAAATTAGCTGGCCCATTTCTTTCTTTCTTTCTTTTAATTACAATACATACATAAAGGTAAAGAAGTCTGTTTTGTGACTGTGTGACGTGAGATGTGACTTTGGTCAGGGCTCATTTCTGCTAAATGGAGAGCTGAGGGTCCGGGCTTCCTTGAGCCCCTAGCTCCGTGTGTGCTGAGCAGATCAGCAGTGCTGAGCTGGGACCTCCACACGGCTGCCTAAATGGCATAATCTAAGGGGTGCGGGAGTCCCCCTTTCACCCCACCTATCTTGCTTGGAGCTGCAGTGCATTTGGGCTGTGCTTTTAAGGCATTATTTCACAAAGCTGGCATCGAAATGCAGACAGGTGACATTACCTCAGTGTTTTTCATTATCACATTAACATGGGTGATCTTGCCAGATGAACAGGAATCCAGCAGAGGGTTAGAGGGATGGGAAATGTTTAAAATTTAATTTGTATTTTTGGTGTGGAGAAATGGAAACATTCTACAATGGATTGTGGTTGTCTGAAAGGTCGGGAGGAAATAAATAGCTGACAGAAATACGCCCCAAATGAGTGGAAGGGTATCAGAGTGCCGCCTCTCTAATTCTCACAGTCCCTAGGTCCACTCTGACCCCAGGGGCCTGGTGAGATGCCAAAAGGTAAGGACTTTTGTTGGAAGGAGTTGATGAGACTGGGTGCGTAGAACACCCCGCCCCCCAGCCCCCATGGTTAGAGAAGGACAGTGGGTACACCAGATTGGATCCAGTCTTTTGGTTTATATGCAGGTGCTGCCAGGGCTGTGCAGCAGTGGTCCAGGCTGGCTCACTGAGGCACCAGGCAGGAATAGGCATGCCCAGCCCCTTATTTCAGCCAGAAGCACTGAGTTCCTCCTGCATGCCAAGCTCTATCCTAGAAGCTGGAGACACAGCAATGACACTGATCTGACTTCCTAGTTTCCTGACCAAGGACCGTGTGGGATTATCTTTGAGCTTATGTTAATGCAACCTGGCATGTGAAAATACCTATGAAGTTTGGACACGTGTCGTGCCTGTAGCCGGAACTCTTCAAGCTCATTGCTTTATTTTCCTGGCAGGAAGCAGCTGATAACCACACACAGGACTTGAGCCAGGAAATCAGATTCAGCTTAATCAATATTTGGAGTGTGAGGTGTTGCTAACCAGTGTTGGTTTGGTACATAACAGAGGTAGCCACAATGGTGTAGCAGCTGCCCACGGGGTCGGCTCAACCCACGAGGTGCCAGCTTTCTGCATTCCAGAGGTGCCCCAAGCCTGAAGACTGAGGCCTTCTGGAGGCCCAGAGACCAGGCTGTGCCCACGCCACACAGGTGATACTGAAGCAGCCACCACTCAGTCACCTCCTGGTCCTGACGCTCTTCTCTTGTGCTTCATCGGTCACCTTGCTTCTCAAATATGCCTCTCGGTCTGTGAAATTAGACCTCTGTCCCCAGCCTGGCTTCAGGTTCTCACCTGATTTAGAGCTTTTCTGAAATAATCCCTAGCAAGATGTCAGCACCCACTACCTGGACACCTTAGAAAGCCACAGCATCGAGCCCCATTCCTACCTGGGTAGGAAATGTGCCTGGTTGGGTTTTCATCCCTTTCTCAGGTGATGACCTTTCGAAGCATGTCTGCTCTCACTCTGTGCTTCCAAACCCCATCTAGAATAAAAGTCGGTAATCTAGAACAGGGGTTGGCAAACTCTGGCTCATAGGCCAGTCCAGCCAGCTGCCTGTTTTTGTAAATCAAGTTGTGTGGGATGACATCGTCGACTGTATGTTGTCCCTTGTGGCTGCGTTCACACTGCAGCAGAGCTGAGGACACTGAGCGGCCCAAACACTCTAAATAAGTCAGTCCCCCATACCCTCAGATTCAACCAAGCCTAAAAAATATCTCCCCCCAAAAACCCATTTCTCTCATCATTATCCTCTAAACAATACAGAAACACAACTATGTAGCATTTATGTCGTAGTAGGTACTATAAGTAACCCAGAGAAGTATACAGAAGGATGTGCCTGGGTTATATGCAAATAGAACGTATTATATAAGGGATTTGAGCATCCACAGATTTTGATGTCCTTGGGGGTCCTGGAACCAATCCCCCATGGTTACTGAGGGATGATTGCATCTACCATCTGGCCACTTTTTACAGCAAAAATCTGCTGGCTTCAAATCTCGAATAGCGCCATCCAGTAGAAAGTTCAAACTACGTAATATAATTTTGTATTCAGTAGTTGCCACCTTAAAAAAGTCAACAAGCACAGGTGCAATTAATTTTAATATTTTCTTAAACTGGATGTACCCAAATATCATCACTTCAACATGCAATGAATATAAGATTATTAACGAGATGTTCCAAAGCCTTTCTTTAAATCCAGAGGCTTTGAAATCTCTTACACCTGTAGCACATCTCAGCCAGGACCAGCAACGTGGCGAGTGCCCCTGATTGGCTTGGTGAGGACCATGTTGAGTAGCATGTGTCTGAACTCCTGTCCCTGGGGTTTACTTTTACTGTGCCTGAGACTTTGAGCCAGGTGAAAATAAAATAATCTTCATAGGAGTATATGGAGATTTTCTTTGAAGCAATCTGCAGAGAAGGCGCAGAGGTCATGGGCGAGCTGTGTGGCTACCATCCACACACGCTCATCCACACACGCTCATCCACACACGCTCATCCACACACGCTCATCCAGCGTTAGGCATGACACATCAAGCAGCCTGGAACCCTGGCAGCGCTGCTGCGTATGAATGCGGAAGTGTGGCTGGTGCATTTTTAGCAATCAGATGTAAAATGATGAACTGGATCATTATTAACTGCACTTTGCAATGAAATCTAGCAAAATCAAATGACCTTTCGCCAGCATTCTGTTTAAAAGAGGTTTTCACTGGACTTAGTGGAATCCGCATTAAAACCATTACGAGGGGAAAAAAAAAAAAAGCGAAGTAGGAGAATTGGGCCTGGGTGAGTTTTTAAAGTACAAATGAAAAGGAGGAGGAAGGGGTTGAAATCGTTCTTTGGAAAAGAACACGATATGATATTTAATATACCGTAGCATGTCCTGGACTCAGCACTCCCGCTTGTCTCACTAAATAAGCAAAGGTCTCCTTGCGCCAGATTTAGCCAGGAAGCATCTGGACCATCGCTGTGGATGGAGGCGCCCTGGCCGCCCTAGGCTGCTCTTCTGGGCCAGCTTCCCTGGGCACCGGCTTCCCTGGGCGCCAGCGAGGGCTTTGGGCGCAGCTCTGGCCGCGCATAACAGCTTGAGGCGGAGTCGCGGTCCTGGCACGTCTGGGGGCTGAACGAAGGAACCGCTGCTTGGGCAGTAACGCGGGACACGTCCCTGTTCCTGCGAAAGCGCAGTTCAGCCTGCACTGCCCAGGACACCAAGGTGCAGCGGGTCCTCGGGGGCCACCCTGCGGTGGGCAGTGCCCGGCAGTGCGGGAAAGGGGCCCCGCGTCTGGGCTGGTGTCTGCAGACCCGCCAGCTGGGCCAGGCGGGAGAGGCTCCGCATTGTCGCGTCCAGGTTTGCAGCTTGAGGACGGGCGTGGGCAGGCGCGTCACCAGGCTGGCCCGTCCTGACGCTCTCCACTTCTAATTATGAAATTGTTTTCATATTTGTTTTCTCCCTGTAATTTGGCAGCATAAATGAGCACATAAAACAATTACATCTCTCCCTGTGGGGGCCGACGGTTGGGACTGTACCCGCTCTACGTACGTTTCTCGTGACTCATCAGGAGGCGGCCCACCCTTAGAGTCTTCCCTGCCATTGGCAGAAACTGCATTTTCCATGTTCACCTTTTAGGACCTTAGCTCTCCCTGCTGTTTGAATATTCATGTGGTACAGGATTCAAAAGACAAAGAATAGAGCTCAAGGCACAGGCCCCTTTTACCCTGTCTCCTGGTCACCTTGTCCCTGTCCTTGTTCCACGTGAACAATTAGTGCTATGTATATTCAAGGAATATATTTTCTTAACCATAAACATGGATATGCATGTGTGTGTGTAACTCAATAGTATTTCTGGATGTGCTTCAAAACCAAAGAAAAAACTTCAAACCAGTGATCTCTACCCTTTGGAGATCATTCCATGGTCTGTACATGAAGAGCTTCTTCTTCACAGCTGTGTAGTATTCCAGGAGTGGATGTACTTTTTTTTTTTTTTCAGTACTGGAGATTGAACCCAGGGATGCTGAACCACTGAGACACATCCCCCGTCCTTTTTTTGTTTGTTTGTTTTGCTGAGTTGTTCAGGGTCTTGCCCAGTTGCTGAGGATGGCTTTGAACTTGTGATCCTTCTGCCTCAGCTTCTCCAGGCTGTCTGGTGGATGTACTATAATCAGACCCTCTCAATGAAGTTTCCCATTTTCTGCTGTTAAAACAGTGCAAGTGTGAGAAAGCTGTATGTATACATCATTTCACACAGGTTTGAATATATTTTTAGGATAAACTCCTAGAATGGAATTAGTGTCTGGTCTCAGTGACTACTGTCACCAGAAATTCCTAAGAGAGCATACTTCCTAACTCCAGCCAGTAATATGTAACCTGATGTTTTGATTTAGGTTAAAATTGGTATCTTGGTTTTCTTGGTGTAGTTTCTATTTGCCTTTTTCTTACTGGAGTGAGAATTTATATCAATGAGCTCCAGTGTTTGCTCATTTTTCTGTGGATCGTTGGGTCTGTTTGCTTTTTTTTTTTTTTTTAAGTTGTCAAACAAAATGAGGTGCTGAGAATTGAACCCAGTGCCTCACACATGCTAGGCAAGCGCTGTGCCACTGAGCCACAACCCCAGCCCTGGCTTTGGTTTTGATTGGCTGTCAGTTGCTTTAAAAGGCCACACCACCCTCTTTCACAGAAACCTTCCTTGGGCCTTTGCCGTCTACAGCGGGAAGTCCACCTTCCTGGGCAGGGAGGGCCTCGGATCTCCCGAGCCAGAAACGCCTTTCTTTCTGTCCTGTCTCCCCTGTGCATTTCTACCTTCCTGGTTATTTTCTCTGGCCGAACCAGCTGCTGGCCCTTCCCTGAGCCTGTGTCCTGCCTTCCCTCGGGTGCCTGCACACACTCCAAGTCTCTTTCCCTTGCATCCTCACCTGAAGAACCTCTCTTTCTCCCCCAAAGCCCCACCGAAATGCCGTTTCCGCTGCAAAGCCTTCAGGTGGCTCTCTCCTAGTGTCGTCTCCCCTGGCTCGTCTGGTCTGACCTGAGCCCTGGCCACGCTCCTCTTCACCACTGTTATTTCCAGACACCCTGATGGCAGACTTCATGCCTCTCCATGGCTCCCAGCCAGAATTGAAGGAAGGAACCCTGGTTCTTCTTTTTTTGGAGGAGACCAAAGTGACCTTTTTCATAACACAGAACTTGCCATTTCAGCCACGTCTCAGCGTCTAGTTCAGTGGTCTCGGGTGGATCCAGCTGCTGTGGGGCCACCAGCACGTCCCAACTCCAGCACACCTGCGTCATCCCACACCGAGACACGGGGGCCCCAGACACCCGCTCGGCCCCGCCAGGCCCTGGCAACCCCGTTCTCCTTCCTGTCTCTGTGAATTTGACTGGTACTCACGTGGGTGGATCATACAACGCTTGCTCTTCTGGTCTGGCTCCTTTCTCTTAGCATGTTCTCAAGGTTCATGCGTGATACAATGTGTTTGGGAATTTCAGCCTGTCCTGCTGTGTAACCCCTTTTGTTTACCCAGTCATGGACGTGAGTTGCTCTTAGTTGTCACCAGTGCCAAGTAGACAGCATTACACTCCTTTCATCTCTCCTGGGTATACACCCAGAGGTGGAATTGCTGAATCAGCTCCTATGGTACTTATATGTCCATTGTTTCTTTTCATTGTGGGGGTTTGAACCCAGTGGAGTTCTACCACTTGGCTATATCTGCAGCCCCTTTTTAAACTTTTTTTTTTTTTTTTTGAGACAGGGTCTTGCTTAGTTGCTGGTGCTGGTCTTGAACTTGTGATGCTCCTGCCTCAGGCTTCGAGTGGCTGAGATTACAGAGTGTACCACCTTGCCTGCCCGGATGGGTCACTTTTAAAAGAAACTGCTATACTTTTCCCATAGCAGGTGCACCTACCAGTAGTGCACAGGGCTTCTGAGTGCTTCGTATTCCCACCGACATTTGTTATTTCCTAATTTTCTTTCCTCCTCCTCCCCCTCCTCCTTCTACTCCTGTGCTAGCCCTTCTGATGGGTGTGAAGTGATCCAAAGTGACCTTTGGGCTCTTGAGGTTTGGATAGTGAATCACAGCGTCATATCTAGAAGGGATCTCAGCACCCATGTTTCAGTACCTCACGCTGAAAACATTGCCTTGATTTCATAACCAAGCTTCCCACTGTCTGCTGGAAGCATGTCCACAGTGAGAGGCGAGAGACTCGGTCACCACAGGTCTGGCCCTGGCTTGCCTGGGTGTGACAGGCAAGGGAGCTCTGGAAACTGTGGGTCCATCGCTCATGCAGACTGTCCTGTCTGCACCTCCGGGAGAACCAGGGGCAGGTGGGCATCCCCGCTCTGTTCTCTGGCAGGTGCACTCTGAACCCTTCTCCCACCCTTTGATCTGGCAACCTTCGACTGCCATTTGAAGTCAGGACAGTTGTTCGGAGGTGTCTGAAGCGGGCTGTCTCTATTTCCCTCAAAGGCAGCTTCAGTTTGCTACTGGATTTGCTGTGGACTCACTCTTCCATTTGGAAACCGGCTTTGGAATTACTGCCACGTAGCTTTGAAAGTCACATTTTGACCAGCAGATGCTACTGAGCCCGGGAGAGGGTTTAATGTGTGTTCGTGAGCGCGTGTGTTTTTTCTCCAATCCTTAATGGTGCTTGCAACGTCTCTAATGTTATATAGATTGATATTTTGCATCCCAGGAAAATAGTGATGCGTGCGTGTGTGTGCGTGTGTGTGTGCGCATGCATGTTAACACGATCCTGTCCAACCTCCTGTATCCCTTACATCTTTTCCTCCTTTACAGAATTTCGTGCCCTCGCTGGGCAGGCAGACTTCCCTGACGACGTCCGTGATCCCCCAAGCAGAGCAGAGCGCGACGTACAAAGACTTCATCTACTTCACAGTCTTGGAAGGGAACGTGCGCAACGTGTCCGAAGTCTCTGTCGAGTACTTGTGCTCTCGGCCTTGTGTCGTCAGCCTGGAAGCCGTGGTCTCCTCCGAGTTCCGGAGTAGCATCCCCGTGTACAAAAAGAGGTGGAAGAACGAGAAGCATCTGCACACCAGCAGGAGGCAGATCGTGCCTGTGAGATTCCCCAGCATCATGGTTTACAGAGACGACTACTTCATCAGACACTCCATCGCCGTGTCCACCGTGGTCCTACGAGCCTGGATTTCTCACCAGCACGGCGGCGGGGACTTGAACGTCACGTGGGAGGAGAACTTGCTGCATGCCGTGGCAAAGAATTACACCCTGCTGCAGACGGTCCCGCCCTTCGAACGCCCCTTCAAAGACCACCAGGTGTGCCTCGAGTGGAACGTGGACTATATTTGGAACCTCTGGGCAAACAGGATCCCGCAGTGTCCTCTGGAAGACGGTAGGTCGTTGGCCTGGCTGGGAACCGGTGCTCAGTTCTTCGGGCAGCGTGGGCCGTAGGGTGACTGGGGAGAGTCAGGCGGGCAAGGAAAGTGGAGGGTGTGTTGAGTCTGTGGTTTTGAACTTTGAGGACGAAAGGAGATAAGTGACAAAACAGGGCAAGAGAGGAGGGAAATTAGGAGAGTCTGGGAGGGCTAAGGGCCGTGGAGGGAGTCTGTGAGAGGTTCAGATCTGCTTGTGGAAGGAGCATTCATGCTGCCTAACAAGGACTGGGTGGCCTTCCCCCTCCCCGCTGCCCCCCACGAGCCCTGAGTTTCTGTCTTTTCTGAGAAGAACGTTTGTCCCCGAGGAGATGCGCTCTAAAGGGGGCTGGGGTCAAAAAGCGGGGCTGCCTCTCAGAAGGGGGACTCCTGCCTCCGATCTCTCTGCCCGTGTGGCTGGGGCCCTCTCAGCCTCAGTTTCTTACTGCTCAATGGGATAACCACTCCCCAGGCGCAGAGGGGGCCGGATTGACTGAGGTGGGATTCCAGAGGCTCCTCATCCTCTGCAGTACCAAGAGCTGACAGGGACAGATGCCAGGTTCCGTGTTTCATCACGAACGCCCCCGGGGACAGTCCCCGCACGTCTCTGGGGTCGGAAGTTCTTCCTGGGTCTGGGATGCTGAGCACCCTCAGCTCTTCTCCCTGCCCTGGATCGGGAAGCCAGGCCAGCCATGCTCCCAGACCCACCAGGCTCTGCACTGTGTCCTGAAGTGCCGCCCAGGAACCCCGTGGTGGACTCTCATTGTAAATGCAGATCCCGGCTCCATCCTTCTTCACTCAGGGTCCGATCCTGCCGCATCTCAGAACTTGACCCTGTGGGCCAGAAGCAGGGCCGGTGGGATTTTGATCCTGCTATTACTCTGGCTGGATCCCAGGCCGGCCTGGCCATGGAGGAAGCCCGTGTCGTGGGCAGCAGGCCCCTGCCCTGGACATGGATTCTTCTGTGTCTTCACCAGGCCTGGTCTGGGACAAGGTGACTTCAGGACATGCGCCCTACATTCTCTTCTAGCGATCAACTTCTTGTCACCTCTGGGGCATAATTTCGTGAAACAACGGCCATGGTGATTTCTGGGAGCTCTGCCAAAGCGGGCATCTAGCGGAAAGGCAAAGGACACGTGGGCACGTGAGTCCACGGGGCCTGATCATTTGCCGTGACACCAGCCCAGTGGACATTTTAAAAGCTCTTTATATGAACCCTCGTCACAGGAACTTGCCGACATGGTAGAGAGCCTGTGGGCTGTCCTCCGGCTTCGCCCTTTGGTACCATCTTCTGTGATGACAGCCCAATATCCAAACCAGGGAGGAAGGCACCCAGACCACAGCCTGCGTTCAGATTCCGCCTGGCCTGTGCGCGTGGTTCTGCACCGCGTTGCTGGACGCAGTGGCTCCCGCTGTTTGTGCGGGGCTCTGCGCACAGACGCACCCAGCAGGGCCAGACTCCCTTTCTGCCCGTGTGCGCGCGCGCGGCATGTGGTGGGCGGGGCTCAAACGTCTGCCGCACGTGGAGCTGCGTGCAATGCGAGGCCAGCGCCCCCGCCCGGGCAGCGCCCTGCCTTCCACAGGGGCCCTAACTTGTGGAGCAGAGGGAGGCGCAGGGCACGCACGGCCCCGGCTTTTCTTCGCCTGCGACTTGGTCGGGCTTAATGATTCCATTTCGTGTTTGGCAAATCATATATTTCTCACTGAGGAATGATTGAATCGCAATTGCAAGTTTCCAAATGAAATCATTTACGCCTGGCTCGGGTCTTCGGGCACCTGAATGGGCCCTGAGGATGTGAAATGTCTCTTCTTTCCTTTGTTGCTCCCTCCCGCGTTCCTGGGGCCCAGGGGCGGCACCGCGGGGCTTCTCTCCCGCCTTCTGCAGAGCTTCACTTCCGGAGCGGGAACCAATCTAGCAATCGCACGGCGGTGGGGATGGGGCCGCTCACGTCACGCACCCCCAACGCCAGCTCTGTCCCTAAGCTGTGATTTGTTTTTCCAAAAAAGTGAGCATTTCCTCCCGCTCTCTTTAAAAGCCCAGTGGTCTCTTGGAAAGTGCGCGCCACTTTTGTTCTGGACCCAGGCTGTGGGACGGCGGGGGCCTGGCCTCTGGTTTGTCCTTAGCAGGGGCTTCTTCATTCTGCGCTCCATGAGCAGAATCCAGTGCCAACGTGAGACAGTGGAACTGAGCCGCAGGGCCACCTGTCGGGTCTGGTGCCCACCGCAGTCCCCACTGCCAAAGAGTGTGGGGAGTGGACTCTGTGTCCAGCACTTGGTGACCTAGGAAGGTCCTGTCTGTGAATTGAATCACCTTGACTTCAGTTTCCGGGAGAAAGTTTGCACTGGCTCAGCCTGTTCTCCCCGGGCGAGGCGGAGGCCGTGAGGGTCAGACACACCCCTCTGTCGCTGCTCTCCTGGGCCAGGACCTGGCCGGGCTGCTGGCCTGGTTTTAGAGGAGCAGAGTTTTATTCGCCCTGCTGAGTAAATCTGACCCGGGTCAGCAGTCGGCAGCCTCAGGGCAGGTGGGTGCAGAGGCTGAGCCAGGTGCTCTTCAGGGTCCTGCCCCTGCCTTCCAGGCATGCGGCCACAGGTGGTTCCTGTCCTCAGGGGAGGAATGGGCATTATCTGCTGTCCCAACAAGTCACATGGGTGCCTGACTCATGCATAAACTCACGGACAGAAAACCCAGCCATGCAGCTGGTGACTCAGACCCCGGACTCTCTTTCTGTCACGCCCTAAGGTGAGAATCCACCAGTGTGTTGGCTCCAGCCCCAGCCTATGTGTGTCACAGGTCCAGCATGTCCAGTCACATGTCCCCATGTATACTGCTGTGGCCATGTCACCACCCGTGTGGACTCCGCCTTTCCCCACCCCTGCCCTGAAAAAAAAAAAAAAAAAAAATATATATATATATATATATATATGTATTAAATTTCCACCATAAGGGATTAACCTCTGGACCCCTCTGTCGGTGGCTCTCACATGATACGTATCGAGTGCAACTCAGTGAAACAAAGACCCACTGAGCACCTGCCACTTCCTGTTTCTTCTAGTCTAGAGGCTCAAGGGTGCAGAGAGGTCCCTCGCCTTAAGGTGGTGGTGTGGGAGGGGAGCAGCTCCTGCAGACGCAGCCTCCCTCTGAACCGTGTGCAGCGCTGTGTCGCTGACTCTTCCCAATGCTCTGCTGTCATGTGGCAGAGGAGAAAGCTGACCCAGAGAGGTAGAATAACTTCTCTAAGGTCACACAGCTATTAAGCAGGGAAGAGATATTTAAACCTGGAGAGTTTCAGTCCCAGATCCCACATGTAACCAATAAGCTTTGCTGCTGGGTGAGGCATGAAGCTATTTGTTTGTTCTAAGCTATTCAGCATGGAAAAAAGTTACTGAAATAGCTCTTCACTAAGCTTCCTGGTGGAAGAGGTGACATTTGAATAGAGACTTGAAGGATGAGCAGAATTTTCTTTTTGCTAACTTTTTATTTGTTCTTTTTGGTTATCCATGACGCTAGAGTGTATTTTGACATGTATTACATACATGGAGTCTACCATCCCGTTCTTGTGGTTGTACATGATGTGGAGTTTCACTGGTCGTGTGTTCCTATATGAACATGGAAAAGTCATGTCTGACTCATTCTGCTGTCTTTCCTATTCCCTTTCCTCCTCTCTTCCCTTCATTCCCATTTATCTAATCCAATGAACTTCTATTCCCCCCTTATTGTGTGTTAGCATCTGCGTATCAGAGAGAGCATTTGTCCTTTGGTTTTTTGGCTCTTATTTCATTTATCATAATAGTCTTCAGTTCCATCCATTTACCAGCAAATGCTATAATCTCATTCTTCTTTATGACTGAGTAATATTCCATTGTGTATATATACCACATTTTCTTTATCCATTCATCTGTTGAAGGGCATCTAAGTTGGTTCCATAGTTTAGCTATTGTGAATTGAACTACTATAAACATTGATCTGGCTGTGTTACTGTAGTATGCTGATTAAGTCCTTTGGATATAAACCAAGGAGTGGGATAGCTGGGTCAAATTGTGGTTCCATTCCCAGTTTCTGAGGAATCTCCACACTGCTTTCCAGAGTGGCTGCACCACTTTGTAGTCCCGCCAGCAATGTATGAGTGTACCTTCTCCCCACATCCTCGCCAACATGATGAGCAGAATTTTCAGTCAGAAAAGGAATGTGGGGGTGAGCATCCAGGCAGAGGTGAAAGCATGAGAGTCCCAGGACACAGAGAAGACACAGCCGGGGGCCGGGTTTATCAGGTGCTCCATTCCTTGATGTGTGTGAGGCAGAAGGGTTTCATCTTGCAAGCCGACTTGGACTGACTGGAGTAGCTGCCCAGAGTGTAGTGTTGAGAGGGATTCTGAGGCTGAGTTTGCGTCTGTGAGATAGAGTGTCCTGTCAGTCAATTACCAGTGTCGGTCACAGGGTGGAAATGGGGACCAAGAGCATGCTGGGTATGTATTTGTACTCAGAGGTGTGAGTTCAGGAAGTCAGACAGGCGATTTGAGATTAGGAGCACACTTGGAACGTTCTTAAAGGCCATGCCAAGGGCTATTGAACATTCTGCCCTAGTGTCGACCTTTATGAACATTTCTCTGATCTTTCCTCTTAGTTGAGAAACTCTTGGAGAACACATTGCTTTCTTTCTTTTCTACCCTTTTTTCCTTTCACTAAAATTCATTCCCATCCTCAGATTCAGTAGATTGGAAGTATGATTCCTTGTAACGAAATTCCTCTACAACAAAATGAATGAAAGTCAAATCAAATGTTGGAAGCAGATTTGACTTGGATTCATGGAAAAAAAAAAAAAAGAAACAGTTTGTGCAGCAGGACTATTCCACTCAGTGATGCGATGATACTTTTTCTAATTATAAGCTATATATTTGGTATTTTAAAAAAAAAACACCACAGACCTAGCTCTTTTTTTCTCCAGTTAATCACGGTAGTCTGAATTTTTCAGTAATAACACTAATTACTGCCTAGCATCTGCGTTGCCCTTTACAATTTTCAAAACACTCTCCCCTTGCACATTGTCTCGCTGACTCCTCATGATAGTCCCATGGGAAGGACAGTATTATTCTCATCCTCTCGTCTATGGAGGGGAAAATGAGACTCAAGGAGTTTATTTAACGAGAGTCTAAACTCCTGGATTCTTTCGACTTTGCTATGCCGCCTCTCTGAAATATGCTAATACAGTCAGTCCTAACCCAGGTTCTAAATTAGAAGGAATACTTTTTTTAAAGTTGAATTTTTATCGATGTGAATCATCCTGTTTCCTTCACCCACTGGACGTTGTCTCTTTGAAGCGGATGGGGCTGTGCCGAACGGCCTCTGAGGCCCAGGGTGGGGAGGCCTGAGCACCAGTCGGTGCCTTCTGCCTGCCCGGGCAGAAACGTTCAGAGCTTTTGTTCTGTACTTTCTGAGCTGCAAATGTAATACCCGTACCTGGTAAAAAATTCAGATGGTGTAAGAAGGTTTAGAGGGAAGAGGTTCCACCCCCACCCCCTAGACTTCTGGTGCATTTCCCAGAAGCAAACTCAGTACAAGAGTTTCTTGTCTCCTTCCAGAAATATTCTCTGCACACAGATGCAGTAAGCTCAGCCCGTCTTCGTGCACGGTGAGAGGATCTAAGCCTCAGCCGTGCACGCCCAGGGCTTTCTGTGTCGGGACGGTCGCACGGACCCGTTCTTCTCAACAGATGCGAAGCGTCCACAACTTACTTAACCCGTCCCGGTTGATGGCACGCAGGGCGTGTCCAGTCTCCTGCTTTCAGCAGCCAGGCTTCCCGCACATCTTCGTGCGTGTAGCTTTGTGCACCTTCTAAGCACGTCTGGGTGAATTACCAGAAGCAGAATTTATTTCGTTTTCAGACTCCTGGTGATGAATATTCCACAGACTTCCAAAGTAACCCACTTCACTGCCCAGTAGCCTCTTTGGGCAAAGTTCTGACTTAAATCATCTCTGTTTCAAAAAAAAAAGCTTTTTGATTCTGAGGCTTTGGCCTTAAGGAAAACAACACCCCTGCCCGCCTCTGCCTCTCCCCAGTCCTGTGTTTGAAAGTGTTATTGAGTTACCTGCGCACTGTTTACTTCGGAGGCTGAAAACGGTACTTTCTTTCCCCGGGTCCCTCGCAGACATTCCTAGTCTCAGCGATTGCTTGCAGAGGGACCCCGTCTCACTTCTGGGCTGGCGGGCCAAGGAGTCAGCAGTGCCCTTGTGGCGTAGATGTCCTGAGAAGGGCTTCGCTCCGTGGAGATGGGACCTTCCCTCTGCCCAACTGGAGGGTGAGCTTCGTGACCCCCCCAGGGCCACCCATCGGGCTGAGGTGCAAAGCATTTGCAGCCAGTACAGGGCGCCCAGCCTGCCTCCTGGGGTGCTGGCCTCCGTGCTGCAGCAGGGACAGCAGGGCTCTAACCTGCAGGTGGCCCTGGGAGTGGAGGCTTCCTTATTGAAGCAGCAGAGAAGCATTTCAGTGGCAGCCAGAAGGCATGCGGGGAGGGGCGGGCCAGCTGGACGCGGGCCAGCTGGACGCCAGCCATGCTTCCCTGGGGTGCCGCGAGTGCAGGGTCCCATTGGTCAGTCATGGGGAGACCAGGTGCGAGCCACAGCCAGGCCTCTGGTCACCCATGCAACCTTCAGTAAGACCCGGACACTGTTCTCATCTCCACGTGATGGGTCTGCACCATCTGATATCCAGGGACTCCACCTGCTCCGAAATTTGAGTAAATAAGACAAGCCAAACAGTCATGGGACAGAGTCCCAAACGTGAATTGTTTCCTGGCGTTTTATTTTTATGTTCATGTCTTAATGGCTCCCCCCACCTCCAACCTCTGCATGCAAGGAAAGTCAAAGACGTGGATTTGGGGGAAGGATTTGAGAGGAGAGGGACCATTTCACGACTTGGGCAGCGTGGTGCACATTATGGCATCGTGGGAAGTGGTGAGAGAAAGGGAAACTGGTTTGAATCCTGACTAGGCCACTGTAACATTTATTCATCCATCCACCAAATATTTATGTATGGAGTCCCCATTAACTGCTGAGCACTGTTCAGGACTCTGGGAATGAAAGAGTGAACAAAGTAAAGTCCCTGCTCTCATGGAACACACTAAAGGGGAAAAAAAAAAAAAGTCATTAAATCTCTTTAAGTTTTCCAACCTGTAAATTCTTTAATGGTGGTGGCACTGGTGCCGGTACTCCCTGTTCCACTGCTGTGCAGACATCATTAATCAATTACAGATAGTCTCTGATTTATGATAGTTCCATTTAGGGGATTTTTGACTCACCACAGTGCAGAAGCATCCCCACACAACCATTCTGCTTCTGGCTTTCTATACAGTATCCAGTACCAGTAAGTCAACACTGTATTACAAAAATGAGCTTTTTGTGAGATGATTTTTCCCAGCAGCAGGCTACTGTAAGTGTTCTGAGCTTTACGAAGTCTGGGTTGACCTACCTGTGGTAGGTAGGTCAGGTGTAGTAAGTGCACTTTGCCCTTGATATTCATTGACTTCGTAAGTCAAGGAGCCTGGGTCCGGCACTCCGAGCAGCTACCATCAGTGATTAGACAGTAAGTCTGTATGTTTTCCTGGGCTAAATGAACTCTAAAGTCCTTCCTGCTCCCAGGTTTCCTTCTTGCTCAGTGCTTCTGATTGTAACTGAAGACAGCGTTAAACTGAGGGAGTACTCTGGCTGAGCTCCTGTGGCAGAACCATCAGAGTTACAGACTTTCAAAGAAAATGACCATGACTTTGGTTTTGCTGAGTACAAGCAGCATGTGTTTTGATAAAATTATTTCAGGTCTCTGAGTTTGAGATTTTTCCCTCCACAGTCTCTTCTGGAGCGCTCCTGTTTGATCATCCGTCTCGGGTCCTTGGATGAGGGAGGAGCTCAGCAGCATTTGCTTCTAACCCTTTATGCTTTGGAAACCTGCTTCCCCAAGTCTCTTTTTACTAGTGTGAGGTTGGAAAGAATTGAATCTCACTTGCTTGGATCAATGTTCCTACTACGTACTAGATGACAGCAGTCACCGGCAGAAGGCTTCCTGGGGTCTAAGGTGGCCATCTGGTCTCTTCAGCTCCACTCAACACAGTGGAGAACAAACCAAGGCTGAGCTGACATCAGCCTCTTTGGTGAATGTTTTCCTCAGATTTCAAAGACACCTTTGCAGTACTTCCATTTCTAATCCCCATAACAGATCAGCCAGTTCAATGTTACTGAATTGAGCTCAAGTTTAAAAAAGGAAAATTAAAAGACTTCCCTGTTTCTGTTGGAACTATGTCCACGATTTTGGGCTTCCAAATGCATCTCTAAGTAGATTTATGGACATTGGGGGAAATTGGCTCATTTCATCCTATTAAATTTGTACACAAGGGCCTGAGAGTCCAAATGCTGCTCTTAAGACTTTCAAATTATATTAAACCAAAAGTACCTCTCTACTCAGTGAAATTTTGTTTCCCTTTGGGCAATAAGAAGTACTTGAATGTCCAGCACTCCAGATTGAGGCCCCCATAATTTGTGCCAATGTTGATACTTGATGTCTATCATATAATCCCACTCTTCTCTCCCCAAGAAACCCAGGAACACAGAATGTTTCCACCATTTAATCAGGGGTGTTTCAACTAAAGAGCATTTTAAGAAAAAGTATCCTTCTTCCTAGGTTGAGTTAAGGGAATTCTCTTTTCTTTGGTGGGGGAAGTATGGAAAACAGGAAATTTATACTTAGTCTCTTTAAAGCAGTGGATATTAAATATAGAACTGAAACTCATTTTCCCCTTCAAGATGTGTTATGGACATCCCTATTTTCTAGAACCACAGAGAAGAATTCTCCCACGTTTGTGAAATAAGGTTTTTTTTTCACACCCAGTTTTACGGGGAGTGGTTGGTGATTTTTGCGTAGGATAATGTGTTGAGTGTATGTGGAAAGTCGAAGACAAAATAAACAAAGCAACAACAAAAAAAGTGCAGTTTAAAGAACACAAATTCTGAAACCAAATTGCTTGAGTGGAATCTCAACTCCACCTCTTATTATTTAACCCTCTCTAGGGCTCAGTCTGTGATACGTCAAATGAGGATAGTAAAAGGACCCAGCTCATAGTTATGAGACTAGGTGAGGTCATCCCCGCAATGTGTGGTTAGCACACTGTCTGGCATCCACTACTGTTAGTTACCCATTCTGGCAACTAACTGTGCCTCTACTTCCCCATCTGTAGACTGGGCACAGGGATGAGATTTAATGATTGAAAACATGCTTCAGTGTCCGCACCATCACGAGCACTATGGAATCTTTCTCATTGTAACACAAAAGCAATTTCAAAATGTTTTCCCTTGCATGAAGAGGGCAGCATATAAAAAGGTTAAGAACACAGAAGCCTGAGTTTGAACCTGCCATTTGGCTCTACCACTTATGAACTTTGTGAACTTAGCTTTGGGCTTTCCATCTGCAGAGTGGGCCTAAGGATGGAGCTAGCTCCACAGAGCTGTTATTGAAGACTGAGGGAGACAGGCTCAGTCGGGTGCGTAGTACGGGCCCTGCAGGTATCCAGTGTTCCATATGTTTTCTCATATTTTTAGGCGATCATTTAAATGTTTGATTGGAGCCAGGCAGAGGTGCCAGGAGGAATGTGGTTTGGGAAGGGTTGCCTTCCTGGAGATAATGGAAGGCGGCTGTTTTGCTGTTGCAGATGTGGTTGCCCTCCTTGGCTCTCTCTATGCCTCCAGTGGAGAAAACACCGGCATCGTGAGGAAGCTCCTGAGGTTCCGGAACCGAGAACTGGAGGCCACCCGATGCCAGCGGATGGATTACCCGGTGTAAGGGTGGGCGACACAGGGGCTGGTCTGGCGGTGGGTTTTTCTCTGCAGAGCAGGGCAGGCTCTTGGAAGGGCTACTTAGATTCACAGATGTTGGGCCTGAAAATAGGCTTTGCACCTAGAAACCCCCCATTCACCCTCGTCTTTATATAGGGGTCCAGGAATGGCGAGAGTAGCAGCAAGGCGTTGGAGCCTAAGGCTTGGGAGGCCTCAGCCGCAGCCAGCAAGGCCACGCAGGTGCAACCTGGGCTTTGCCTGTTCTCTCTTGGAAGACTGGGTGAGCTGCTTGCAGCCTCACAGTTTCTGGTTTCCTCCTTCGATTTCAGCAAAATCCACACATATGTATTTTTTCCTTCTGCTGAATTGAAGATGCTGAAAATGGTTCCTGGTTCTCCCCAGATCAGATGGATTTAGCAGAGTGATTTAATTCTTCCCATGCTGCTGGCTGTAGAAAGATCTTGAGTCGCTTTACCAAGCGTGTGTTCTTGCTAAGCTTCCTTGTAATAACTTATCTTCATGAGCTTGCTAGCTGGGTGGGTCAGGAGGGAGCTGCGGGACACCATCTGTTTGCATATCGTGCCACTGATTTTGAGGCCAGATTATAAAGCCCAGAATATTCTGAAGGACTTGTTTGGATAAGAACCTGGGGCTGCTGCCACTTTAACCCAAACTGTAAATTGGTTAGGAGGGGCAGGTGGAGAGAACCTGACGCATTTGCGTGACCTTGAGTCGGGTTTCGTGTGTGAAATGCACGTACTCCCAGCTCCTCCTCTTGGAACCGCTGGGCTCCAGTTCAATGCGTGGCCTAGGCAGGTGTCCAGCAAATATTTTCTGAATGATTGATGGATCACACATTTAGCTGAATGTGCCCTAGTTAAGTTGGCTACTGTTATATTATCCTCACTCCACAAATCACAGATGCACAATATTTGTACAATATTTTCTCACCTAAGCAGCCTCAGTCCAGGAATGGAATAATTAGATTAGGTGTTTCATATTGGTCAGCCAGAACCAGGTCTCGGAGCAGCCTAATGTGATCAGTAAGGTAGTATGTGTGTGTCCCAGTTATTCCGTGGTGATGCCATTTACAGATTAGTATGTTTTTCTACCTCAGGCCTTTTATCTTTGAAAGAAACAAAATTGCTCAAAAAGCCCCAATTATGGCTTTTTTTCTTTTAATCATAGATATTAGAATAGCTTCTTATCAAATCACCTCTCATTAAAATCCATATTTTTGTTCCATGTCTGACTTTAGAAGCCGTAATCAAGAATTCAAGCGGCAGGCTTGTCAGATTCTCATCTAAGAGGCACCGAAGCAGGATTCGGTGTGAGGTAGACTGTCTGTGGTTTTGTACAATGAGGCTTAACTCCTGTCTCCACAGTTACTGTAACTACCTCCTTTGTCTCAAAACTCGGGCTCTGCGAGCTGATCTCCCATGATGAACACGAAAGCAAATCCATCCCTTCGTCGGAAAGAAAGCAATTTACTCGGTCATTGTTAACTATAATTACCTGTTCGTGGATGATATCAATCTGCACAATTTTTTCCCTCCTCACTCCTTTAGGTTTACTGTTTCAATGTGGCTTTATTTACTCCATTATTGCAAGACCAATCTCTGTGGGATTCTGTATTTTGTTGATTCTAATGAGATGTACGGCACACCTTCTGTGTTTCTTACTGAAGACGGTGAGTATAAAGCAGAACCTTTCAAGTGATATCTTAAGTTTAATTTCTGCCTGTTGGCAGACCTATCTGTCTAGGGTAAGGACGATATGTCCAAGTGGTAGCTCAACAGGTGTGAGAAGTGCATGTTCTCAGACCAGCCGGTGACATAGTCTGGGTCATTGTGTGGGCATTGTCATGATGCCATTTACTTAAATATGTGATTCTACAAAAACGGGTTGATTATTCTGGGTGGACTCAGTAAAGAGAGGTTACTAAAAATGGGTGGGGAATTAAGAGAGCTAGAAAAGGTTGGGAAAAGAAATTGAAATCTGGATGGGTGTTGGGCTCAGAGAGCTTGCACAAGCGTCTTATTTTCTTTTCATTTGGAAGAAACAGATACGGGGCACTGTTTATGCAAGAAAGGCCGCAGGGAACCAAAGGCGAACTTTAAACTTCATTTTCCTAGAAGCTTAAAGCAAATGTCTTATTTATAAAGGAATGCATTTGCAAATGTGTGGTTTGTTTGTTTTGGGTTTTGCTTTGTTTTTGTTTAAAGAAAAAAGAAATGCGATTTAGTCTTACAGCTTCTCAGGACAGTTGTTGAAAAGTACAGCCATGTCATTCACTCCTGGGTGTTTTTTGGGTCATTTTCATTAGCCTTAATTTTCCTCTCAGGTCATTTGCATATTCAAATGCATCTTGTCAAAGGAGAAGACCTTGCTATAAAAACTAAATTCGCCTTACCTCTGAGGGAGTGGTTTCGACTGGACGTCTCTTTTAATGGAGGCCAGGTAGGAGGGTATAGGATCCACCATGAATCACATCAGCCTTTTCACTCCAAGTCAAGCATTGGTATAATGCCAGAGAGCAACAAAATCTGTAAGCAAATTAGTGCTAAATGATAGACTCTTTGCAACTATGCACTTGTTAAATCAAACTTTTATAGATGCAAGCTTAAATCATAAGAATCTCATCCCATTTAATTAACTTTTAAAGTACTTCCTTCGACTATATTGTGAATGAGTAAATAATATAGCCAGCTCTACAGCCACAATTATCTGAGCAATTCAGTCCTTTTCCCCCAGGGAGATGGGCTTTGTGGAGATAAATGTTAAAACAGCACTGGTCATGTTCGTGCTGTGTTATCAGATCTGCAACTTTTTTTTTTTTTTTTTCAAAAAAAGGAAATTTATTGGCTGGTTCAGCTAAGAAATGGTTTCACTGTTCTTGGCAGTCGAAACAATTGCTTATGTTTGGCATTAAACACACTCATAATAACCAACAAACATAAGTGATAATTCTAGTGGGATGGAGGGTCTTTATCTACTTTGCACATAAAACATTGCACATAACCATTTTACCCTCTCGTAATACAGCTTTTATGGATTATGGCAAATCTGTTATAATTGAAGACAATTCCACTGCTCCCTATACATGATGCTGGGGTGTTACCTTTTTCTGGTTACTTGATTTTCTCATCAGTTTTTCTTATTGATTTGTGATTTTCCTGTAACAAACTGGAAGAGGCATTTTGTTGTCTTGTGCATTAGATAATACACAGTCTTCCCTTGGTGTTTAAGTTTATCACATTTCCTTTTTCTGACGAGAAAATAAATCAGGTCAGTTCTTGCCGCCTCCCTGAGAAGACTCTGTAAAACGTTAGCTGGGAGCTTTTGTCTATTTGTTTGTTTCCTTAGAAATGTGAGGTGACATAGCTATGGCCCACGTCTTTGTTCCTTGTGCATGAGGCTTATGATGGTATTGTGGCATGGCTGCTGCTTTCTGCCAAGGACAAGGTCAGTCCGTGCCATGTGTCATTGAGACAGGCATCAAACATCAGAGCAAAGACACAGCTCTTATTTTGCACCTGCTGTATGTAAGGCCCCAGGCTCCAGTTGCTTATGGACTATTTATGGAATTATCATGGAGCACGTGAGGAGAAGTCAGAAGGCAAGCTTAATTGCCAAGTGACTCATATTGATTTCTAGAAGGGAGACAGTGTTTCATACTGGGATGCTCAAGGCAGGCTTCCTGAAGAAAGTTTTTACGTGTGGGCAGAATGTAGACAGAGAAGAGAGGAGGGGGCATCTTAGCATATTGTTGGAGCTAAGAGATAAACTTGTTTGGGGTCTTAGTCTGTTTTGTGTTGCTATGAGAGGTTACCTGAAATGGGGTAATCTAGAAAGAAATGAGGTTTATTTCTCATGATTCTGGATGCTGCCAAGTCCAATATCAAGTTATTGGCATCTGGTGAAGGCTTTCTTGTGGCATCATAACATGGCAAGGTAACCTGTGGCCAGAGAGCAAGGGCAAGCTAGCTCGAGTCTCTGTTCCCCTTCTTTTAGGGCACTTATTCCACCATGGGGCACCCACCCTCCTGACCACTTAGGTTAATCCCCTCCCTAGGCCCCACCCCCAAAAACCATCATCATAGGAATCTGGGGATTAAGTTTCTAACACGTGAACTTTTGAGGCACACATTCAAACCACAGCCACTGGAGAAGAAATTTGCAGACTATAGAAAACTAATAGAAGCCAGGCCGGGGGAACGTCTTTGGGGTTAAAGTGTGCAGAATCCTGACTATTAGAGAATTTGGACTTCAACTTGCAATGGGGCAGGGGGCATCATGGAAGATTTTCAAGCAGCATAAGAATAAAAGTCGTCTTTTATTTGAAGACATGAATTTAATGGCACAAGGTGTGATGGGAGGGAAGACTTAGGGGGGTCAGATAGGTGAGAAAATAAAAAGCATTGTTTTCAGGGGCTGTAGACTTTTGCCCACTTTTCTGTCTTTCTGTCCCATCTGGCCTCCCTAATTCATATAGGTCCAAACAGTGCTTGATTTCCCAACAAAGTCCCCCTCGGGGTTGGGACCAGCATGCTCACTGCTTTGACCAAATGGACGAGTCACCTCCAGGAAATGGTTGGTCTAGGGAAGCCACTGGTTTGAGTCGTTTTCTTTTCTGAACCCCGTGTTTGGAGGAGTTGGGTTGGTTTTCAAGGTATGAGTTTGTCTCCATCTGACACAGTGTCGTGTGCATGTCTGGAGAACCCAGAGAGGCTGGCACGAGTCTGCTAAACACTTTCTATGGAACACTGAGGAATAAAAGTGGCCCCTAGGTCCAGGGGCTCCCAGCAAAGTCCAGCACACAAGAAGAACCGAGTGAGGCAGCTAGCAGCATCCGTGACAAAAACCTGTCCTCACTGGAACCAGAGTGCCGATCGATCCCTAGTGCCCAGGGATAGGCAGGAGGGAAGGACCAGGTGGGAAGAACACGGCCCCCATCTTGCTTCTCCCCTAAGGCTCTCACGAAGTCAAAATGAAATTCCAAAACTCCTTGTTTTGCCGTATGCATTTGTCTTTTTATGCAACAAGCTTATATACACAAACACATGAAATAAACCTTTGTCTCGGAGTCTGGAAGCATGTGAACAATCCAGTGGCAGAAACTGCATTGTAGTTATTTTTAACTGCACCAAGTCATTTGGGGAAGCTAAATTTACCAAGTCTTAAAATATGCACAGGACTAGTAAACTGTTTATTTTTGCAGAAATCAATCAGGTCAAAGACTGTCCAGCACATTTTCTGAGTAGTGGATGCCAAAGAGTGTGTTGGTACTGTGGGGTGTTGAGACACGACTGATCCTTGTCTCTCTCTCCCAACACAGATAGTAGTAACCACCAGCGTTGGACCTGAGTTGGCAGGTTACCATAATCAGACAATTAGGTAAGTGCAACTTTTCCTTTTATTCAAAATCTGGCTGCCTGAGGATTAAGGAACCTTTATACCTTAGGGCTCGACCGTAGTGCTATTCCCACCTCCGGTCCCATTCAGCTTTTCCAAGTGTGGACTCCTCTGCCTTGTAGCTTAGCCTTTGTACTGCTTTTTTCTTTCACCAGGCACAAACTCTCCTCATTTCCATGAAACCTTTTTTTTTTTTTTTCCCTAAGCAAGAGAAACTAGTCCTCCTTCCAGATCTCATTGTAAATTCTTCCTTTCACAGCACTTCATAATTCATTTTCTTTGAAAATTATCTCCTACGAAGGATTCTGAAAAAAAATAAATCAAAGTATTATTGTTGCTTATTGAGCCTGGTCGGTGACGTTGGCTTAGTATAAAACATAAAAGCAGGCAGTCTTCATATTTATGTTCATAATCTAGATTTGAAATGCATGCAACTATTGATATTGGTGTAACTTTTCATCCTTATGTAACCATTCTCTGCAAGAGTTACAGAAATGGAGAATTCAGTTCTTTGCTTTGTGTTTCATGATTTTTTAATTTGCCTCTATATCTGCATATAATAGTAGGTTTCAGAGTGTCAGAACAAGGCAGACCTCAATAGGAATTTGGGATACCCCATCAAAGCTACAGAATATATGTATAATTCAATGTTTAAGAATAAGCGTAAAGATCAGAGATAAAAATTACCAGTTTTGTAATATATAATTTTGAAAAATGTGCCAGGGCTGCCAGGAACTTCTGGGGTGAGGAAATCTGTACGGCTCTAGTGCTCACTTGCTTCTCTGGAGCACACGGGATGATACCTCCCAGACCGGCTCCTGATCCTGAGCCCCACGCAATCAGAATTCTCTTAGAAACTGATTATTAAAGCAGTGAAAGCAGAGAGAGGTAGAGATGGGAACACTCTTTTCCAAACCATTCCTGTTTAGATTTAAGTCAAACTTGTTTCTTTAGACTCTGGGATCCTAGGACAATTCTTATTTTCATGGCTGAATTAAAGGATTAGAGTTCTATAGAAAAGCGAAAGGAGAGTACACCTTTGCCTTCAAAGAGAGGGTCTGAGAATGACTCAGTAGCTGCAGGAAGCGCAGAGGGTGAGGTGAAGAACAAGGCAGAAGTCTTAAACACACCCATGCGATTTAGGATCAGTAGAAAGCAGTCAACAGACACCAGGGGTTTTGTTACTGTACGTGGCCCTGGGTCTTCTATGAGAGTGCAAGGACAGACAGGATTGGAGAGTTCTCTCTGGAGAAACTGAGCTTCTGTAATTCCTTGGGAAATCTCTTCTAGCACCATGTTCTGTGAAGAGGACTCTAGAGATTCAGGGGTTCTGTTTCAGAGTATGAAGCCTAAAATACCAGCTGATCTCTTTCCCCTGTCACCCACACCAACTTGAGGAAACTGCTTGAATTTTACAGGCTCATGTTCCATGGAAGAGCTTCCTTTCCTCCCAAATCCTAGAAACGTGGAGGTGGACCTGAGTGAGTCATAGACAGATCGTGCTGTGCTCTGGGCTGGGCCAGGGTAAGGCCAGTGAGGGAGGAGCCTGGAGTGTAAGTGGTAGGGAGTCCCTGGATGCTCAGCACTAGGGCTGGCAGAGTCAAGTGCCAAGATGGAGTGGCTTTAACAGCAGAAATTCATCTTGTCAGTTGTACAGGCTAGAGGTCCCAGATCACAGGCTCAGCAAGGCCATGTTCCCTCCAAAGGTGCTCAGGAACGATCTGCTCTAGACCATTCTCCCAGCTAATGGTAGTTCCTCGACTTGCAGCAGCTTAATGCCAGCGTCCACACGATACTTTCCCTGCATGCATGTCTATGTCCAGATGTCCCCTTAAAGATACTAATCCTGTGGATCGGGGGCCACCTGAGTCCAGCATGACCTCATCTGAATTAATTGCATCTGCAGTGACCCTATTTCCTAGTAAGGCACAGGACTTCAGGCTTCAACATATGAATTTGAGGAAGGTCACAAGGTAACTTGACAGTAATCATGGTAAAACAACATTTTAATACAATATTTTTAAAAGTCAAAATGAAAGCAAAGAATCCATAGTGAACCAAATACCAAAATTTTAAGTAAAAGATCAATCTGATCATGAAAGATTTCAGGGATCAGGACTGGTTTGCAGTGCACACCAACTCAACATCCCAGTTAAAGCCTGGAATGAATCCTTACCCACTAATACTGGCAGTGCCCAGACCTGAGCAGGCTGCACCTCCGCCTCTTCACCCCTACTTGTGACCCTGGGTGTCCAGAGCAGCTGGAGTGGAGCAGGCCCCCAGGGCGTGAACATCTCTCCTGGGGTTCCTCGGGTTGTATACTGGGAATCTTGTCCTTGCTGGGTAGCCTGCTTTCAAGGTTGGCCAGGCCATGGACAGAAGATGAGCTACCTCAGGCTTCCTGCCCACAGGTGTTCTGCAGAAGGCCTTTAGCCCTCCTGTTTGTCCTTGTGATGTAAACAATGCTGGCTGTTGTCCCACGAATGTGGTGGAGGAAGACCATGGATGAAGCACTCAGGAGCACAACATTGTGTCCAATAGTGACACCGGGTGACAGGCGACAGGCTCGGGCCTCTAGAGTGTTTCCTTCATTTAACTTGTGTTTACTGAGCATGTACCATGTGCCAGACCTAGAACTCTGGAAATGCAACAATAAGCAAAAAGAACAGAGACCCTGCCTTCAGGGAACTGAAGGAAATGTAGCAGGGGAGAGAGAGCTTAAATAAATAAGCTCACAAATTAATTCAAAATTACAAGTTGTGGTGAATTCTAGGAACGATACAAACAGGGCTGACTGAGAGGATACCAGGGGGTCAGAATTTAGACAGGGTACTCAGGAAGCGACACCTCAGATGAGAATTACTCTCAGGGGTGAGGGCAGCGACTTCGATGCTCCTGGTTCCCCTACCCAAGAAGCCTCAAGCCCGCTTCTTTCCTACCGCTGGACGAGGCCCATCTAACAACGTCGGCGATTCTTTCAGGCCACTGGCGCTCTGCAGTAATACACCAGGGCACTCGGTGTCCAGATAAGAGTAAAGATAGTTTGCCAGCATGTCTGAGGTTTTCGAAAGAGACTGGTGTGGGCTTTGGAACAGTCTAGCTCAGCTATTATGTCAGTGAAATTGATGACCGTCAAACAATGCACAGTACAAGAAATCTCTTGCAATCTTTGTGCAGACACTGAGAATTTCAGAGGAGAAAGATGTGGAAACATCAATGTAGAGATGTAGATGGAGACCAAGCTAGACAGATCTCCTGATGGTTGATAATAATGACAGTTTAAGAATTACAGTCCAGTGCCATAGTGACCAAGTAATTTATTATTAGTGGAAAAACTCAGTTAAAGCAAAGATCCATAAAAGGATCCTTACCATAAACATTTTAGTTAAAAAAAATTATTATAGTCCCCTCTTATCCAAGATTTTGCTTCCTATGGTTTCATTTATCCATAATCAACTGAAGTCAGAAAATATTAAATGGAAAATTACAGAAAAAAACATTTTATAAGATTTAAGTTCTGAGTTGCATGATGAACTCTTGCACTGACTGCCCTGCTTTGTCCCTCTTAGGACGTGAATCATCCCTTTGTCCATGTTTCCATGTTGTCTATGCTACCCAACTGGTGGTCACTTAGTATTTGGTTGTCAGATCAACTGTCAAGGTATTGAAGTACTTGTGTTCAAGTAACCCATATTTTACTTAATAATGGCCCCAAAGCACTGTTGAGTAGGGATATTGGCAATTCAGATATGCTAAATAGAAGCCATAAAGTGCTTCCTTTAGGTATCATTTCACATCATCACAAGAAGGTAGGTACCATAAATACAGTAAGTAGTAAGATAGTTTTTGAAAGGGGGAGACCACATTCACATGACTTTTATTACAAAATGTTGCTATACTTACTTTATCATTTATTATTAATATTTCATTGTGTCTAATTTATAAGTGAAACTTTATCCTAAGTATGCGTGTATGGGCCATAACATAGTATACTTAGGTTTTAGTACTGTCCGAGGTTTCAGACATCTACTGGGGACGGTGGAATAGATACCCGGGGAATACTAAATAAGTATGTGTTCCTTTGCTTATTTATCTAAATAGGGACTTTCCCTTGACCTGCAAATTGGGGTTTCCTGATGTTCTTTTTGGCATAGACAATACCTAATATCTGTTTCTACAAAGACACTTATGACATAATGAGAGCCAAACCCTTCAATTTCTTCAACTTCTTTCCCCGAGCTTTTTGTTACGTCTATTTACGGAGTCTACCCAAAATACTCAGCTTAGTTTTTATAGGAAGAAGAACTCTTTCTTCCTCCCTCCTATATCATTGGATTACAGATTTAAGTAAATGATAAATTATTATGACCACGTAGTTGCCATTGGCTGGTTTGAGAGTACACCTTCTTACTAAGAGTGAGCTCAAAAGGAGCAGAAGTCCAGAAGAGGACAAGGGAACAATGATAACTGTCACTGGTAGCTGTGGTGCCTTCTATGTGCCGGACACTGTTCTAAATGCTTTGTTCATGTATTCACGGTTGAGCATCCCTAATCTGAACATCTGAGATCCAAAATGATCTGAAAGAAATCTGAAAATTTTTGAGCCTCATGCCAGATTTTTGAACATTTCAGATGTCCAAAAACCTTCCTTTTTGAGAGCATTTTGATTTTAGATTTTCAGGTTAGGGATGCTTAACTGGTAAAGTCTATGCAAATATTCCAAAATCCAAAAAAATCCAAAATCTGAAACATTTTTGTTCCCAAGTATTTTGGATAAGGGACGTGCAACCTGTAGTTCATTTAGCCCTTACGACCATCATATAGGTAGGTATTATTACTATTCCCATTTGGGGGAGGGGGGTACTAGGGATTGAACTCAAGGGCACTTGACCACCAAGCCACATCCCCAGCCCTATTTTGTGTTTTATTTAGAGGCAGGGTCTCACTGAGTTGCTTAGTGCCTTGCCTTTGCTGAGGCTGGCTCTGAACTCATGATCCTCCTTCTTCAGCCTCCCGAGCTGCTGGGATTACAGGCGTGTGCCACCACACCCGGCAGAATTTCCATTTTTTAAAACGGGAACATGAAGGCTCCAGAGAACTTTGCTCCAGGGAGCACCCAGCATGTCATAGGCATCAGTCAATAGGTTTGACAGGAGTGGGGACTGCAGGTAGGCTGGTGAGTTGGTTAAGTAGAGGCTGGTTCGAAAACTTCTACTCCAAGAAACATTGCTTCACAGCCATTGAGTGCAAGGTGCAATCTCACGGGAACCATTGGAATATTGAGTCTTTTCCAAGGTCTGGAAAAACAGAGTCAATTCCCAGTCTCAGAGTTCATAACTTGGTGTTCTTTCCTGGAAAAAGGGGAAGAGGCCTTCATATCCTCACAGCCTTTCAAGGCTGAGATTCCAAAAGGACAGATACCCAGAGACAGAGCTCTTCTTTTCCATTTGGTTGTGTTTGCATAAAGCTAATTAATTTCCGAGCTCACTCCTGCTGTTGTCAGTGGATGCCGTGGGAGCCTGTGGTGGCTTCGCCCCTTCCTGCTTCCTCTCCAGCCAGATGCACCTGCTAGGCCTTGCTTTGCTGAGAGGCAGGCAGTCGCTCCCCTGTCCTGGAATAACCCTGGGTTGCCTGGCTTCCTTGATCCACTGTGGGGAGCTGGCTCTGTGGCCCAGTCCTCGGCTCCTTCGCTCCCCAGCTCCTGGCAGTCCGCCTGACATTCTGCTGTCTTCCTCGTGCCCCCGCCTGCCCTCTGTGCTCCTTGGCCTCGTCCTCTTTGGCTGGCTTGTCACTTGATTCCTGTCTTGCCTCTCGCCCCTCCCCGCTGTTCACATATGCTCTGGCCACACCTCGGCCCCTTGTTCCTGTTTTAGTCTTTAAATAGGTAATAGATGCACGTGGTTAAAGACATCAAAACAAACCAACGACAAATAAAAACTAAATTAAAACACAGTTAAACATCTTGCCCCCACACACCCCCTCCTCCTCCTCACCCCCTCACTTTTATTGGGTTCTTGTCTACAGTACAGATGTCATGCAAATACGGAAAAAAAAAAAAAAAAAATATATATATATATATATATATATATATCTTTCCTCTTTTGTAAGAACTATACTCTGTTCTGCACGTTTTTTCCCCCCTTAGTATATTTCGGAGCTCTCTCAAGTCCGTCAGTATTTTTTGTAAGTTGCATTGTAAATAAAGCTTCCTGGCTGGATGGGCCAATGATTCACACCCGGGGTTTTTCCCAATCTTTGGTGAATGTACTCAGCGAGGAATTCAGCAAGCACTTTATACAGGCCTCCCGTATCTTTCCTCCTTTCCCTTCTGATGCCTCAGACCCTTCGGGACAAGGCAGACCTGTACTGATCGCCTCTGCTGATTTCTTATCCTTGGCCAAGGCCTTGACCTTGCTGAGGCTTCCTCCTTCTAACCCAGTTTTGCTTCCCTGCTCATTGATAGTCTACACTCTACCTTTTCCCACAACCAGGTTCTATTTATTCAACAAGTTTTTTTTTTTCTTGCAGAACAAAATATTTCCAATTAAGATCAACAATTTCTAATAATTTCATCAATTGCAAACTATATTGCCAATATCAATAGTCAGCTCACACTATTTACTGTAGGTCAGACACTCTGGTAGGTACTTTACATCTTAATCTTGACAATCCAGTAGGTCAGGCACTATCATTTTATAAAGGAAAACAGTCTCAGAGAGGTTGGGTGACTGAACCAGTCACACACCTGGTAAGTAGCAGAGTTGGGATGTAGCCCAAGCCTTCCTGACCCCAGGTGGTCTCATCTGCTGACACCTGAAGCGACAAGCTTGAGACAATTTGGGTTAAGTTAAGGCAGGTCAATGAACGTCTCTTTAAATAACCTGGTTCCTGTCCAGGGCTCTCTCAATCCTTTGTGTTCTTCCCCAGCTTCCGAGAGGATTTCCATCACAATGACACAGCTGGGTACTTCATTATTGGAGGGAGCAGGTACGTGGCTGGCATTGAAGGGTTTTTTGGACCCCTGAAGTACTATCGCCTGCGCAGTCTGCAGCCAGCACAGGTGAGCCCCGGCACCTAGAAGTTCGCAGTGGGCATGGGATTAGGTGTGCCATTCAGGAGCGTGGGACCCAGTATCAACAAAAGATTGATCCCAGCCGGACATCAAGCATTAGTAATATTAGGTTTTCCCCCCAGCCAATGCTATAATAGATTTCTGTTAATGTTTGGTTCATTTAGCACTCATAAAATGGAAACCATTTACTTCCTCTGTTTTAATAACTACTAGCTTAATTATAGAGTAGATTTTTATCAGGCTGTTGCCTATCCAGTGATTAAGCTAATGAAAGGAGAGACTCTTAGTTATTTGGTAAAGCTTCTCTTACACGCTATTATTTAAAGTATCAGAAGAGAAGATGCTCCAGCAAATTAAAATCCTGGTGCCATGAGCTACTCTCTGCAGAAGCCCAGGCTTGGGCTTGCCGGGGGTTGGAGTTCAGGGGTGCTTGCTCTGCTGTACAGAGGGGCGAGGGCTTTGCATTCCCAATGGAGTCTTGTGCACCACAAACCTACCAAACCTACCACAAAGGGTCTGTCCAGGCCTCCAGGCCAGCTCCAGCTGAGGTAGGGATGGAGGACTTCCTATGGGGAGCCCTCACACAAGGTATCTTCTCGGTAGCATGGAAGAGATCAGGAGCCCCACCTGACACCCGAAAGAGGAACGTTCTCTCGGTCCCTTGGCTCTGTGGAGTTTGTTCCGGAAAAAGCAAGAGTCACTAGGCAAAATCATAATTAGGAAACTGGGAAACCCATGGGTGACATCCCAGAGCTGCTACTGAGAGACTTCCATGACAATGAAAAAGGGACATTTTTTAATTCACTGTGCAATAAATATTTACTGCATGCCTGTGATGTAGCAGACTCTGGACTGGGTACCAAGGTGAGCAAGGTGGATTAAGAGAGTAACTTTAAAATTTTTCAAAGGTAGTTTATTTAGTATCACTAATACTACATACATATGAGTGTATATATATTCACACACAAAACTGAAACAAAAATTTTACTAAGGGTACATACTCTTGCTATGTTCATTGTACTCAGATAGTTTGCATTTTATTTTATAAAAACAAAACCCCACCCAACTACTGGTTATAAAGCACTGACATCATTTTATGATCCTTATGTCCAAACCTGCATTCTAGAACACACTGAGTTCAGATAAGTCATGTGATCCTGAGGAGCTCCCTCTCTGGAGCTTCAACTGGGAAGTCCTAAAAGAAGCTGTGAGCGTAGCTCTGGGCGCCCTGAGGCAGGGGGTGTGCCTCTGCCCAGGAGCCTGGTGGGGTCAACTGGCAGGAAGGCCTGTCCTGATAGGACAGGCTTGCATCCAGCTCGTGGAGGCTGAGCAGGAGCCTGCCAAGCAGGAGATGAAGGGCAGGCCGGTCCCAGGCAGCTGGCAAGCATGGGTAGGACCAGCAGCCCTCATGAGAATTGCAGATGGAGATGAAAGTGATGTTCTAGGGAGTGCTCGCTATATGGGAAACGAGGAGGGCAGAGGCCTGGTCTCTGGGAACCTCTGACATTTAAAAAACCCTGCAGAGGGAAACATGCCCCCCAAAGAAGCCAGAGCTGGCGTGGCCTTGACCTAATACTCACAGCCTTGGTTTACACACCCAGAGCGGAGGTCGCGTGTATAAACAAGCTAGCTGGTCGTGTCAGTGGGAGATGAAGTCAGCCTGAACACACCTTCATGGACAGCAGTCGATGAGTATTGGATGACCATTGCGGTTCATTTGATTTTCTTACCTGCTTGTAGATCTTCAATCCCCTCCTCGAGAAGCAACTTGCTGAACAAATCAAGTTATATTATGAACGGTGTGCCGAGGTTCAAGAAATAGTATCTGTGTATGCATCTGCCGCACAGTCTGGGGGTGATGGACAAGAGGCATGTGAGTACTGAGTCCCAGGAGGGCTGCTTTAAACCTTGTGCATTTGTATTAGCACATTTGGCGGCTCCCGGATGGGGCTAAAATATAGCACATGTGACTTGGCTCCAGTACCAACGGGGACAAGTGCCACATCGAGCCTCCACAGATGGAGGAGCGTGAAAGTCTACATTCCACCTGGATTCCAGAAAAACACCCTCAACAGCCAGGAAGAATCAAAACACGGCTTATAGCTGCCACCACACCTAATGTTATTTAAGAATACAAATGTAAGAGAGTGTTTTGAGCCTTATGTGGCATTATCCCTAGCTATGACACCAAGCTAGGAAAATAAGAATGAATTGGAAAGTAAATTAATCAATGAAAATGTTTTCCCATCAGTACACTTTTGTCTCGGGCTGTTAATATCTGAATCATAGCCTCCATAAATGTTGAACAATGCATTTGTTGTTTGGGGCTCAGTTTTATTTTTTTTTTTAAATCCTTAATATTGACTCCAGGAAGATATGGGTGACTTTCGACAGAGGGAATGAATTTGAGCTAGACAGCTTTGGTGTGAGGTCATATGGGTACAGACCCCCTCCACTCATCCAGGGTGTTGATCAGTTACAAGATGTGGTCCAGCCCTGTCTGCTGGTGTTCCAGCTTGGATTTGGCACTTACACTTTTCTCTTGCTGTAGATCTTCTTGTTCGATATGGTGGCACTAGAGTTAGTCACATATGTTCCTTCTGGAAGAGAAATTCCTGTGGGCCTCTGCCATCAGCAAACAGGAATTGAGTATTTCAGTCCTGCCTACGTGTCTCACAATCCTCAGAGCAGAACGTCCCATTGCAGGCCCCGGGAGGTCTCATGTGTCTCCCTCATAGCCCAATACCCGGTTCCATCAGTTCACAGGGGTTAGGGATGCCCACAGGTAAGTGTGCAGGGGTCTGACTGCAGCTCCGTCAGGAAGAGACTTTCCTAGCCCAGCAGCTGGGCTCACTGCTCAATTGTCTAGAAAATGTCACGCAGTCAGCAGAGGGGCGAGATGCAGGGCATAGCAATGTGGCAAACAGGAGAGAAACTGATTTGGGCAACATGCGTGACATCAGGAGAGAGACTCTGAGTTGGAGAACCAGCCTGGTGTGCCTGTCTGTTGGGTGGCATTAGGAAGGTTGTCTCAACGTCTTCAACTGCCTCACCTCCCAGGGGGTCCTTGGGCTTTGCTCTTCAACTCATATGCCAACAAAAATGGCCTAGATATTGGCCTCCTGGGGCCCAGCCAGAGGCCAGCTGCTCATTCCATGGAATTATTCAAGAGCCATAGCGGCTCTGGCACATTTCCCTTGGACTCGGCTCTGAATGTTGACCCCAGCAAAGGCAGCGTGGTCCATTTCAAATCCCTAAAGGACCCAAGCCAGGATCCAGTAATGTTAAGTGTGACCTCTTGTTCCTCGCTCCCAGTCTTAGGGGGCGAAGGCTCTGCCTCTCTGAGGAGTGTGGTATCCTGTGCTTCTGTTGTAGGTGACCTCCGCAACGCCTACCTGGACCTCAAGCGCAGGTACGGAAGACCCTTGACGTGCAGAGCCTTCCCCTGGGAGAAGGAGCTGAAAGACAAGCACCCCAGCTTGTTCCAAGCCTTGCTGGAGATGGATTTGTCGGCCGGTAATGGAGCTTTTGCCTGGGCTTGGGCTGCTGGCTAGAGAGGCTCCCTGTTTTTCTGTTTCACTCAACCTCTTTGGTGATTTATGCCTCGATGTTATTTTTAACCCTAGTGTTCTAGTTTAATTTCAAATTTAAATTCTGCCCTTGTATGTCCACAACTCTCGATATATCTGTGCATATTTCCAACTCTACACACAAAAACTTAAATTTAGGAATTGCCCAAGCAATCCTTTAAAGCCAAGGCCACAGACGGCAGCCTGCAGCTGGAGCTGGCCTCCGCATCGAGTTGCAAGCCTTTGCAAAAGACCTTTCTGTGTATTTTTTAAAAAAATAATGATCAGTATCTAAAAAACTTGTAGAAAAGTATACATTTCTAGCTTTTATTGAAACATTCAAAGATCTAGTAATCCTCACCCTCCGTTCCTCCTGGCGGTGAGGCATGACCTGGGCGTGGTCTGGCCATCTTTGGCCCCTCTTCTTTGTTTCTCCCCTCCTGCCTCCTACATTCAGGGATCTGACCTGCCTGGGCTCTTGGGCATTTGGAATGGAGACTCCTGATTTGAAGTGCATGTTAAGGATCATCTCAGGAATTTGCAAATCCTTTCTAAGTGCTGCCAGGTTCTCTTTGGACCCATAGCTATTTTGGTTTGCTTAGTTAATTAAATACACACTGTGGGGTCACGAGGGAACTTTAAACCATGGCTGTTAGAAGAGGAGATGAAGCCTGAGAGGCTCAGCAAGGGGAAGGGGAGGCTAAGGGTACATTGTCACTGTCTGTGGTAAGGGGCTGCCGAGGTGTTCCTGGGCGTAAAATCAGCCCTTCGAGTGAAGGTGATCTAGAAACCAACCTCCTACGAATGCCAGGGTCCAGTGGCACAGTTTTTCTGTGCAGATAGTGACTCTCCTGTCCTGGAAAAATTGGAGCTGTACGGGATTTTTCATCTTTCATTCTTTCCATACTTACTGAGCGACTCCCTGGTTACTTGGCCAGGCTTCAGAGATAAGTGAAATGATTCAAGGTCCCTGCCCTTGAGGGACAGACTTGAAAGCAAAGGGAAAGTGTAACACATTTTAATAAAAGCCTTGGATGTGGAGGCAGAGAGAGGAGTGGTCAGTTCCCAAGGCTTCCCGGAGAAGGTGACATTGGGACTGATTCTTGAAAGGTCATAGGTGTTTGCCAGATAAGGGGGCAGGGTGGGTGCTGGATGCAGAATAGATCAGAGAGGGGAACGAAGTTGAATGAAGCTGGAGGGGTCAGGGAGGCTGAGGAGCCCCGGAGAGACGCCAACCTGGAGACGTCTGGCTTTTCCTAGTAGGTGACCAGGGTGCTCAAGGGCCTCAAGCAGGGGCAGAAGTATCAGATGGGACTTCCCGAGGTCACTCTGGCAGCAGTGGGGAGAGCTAGAGGAGCATGGACCGGAAGCAGGGAGAGGATGGCCATGGCCCAGGAAGAGAGGATGCAGGCTTGGGCAGACAGAGTGATGGAGACAGAACTAACGGATGTGAAGAGAGGGGCCCGAAGGATCTATGGCTGCAGGGCTGTGGGCAGGGAGGACAAGGAGCGGGAGGGCATGTCACGTCCTGTGACAGCTGACACCATGACCCCAAGCTGGGTGTCCTGGTTCGATTTTAACTTAATACTCACTAACCACCTGCTCTTGGGCAGGGGACTTACTTTCTCTGAATCTCAGTTTCATCATCTGAAAAATGGGCGTGATAGTAGCCTGTCTCTCCTGGTGTTGGGTCTGGTGAGTTGATGTCTGTGTACAAGGCTGGGGACAGTCCCAGCACTCAGGAAGCCTCTCAGAAGCAGTGCTTCTCAAACTCAGTACTACCGACATTTCGGACCAGAGGATTCTTTGTTCGGGGGGCTTCTCTTGGGCATTGTAGGAGATGCAGCTCTGGCCTCCATTCACCAGATACCTTTACTGTTTCCCCAGGATTCTCCTTATCTCCAAAAGTGTCTCCAGACACTGCCAAATCCAAGGAAACCAAATCACCCTTGGCTGGGATCCACAGTGTCAGTGTCATTACTATGGTTACGGGCAGAGGAAATTCCAGGTTTTCCTGGTCTCCTGGAAGGTGTGTGGCTGCCCCTCCTCTTTCCCCAGGACGAACCCACAGGAGACGGAGATGAATGTTGAATGCTGACCAGTTGAGGCGAAATGGGCTATGACCTCGCCCACCTCAAAATTGTTGTTGAGCTTTCTGATCATACTTAAATGTAGTGTTGCTGGTTGGGACTGGGAGTGAATCGTTTTCACAATACATTCTTTTTAAAGACAATACTCTCCATAAGAATGTTTTCACTTTATTTTTATAGCTCAAAGTTTTGTTTATAAAAATTTAGGGCTATTTTATTTTCCATGGAGGCCTGGAGATAGAATCTGGGTAAAAACCGCAAGACTTCCTGATGCAGGTGCGGCTGCACCTTTAGATTCAGCCAGTTCCACTCACCTGTGTTTGGCTTCTCAGCTCTGACTAATGGTGGGAGAGGGGCCGAGTGCTGGGTGGGCACTGTAGGATCCACCGTGTGTGCCAAACCTGCCAGTCAGGTGCTGCTGGGGCCACCTTATAACAGGATGGAGGAGCGTACATACCCCGTGGACCTGCCACGTCCCCCTCCCCTGCCAAGGCCTCTGCCTCCCTGGGCCACGCGGCCTTCCTCTGGAGGCAGGGGAGCAGGGGAAGGGAGTGGAAGGAGCCCCATTCTGCCCTCAGCGCCCGCTTTTCTGGGTCATGTCGGGAGGACTGGGGAGCCTCCTGCAGAGGTAGGGCACACGCTCCTTCCAATTCATCTCAAACTGGCAGTGTCCCTGCCTGGGGCTATGAGAGCATCTTCCGGCTAACCCAGGAGAGATTGGTGTCATACATTATACCCAGCTTCCTAACGAGACTGAAAAATAGGTAGAAAAGTCGATTTTCTAAGTTGAGGGTAAAAGTGAGTTTACGTTTCCAGCATATATTTTAGAAAAGAATAGTAGTAAAGCTGGCATGCCTGTCTGCTCCTGTCTCTCAAAGGCCCTTCCTTCCAAGGGCCTCCTGCTTTTAGTGTCTGGCTGGCCCTGGCCTGCCTCAGACCGCCCTAGCTTATAGGAATGGTGTTTACGTTCTGTTTGCTGCTGCTGTCCTGACCCGTCCTGTCCTGTTGATTAATAGACTTTATTAGAACATCCTTTTGCTATAGTTGGAATGTGGTTTGTCCTCTGAGATTCACGTGTCAGAAACTTGTTTTCTAGCATGGCCATGTGGGAGGTGAGGGAAGCTCGAAGAGGTGGACCTACTGGAAGTCCTAATGTCATTGCAGGTACTGACCTTGGAAGATATTAAGGTCATTGTCATGGGATCCCTAAGCTCTTGAGAAAGTAAGTTAAGAGTAAGTCTAACTCCTGACCCGTTCTCTGGCTTCTGTTGGCCATGTGCTATCCTCTCTCACATATTCCAGCTAGAGTCCAGCTGATGCCAGTTCCATGCCCTTGAACCACCAGGACTATGAACTACACCAAAGCTCTTTTCCTGATAAAGTTAGCCTTTCTTAGGTATTTGGTTATAGTAACACCAAACAGACTAATGTATTCACATCACAGTTTTTCATATCCAAGACAGGCTCTGAGAACAGACAGGAGCATCAGGTGTTCAGTGCCTGGAATTTTTACTGTAGGAACTGAATAGAAAGAGGAACATCTAACTAAGTGTGTTCCTAAGTCACTCACAACCTTTCATTCATTCATTCACTGAAGAAGTGTTGACTGGGTGCCCCCTATGAGCCAAGGCACGAAGAAGCCTGTGGTTTGGGCTAGAGTTATTTAGGCCAAATATAAAGAAAACATCAGCTCTCTTGATTCCCGGGGGGAATTAATTTGTGAAATTATTCTTCCTGGATTTTTTTAACAGACAGGATGGGAGGAGAAGATGGTCTGTTATTTCTGATTCTTTAGGAGGGAGTCATCTCTTTTCCTGGCAGCATCTCCTCGTATACATGGCCGACACTCCAATTCCAAGCTGCTACTCATGCACGTGTCAGACTTGAGAGTGATTTTTCCCTGCACCGTGTGATTTTAGTTGGATCATCTGCTCTCCATCTAAGCCAACAACACACTTCAAAGGACCTCCGGGGTGGAGTGGACGGGCTTCAGCTCCATTAACAAGCGTGGAGAATGGCCTCCACGCCCCAGCCAGCGAGATCAGCAGCGAGAGTACCTTCCAGATGCTCCCAGAATTCCTGGATCTCCCTAACGCAGGGGAGAATCGCCAGATAGTTACACCTTTACTCTTTGAGGGCTGTGATTGTCGAATTTTTAACTGTGGTAAAGTGCACGCAAGTTACCGTTTCTAATAGAGTGCAGTAGCATCAAGTGTGTTCACACTGCCGTGCAACACATCTCTACTTCTTTGTTTCTTGGAAAACTGGAATTCTACCCTTATTTAAAAACTCCCCATTGCTTTCCCCGCACCCTGAAAACCACCGTTGCACTCTCCGTTGCCTTGAGTCCAACAGCTTTACCTACCTCACATAAGTGGACGCGCAGGGTTTTTGTGTTTCAGTGACTGGCTTGTTTCATGCAGCACGAGGTACTCATCCACGGTAGCGCTTATCAGAATCGCCTTCCCTTTTCACGCTGAACGACATTCCATCCTATGTACCTGGTGCTTTTGGTTTGTTTGTCCCAGGATGGACACTTGGACTGCCTCCACCTCTTGGCTCTTGCGAATAACGCTGCTGGGAACGTCGGAGTACAAAGGTCTCTTCAAAGGCATTTTGCTCTCAGTTCTTTTGGGGATAACAGAGTGGCTGGATCATGTGGCAGTTCTGTTTGATTTTTCCAGAAACCTCCAGACTGCTTCTGCAGCCATTCCGGCATCTTCTGTTCCCGCCGGCGGTTCGCCAGGGTTCCAGGTTTTCCGCATCCTCGTCAACACTTGTTCTTCTCCCATTTTTGTTTTGAATAGTATCCATCCTCATAGGTGTGGGGTGTCTTCTATTTTTGTGCAGCAGTTTATACAGGGGTTTTGTAGGAATTAAGAATGTAATGCTTTCATCAGGTGACGCAGTGTCTGTGGAAGAGCTTTGAGGAGAGGAAGGTCCTGTTTGGGCCTGAGCGACAGGCTGGTTGAGGAGAATCTGCCTGGAGTCCGTGTCTCTGTCACGTACTCAGCGGCAGACCGTCGAGGGCAGCTCAGGGAGTGGAGGTGTCCAGGTTATCCCTTTAATTCTCCGCCTGCAAAGGGCTGGGCATAGTTAGCTGCCCAGTCAATCAATCCTTCCTCCCTGTGACCCTGCAGAGCACATCTGTACCCCATCCTCTTCAAAGAACCACCTCACCCTCCTGTTGCTCTGCTTGTCCACCTGGTATGCTGCCTTCCCGTCCCAACTCAGGTCCTGCCCCTCACGTCATCTCTTCTGTCTCCCCAGGCTCCCAGCTCCTCCGCCCTTGTCCCCTTTGACATTTCGTTTTTGTCCCTTTAAAGTGACCATCTCCCCACATGATGGTTGATGTGTCTGATTTCACTCTAGAACTTAGAGTCCTCAAATATAGGAACCGTTTCTAGGTTTTCTCGAAGACCCTCACCTCAATAAGCCTTTGCTGAGTGTAACTGAGTGGCCTCCAAGATGAGTTGTGAATCTCAGTGTACTGAGTCCAAACATCTTCGTTGGGTTGGTAAATCACGGAAGGAGTGAAGAATGTGCCTTCCAGGAGACCCAAGTTCAAGGTCTACACCAACCACGCTGTGGCTCTGGTTCAGCCTATAGAGCACGCTGGGCTTATTCTCCTTCCTTCTGCATTTCTCCCTTTCTCCTCCATTTCTCCCACTCTGAGCCTGTTCACTCTGGGGAGCTGCTATTCTGTCTGTAGACATAGCTCTGTTTCCCAGGTCTGGCAGGACCCTGTAGCCCTCGTGGTTCTTGCTTTCCTGTTATTTATCATCCATGTCTGAGATAGACAGGTGCCCAGTTAGAAGAGCCCCGTGGTACATGCGCACTCAATCTGGGAGCCATGCTTTGGGTCCTCCCAGCACTGTGTTAGGCCTGGGGCAACTGCAGTGAACAGCAGAGCCAGCCCACACACAGCTCTCTCTCTCTGCCAAGTGCCAGGGGTGCAGAGGGGAGGACATTACAGGTTGACAGCTGATCTACCAACTTGGTAGAGAACACAGCTGTTCCCACTGGTGTCTCCCACTCTGATGTATAACAGGATGTGTTCCTCACCTCCCAGAATTGGCGAGCCTTTGAATTAAAGATGGCGGTGCTCCTTGGGGCACCCAGCAGCAGTGCATGTAGATGCGTCCTGAGACCCTTCTGCCTCTGAGGTTCCAGAGCCCGTGCTCTGCATCCTGATATCCTTACATGGCACAGGGAATTCTCCTGTGTGGCTCTGTCCCTCCACTCACCCCTGTCCTGGCTCTGGGGCATCATCCAACAGGAGACACCCCACATCAGGACTCCTAGGGGTGTTTGGGTCAGTCAACCTCTAGCATTTCCCCGGGGGAGCTTCTAATTCTCCAGTAAAATGGCTCCTGCCAGGGCCGAGCATTTGCACTATATTAGCATTTGGGTTTGTTCTAATGCTGGTACAGTCGTGTTTTAGTACGCGTGCTTTTTCATTATTTAAGAGTCGTGCTGGCTACTTCTTTTACTCTCCTGTCACACCTTCCTTGTCAAAACTGAACTGTTTGAATTCAAAACCCCTTTCAGCAATGCTGATGCTCTGGCATCCGGGGAAGTGAGGCTGGAGGGAGGTCACAGGAATGGCAATGGCGAGTGGGGGCTGGAGAGCTGAGCGTTGGTGATGGCAGGCAGCAGGGCGGAAGGACACAGAGACTCAGGTGCGGGCAGGTGGGTCCCAGGGTTCTCAGCAGATGACATGAAGCAGGGAGGGTCGGGGGCAGAAGACAGGGGAGCTGGACGGCCTGCCTCTCCGGACATCTGCCCTCATTCCTGGGTGCCGCAGAGCTAGTGCCTGCGGCCACAGGAAGTCCAAGAACTGCCAATAAATGGTTCTCTGGGAGGAGGCCAGGCCTGAGGCTGGGCTGTTCTCCCAGGGCAGACACCATCTGCCTGGGTCCTTCGGGGCCACTGCTGCCTCCTGCCCCAGGCTTTGCAGTGCTGATGTAGGGGAAGAGGTGACCCCGCACGATGGGTCCAGGAGTTACTGGCTTCACTAGCAAAACACTACTCTGTTTTCCATTTTGTGTTTGCCAAGGATTACTGAGTTTATTTGGAGACCCTAAAATGCAGAGCATGGATGTTCTAGAAATACAATTATGTTGTGGAATAACACCAGGATACCAGTGTCTTTTTGAAGAACGGTTTTCACTGGTGTTTGTTGAAGAACCAGTATCTTTATTATTATTTTTTAAAGCATACCTTTTTTAGTTTTTAAAAAATATACAGAGGTGTGAGGGGAAAACACAAACAAAAACAAAAGAACAAAGAATGAGCTATGACTTTCCAACCCAGAAAATAACCTGAAAGGAGAGACAAAGAGAGATGGAGGAAGAAAGGCAGGTAGGAAGGGAGAGAGGGACAGAGGGAAATGCCTTGTGTGAAATCAGGAAGTTCACACAGTACTGGAAAGTACAGCAGTTTACTTTTGAGAGAGATATAAACCAGCTCCTGAAGCTTTGGGAGCTCCTGGGAATCACTGGATCAGAATGCAAACCAGGAATGCACCATGTTTTTAATCAGAAAACTCCTACCAACGACTGAGTGACATTTTCTCCTCTTACTTTTTTCCCATCTTGCAAACTTCTACTTTGGATGCACTGCGCCTGTCGGAAGCTTGAAACTAAAAATGACTTTCCTATTGATGTCTCTGTCCCTCTCCCAGGGAATGAGGGTGCCTTTCTCCTTCTGAATTCTCAATCAGATGCTGGCTCCAGCTCCCGGGCCCTCGGCAAGTGGCCACTTTCTCAGGGTCTACGTCCTGCTTCTTCAAATGATGAGCACACAAATGGGGACCTTATGCCATTATTGTCAAAGAGGAAAAAGGGCAAAATAAATGATGCTATGCCCCTTGGGAAATGGTGGAGGTACATTCATAGTGGCTGTGGCTTTCACTCCTTAGCTTCTGGTACAGGAAGTCAGAGCGTGGGGAAATGGCTCCTTCTATTTGGTTTGTTTGTTTCTTTGTTATCCCATTAATCTCTATAAACAAGGCATGTTTTAGTTGTAGATTGACTAGAAAAAAATGCATATGCTAAACCAGATGGGTGAAATTAACAGTTTCATTAAACTGACTTTAAAATCGCCAGTTTCACAATATCACCAAAGACATTGCAGCCTCGATTTTAGGCAACCGTTGGAACTTAAACTTTAACAAATGTGTGAAATGAGCAATTTTACCTTAGAATTATTATTTTCTGTTATATTCACTGGTGCAGAAAGTTGTTTAGATTCTTATGCAGAAAAAAAAAGTGATTGCAGTATTTTGGGGGGAGTTAAGAATTGTAATATACAAAGAAATCATGGAGCCCTTACAATCTGCCCGTTTCCGTCTGCAGAGTTTTTTTGTGCTGAGGTTTTTCTTTGAGCTTTGTGAAGGATTTGATTTTGTGCCTTATTTTCCAGCGATCCCAGGTACCTGGAGAGTCCTGTTAATGATTTCTGGGGTTCCAAGCCAGGGGTCAGCAGGGCAAGTGTTTTATTTGGAGCTTCATTTGTTTGGAGTCTCTTCCCTCCTCTGAGCCCACAAAGCTCAGATCTGTGTGTACTCAGGCAAAACCCATCTTCTTAGGTAGGCATTTGGCAAAGCAGGTGAGGCAGGAATGAATCGTTAACAAAATGTTAATGCTGCTTTGCTGAGAATGTGCACAGAGGGGCACCTGAAATGAGCACATATTTAAAAGTAAACATATGAATAAGTAGCAGCAGAATTTATGTTGCGACCCTGTCTGAATGCTACAGTGCATATGGAATCCAGGGGAGAAGGTGGCCAGTGGCCGAGGAGGGTGGGATCTTACCTCACCTACACAAGGAGAAAATCCAAAGCAAGATCCCCAGGCTCCTAGTGGGAAAGGATATTATTTAGATACATCCCAACAGGCGAACGTAGGGAAGTGTTCAAGGATGTCCACTGCCATGCTGTTGCTTATAGCGAAACCACTGGAAGCAGCCCAGAGTCTAAAAATAGAGAACGGCTTGGGAAATGGTACAGCTCCAAAATGCAGCACAGTCGCCCCTCTGTGTCTAAGGGATCGGCATCTGCAGCTTGAATCAGTCATCAACAAAATTTAGAAAAGATGGCTGGGGAAGTAGCTCAGTGGTAAAGCACTTGCCTAGCATGCGCAAGGTCCTGGGTCCCATCCCCAGCTTTGAAAAAAATAAATAAAATAAAGCCTCAGAAAAGAAAATTCATCTGCAATAAACACGTACATTTTTTCCTTGTCATTAGTCCTTAAGCAACACAGAATAGCAACTATTTACATAGCATTTACATTGTATTAGGTTTTATAAGTAATCCTGAGATGATTAAAAGTATACAGCAGGATGTTCCAGGTTAAAGGCAAACACTCGACCATTTTATATATGGGACTTGGACATCCAAGAATTTTGGTACCTGCAGAAGTCCTGGAAGCGGTCACTTGTGAAGACCACGGGTTGACTGTTCTATTGAAACATCAGAAAGAATGAGTTTCTGACAACTGTATAATAATGTAGAGTTCGTTTTTCAAAAAAAAAAAAAAGTTGAGAGTTGGAATTTGGGGAAAGAAAATGTATGTGAATATATGTAAATGAGTGTATGTATGAATTATTGTATATGCTAAAAGGAAATGTCTCAAAGCATGCATACCAAGCTTTTATCTTCACTGTTAAAGAAAGAGTGGGGAAGAGGGCACTTCTGTTTTTATTTTATACAAATCTGCATGGTTTGATTTTTCTTACAACAAGCAGCTAGAAAAACATACAGGAAATGGGACAACTCTGTTTGTTCAGTAAGGTGATTTTTCCAGGCTTTTATGTCTTGTGTGCTTAGGATCAAGAGAGACAAAGCACAGCAAGTGGAGGGGGAACACCACAGCTCAAGGGCTGCCAGTGTAGGCACAGTGTCCCCTCTTAGGGACAGCCAGCCCACCTTGTGCCCACTAGGCTCAGCACCAGCTCATAAACAATGTGTCAACTTTCACAGTGTCACTTCTGGACTTGCTGATCCTGATTTCTGTTTTGAGCACAGACCTCTGCAAGGGAATTGCCCTGAAATAAACCCCATGCCAAACCGTCCCATATGGGCACCTTTGCCCATTCCCTAGTGGAGATCTGAGGAGAGGGAGTCTCTTGCTGCCTTCCGAAAGTTGCTTTTTAATAACACTTTTGGTTTGGATAGGGTGAAGAAAATAAAAATGTTGAATAGAACGGTTATCAGGGAGGTGAAATTTTAGTCTTGACATTTAGCTTAACATTCAGGTTGACATTATTTACATGTAATTAAGTCCTAAGTTGTACGTAAATAACATCTGTGCAATCCTGTGTTACCTTTTATAACGTGACATCTGGGAAGAGTGCCTTACCTGTCCCAGAAAGGAGGTATTTGTTGGCTGAATAATGAAGATTGATTTTAGAAGACTCTAATATAGGACCTGTAAACTTGCTTGTTTGGGCTTAGATGTTGATCAGCTTGTAGATTTATGGGAGCATTATATAAAATGATGCATCATGTGGCTTAGGGCAGTTGAGTGACACGTCTCTATCCACAGTGACAAGGGTCTGCCTGTCTGTCAGGGGTGAATGCAGCAGATTGACTGAATTCAGGCTTAGTGACCCACAAAACTAGGTTCAAAGGTGGGCTCAACCTCGACCCCTTGGTAGCCTTAGACAAGTTATTTCTCTTCTCTAGGCCTCAGTGTCCTCGGGAGCCTTGGTCCGGAAAAAAACAGGAGGCTAAAAATATTACAGACCACCTAAGATCATAGGGATCCAGTGACAATCTGCATGGGACACGCCCCTATGCTGGCAAACTGGAAGTTCCCCCATGAAAGTCGCCCACTGTTTTGATTCTGTTTAGAGGCCCACAAGAGAAACCGGAGGCCAAAGACATGAGGGAGTGTGTCCAAATAAGGTTCTTTTGCCCAATTTTTTTAGAGCAGTACCTAAGAACTATTTCCCAGATAAAACACATTCTTCTTCAGAGAGTCTTAGAAGAAAAAGTCTCCCTGGAAGTTGCAGTGGACTGACTGGGTGGTGAATTACACCCGGTAAATTACCCTCTTGAGGCCCTCGCTCAGCTCTGTTAGGTACATCCTTTCCCCAGGATACTAGGCTGTCATTTAGTGCCAAAGAAAAAGCTGTTTACAGAATGACACCCTGGCATCCCCAAAGGGTTTAATTTACCTCCCCAGAAGGTGGTATATTTCAAGATACTGCGAGACCAACATATCGATAACTCAGGTGATTTAATTGGTTTTTCTCTCTTCTTTCTAAAGCCATGTCGATCCCATGGCAATTAATTTCATGTGCTGTGAATTGTGTTATTTACAGGGCCAAGGAGCCAAAGCGAATCTGTATTAGAAATCGGTGGGAAGATATTCGAGAAGGCTGTAAAGAGACTCTCCGGCTCTGATGGTCTTCACCAAATTAGCTCGGTCACCCCCTTTCTGATGGATTCCAGCTGCCTCGGATACCATAAAGCATCCTACTACCTCGCAGTCTTCTATGAAACTGGATTAAGTGTACCCCGGGACCAGCTGCAGGTGAGCGTTTCATGGGTTCCAGGAGCATTAGTCACCTGTGTTGTGCCTGCAGAGTAACACCCCCATCGCAGGCAGACATGGCCCAGTTCCTTGGAGTCCTTTAACAATCTGTACGCCCAGGAGAAATGTCGTGGGGTGGCGTGAACGTAGGGTACCTTGCTTTCCGAGAGCCCTGTTTACTTCTGCACACAGCACTGGTGGCGCCATGATCCGTGCTTTCCAGAATCCCGTTCCAGAATCCTCTTCCCCACTCAGTGTGACTGCTCCAAGGGTGAGATCGTTATCCTATATTCCTGCTCAGCTAAGAGAAGTCATCTGGGTCTCTAAGCAAAGTATTGTCACATCCAGCCTTCTACCATCAAAATAAATGTCATACCAGAAAGTTTTGTTTTGGGTCTTGAATCCAAATTGATTACGCAACTTGCCTAACATTTAGAGTCACATTTTCCTAAGTGTATTAGTCAGGGTTCTCCAGAGAAACAGAACCAATGGGATTATATATATATATAGGAAGAGATTTATTATGAAGAACTGGCTCTTACTGGCTGGTGGTATATTTCCAGCCCAAGCCTGAAGGCCAGAGGACTAGGGATGCTGATGGTGTAAATTCCAGTTCAGGAACAGGAAAAGACCCATGTCCCAGCTCACGCAGACAGGCAGGAAGCAAAAAGAGACAATTCCTCTTCTTCTGCCTTTTGGTTTTATTTAGGATCTCAAGGGATTGGATGGGGACCACCCACACTGGGAGGCCATCTGCTGTGCTCAGTCCACTGCAGTGCTAATCTCCTCTGGAAACACCCGCACAGACACACCCAGAAATAACCTCTAAACTGGGACCCCATGGCATGGACAAGTTGGCAGATAAAATACATCATCACAAAAAAATGTGACTGTGTCTGGGACACAGTTACTCAGGAGGCTGAAACGGGAAGATGGAGATTTTGAGGTCAGCCTCAGCAATACTGTGAACGCAATACAGGGAGATCTCAAAAAAGGAAAGAGAGAGAGAGAGAGAGAGAGAGAGAGAGAGAGAGAGAGAGAGAGAAATTAAGAAGAACTACAAAATGCTCCCTGGTCACCTTTAGTCTTCACATGGGCACACATGATGGTCCTTGATTTGGGGAAACCCATCCTCTTTAGACTCACCTCGGTGTCTTCATGTTCCTTTCCAGTGACTCATCTGGTTTATAGATGCTCCTGATCAATAGGGTGTTTTCCTGAGTCCCTGAAGCAGTCCCCACAAAGGTGGAATGGTGTAGAAAATTCTAGCCCCTCTCTGTGCTGCTCAGTGGCTGGGTGACCATGGACAAATGACTCCACCTTGCTAAGTCTCTATTCCCTCAACTATGAAGTGAACTTGTAGGACCAGCCAGCCTAGAGTGGGAGGTTGGGGTGTGCACCCACATTCAGATCATGTTCTTAAGTAATGTAGCTGAGACAGCAGAGGGGTCTTTAGACCTGTTGGCTGGGGGAAGGTCCCCATTTCTTATCTTAAAGCTACTAGCCCTTAGGAAGGATGGACAACTGGGGATTTGTAAGCCATAAGAGATCTGGGTTAGTTTATTTACTAAAGACTGATTTGTTTTCAAAGGTAAGTTCACATTTCTGAAGTGGTAGGATCATATATAGGGACTGAGCTGGATGACCTTTCAGTGTTAGGATTTTATAAGCCTATCCTCAGTCTGGTAAACACTTTGCCAATTTCCCTAACAGGGCATGCTGTATAGCTTGGTAGGAGGCCAGGGCAGCGAGAGACTGTCTGCAATGAATCTTGGGTACAAGCACTACCAAGGTATTGACAACTACCCGCTGGACTGGGAACTGTCGTATGCCTACTACAGCAACATCGCCACGAAGACACCCCTTGACCAGCACACACTGCAAGGAGACCAGGTACCTGGGATGGGTGGAAATGGTGATGGACTGTTTACCAGGGTTTCCTGAGCTATTTATAAAGGGTCTGCACCCGTGGCTGGCTTATTCGCTGTCTCTCAGAGGGTGGAGTGAGTGTAATCAAATGAAGAGAAATGCTTCCTTGCACTATAGTTTTTATTTTCTGACTCTGTTCTTAGGTTGTACAGTCCTGCATCTGTACACAGAGATCTTTCCATGAGTGGGAAGACTGGTATGTGCAGGGTAGATTTGACCCTGGACAAATTTGGATTTTGCAAAACAAAACAAAACAAAAAAATGGGCACCAGGAGCATATGCCTCTTGTCTTTCTCCCAAAACCGTGTGCAATGGCGAGGTCTGGAGCTGTTAGGAAGGACCGAGTCCAACCGTGTGAGGCAATAATCTCCTAGGGTTCTTATCAATAATGTAATGAGCAAGCATTACCCAGAAGTCAGCTCCACACCCAGCAAGGCTCCCAGTGCTGCTCACTTGAGAAATGTCTGTCCCCATCACGTGAATTTTGTTGGCCCCGTGCTCCTGGGTGAGCGTCAACAGCAGGTGATGTTTGATAACTTTGTCCTGTCATGGGTTAAGGACTAGATGAGAGGCACCAACTCCGGCTCCTCATTTTGCAGGCTCCCAAATCTTATTGACTCATCGGGCAAAGAAATCAGTGGCTCACATCTGCCAAAACCAAAAAAAGCAACATGTTAGATTAAACCGACTGATGGATTGTTTCCAAACTTAAAAGGCTCAAAGTAGTAAGGGACACAGGAGAGCTCGCTGGCTCAATGATGCCAACCTACGTCACGGGAGAGCAGACAGGTGGCTGGCTTCATGGTCACAGCACATGAGCTGATCAAGTTGGGAAGTGCAGTTTTTTTTCTATAAAGGGCCAGACAGTAAATATTTCAGACTTTGCCTTCACGGTCTCTGTCGCAGCTTCTCAACTCTGCCACAGGAATAAGCGAACGAATGGGCCTATGCAGCCAGGGATAGTACATAACTGTGTGGCAGGATTTGGCTGTGGTCTGTCATAAACTTGATTTCCCCCTGCTTAGTGAGCAGGCCTGAGGGTCAGGATTGTCGAATCTTGGGCTTAGTGGGTAATTGAGAACCAGACCACTGCTCCCCAGCTGTGCTCCTGGATTGTACCAGAAACCCACAGTGCAGAAAACGCATGCTTTGATATTTGGGAATGGATGGTTTTCGTAAAAGAAATCCACAGAGGCCACTGTACAGTTATGAAATAAGCAACTCAAAGATATGTGCTGTCAGTGAACATTAAACACGAGTGAGGCTGTACCCACCAAGCCCATCTGTGGAGACATTTTAATTTCTTTAGAAAATAATGATTCCTGCTGAATAAACTCACACACCCTTATTATTTGTATGTTATTTGTACTGGATATTCTTTCAGTGTCTATAAACTATGTGCAAAATTTGACCTCAGCTTGATAAGAACTAACTTATTAACAAAGTATTTTAAAAGAATCACCCTGAAAAAACAGTTTTACAAAATCGGGCTCCAAAAATAATATTTCCTTTGTCTTTCCACGGAGCCAGAATGTGTTCATAATGCCCTATATGTCTTATGTTATACTTTTTTTATATTATACTTTAAAGAATTCTAATTCAGCATAAATTAGCAGCGGGAAATGGTATGTTGCTAACAAGCTCCTTTTCTTTTGAAGATTTGGCATATGAAATGTTATGATTATGAAAGAAAATGTTTAATTGGTTAGAACCAGAGAAAAGATCCATCTTGCAGCTGAAAAGTCGTATGATTAAGAATCTCAGATAGGAATTATACACTTAGAAGAGTTGTGTCATAGCTCATTTTCTTAAGAATGTGTAATTAATGGCTTCTTGAGAATTTAAGCAGGTGTCATACATTGATTTAAATGTCCTTTTGTTGAGACATCTATTAATTCACCAGCATAATGTAGCAAATGAGGAGCTATAGAAAGCCAGACCTCTAATTAACAAACCAAGGATCTGTCAATAACTCCCTCCTTGATTCTTGTTTCATTTTCTCTTTTATGTAACTTGTGGTTCGCATCATTTCATCTTCTTTATTAGGTCTCTCACTTCACGTCATTTCTTTATGATTTAGTAGGACTCAGATTAAACAGAAAGAACATGGCTAGTGTTTCTGTTTGTTTGCTTTGGAGGCTTATGTTGCAAATGAGTTCCTGCCATTCTGCTCACTCCTTAGAAGCTGCTCTCCCTCAAGGTTTGATGGTGGCTTTCTGTTCCCTCTGCATCTTCTGGGGGTGGCAGGGCAGGGACTCATCCACACCCTTGGCTTCAACCGAGTGCTGATGACGCTCAGCCCTTCATCTCCAGCTGAGGCTTTTCTTACATGTGACATCACAAAGGAGGCCACCTCCTCCTCCTCCCCCCCTCCCATGGCACCTCCTCTGGTGGCACCATGGTCTATACTTGAAACTGGGACATCGTCTCTGATCCCCCATCACCCTGTCCGTCAACAACCCCCAACAGCCTTACGTGCCAGTTTCTCTCTCCTTCCGTCTCCATCCCTGCTGCCACTGCCTGATTTTGTCCTTCGTCCTCTCTCCACTGAGCTGCTACAACAGCCACCACCTCTTATGAACTGAATTGTGTCCCCTCAAAATCTCTAGCTGCCTGGGGACATAGCTCAGTGGTAGAGTGCTTGCCTAGCATTTGCAAGGTCCTGGGTTCTATCTCCAGAACCATCAAAAAAAAAAAAAAAAAAAAATCCACTTATTGAGGTCCCAATCCCCAGTATCTCCAAATGGAATTATGCTGAAAGATAAGGTGTTTAAAGAGGCAGTACCTTTAAATGAGGCCATTATGGCGGACCCTAATCCAATAGAAACAGTGTCCTTTTAAGAAGAGATTAGGACACAGAGCAGAGGGACAGCTGTGTCATATGCAAACCAGAGAGCCTCCTCCAAAGAAACCAAACCTGCCAACACCTTGATCATGGGCTCTAGAGCTGGGAGAAAATAAGATTTTGTTGGTAAATCACCCACAGGAGAGATCACGCCTCCTCTCTGGTCTTCCAGTTGCCATCTTGGCCGTCTTCTCATAAGTCACTACTGGAGATGTTCTACCTCGCCAAGCATCAGAATCAGCAGGGGTTTAAGGAGCACCTGTGCCCAGGCTCCACCCCAGGGCCTTAACGCAGCGACAGGGGCGGGGCCCCGGGCACACGTGTGTCCCCTCACCCTCCATCTCTGCAGCTTCCCCACCCTCAAGCTTCAACCAACCACAGATGAAAATGTCTGGAAAAAACTGGCCCTATGCTGACCACGTGCAGACTTCTCCCCTGTCCTTATTCCTGAAACCAGGCGGGCTAACACTACGTACATGGTCATGATGCATGAGGTGTGTCAAGTAATGAGAGATGATTCAGAACACATGGGGGTGCACAGGTCCTACACAAACGCCAGACCACTTTACAAGAGGAACTTGGCCACCGGAGGACTTCACCATCTGCAGGGTCCCAGAACCAATCCCTTCGGCTGCTGAGGGCTGATTGTGTGAGGGTTTGTTTCGAGCTTCTTAGATGGTTGCAGCGTGTAGCCAGGGCTCAGAAGGGCTGACCCCAGGACTGCGTCCAGCTGGTCACAGAGCCAATCAGACCTTCCTTGGTCCTCCTTTCCTATATCCTCAGCTCTGACCACCCTGGCGTGGCCCGTCAGCTCTGGCAACAGCAAATTTCGTCCACACCATGGTGTTCCTGCCTCCTGGCCTTGCCAGCCTCTTCCTCTGTCCTGCTCTCTCTGCGCCCGTTTCCCATGGGGACCACCCCTTTAGCACTTGCTCAGCTGCCACCTCTTCCTCCCTGGATCGTCCCTGTCCAGGGTCACCACAGCACCCATCTCTTTCATGGCTCCTGTGCCCGATGCCATGCCTAGGGTTACAGAGATGGTGCCCTCTCAGACCATTATCTCCTGAGGCGGGGACCTTGTCTGTTCTCCTTGGTGACCTCAGAGCCACATGCTGCTTGGCATGCCATTGGCACTCTGTGTTTACCTTGATGGAATGATGGAAGGGGTGTGAGGGCAGAGCTCATCCAGGGATGAATAGCTAGTGACAACCGTGTCTCATTGACGCCGTGCCTTCAGATGTGACAAGTGCCTCATCACAGACCGCGGGTACCCAGAGCACACGGCTTTAAACCCTGCCTCTCTTGACATCCCACCTTTGGGGAATCTTGCTTCTCTTCTCTATCTCTTCTCAGTTACAGTGATATTTCCCCAACCTTACTTTAAAGTCCTAAAATGTTAAATTTCAACAAAGAAAACACGCCCTATTGGGAGTCCAACATTACAGCTGATTTTCAGCACTTTAAGAGGCAGGTTCTTTGTGGCAGCTCCATCGGGCCCTGAAGGGAGGGCGCAGACGCAGGCAGGTTAAGTGGAGGCTATGAAATCGCCCGTTCCTCTTGCCAGCCGCTCTCTGTTCCCGGGAGTGCTGGCAGAGCCATTATATCTCACAAGTCTGCCGAAGGCAGATGCTTCTGGAAAACATGAGGCTGCTGAGAGCCTCTCCGGCTACAAGTCGGGAGGGTTTTCATCTTCCTGGCCTCTTCTGTCTTCCTGTCTTTCCCTCTTCCTCCTCCGTCTCCCTCTTCCCTCCCCCTCCTCCCTCTTTCTTTCTCTTCCTTTCTCTCCATCTTTCCTTCCCTGCTTCATTTCTCCTCTCTCTCCCCTTCTTGTCTTTCTCTTTCTCTCTCCTTTCTCCCTCCCTCTCTTCCCTCCCTTTCTTTGTCCTCCCCTTTCTGGCTTTTCCTGAAATCAGCGATGGCAGAGGACAGAGACTGGTCCTCCGCAGGCTGCCGGCTGAGCAGAGGGCAAGGCAACAGAACCCTGAGCATCAGCATCTCGGGGCAGCCTGGCGCCTGCTCCGGCACATGACCCAGGGTGGTCTGAGGATTGCAGCGTTTCCAGACATTGGGCCTCCAGGGACCTGGCAGCAGGTTTCAATATGAGATATGAACTGTGCTACTCATTCTGGAGACATTGATTTTATAAATGGCAACAAAAGAACCTTCTGGAAACCATGGAAGATTCCAGAACTGACCAGTCTGGGACATTTGGTCTCTGTCAGCATCCCCTGGTTCTACACACCCTGTTCTGTGCCCACCACCTTTGCTTCTTCAAGTCACAGCTTCTTTCTGGGCCACCAAATGCTGACTGAATAAAAGGATAACCATGTGCTACTCCCTTTAAGGGTCATTCTGTCTTCAGATGCTCTTGCACATGATCTGCTTTCACACAGGGCTCAGACATGTGGCTCTGACAAGGTACTTGTTGCTTTGGTGGCCCCAGGACTAAGGAGAAGCAGCCCCCCGCCTGGGCATGGCAGGGCATGGTGTGGCTCCAGGGCCAGGTTTCCCTGGGTTCACGTCCCAGGCCTGCTGTTCATGGTGAGAAATCTTGGATAATTCCTCTGGCCTCTCTACCTCAGTTTTTCACCTGTAAAATGGGAGCCACAGTGGTATACAGCTCACATGGTTGTTGCAGCACAAATTAGTTAGTCCACACACCATGCATGGAATAGAGACCAGCACACAGGGTGAGCTCTCTCAAATGTTTATGGCCCCCACACTCTCCCCCAATTTCTATTCCTTCTGTTTTCTAAGCACAAAAATTGCCTTAGTTAGATCATCATCCCCACAAAATAAGACTTTGAGCTGGACAAAACTGCAAATTCCAATAGGAGGGCTGAAGTTCTCAACTACTATCAGCCCTTGACACTTTAGAATAAACGAAGACCCTAAAAATGATGTTCCTGTTTAGTAAGAGCAGTCACCACCCCAGGGAGCTACTGAGCTCATGCACAAACTTTCTCATTCAGTCCTCATGCAACCCTGTGAGGTCAATATGCTATTATTCCCACTTTATAGAAGAGGCAACTGAGACTCAGAGAAGCTAAAGAACTTGCCCAAGGTCACAGCACAAATAAGTAGCAGAGCCTCAGTTTGAACCCAGGTCTTCCTGTTTGCACTGCAAAACACAGTGGCTAGTTGGTTGAGTGCTTTTGATAAAGCAGATACCATGCTAAGCTCCATTTTTTGAGTACAGAAAATGAGTATCAGATAAATAAAGCAACTGGCCCAAGTCCACAGTTAATTAGTTGGTGGTGGGTTAGAATTCAAATCTCCTACATCACATATTTAAGAATGTGCTCTTAATGGCCCTACCTGGCTTCACAGCCCAATGGTACCACCCAGCGGAGTGGAAGGGGCTGGGTCAAGGGACGGGTATACAAAGGACAAATGTGTTTCTTCTTCACAGTGATGCGTGGTTGTCAGGGACCCCTGGAAACACGGTCTCTTCCAGACTCCCACTGCACGGTTAGATGCAGTTCATTAGGACCAGGGAGACAGGGAACCCCAGCACTTGCTTCCTCCTTGCAGAACAGTGAGGCCAGTGAAGGGTGAGGGATAACCTGGATCTGACTCCTAAATCTGAAGGACTAAATGTATGATCTTGGGCAAGTCAGTTACCCTCCCGGGACCTCAGTGTCCACGTGTGTGAAATGGGGACATTGATAGTGACTGTCTTAACAGGTTACAAAGCTTCGATGCATTCAGCTGGGTAAGCAATCGGAGCAGTGCCAGGCAGGCCATAAGGATGTACACCATGAGTGCCAGGGAGGGGCAGAAAGACCAAAGGGTGTTATCCCCGCGTAGGGCAGAAACCGTGTCTTCCAAGTCCTATGGCAAGGAGAAGGAGGAGGAAATAAATCAAGAAGAAAAGGAGAATCAAAAATCAAAACACCCAGGTTCTCCAGATGAACAAGCCTCCCACTGAGAATCCCTTATCAGGCGGCTTGAGCATTTGCCTGATTCCCGGCTGGTCGCAGAGAACAGAGTGTCCCTGGAGCTTGAGCTGAAGGGCGTGCAGGCCGCACCCTCTGTACACACTGGCCCCTTGGCAAAGAGTGAACCAGATAGAGCTCTAATGCCCCTGGGGACCTGCCTCACGGCCCAGTGCGGGGAGCCACTGAGAGACGCGGACGGACTGGGCTGTGGACCAGCGCCAGGGACTCTGAGTACTTTCCTATGTGAGCAAGGACAATCAGGCCTGGTCCCCTGGGCTCTGAGGCTTTTCCCAACTCCTCAGCACCTGCCTGCGGCAAGTGCTGGGCACGGAGCCTGCTCTTCAGGATCCCCTCCTGGCCCGTCACAGGGTCATCCGGTGCGTGGGGGGAGCCCGAAGCAATGGGACCAGACGGCTAATGAACAGCCAAGGTTCACACATCAGAATGAATCGTATTTTCTTCAAAGGCTGTGTGCAGATTCAGAACCCTCTGTGAACGTTCCCTCTGGGTCCATCCGTAGAGCCTCCAGAACATTCTTTCTCAAATTCTGAAATTTAACATGCCCTCTTCTTTTCAGGGTAGATTTTCAAATTTTTGGAAATAGCCAAAAGATATTCAAAGCTCAGCCTGAAAATAAAAGGGGTTAGTCATGCAGGATAGTAATACTTTGGGATTAAAAACTAAGGCCATCTTCAGAAAATATTGATTTACCTTTTTTGATGCTGAGTGTGCGTGTGTGTGTGTGTGTGTGTGTGTGTGTGTGTGTGTGTGTGTGAAATTTCTGGCTCTGAAACCTGTGGTACCAGATGGACTTCCAAACAAGCTTGAATATTAGGAGTGGAAGTGGGGACGATTCTGCCTCCCAAAGCAAACACTTTGATAGGAACAAACCCCTGTGTGGCTACGTGAGACATAATACGTTTGTTTAAAAGAATGTGATCTTGTGGCATTGCGGGCATGCCTCCTGTTTCAATTATTCACATAGTTTGTGCTGGAGCAACTGACTGCTGGTTTAAAAATAACCTCATGTCTTTTGCATGCCCATAGCATTTGGGTCTGCCTTTCTTCCTTCCTTCCTCTGTCCTCCCTTCCCTCTCTCCCTCCTTATTCTTTCCTTTGCTCCCTCCCTGTTCCCTCCCTCCCTCCCTCCCTCCTTATTCTCTCCTCCCTTCCTTTCTAGGCATATGTTGAGACCATTAGACTAAAAGATGATGAAATACTCAAGGTGCAAACCAAAGAAGATGGGGACGTCTTCATGTGGTTGAAGCACGAAGCCTCACGAGGCAACGCAGCAGCCCAGGTAAAGCGCGTCCCCTGTCTCAGAGACCCGTCAGCCTCTGACGGCACAGCAGGCTGTCCAAACCTCCCAAACCCCGGGGCTGGCGACAGCTGGGTACCTTTCTTGCTCGCACCGTAGGATTTCTGGTCCAGAGGGCCCTGGCAGGGGTTCTGCTCGTCCTCAGAGCCCAGGCTGATCGAGGCTCCTCCGCAGGCGCCTCCAAAACCACTGCGGCAGGACCACACCACGCTGGGTCACAGGCTGGCTCTTCAGGCCTCCGCTCTGAAGTGGCCCAGGTCACTTCTGAAGTTTCACTGGCAGAGCAAGTCACATGGCCATGCCTGACATCAGGTGGGACAGAGCGCAGGCCTACCAGTCAACCCAGAGCGCCGCAGTATTTGTGAGCAGCCCTATAGAATCCTGCCAGATGTTTTGGACACACCAGACAGAAAACAAGAAGCATCTTGGGTTCAGAAGAAATGAGATGGGCTTTGAGAAGAACCCCACGTATTCAGCTAGGAGAATGACAGAAAGCCATGTGTGGTGTGTCCAGCCCAAATGATCGGCCTTGTCTTTTGAGCATCTTTTGGTCTTTAAATGGACTTTTGAGATGTGCAAGGAAGGGTGGCATACTGGGGCAGGGTCCCCTGTCTCTTCCTTGCTGGGATCTCACTGTGCAGAGCACCCTTCCCATCAGGAGCCTACCCAGGCGACTGCACAGGGAGGCAGCCTCCTTCCTACAGGAGGGAGCCAGCCTTTGCTGGGTTCGGGGGGGAGCCCACCAGCCTCCCTGGCTGCTAAGCAGGCAGTAGAGCAGAAAGGGGGAAAGGAAAGGAAAGAGAGATGACAATGAAAGACATTTACATAGCCACTTGTTCATGTGGAGCAGGCCGCCAGCCCTCCTAAAGATCCCCACGGCAGGTCAGCAGGCACTTCGCTGGAGGATGAACGTACTTGGAGGGAAAGGGAAGGGAAGGAGTTGACAGGCGGAGCAAAAAGAAGGGACCCACAAGGCCAGGATGCCGACAGATCCGGCCCCTTCTTTGGCATCTGGCCCTGAACCTCATCCCTCCGGTACTGAGAAGTCCAAGGTGTGGTTTCAGAAATTCCACTGCCGTCACTTCCCTAACAAGGGACACTTTTCTTCTGTGCTTTGGCACATCTTGGCAGAGAAGTGAATTTCTAGTGAGCTCTGCTAGGTGGGCCTGAGGGACGGGGGAAAGATTAAAACGATCTTGAGGTCTCACTGCTCCACAGCTCCCAGCCTTGAATCTGGTGGTGAATCCAGCTGTGCAAATGATAGGACGGGTGCTGTGCTCAGTGCCCTAGAGAGATAGCAGAGCAATCGAGATTTGTAGGAATCTCCATGCAGATCACTGGTCCAGAAAGACCGCAGAACCTCGCAAAGGGAGTGGGTATTGGACAAGAGGAGAGAGTTGTGAATTGTCAGCCAAGTTCTGTCCAGCTCTGGCCCTGGGTGTAGTAAATGTGCATGTGCACTCGCGCACACACACACACACACACACACCACCGTTGGAGGCACCCCTCGGGTTTGTATTAATACAAATCCACCTGCAGGTTCTCCCCCGCTCCACCCCATCATTGGAAGACAAAGTGTGTCTATCCGATTCTTGGTTCTCAACATAAAGCATTTTAAGCCAGGTTTGTCCTCCCACTTTTAGAAGCCTTATATTAGGAATTATGCAGGAAATGCACTGTTGTAAATTGCTATTGTCTTTAAGCAACGATTGGCCCAGATGCTGTTCTGGGGTCAGCAAGGTGTGACCAAGAATCCCAAAGCCGCCATCGAGTGGTATGCCAAGGGAGCTCTGGAGACCGAGGATCCCGCGTTAATATACGACTACGCCATAGTGTTATTCAAGGTAAGAACCAGCTGATTTGTACTGGAACTGTGCAATTGTCCTGCCCAGGCTCTCTGAGCAGTTTCCAGGGTTGAGCAGGCAAAGAGGGCATCTGTAACCAAAGGAGCTTAGCACACGCTTCTGTTGCTCTTGATGGAGAGGGATCCTGGCGAAAAGGCAGAGCCCGAGCAATTCCCTGGCTGCATTTTTCATTGTTAATCTTAGGTTTGTCACCTGGATTCTCTGTACTTTTCAGAAGCTGTGGCGTTCTGAGGAAGGCCCCATGTTTTATGGGTTGGTGTAGGGCGGCCAGCAGGGCAGATGCTGCGTGTTGGCCACCGGCATTGTCATTGAATTGCTCCCTCAACAAAGTGTGACTGTGGGCTCCATCTCACCAGTCCCACTGAAGAAAACAAAGATCTTGGTTTTGAGTCGGTGGAAGAATAAGGAGAAGGGGCCGGGAAGAATCTAGGAGAAAGGCAGAGATGTTACAGTCCCACCTCAACAAGCACGGATGTCCTTGGATCCATCTGATCTCACGAGACGAGGTCAGGGTCACAGACCTGATCAATGGGCTTGGAGAACTGCAAAGTGTGTGTGCCTTATACAAAAGAATAATCATCCACACTCATCGATTGACCTTAGGGGAATTAATGCCTTTAATCCTCACAGCCAGTTTACAAGGCGGGAGGGACCCTTAGTGTATTATGATCATTGTTTACATGTATGGAAACAGAGGCACAGAAAGGTTTTGTCACTTACGCAAGGTTGCCCAGCTGGCACATTTTGAACTGGGATAGGGATCTAGGCAGACTGACTTCACAATCTGTGCTTTTTCACCCCCAAACACAGAGTCATAAATTCACCAATCTTGGAAAAACAGAACACTTTGGCTATGGTAAGGAAACCCTTGGTCCTTATTTCCGTGCCCAAAGAATGCAGCTGCCCCCCAAAATGAGTGTCTTCGAACAAGGACATGTATTCACATGGCCAGGCACATCTCCAGAACCACAGCTGTGGACACTTACTGATTAACAACCATGACTTTTGCTACATTTCTACCCTCTAAACCCCATCAAAGCCTGAAAAGCTATTGGTTGTTATGGTTTCCAAATTGAGAGCCCGGACCTTCTCTTTCCAGGCATCAAATCAACATAGAAATTGTTTGAATCTTCGCCATATGCCAATGCATCCATGTATTTATTCAGCAAGCATCTACTCAGGGCTGACAAGACGCCAGACTCTGCACTAAATGAAGGGACATATGGATGTATGAGTCACATCCCTGGCCTCAGAGGGGCTCCTACATAGAGGACAGAGGAGAGATACCTGTCCACAGAGGTGGGGCTGGTCACTGTGCAAATTGTGAAATGATAAAGGCATGAATCAGACATTATTTCAGCTCTAGGAGCTATCTAGAGGGAAAGGCACGTACATAAATAAATGATTCTCCTGGTGACATGTTTCCTCAGGGTCTGATTTCCCAAACCTGAAAGCTTTTTTGTTGTTGTTGTGTTTTCTTGCATTCTAGCTAAGTTATCTCTGGGTGGGATGCAGGAAGCCTTTTACCAGCATCTCAGAGAAGATATTCACCTCTAGCTAAGAGGCCTATTCCAGTGTATTCCATGTGAAAGAACCCCAGTGGAAAATGGGTTTTCCAAATGTGTAGGACAGTCACATACATTTGGCAGTGTGGGGGCACCTGACTTTCTGTGTGCAAAGATGGCGCCAGGATGGTAGCTGTAGAAGAGTCCAAGGCAGTCAAGTGCATCCCGTTTCCATCCACAGGAAGATGAAGCCTTGCCTTGACTGTAGCAACCGTCCTCCTTCGATGCCTTCAGTGGATGATTACCGAGAACTCGCTGTGTGCCAAGACTTGACATTTCCTCATTTAACAGTTTCCAGTACTACTCAGATTTGTGCACAGTGCTTTGTGCAAGAAGCCTTCCCATTCCTGATTAAATAGCAAGTAAACTGGAAACATCCCCATCAGAGAAACTGAAATATCCGTATGGCTTTGCATAAGCCAACTTCTCTGGGCCCCATTTTTATTCCTTCAAAACAGAAAATTGAAGAAGATAAACTTTGAGCTTGACCACGTTCGACCATTCTATGGTTCTGGTCTTTCTCACGCCTTTCCAGCAGTCCAAAAAGGTTATCGCATTCCCTACCCAGTTATTCCAAATGTCCTTCTATGTCCTTTCCCTCTCCTCCTGTAATTAAATGAAGTAATGGTGCACTTCTGAAAAATATTTTCATCATCTCCTTTGCTTCAGCCCATCAGTTTTATTAAGTAGGCAAGTTAAAGTCTAGTTGAAATTTGGTACTTATAATTTAACCTTTAGTTCCATTCATAATGTTATTTGGGGTCCTGGAAAATACAGAGTCCAGCCTACCTTATGTGCTTCCTGTATCCTGAAGGAGATTATGAATCATTGTATTTTCTCACCATAGAACTGAAATAGGGAATCTGGGGATATAGCTCAGTTGGTAGAGTGCTTGCCTTGCAAGTACAAGACCCTAGGTTCAATCCCCAATCCCCAGCACCGCCAAAAAAAGAAAGAAAGAAAGAAAGAGAGAGAGAGAGAGAGAGAGAGAGAGAGAGAGAGAGAGAGAGAGAGAGAGAAAGAACTGAAATATACAGGAGAAAAAAAGAGTAATGGTTACAAGCTTGGACTCAGGAGTTGACTTGCCTGGGTCCAAACCCTGGCTCTGGGCCTCACACAGTGTGTGACTTAGAAGTTTCTTGGATGGGTGTCTCTGGTGGGCTGCCATGATAGGACTTGTGGTGGCCCGTGTTAGTCAAGCCAAGAGAGCTTTTTAGTGCTGTCTCCATTTACTGGAGAGCTAAGTCTTTCAACAGAACTAATAACTGCATTTCTGCAAAAGCCTCTCACATTCACCTCACATGTGACCCTGTTGACCTCATTTGAGTCCAGAAGAACCCTATGTTAGTCCATTTTGCATGGTTGTGACCAAAATAACTTAAAGGAGGAAAGATTTATTTTGGCTCACAGTTCCCTAGGTCTCAATCCATGGTCAGCTGACCACTGCAGAAATACCATAGCAGAAGGGCATGGTGGAGGAAAGCTACCCAGCTCAGGGAGCGGGGAAGCAGAGAGAGAGATGAGAGATTCAGAGACAGAGAGGGGGGGGGGATCGATTCAGAGAGAGACAGAGGGAGGGAAGAAGGGATGGGAGAAAACAAACCCTCCAGGGCATGCCAGAGACCTACTTCCCCCGTTCTCACTAGCCTTTCTGCTGTCTGTGGATTAATCCATCACTGTGTTGATTGGATTGCTCATGATCCAATCATTGCCTAAAAACCCCCACCTCTGAACCTTGTGCGTTGGAGACCATGCTTTCAACATGTGAGGTTTTCGGGGACATTCCAGGACCAAACCGTAACAGACCCCAAGAGGCCACTGGAGAAGGAAGGGTGTTGGTACTTCTCAGTGAGTTTGGAGCTGCAGCAATGCCACCTGGCTGCCCTTGCCCGGCATCTTCACTGTCAGACCTGTGTCAACAGAGACCTCTCAGACCCGCCACCTCACACGTGGTCCATGGACTTCCTTTCTTGTGGCGCAAGCCCCAGAGCCCATTTCTCTGCAGGATAACCCATCTCTTCTGGAAAATCAAGATTTTGCTGGAAGAACCTTGTTAGTTTCTGTCACTTGCCTCTGAGGCAACCAATTTCACAGGGTCCTATCTCCTGCGCAGCAGGTTCTCAAGCTGCCTCTGAAGCCACAATGTCACACCCTGGGGACTGGAGCCAGGTCCAAGGAGGCTACAAGCAATGGCCCCATAACTCTTGACTGTCCAAGCCAGATAAAGTGCTTTGTCTCGCTGGCATACTAGATAATCCCAGAGGGAAGCATCCAGGAGACCAAGCACATTTAACCCGGTTCCTGGCTTCTCTCCACAGGACCTGGGGCGTGTAGGGAACATGATTCACACGGGGATCAAGGGGGATTTTGTACTGCTGCTAAGCTGGAAGGTTGAGGTTTGCTGCCTCTGTTCCACAAATATGAGCAAAACCCTAATGATGACAATGATGGCGATGGTGGCAATGGTGACATGGCAGTGATGAGCATAGAAATGTTTAAGATGGAGTTCTTAATTAGGACAGCTGGGGGTTTATTTGTGAGTATTTTATGGGGAACACTGATGCATCTGTGTAACAACGCTCGTCAGTGCACAGAGGTTATTTTCCTGATAATCATTGCCGTTTATCAATGTTTAGGGTCAAGGAGTGAAAAAGAACAGACGGCTTGCCTTGGAGCTGATGAAGAAAGCCGCTTTCAAGGTACCCGGGCGCCCTGTGGGAGGGGCCGCACGAGGAAAGGAAGGCAGCTCTTCCTGCAGAGCCCTGGAAGTGGGGCAGGAGGGGTCCCGGCATTGCAGCAAGTGGACGTTTTTCAGTTGCTGCACAGACAGAAACCTGCCACAATGGGGACAGTAAAATTCAAAAGCCGAATTCACCTTCTAGTCAATAGAATGCAGGCTGATTTTGTTTGAAGGCTAAAATTATAATCATGAGCTGCTCTGATAACAAGCAGCGGGGGCTCCTTGAGATTGAATGGTGTAAATGCCAATGAATTAGGAAAACCCAAAGCCGCATTCCTTAGGAGGTTAACCCCGCGCAGTCCAATGCCCATTTGCTTGCTGTGCTTTGATAAGGGGACTGTTCACCAAGGTTTTTACCAGGTTTAGTGATTATTTTGCTTTTGTCACTATTTTCACTTGAATGGTATCTTCAGGTCAGCCAGATTTTATGTAGCACTACAGAAAGGAGGTTATGAAAGCTCTCGAGAGGGGACACACACGCACACACACACACACACACACACACACACAATGTGTGCATACTCACACACATACACTCACCTGTGTCCTTAAAAGTGTTGTATGTTTCTCATTCATTCATTCAGCAAAGATATATTAAGCCCCTACTCTTTGTCAGGGACTGTGGTGAAGGCTGCATAGAGCTTGATTTTGGGAATTAGAGGTAGATCTATTGATCCAACCGAGTAAATGTTCAAGACGAGGTCTAAGTACTAAGCAATATTTCTTTTGGGCTCCTTAACTGAGTCCCAAAGCAATTCCTAGAGAAGCAAGTGCAGAAAAGTTTTTGGTCAGTGACGGGTATCTCTGATTGCAACTGAGGCTGCTTGAATTAAGAATCACAAAAGTCATTTGTTTGTGTCCCTTCTGTAGGTACGTCCCAGGTCACTTTGTAGTGTGACCTGGTCTATTACTTCATAAATGCATTCTGCAATATTTACTGGGAGTTTTCCTATCCCAGGCTCAAGAAGAATGCTCCCCTGATTGGGCCAACGGCCCTGACATTCCCCAAGTGGCACTCTCAGGTTGGGTCTCTTGGTGGCCTGTGGATGCAAACCCCACTCTCCATCCTAAGGGTGTAGAATTTGGGATCCATTCTGTTTTGCACTGGCATTCTAAGTGGGTTCCTTTCATTCAGTGTTTATTGAGTGCCTACTCTGCGCCGGGGATAAAAACTGAAGTCCCAGCCCTCAGGGAGCTGCCACTCCAATGGGAGTCACTAATTGGCTCTCCAGTCTTCCTGATCCCCAGATTACAGCATAAAGACCAGGAGGCGTGACCTTCTAGGAGCCACTGCTGACTGGCCAGGCTGCAGGCAAGAACCGTGTCATCTGCTGTTCAGAGACCCCATTATTCACTGGGGAAGGGGAGTTGAAAGAGATTTGGTTCCAACTTAGACTGATTCACGAGGCCACAGCTGCAAGGTCACTGTTTGCCCCTCGCATCTTTTTTTACTGATGTTTTTCATGGCCGGGTGTGCACACAGTGTCTCCCAGCTGGGCAGGACGTCCTATCGGGGCTCCTGAGCTTCCATCGCCGTGTGAGGGCAGCCAAGCAGAAGCCTGTGCTGGATGGGATGCATTCAATAAGAACTCGGTGCCCCAGGCTAGATTGGCCCCTCCCCAGTCCCGGCTTCTGGTTCAGACTGGTCTGAAGTCCTCCTCCCTTCTCCACCTGCTCCTTCTGCTTCAACCCAGTCAGACTTGAGCCCCCAACAGAATTGGGGAAGCCAAGCGGTCACAAAACACCAGTGCTCTGCACGTGGGCTGTGGCAGCTGCTTCTCTCGGAGGGGCTGCTGATGCTCAGGGCAGAGGAATCAACAGATGGGCAGGCGGATCACCTAGAAACCGTCCCAGCCGGGGCAGGTTCCAGGCCTCCCTCCCGCCACAGTGCTCATGAATTTCAAGGGCACCACTGATCCGGCAGGGCGATCAGAGGCTGTAGACAAGGGCATTGTCTAAGGGCCCACAGGCGCTGAGTGATGATTTGGGGGCAGCATCACTGCTGAGCTGGAAGGCTGAAATCCCAGCAGCAGCCGGGCAGAATCCACCTGGGAAGTCTCTGGGGCGGGCTCATGTTTTCTGGCGCTTAGCTTTTCTTTAATGCCATCTGCCCCAAAAACGAGAAAGAGAAGGTTTTGCTCAAACTTGGGCAGAATGTTTCACAGCAGTTGCTTCTGCATCTCTTTAGATTTCACTTTTTTAAAAAATGTAATTTTTTTCTTCTAAAAATTCAGGGATTGCATCAGGCAGTCAATGGTCTAGGATGGTATTACCACAAATTCAAGAAAAATTACACCAAAGCTGCAAAGTACTGGTTAAAAGCAGAAGAAATGGGGAACCCAGACGCGTCGTATAACCTCGGAGTCCTGTATTTGGATGGTATTTTCCCCGGAGTCCCTGGGAGGAATCTGGTGAGCATACTTGAGGCCAGCGCTGCAGCTGGCCAGTCACCTCGCTATGACGCGTGGGTGGAAGGTCCTCTGGGCCCAGCCCGGACTAGACACCTGGAGGGGAAGGCATGAGGACATCCCCTGAGACAGGCCCTGTCCTCACGGAGCCCAGGGTGCCATTAGGAAGATAAGACGGTGAAGAGCAAAGGCAGGTGTTCAGCCAGGTGACAAGTGTGGCACGTGGACAGGAAACGCAGGGAAGGCCAAAGCGGTCAGGAAGCCTCCGTGGAGGAAGGTGGCTGGAGCAGGAGGAGACGGGGGAATGACACAGGGCGAGAGTAAATGCCGGGACTGACCCTGCTAGAAGCAGAAGCGCCAAGTCCAGATGGGGTTGCTGGTGTGAGCCAGGCCTAACCAGAACAAGAGCTCCCGAGTCTTGGGTGCTCTCCAGCACTCCTCTGCACCCCCACGTACTGTGCGGGCTCATGTGCCCGGACCTCTGAAATGTCTACTCTGATCCTGTCCATTTTATGGAGCAGGCAACTGAATGTCCGAGAGGTTGAGAGACTTGGAGTCATACGTGTAGTGGAGTTGTGGCCTGGACCCTGTGGGAAAGGGAAGACCCTCTGTTAAAAATAATATGACAGGGTGACAATACCTCAAGTGCCATTGTGTTGCACAGTGTTTACTGGACGCCCACCTGTGCCAGGCACGTTTCTGGGCACAAGGGACATGGAGCAGGCGAAACAGTCCCCACTCTGATGACGCTTACCTTTCAGGAGAAAGAAAACAAAATATCTAATATAAGAGCAGTTGTAGAAAGTATTACAGGAAAGAATAAAGCAGAGAGGGAGGTTGGCATGGAAGGAGAACGAGGGAAGCTGTTCTATAAGGGAGACTAGGGAAGGCCTCTCTGGTGAAGTGCAGTCTTGGGGCTATCTGGGAGAACATTCCAGAAGGAGGCAATAGTTAGGGCAAAGGCCCTGAGAAGGAAGTAGGCTTGGTGTGCCAGAGGTACAGCAGGGAGGCCAGGAGCAGAAAGCTGGACATGGCTGACCAGGTCATCTGACTCAGCTTTTGCTGGGAGGGAGGTGGGAACTGCTGATGGATGATCTCGGAGGGACAGTGAGGAGCTCCTGGATCCTAGCAGATGCTAACTGAAGACAGACCAGGACAGGGGCAGTTGAGTCCCGGTGAGAGAGGATAGCGGCCAAGACAGGGTCGTATCAGGGAAGGAGTCTACTGATACTTTGAAGGGTGTGGGGTAGGATTTGCTGAGGGACAGGGTGTGGGGCATGAGAGAGGGGGAGATAGATGTTCAGCATTCATTAAGATGGAAGAAGGGAGGAAGCCTTAATGGGAATGGGCAAGACTGGGGGCAGCAGAACTGGGGGGCAGGAGAGTGGATTGGAAGATTATCCTCCGTGACGCCTTGTGAATGCGTTATTCTATTTAATTCTCACTCCAAATTTTCCTGCTAGGGATAATCAGAAGCCACGTGTTACAGTTGCAGAAAATGATGTGTGGAGACATTAACTGAGAAGCCTGAGGCCCCAGAGTGTGTCAGGACAGAGCTGGGATTTCAACCCAAGTCTGCCTGCCTCCTGAGCCCATGCTTTTAAAAATAATAGCTAACTACCTCTGAAAAATAATGTTAATCAGTGGAAGTCCGTACCCCAGTTAAGTGTTTGTTTTCGTTTTTCCCTCCGCCTCTGTCTGATTGCCCACAAGGCTGATATTTTTATGCATTGAAAATGTCTGGTAAGCCTCCCACACATCTGCAAGCGAGGATTTTTTATTGTCATATTCTAATTCTCACCTTCCTACTGGAAATGCAGTTTTTGTACATGAGTTTGAAGAAAGGTATTAAGTAAGGTTAGGAAAGCAAATGTTTGAATTTTCACCTGGTGTGACTTCTGATACAGCCTTCGTTGAGTGTGCAGGGGTCATGTGAGGATCGAATGAGACCGCTGTGGCACCCTTGTTTATCCGTTGTTGTCCCTACTGGGCAAACTTAATCAACAGAAGAGCTTTTGGCGAGGTCATGCATCCTGGAGGCTGGCTTCTGTGATGAGCTGTCTTCCCGGAACTGTTGCTTGACCTGATTTTCTCAAGTCTCAGAAGTTCTAAGCCAGTGATAATATCAGACTTAAGTCATCGCACCACCTTGGCTTCCGTGAGACCGGCGCTGCCCGGGGACTCTTTGCTAATGACAGTAATGTCTGTTTGTCTCTCTCTGCAGACTTTGGCTGGTGAATATTTCCATAAGGCTGCACAAGGAGGACACATCGAAGGGACCTTGTGGTGTTCTCTCTACTATATCACAGGCAACCTGGAGACCTTCCCTAGGGATCCTGAGAAAGCGGTTGTGTAAGAATCTGTCAAGTGTCACCCATGATGGAAAAGCCATGTCCTCTACTCAAGTCTGAGAAAATGGACCTCCTTTTCCTTCCTTCATTTTCTTTCTTTTTCTTTTCCTTTCTCGCCTCTCTCTCCCTTCCTTTCTCCCTTCTTTGCTTTCTTTCTGCATTTTTAAATTGACTTGACTTTCATCAGTTATACATGCATTTAGGTCGAAGATCCAAATTAATTAACAAGACAAAACTTAAAAACTTTGAATTAGAAATAAGAAAATAATTCAACCCGGAAAAGCAAGCAGGGAATCCTCCTCACCACCCCCAGCCCACCCAGCCTCTGTTTCCCGCTCCCTAGAGGAAATCACTTTCAATCTTTTATTTCTTCTCTATTTGCCTCTGTGCCTTGGAGTCATGGGCCTTGTCTAGCGAGGCCCTGGGAAAGATAAGGATGCGGCCCTCTTTGCCTCTGCCACCACTCACTGTCCCTCATGCCCACACGTCCTTCCCGCTCTTGAATCTTCCCCACAAGCACATGTTCACATCTTACATCCATGCAAACGCTGTTGGTGGTTGAATCATGTTGTCTACTGTGATCACTTTTTTTTTTTCCTTGCACAACTTTTCTTTTCTCTGGAACGGTATTTTTTTTTTATTCTCATCAATTTGTAGGTTCTTGGTCTCCAACTTGATCTCTTCCAGTTGTCAGTCTCCTGTCTATGACCAGACCCATCCTGTATTCTGTTAAGCTAATCTTCTTGCCAACATCTCTCCTGGAGTCTTTGTTCAGGACAGTGCTGTTGTCCTGAGAGCACCTTTGTCACTGTTGTGGGGGTTTCCTTGCCTTCCATCTCTGTTTGAGGGCGGGGGACCCCTTTCTTCTTTCTTGCTCTGCTCCTACATCCTATGGTAGTTTCCTGCAGGATGGTGAGCAGGAGGCCATTTTTGAGGTCTTGCATATCTGAAAATGGTTCTATAAAAATTGGCAAACTATGGCCCACAGATGCTGTGTGGCTCTAAGAGCTAAGAATGCTTTTTACAGTTTGAGAGAGTTGTAAAACGAAGAAAGAAGAATATGCAGCAGAGATTACCTGTAGTCCACAAAGTTTAAAATATTTACCATCTTGACTTTTACAGAAAACAAAAAATAACTGCCAACCTCTCCTCAGGTCACTTTACACCCATAGCCTGGCTCCAAAGGCTGCTTCCACAGTCTTGGAGTCAAATAGGTCCTGACCCAAACGCAGGAATAGAACTTGACTTAGACCTCCTCAAAGCTCTTCATCATTGTCGTGTAGGATATGTGGTGTGGAACACTCACATTTCGGGAATTTTCTCATTATCCTTTTATTATTAACTTCCAGTTTAATTCCATTGTGGTCTGAGAACATACTCTGGATGTCTTCGAGCCTTTGAAATTTGCTTAGGCTTGCTTGCTGACCAGGATATGGTCAATTTGGGTAGATACTTTCCAGTCTTTTGAAAAAAGAAAAAAAAAAAAAAAGTGATTTCTAAACTAGTACATAGTACAGTGTCTATATACATATCAATTACATCAAGTTCATTAATTCTATTGATCAGCTCTTCTGTGTCCTTTCTGACTTTTTATGTTCTCCTATATCAGTTACTAAAAAGGGTTGGATTAAAATTCCCCAGGATGTGTGTAGACTTGTCAACTCTCTCATTTGCTCTTACATGGAGTGAATTTACATTCCTGGGCCACACAGACTCTAATTGTTTTGCTTTTCTGGTTGACCCCTTCCTCATTTTATAATATCTAATTTGTCTCTGTTGCTGTTTCGTGCCTTCATGTCTCTCTCTCTCTCTCTCTCTCTTTTTGCTTTTCATGCAGTTCCACCAGGTTTTATTGTTAGAATTTTGTGTATCTTTTTCCCCATCCTGCTTTCAATCTGTCTTTGTCCTTTACTTTTAGTGTATATCTTTTGTAATTAGCACATAATTGGAGTTTTGTACATTATTTGACAATTTCAGTTTTTACTTGGTGTATTTAGTCCATTTACATGTAATGTAGTTATGGAACATAGTTGGTTTTAAAATCTACCATTTTTTATTTACCTCCCATTTGTCCCATCTAGTTTTCTTTGTGTCTTTTTTCTCTTTTCTTGTCCTTTCTCTGTATTAATCAAGTCTGTTTAAATATTATTCTCTTCCCCTTCTATGAGTTTGTTAGTTATACATTCTTATAATAAACTTTTAGTGGCTTTAGTCTAAAGATTATAAAAGGCTAGTTCATTATTAACATACCTTCTAGGATACATTAGGGGACAGAAACAGAGCAGGGAAAACTTATAATAAATTGGTAAACATATATTAATGGAAAGAATACTAGAAGTCTTGGTGGAGATTATTTTTTCATGTTGGTAGACATTTTTCATTATGTATATTTCACGTCTTTGTTTCCATAAAGTAGAGCTACTAAGCATTCCTAAGAAAGGGCACTGAATGTAAAGTTCTCAAAACACATTTTCTTCACCTTCTTAACATTCAGTTCTGGTTTGTTGCTTTATAAAAATTCTAACAAGCAAAATATTCCCCAAGTGGGATTTATCGAGATCATATGAAGAAAAAAGTGATTATTTAATTTGCCACAGTTTGCATATTTTTTCTTCCCCTTCCTTTTCAGATGGGCGAAGCACGTAGCTGAGAAAAATGGCTACTTGGGCCATGTCATTCGCAAAGGCCTCAACGCCTACCTGGAGGGCTCCTGGTAAGCGCAGGCCCCCTTGGAGTGCACTCCTTCAGCTGTTAACTTTCAATCTGTCATTATAGTCTTAGGAGATGGAATCTTAAAATGTAACCCAAAAAGCAATTTGCAGGGAAATCATAGTCTCCCAGTAATGATATTCTGAGTATCACGGACTGATTGGCTGTTGATTGGAAAACATGGCATTTCCATGTTTAATTATACACAAAAATTAGTTTTCTGGAGGAGTGGCCACTTTCCTCAGGTTGAAAGACACACAAATATATTGACTTCTCTTTCCTTCAAGTTTGTTCCTCGTGGTTTTAGAGTCTGGAGACAGCCCAGGGGAACTTAATTGAGAAGTTATGCTTCTCAATTACAAGGCCACAGAATGTTCAGGGTTTCTACCTGGTTCACGGGACTCACCTATAGTCCCAGCTCCTGAGAGACTGAGGTAGGAGGATAGCAAGTGTAAGGCCAGACTGAGCAACTAGGCAACTCTATCTCAAAATAAAAAATAAAAAGGGTTGGGATGTCACCTGGCAATAGAGTGACCCTGGGTTCAATGCCCAGTATCAAAAAAAACCCAAGGCTCAGGCCATCTCCTTTCACAGATAGTTCACTTCCCCAGGCCACCAATTAAAAACTGAAGCCTGGGACGCTGAAGTTGCTCACCAGTGTCCAGTGTCACAACCAAGCAGACGCCCCCTTCCTAACCTTTTCAGAGAGCTGGCACGTCTCGTCCTGTCCTGTAGGGATGAGGCACTGAGGATGAGGATTTACAGACTCGCCGATGTCACACGTAGGTGGCCCCCTGTGCAGTGGCTAGCTGATGGCTTTCTCGGTTCTGTCTTCTGTCACTTCTAGTACTGGATCCTCCTTTTCCCTTGTGCCGCATTCTCTTGGTTGGTTTATTGCCTAAATGACTCGGGTATTTCTGTAATAACTAAAAAGGACATGCAAATCAGCAGATGCCCCTCGGTCCACTGCCTCAAAGACATTAGGTGAGGCCTACCATCGCTCATACTCTGATCCAAGCTGTAATTAAAAATTAAAATATTCCTCCAAAGGTGCCATTTTCTCTTTTGGTCCATAGCTGCTCACGCACCCCTTGGATAGCATCTCCGTGAGCAAGAATCTTAAATTAGAGATTGCGGGGAAATGAGCCCAGTGGAAAAAAATCACCAAATACAAATGTTTGTTATTATCACTCTGTGAAAGTTTATTATCTGTGGCCTCACGTTGCACAACCAGAAAGAAATTTCTTTGAAGGAAATTACCTCTTCCCAGCTGTAACTCTACCTTACCTTCTCATGGAGTTTTGGTGCTGTCTTGCTTCCCAAGGGAACTTCAGTTCATAAAACTCCAGCACTTGACCATAACTCATTCTCTCTCTGCTCCCCACAAGCTTCCTAGGGTGAACCAAATGCTTCAGTTTTTATGTGGGGTTTTCCCAAAGGGGAGCAGGTCTGTACACACTGGCACACAGTCACAGCTCCACCCCCTGCCCCGTAAACGTATCTGACACTTTTATTTATTTTTTTTACATAAAGCTTGTGCCGGTTAATGGCTCAGCTTTCTTGCCTCCTTTGGAATTTAAAGCCCTTCAACAGGACGTCTGAATTTTGCCATAAAGGGTTAGTTGGATTTAATGCTGGTGGCTTGTCCTGTGCCTTAGACTTCAGCCGCAGCACAGGAGTCCCACCTGCCCCTCCGTGGTAGAGAAGGAAAACCTATTACATGTGTATTTTGCGCTGTGTGTGAGTTTTTGATTCACTTCAGTAGATCCTGCTGTGTGCACTCACATGCAGGGGATGTCACAAGTCGGACTTGGGGACACTTGCCACCCTTCTCCTCCACGCGTATTTTCCCACGTGGCCCATGTTAGTTCTAACCTTGAACCCTTTGCGCCCGCTGTTTCCTCTATCCAGGAATCCTGCCCAAGACTTTACTCCCTTTTGTCCCTCCTGAGATCACGATCACTCTTTATTGTCGATTGTCCCATGACTTGGGTATCCCAGGGCCCTGCACAGGCAGCACACAGGGAGTGCTCAGAAATGACTGAAAACATAACGAATAGCAGCAAATAGACAGAACCAAGGTAACCCAGGGGACAGGAGCAGGATGGGAGGAGCACCAGGACTGAGGAGGAAGGCCGCTCTCCGGCTGCGGAGGCCTGGGACAGCTTGATGGTGCAGTCAGGAGAGCATGGCCGCGAGAGGTAATCGAGTTTCCACTTGGCCACACGGGGAAACAGCATCCACTGCCAAGGGAATTGCAGAAGCAAAAGCAAAGAGATAGGGAAAGTCAGAGTGAGTCTAATTCAGTTTGCCATGAGGGTAAGACCTGAGAATGCTGTAGAGTGAATCCCAAGAAATGCAACTGCGTGGAACTTTGAATGGCAGGTGGTACTTTTTACTTGGTTGAGGAAGCAGCCGGGAGCCATTGGTAGGTTTGGAGAGGGTAGTCACATGACCAAGCCCATTTCTAGGATGCTCAGACCCAGCAGCTGTGTGTGATAGTGACAGGAAGGAGGCCCTGAAAGGGGGCTGACTCAGCCTCCAGGGAAAAGGGGCTGAGCCCTGAACCAAAGATGTGGCAGGACGGGTTGAGGTTGTTCCTTAAGTAGTAGTTACACGTATGGAATAATATGTGATAGTAATAATGTGACACACGAAAGCATAACAATAAAATGAACCCATTAACTTTTCGCCCTACTTAGGGGGATGAGCCCTGAACATCCCCAGCACTAGTGAAGCCCCTGCAGGTCCCTCCCAGAGTAACCATTGCCCTGAGTCCTACCCATCCACCTCTTGCCTTCTTTATAGATTTTCTATATATAGCTATATTCCTGTGCAATGGATTTAGTTTGGCTTATTTCTGACCTTTATCTTATTAAAATTATATCATATATAATTCTTCAACTGATTTTAGACTTAACATTACATTTCTAAGGTTCATGCATTTTGATGCCTGTACCTGTAGGTCATTCATAGTCACTACTATAATATGCTGCTATTTATTAATTTTTGTGTTAATGCGTATTTGCGTTATTTCCCTTTGGCTGTTGTTACTGATTTTTTTCACTTTTTAATTTATTATTTTTAGATAGACATGGCAGTAGAGTGCGTTTTGACATATTATACACACATGGGATATCGCTTCCCATTCTTGTGGTTGTACATGATGTGGAGTTACCCTGGTCATGTGTTCATAGATGGACATAGGAAAGTTGTGTCCGATTCATTCCACTGTCCTTCCTATTCCCATCCCTCCTTCCATTTATTCCCTTTTGTCTAATCCCATGAACTTCTATTCTTTCCTCCCATCCCTTCCTTGTGTGCTGCTACTGTTTTTAAGACTCACATGGCCACGAACATTTCTCAATTTATTCTCGGACATGCAGGGGAAGAGTTGCTCTTGCATGTCCACTCAGGAGTGGGGTCTCTGGGTGGCAATGAACAGCACCTGGACAACATTACCAGACAATGCCAATTCCAAGGTAGTTTACCAAGTCACCCACCATCTATAAACTTCTGTTTCTCCATATCCTTGCCAATACTGTACTGATGCTAAGTATGGTTGAAGGTCCATCTCAGCCTGGCTTCAAGACTTCTGAGTATCAACAAGAAGAAACATCTAGTATCCATTACAATGAGAAGATCATTGTCAAAATATATTTGGGGCAAAGTGCTTCCTGATGGTTCCCTGCTCCCCCAGCTTCCAAACCCTCCCAGGGGTTAAATAAGAAATGTGCGTGTCCTGGCCTTCTCACACCACAGGTGACTTTTTGTGCACCATCTATTTTGCTGTAATAGAACAAAATCATCCATCAATGTCCCCAGTCCATCCCCCTTTTTCATTTTTGTGTGAGTGAATTTATTCTGGACGTTGCTTTCAAATTACATGTGTCAGTTTGATGAGCTTCTGCCTTCCTGTGTTGTTCCAAGATTTATGTGGGAGAGCTTAAAGAAGAGTCTGATGGAGAAAGGGGCATTTTGCTGGATCGGCATAAGACGGAAGATAATGCTGTTGTGCCTGAGGCTGTCCTCGGACACCAGCGGATGTTAGCAGGGAAAGGGCGGCTGTCATGTTTCATTTCTCTCCACCTTATGTGTGTTTTATCTACAAGCTACTGTTTTATTGTGCTTTGTCTTAAACATACCCAAAATACTTAACCCCAGAGGTTAGCCAGCTTATAGTGGGCTTGAGGCGAAACAAGCAGACATGCAAAGTTCCAGTTGAAAGAGATTCACCTTTTTGCAGTGAATTCCACTGAGACCTTAGGACTTTCCTTGGCTTTTTTTCTCTTTCCCATTTGAACTGCTTGAGGCATTAGAAGAAAAGAGCACAGAGGAAATTATAAGTGTTTCCAAAACTGCTCAGAGGTATTCAAATTCACAATTCACAGCAAGTTGTCGAAGAATTGGTTTTTAAGATGTATCATTATAAAAGTGCTAGAAATGTCAGGCCCCGTCTAAAAGTGAGAGAGTAGTGAATGTGCTCCTAAATTCATTCCTGTAAATCTCTTACTTCCTTGGATTTATTCCCCATCTTCAACAAAATTGTCTCTCTGGAAGTCAATTCGCTTACGTGCATTGAAATTAAAACTGGAAGCTTGGGTCATCTTCCTACACCTTGAAGAATTTCATGGAAGGACAGGAGTGTTTTGAGGTCTGTCCTTGGGCTTCCTGCAATTAGCAAGTGCTGAGTAAATGTTTGTTCCAGAATATAAGTGTAGAAATACCTGTAATTAATACTTTCAGGTGGTTTCTGTTGAAATGCAGTTAAGTAAGTGCCGGGAGGCTGCCTATGGGTGGGCCTCTCATTCGTGTCGTGTCTCAGAAGTTTTAATAAGCCGGGGAGTCTGGTCTGAGAGGCAGGCGTCAAACCCACTTCCAGAGCTCACTATATGAACATGGGTGTTGGTGACATCAGCACACGCAGGATCAATGTTGGGGGATCAATGTTGTCAGATTGGGGACGGAGGTTGGTTTCTGTCCAGTGTTGACATCAATGTATTAGACATCTTCTTTTGATAGATTTAGTTCCTCCCTTGATGGAAATGCTTGAGAACTCTGCAGTATTTCCTCCCAGTCTATGTAATAATTGAATAGAAGTCCTCCAATGAACCCGTTCCTCTCCCATTGCCAAGGTCATGTGAGAGGCAGGAGATTGTCTTCTGAAGTGTCCCACAGTGAGCCTTCTGACAGTGTCAACAACCAGCCCCGCACCTGACCCCTCCGTTCTAACAGCCAGGCGGCTAGTTTTCTGCTGTCCACGAGTTCACTGTCTGACACTTAAGAAATCTGAGCCACATACTAGTTGGTCATGGCTGCTGAGAGCTCTGGCCCAGTACTGGACTTCGGGGTCAGGTCTGCCCCATCGCCTTCCCTTAGGCATCCGGGTAGACACCGAGACACTAGCAGACGTTCATGTGTCTCTGAAGAAACTTGAGATTTTGAACCTTAGGAACAAGACCCTGTTACAAAAGGACTAGGACCTTCCACAGGACCTCCCTCTGAGGTGCCTCTGAGGATTCTGGTGCCCAAACACGATTTTTGCAGCTATGTAACAAAGTCCCTAGGCACCTTTTGGGTGGTGTTTACACCTGCACTGTGGTCTTGTGATCTGGCTGCCTGAGCAGGGGACACTGCTTAGCTGACCTGTCTCTGTTTAGCATGAGTCATGGCTAGTTGGTCAGCCACCTTAGGTATCTCAGAGGCCGGGAACTGACTCATTCAGAAGACATGTGGCTCATGACCTGCACTGCCTCACGGAAGGTCTGCCTGTCCTAATTTGATCTCCAACCACCTCTCTGTGTCTCCACGAGATGATCTGCCAAAAGCTGCTTTGAGCACTGCAGAAAGATGATTTTAGAATCTGTTTCCTCATTTTCCCTCACCCACCCTTCCCCAAACCAGCTTCTGGGTGGGGCTCAAATTAAGAAAGCATCATCTGTGTCAACCACTTAAAATGAAAAATAAGCTTTAGAAACAACTCCTTACAATTAAAATCAAGTTTTATCCATAATTGGGGTAACAGAAAATTGAGGAAATCAGATCAATAAAAGGAAGAAAATAGAAATGACTATGCTCTAACCATGTAAAAACAAATATTGTTGACATTCAGTAGATGGTTTTTAGATTTTTTTCTCTGCATGTATGTATTTACCCATGTATGTACATGTGCATGTTTAATTCCATTTGTGCTTTGCAAAATTGGAATGCACTTCTATATTCTGCCTTTTTTTTTTTTTTTTTTGCACTAATTAGGAGGGTTCTGCATGAACATTTTCAATATTCTTCCATGACATCACTTTTACTGGCCACATCTGAAAGTGGCCGCACTAGGGATCATTGGCCTAGCCACTGACTTTCAGGCATTTCAGTTGTTTCAGGTTTTCTTTGATGCAGTGGCTTATACCGACAGCTCGATCACGAATCCCTCAGCCTGGGGTCGTTGCACATATCTGGTTCCTTTAGAGTGAACCCCCAAGGGAGAGCTGTGGGCACGATGGTCTGCGCATTCTCAGACTTCCAGAACCACCTCATCCACTGGCCACAGCAAGGGTGCAGGAGGGCGTGCGTTTCCCTGGGTCCTTGCCATTCATTGCGCCATCTGTGATTCCTGTGCCATCTTTCAGCAGATGAAAAGTGGCCTCTCATTGTTTTGCGCTTGTTCAGTCGCTAATGGTGTCAAGCATTTATTTTTCATGTGTTTTGGACACTGTCATCAAGCCCTTGTCAACTGTCTCTTCTTTGCCAAACTTCTAATGCACGACACAAGCGCAGCTTTAATTAAGCTTGTTCGCATTCCTAAGCCCTATAAAGCTTTCACAAAACAGAGGACTGTAAAGCCCAGGGTTTTTTCTTAATACCACTTATCTCCTCTAAGCGAGGAAGGAAAGATTCAAGAACCAAAGACGAATGGACAAGTCCCCAACCAGCGCACGCCTCTCAGCCAGTAGAGGTAGCTGTTGTACCAACTAGGTCCCCCGGCCTTATCTGGGAACTCAGCCTTTAAGATAGGAAATAAATCAGTGCATGCAGTATTTTTAACAACAGTATTTATTTAAAAAAAAAAAAAAAAAAACTCATGATTTTGTGGTTTTAAAAAACTGCTTATTTTGTGCCCTCTTATGTTTGAATATAAAGCTCTCTGAATATTAGTAAGAGCCACTATATAAAATTTATTATTAATCATCTATTTTTAGGCATGAAGCTTTGCTGTATTATGTTTTAGCAGCAGAAACTGGAATTGAAGTGTCACAGACAAATTTAGCACACATCTGCGAGGAAAAGCCGGTAAGTAAATGGATTCTTCTCCAAGCAGAAGCTCTGAGGTTAAAGATAATGAATTGAGCTTTACCAAGGCAAAATTAGTCACTTGGCCAAAATATTAATGAATTAACTTTCTCTCTCCTTTACCTCTTAGGACCTGGCCAGGAGATACTTGGGTGTTAATTGTGTTTGGAGATACTATAATTTCTCTGTTTTTCAAATCGATGCTCCTTCATTTGGTATGTATAGAAAAATGGGTGCTAAACTGAAGCATTAGAGGCTTTTAGTCTTTAGTAACAGGGAACATCTAACAGCTTGGTGTGAAGTGTGATATTTCTAAACAATTAGGAAAGAAAGTGAAAAATCTCTGCTATTAAGGTCCGGGCTCACCTGCTCTTAGCGCAGTACTAGAACCCACCATAGCTCCCAAACAAGAGAATGCGGAAGAGATCCTACCAGAAATGGACGCCCTGGCCTGTGGTTTGCTTTTTGCCCTCGGATGTGTTTCCAAGCCCTGCGCTCTGCTCTGCTGTCTGTGGGAGGAGGCCGACCACCAGGAACACAGTGACAGGCTCCTTTCCCAGGGGCTTCTGATGAGTACGGCCAGCGGCAGGCACCGGAGGAAGCCTGCAGGGTGGAGGAGGGAGAAGCCCAACCCTCTCTTCCCATCTCTCTGTTTTGGACCAGTTTTCTTGCAGTAGCCACATGTTCTGTGGTTCCAGCCCCTGCCTGGTAACTCCATCCTCGCTGGTCCAGCTCCCAGGGGACTAGGAGGCTCTGGGAACCTTGCAGCCACACCCAGGCCCCCAGCCTGGGGGTGATAGGACTTCCTCCAAGCTGACCTCTGGTAGCCCCCCGCTGTTTCTCACTTGCCTTGAAAGCAGCCCTTCCAATATCCAGGCATCCACTTTCCCAGGATAAAATCCCTCTTTTGAGCTACCCACGGTGGATTCTGGATTTTCTGATTGGATATTGACTGAGGCCTACACTCTTAAATGTGCTTCCTCAAAGTAAACATGAAACAGCCAGCTGAAGCAAAGCAAAGAGCTCAAGAGACATCAAACACAGCAGCAGAATTTCAGATGTGAATAGAGGGCCAAGGAGAACCTTGGGCGCTGGTTTGCTGTCAGAGTCTCAAAAAGACCGGCTCCGGGGAGCTACCTGGAGAACGGAAAGTGTCTAGAGATGGGTGCTCAGGGAAAAAACCCTTTTTGTTTTTTCCTGACACAGCAAGGAAACCTAAAAATGTTCTCCGTGCAAGTTTTAATAGGAAACACTGTTGAGCGAATGGACCGGTGATTGACAATGTTGGCCTAAAAGAAAACTGCTTGACACGTGGCTGTGCTTTGTGTTCTGCAGCATATTTGAAAATGGGAGACCTGTACTACTATGGCCACCAAAACCAGTCACGAGACCTCGAGTTGTCTGTGCAGATGTACGTCCAGGCTGCGCTGGAGGGAGACTCCCAGGTAAACAACCACGAAGCCTGCTCTCCAGGCCCGAGACACAGCAGTCTTCTCTGTGTAATTAGGCGGCACGATTCATTGTTCATCCATGTTCACACATCCTTCAGACGACTCCATGAGAACATGGGGAACCTTGATTAAGCGCCTGCTGTGTTCCCCAAGCAATCCTACGGAGCTGGAGATTTCATAACTCTGTCATAGTCAGAGTGAATTGTTCCAGGTCAAATAACAAAACAGCCAGAGCCTAAACCTGGGTCTCTGGCTCCAGTCCTGAGGGGTTTTCTACTGAATTCTGTCAAAATGACTCACACCTAGAATCTCAGGGATCTGGAAGAGTGGCCATGCTAAGAAGTGGTTTGCATGTGGGGCTGAGCTCAAGACTTTGACAGGACTTTTCCTCAATGACTTTTTTGAAACTTCTTATTTTAAAATAACTTTAGGCTTAGAGAAAAGTTGCCAAAAAGATCCAGAGAGCTCCCGTATGCACCACCCCGCTTCTTTCAAGGTGGACATCCTGCATGACCACAATGCCCCACGGTCCACATCCTTTCCCACCTTCAGCCTTTATTTGGATTTCTCTTTTGTGCACTGATCCCCTTCCCTGTTCCGGGATTCAGTGCAGGATCCCACATCGCATCTAGTCACTTTTCCTTCCAGTCTTCTCCATTCCGTGACAGTTTCTCATCTTTCCTTCTCAATCAAGTGGTTGGACATCTTGTGATCTGTCCCTTGATTTGGGTCTGTCACCTGTTTTCTCGTGAACAGACTGAGGTTGAGTATTTGGGGCAGGAATAGTACCGACATCGCGGGTCCTTGGCGCGTCACGTGGGGGCCGCTTGGTGCCAGTGGGTCTCACCATGGTCAGGTTAATCGTCTCGTCTGTGGTTTCTGTTAGGTTTCAATGTTAAGTTAACAGTGTTCCATTTCTCATTTTTCAATATCTTGGGGAGATAGTTTGAGACTATGCAGATATCCTACTTGTCCTCAATATTTTGCCCATGAATTTTAATAGCTGGTGCCTGCAACCGTTATTAGAATTAATGGTAGTTCTCTACCTCCCTCGTTCCCTCTCAATATGCTAACTGGAATCTCCTGTGAGGATCAGGGCTGGTTTTTTGCAGTAGAAACTGGAATCGTTGCTACCTGCTTCTACTGAAGTCTGACTGTGCTCTGGAATCTGATCACAGAGAAAAGTTGGAAACTCTCCCTTACCTCAGCCTCCTCACCCTTTCTGTTTCTTAGTAGAGATATTACCTCGGAGCGGTTGGCCCTCAGGGTTAGGATCCCACATTCCTCCACTGGCAGCTGCTTGTCTATGGCGAGTCACTAAATCTCTGAGTCTGCATGTTCTCATTGGTCGACTGGGACTATCATAGCGTCCCCCTAAGGAGATGCGAGGATGAAGTGAGGTGTTTGGCATCCAGCTCTGAGCCCCCACGCCCAGCACTCACTGAGCATGATCTGAAGTAGAAGTTTCTGCCACGGGGATTTATGTAGAAGCAAACTCCCTTGGAGGACGTCTGTCGTCATTTAAAATCAGGCCTGGATAATTTGGTTTTCATTTTGATGGACAGTGATACAAAAACAATAGGGCTAATGTTAAAAGGAAAAAACATCAAAGGTCCTTAGTTACTTTTCCTCCTTCGTGTCCTCGTGTGGCTTCTGGTCCCTGCTCACTGGCGCATGCACCCGCAAGGTGACCTCTAGTGTGTCCAGCAGCCTGGATCGGCCTTATCACTAGTTGTAGCACCTTGTGGTTTCTGGGTCTCTTTCCTCGCGGCTCTCAGTGGCTGCATATTCCGCTGAGCTGATGGCGGGTCCTTTCTTAGGTGTTCCCTGTGGTTGGGTGCCGCTTCTCTCAATTGCTAACTTGTCCTCTCATTCAGGGTGTCTATCCAGTCCCGTCTTGTCTGAGGCGATGCTTAGTGGTGGGGCCCCAGGGTGAAAACCACCTCCTGCCTTCGCGGGGCTCAGAGTCTACCCAGGAAGGCGTGGGGGCTGCTTGCCAGGGGGCGGCGACCACGGCCAGTGCTGCATGAGCACTTTCCTGTCTCCATCTTTTCACTTGAATAATTGAGTTATGTTCTGAACGACGGCAGCGTTACTGAGACAAACGGTCTCAGTGGTTTTAAGGCTCCCTGATAGCGCACGGCCTATCTGCTTTCTGAAGAGGTTTTCTGATGGATGCCTCACCAAGGCCCAGCCACGTGCAGGAGGGGGACTGAAATCCTGTTGGCACTGGATGATTGAGTTTTGCAAATGGAAGAACTGCAAATTCATGTGACGTTGTCATTTTAAATTGCATTTATTTAATTACTAGTGAGGACGAGCACCTTCACCTGTTCTTGCTGAGCATCATTTAATCTTCACATTTTATGGGAATTCTCTATTCTTATTCTTTATCTCCTAGAGTTTTCATACTTTTTTTTTTCAAGCCATAATTAGTTCTTTATTTATTTGCCTAGTAGATAATGAACCTTAAAGCTATTACCTTGAGTACAAATATTCCCCAGACTATTTTACCACTTATTTTCATAATATTTTCCACTGATTAGAAGAACCTTTAAAATGTTGCCAAAGCATTTTTCTTCTAATTCCTCAAGTTTTAAGAGTATCTTCTTTTAAAAGAGAATAGAATATTCTGTCTTTTGCTGCTGCTGCTGCTGTGTGTGCGTCTTAAAGATACTTAACATTTAAATCCATTTAGAGGTTATTTAACAGCATGGTGGAGGTTAGAGGATCTGGACCTCCCCATCTGCTTATATTTGAATCTCAGCTCTGTCACTTTCCAGCTGTGTGACCAAGGGCAAGTTCTTTAACCTCTCTGTGCCTCCGTTCCCAACCTGTAAAACAGAGGATGGTAGGACCCATCTCGATTTGTTGTTATGAGGATTAAGTGACCGTGTACAGAAGAGAAGGATGCATCCCGTACAGTACGCACTCGGAAAATGTTAGCTAGTTTATGTTTTCCACGATGACCGTGTAGGGTGCTCTCAGGAGTCCTGGTTGTACGACCCGGCAGATAGTGGTTTTCATTTAGCTCTGGTTAGTGGCAGCTGAAGGGCACGTCACAGGGAATATGTGAGCCATTAAAACGTGACCATGGAGTCTTTGAAGGGTGACAGTCCAGCTCCATTTGAAAAGCTCCCAGTGGTGAGCACCAGCTCACGTTTTGCTGGCTTTGTGGTCTAGCCGCACGCTCAGCTCATGACGGCCCGTGACCTTCCTCCAACTAGCTCCACACCGTCTGTGCGGAGCATCTCCACCAACTGGCTCCTGAGCCCAGATCTGCACGGTCCAACGAGGCAGGGCCCGCCTCGGAGGGTCAAGAATAAGGTAGAGAAGGAAGAGGCCGGAAAGTGTCCGCGGGGGAGGTCTGTGCCGACAGAAATCGCGAAAGGCTTTCCACGCTGTCCCGGGAGAGCTGAGGGAGGTGCCGTTTGTGACTTTATGCCTGAGAGAGACGCTTGACATTAGAATGTCAGTCACAGGTTGTGCTCAGCCACAGAAATACCTTGTCAGATTCCTGACAGGCTGATGGTGATCAAGGGCATGGTCCGTGATGGACATCACCTCCTACGCGGTTCTCTGGTTTTGTTGGTGATCCAAGGGCACGTTTTGCAGCGAGTTCTGTTTTGACAGCGTGAACAGGAAAGGACAGACCTCCCGGTTGACTGGCTGCTGAGCAGATGGGACGCAGCATCCTTTGAAAGCCTCCCGGTTCTCCTGCAAATAAATTTCTGAGATGCATATATTTGGGGAAACAATTCATCAATGAAGATGACTAAACCATCTGGCTATGGGGCTGCAAAAAAAAATACGTAGAGGTTGTAAAAGTTTACACGCCGCTGAAGGGCGTGTGTCTGGGTTTTATTAGGAGGAACTGATGAGCTGGTTTTGCCTTATCTTTAGGGATTTTTTAACCTGGCCCTGCTAATTGAAGAAGGTGCTATCATCCCACACCATATTTTGGATTTCCTGGAAATTGACCCATCGATCCATTCTAGTAACATCTCCATTCTCCGGGAACTGTACGAACGGTGAGTTCAGAGATGCTCTATACCAGGGGACTGGGGACCCGAGGAGCTGGTAGCTGTTTCTTGGCTCGTTTACTTTGCCCTTACTTTGTGATGTCAATTGTTGGAGAACAGGTCAAGGATTTGCTTCTAATGGAGAACATGTAGCCAAAGCCACACATGCTCCTTTTCTAGTATCTGAGGCTCATGATATAGAATGTGCTTGATCTGAAGTTCAAGTGCTGACCAAGATTTTCCATGACAGTAGGAAAAAAAAAAAAAAAACCAGCACCTGATTAGCCCACACTTTTCTAAAAGATAGGGAGGCATTCGGGCATCTGGACTTTGGACTGACACTCAGACAGAAATGCTGTCCTGATAGGCCCCGTGCTCAGGGTCCTCCTTAATAACGAAGGGCGCCAGCGACCTTCTCCTCAGCGTCCTGCTAGGATCTCAGAACTCCAGGTCAGGCGCAGGACACTCGAAGAGCCCTTGTTTCCACGTCCCTCACCGCAAGTGCGCTCACGTGTGCAAAAGCAGAAGAGCGTAGGTCTGAGGCTCTGGAAAGGCCAGGCATAGTTGCACCGCCCAAGCGGCAGACCTGACAGGATGCCTGGCTCTGTCGGCAGGTGCTGGAGCCACAGCAACGAGGACTCCTTCAGCCCCTGCTCCCTGGCCTGGCTGTACCTCCACCTGCGGCTTATCTGGGGCGCTGTCCTGCACTCTGCCCTGGTAGGTCCCGTCCCCGCAGCCCTGCCCTCTGGCCCCTGCCTTTGTCAGTCACCTGACACGTGCTTCCGGTATCTGCAGATCTACTTTCTGGGAACCTTCCTGCTGTCCGTGCTGATTGCGGGGACGGTGCAGCGTTTCCAGTATGTCTCAGGTAAAGCCTTGCAAAAGCCACGGTGGATGGGAAGGTGGGGACCACGTCCCCGGGAGGCGCACCCCCTCCCCGGGCCCTTCTTCAGCTTGGGCAGGCACAGCACGGCCCCCCAGGTGGCTGCCAGGAGGCCACAGACTATTCGATTTTCCAAACTAAGGATTAAAAAAAAAAAAAAAAAAAAAACTAAAAAAATTGAACTAAAATATCTTCTCCTATTGAAAATACACCATCTAGCAAAATTCTACCTCTGAAAACCCAGCTCACAAGCCCCCGCAGCATTAAGCCTTCCCTCTTGTCCCAGGGCAACAAGCAAAGGTGATAGGAGACAGGTAAAAGCTCACAACGAACAGACTTCCCCGGCCACGTGGCCGCAGAGGGAGGGACCAAGGAGGAGTTCATCTAGCTTCGTTTCTGCTCATCACTGTTACTTTTCTGAGCTAATAACAAGGTGCTAATACAGTCACTTCTATTTGGGTTTAAAGTCCAGACTTGGCTACTCATTAGCTGTGTGACTTCTGGCAAGTTACCTAACCTTCCTGATCTCCCAGTTTTTCATCCAGCAAATGAGATTCTAATACTAACTACATCCCAGAGATAGAAAATGGGGAAAAAAAAAAAAAAAGAAGAGTGAAGTGACAGAATACCCTAACGGCAATAAAAAGGAGAAATTTTAAAAATTATAATAAAATATCATCCATTTCCATATGTAAAACTCTAGCCTAGTGCTTCTGAATGTTAATGTATGCAGGAATCCTGCAGGAATAATATTAAATGCAGATTCCGATGCCGTGGGCGTGGGGAGAGCCTGACTGCACGAGGCTGGTAGAAAGACAACTGTAGTTAAAAGCTTGCTCCCACGTTTCTCTGGCCCCCTCTGGATACACTGGCTGCTCTTTTGCTCCCTGTCACACTGTAGGCTGAGTCGGGGGAGGCCTCAGCCCGTCCTTCCGGGCAGCTCAGGCCTAGTAGCTGCGCAGACCCACAGACATCTCTTGGTGGGAAAGTACAGCTTCCCGCCATCTTGGATGGCAGCGAAGGACATCATAACTCACCAAGACCAAGAGCGACACTTACAAATGGCTAGATTAGGGTGAGACGAGGCACTGGCACCGTGATCTGTGTGGCAGACAATGAAAAGCGAAAGGAACAGGCTCCCCTGCCTTCCTTGGTGGGAAGGGGGCTGCTGTTCTGGAATCATCTCCCTGCTGTCCCTGAGGAGGTCACAGGGAGCCAGCACAGGCCCTTCCAGGTTGGCTGCCTAGTTCATAAATCTCCCTCATGCAAATCCCCGCTCCCTGCTTTTGTCACCAGGTAGAACGCATTTATTCTGCCTCTTGTCTGTTTTCCCTTTCAAATTATCTTTGTCATTTTTACTCCATGGAAATATCGTACTGATGATTACGAAGGCGGCTCCGTCGGAGGAGCTGAAACCGTCTTTATGATTCCGTGCCAGCTGGTAGCCATGAAAATTCATGGGCAGGTGGAATTGCTGTTATCAGAAGCCGGCTCCTCTCCCCGTTTCACGTCTTCATTACCAGTCCCTCCACGCTCGGGTCTCCTGTCGCTAACTCCTGGCCCTTCCAGGGTCTTCTTGCTTCTTTCCCACATGTTCCGTGTTTTCAAACTTTTTTGTTTGCTTCTTCCAGCACTTGCTTCCTTCCCTCTGGACCAACCTAAAGAAGGTCAAGTCTGGATAAGATCTTGAAAATAATTTCACTCTTTGCCCTTCATTTTACAGACAAGGGAACTGAGGCCAGAGAGGTAAAGTAGCTTCCCAAAGACCGAATAAAGGCGAGAGGAATGTAGGGCTGCAGATCGGCCAACGATTTTTCAGAATCAGGCTCATTTAAAACAGAGGTTGTCAACGGTCTCGAGCCCCTTACTCCTCACATGAGGAGTATTCTAGAACACCTTCTACCTTGAAGTGAAATTCATGATAATTAACCTACAGACACTCACACTTTTTAAAAACCCATAGAACGTATAACGGGAATATAAAGAAATCAAAAGGAACAAATGATAATAACATAACCTTTCCCATAAGTAAACTCTAGCCCAGTGCGTCTTGATGTCATGTGCCCGGGAATCGCACATGGGTTGTATTAAAGGCGGTTCTGATTAGGGGCCTGGGGACAGCTCTGACATCGGGCGTTTCTAACCAGCTCTGGGGCGATGCCCACGTGGCTGTTCCACAGACTGGACTTTGACCAGTAAGGGCAGAATTCAAAGAAAAAAGTCTCACATTTACAGAATGTGCCCCCCCGGGGCACCTGCGGCCCTGACGGCAGTTGTGTCAAGAGTTCGGGCACGTCCTACACGACTGCCGTGACTTTCCAAGTTCCCGTGCGAAGTGCAGACGTGTCAGTCATTGTGAAATAGGAAGGTTCTTCATCAGCACAGCAGAGCAGCTGATCTTGGGGGAGATGGCAGGTGACAGAGACCCAGAGCAGGAAGGTTGGGCTGACAGGGGCCAAAGCTGCCTCTCCAGGGAGCTGATGGCACCCAAGGCCCCCGACCTGCCCCACGGGAAGGGAAGGGCAGCATGGGGGCTGACCACAGCTGCAGGGGCAAGCACAGCGCTGAACCTGGGCACCAGCCACAGGAGGAGGGCTGGGGACTGCTGAGGACTGCAGCCAGAGGGGCCGTCCTTGTCACAACTGGCATTTTTTCCAGTCAGTTGTTTTTAAAAATCAAGGATCTATCAGCAAGGCTTGTCCCCGTGGCCGACTGTCCCTTCTACCTGCGTTCCGCTCAGACTCCCTTCATTTTCCTCCTGAGCGTGCCAGCTCTGGGATATGGGACCCATCACAGCCTTTGTCCCATGGAACTGTCCCACATTCAGAAGGCTGCAGTGCAGGACAGCAGTTAGCACTGGTGCTGTGAGGGTCAGGCTGAAGTTCTGAGCCAGAGAGGGGTCCTCTAGGAGCCTCAGTGTCCTCTTCTGTCAAACAGCCGACATGGTAGTAGTACACCTGTGACCTGTCGTAGGTGAGAGAACCAAGTGTGAAAATGTGGTACACAGCTGGTGGCCCCCAGAGGTTAATGCCTTCCAGGGTATTTTACCTATGATGGAAGCTGAACCAGGTAGTGCCTGCACTTCAGTAGCTTGGTTTGCCTCAGTAGCAGACCATTACCAGAGTCGCATGCTTTTCTGGGCTAGGTGACTCCTTCTAAAACATAGTGTTCTTTTTTCAAAGCATTGAAACCAAGGCTTTGGCTAATCCACCAAAAGCAGCGAGACAGCACTCCACAAACACTGCACATCTCCTCTTGCTTGCACGGGAGCATGCCGGTGGCTAACTGCCATGCCCCAGGAACGCTCTCCTTCCTGAGGCTAAGTCCTCATGGAGTACTGTGAAGGTCCTTGGGATTTGGACAGCCCTAGGAGCTCTTGATTGTCACTGGCCTAAGAACAGAACACACATGGCCCCAGGCCTACTCTGTCCCTCCAGGTCCCTGAATATGCTGCGTCTGGGTCACCGGGCAGCTCCGGTCCTGGCTGAAGTTTGGCGCCATCAGCCTTTGCTCTGAGTCTCCTGTTGTTGCTGTGGTGCAGCCACAGACGGGCCCAGCCCCTTTCCAGACTCCAGAAAGCTCTTTGCCCTGCCCACTGCCTCTCAAAAGCACTCTCCCTCTCCCTCCCTGTCAAGGACGCCAAGCATAATTGCCCTAATGGAGCAGACTTTAAAAAACAAAAAAATCCCCAAGTAAAGTGTGTCTGGAGCCTGGTTCACCTCTGCCCACCCGAACCTCCCCTCAAGCAAAAGACCTGGAGCCCAGCCTGCTGGCTGCTGGAAGGAAGGCGAAGGGAAGGACAGAGGGAGAAAATAGAAACCACCTTTCAAAGCAGACTCCTGCCTCCATAAGGGTATTGAGCGTCCCATCCAAAAATCCAGAATCTGAAAGGCTCCGGAATCTGAAACTTCTTGAGTGCTAACACAACACCACACGTGCAAAATTCCACATCTGCCTCGTGATGGGTCGCAGTCAAAACGCAGGCACCCTGAAAGTTCTGCGTACGATGACCTTTAGGCTACGTGTCCATGAACGTAAATAAACTTCATGCTTAGATTGAGTGCCGTCCTAAGATATCTCATTATGTATATGCAAGTATTCCAAAATCCAAAAACGCCTTCAATCTGAAACACTTCCATTTTTGAGCATTTCTGATAAGGGATACTTAATCTGTAATATCAGCACAAACTTTATGTCTAAATAAAATACACAGTGAAGAGCAGGATCTGCAGATCCAGCAACTCCAGGTACCACCAGGAGCCCAAGGCCAGACCAGCCCAGTCAGTGTCTTCCTCAAGAAAGCCAGTTCCTCCTTTCAGGCCAAGTCGGTAGCCTGCTGTTCTCCTAGAAAGAGTTCAGATGAGCCAGGTGCACACGCCTGTAATCCCAGTGGCTTGGGAGGCTGAGGCAGGAGATTGGCCAGTTCAAAGTCAGCCTCAGCAACTTAGCGAGAAACTGTCTCTAAATAAAAAATAAAAAGGGCTGGGGATGTGGCTCAGTGGTTAAGCACTCCTGGGTTCAATCCCCATACCAAAAAAAAAAAAAAAAAAAAGTAAGATGATATAAACCTTTCCCTAGTCTCTTCCTGTCTTCTAAATTTCTAGTCAACAAAATTTCTACTTAAAGTACAGTGAAATGTCACAACGTGGTGCTCAGGAGAAAAGCAGTAGCCTAGGTCGGGTAGACTTCATGGCGAGGTTCCATCCCAACACCTCCACTCAGAAGAAAGAAAGGTTTCAGTGACTTGAGTCTTACGCCCACACCAGGCCCTGCTGGGTCCACAGCCAGGTGACGCAGCCAGACCTTCATGGTGTAAGATTCCAGGTCCCTCCCTGCACCTCCTCGGGAACCTTCACCATCTCTGGGTCAACCCGCTGGTTTCCCCTGTCTTGTTCTTTCATGCCCACATCTGGTCAGCTGGCCCGCAGATGTGTTTCTGACCATGTTCCACACCAGGGGTCAGCAATCTTTTTTCCACAAAGGGTCAGGTAATAAACGTTTTTGGCTTTCGGGGGTGTCCCCATCACAGCTCAGCTCTGCCGCTAGAGCTCAGAAGAAGCCACCCCGGCTGGGTTTCTAATAAAACTTTCCCGTGGACACATTTACCTTTCATATATTTTTCCCATGTCACGAAATATTACTTTTCTTTGGATTTTTGTTCACCCGTTTAAAAATGTAAAAACCATTCTTAGATGGGAGCCATTCAAAGGCAGGCAGCGGCTGCCTTTGGCCACGGCTGCAGTGGTGCCAGCGCCTGATTATTCTCACTAATGTGCAGAAAATGGTCCCCCAGGCAGCCAGTCATCCACAAATCACTTCTATTTGGCTCTGGAATATACTCTGTAATTTTTTAAACAGCACGCTTATTTTCCTGGTTACCTTGATTCCAGTCCAGTAATAAAATTAGCACACATTCCAGGTGAGCAGAGACAAAGGGGCCACTTTGAAATTAGGACGGGCTGCGGGGGGCTTGCGTAGCTATTGCCAACCCCCACGTAGGGGAGCGAGCTCCCCAGTTCCACAATAACACACTTACTCTGGAAGCTCCAGCGTTTCCTTTGTGCTCTTACCAGGAGGTTCAAACGGTGGCCGGTGTTGATTAGGTTTTCCTCCAACATTTACACCTTGGCATTTCCTGTTTTAATCGGAAAACTGATTGCTGATTTCTCTTGTTACCATGGTGATTTAAACATTCCCTGGACTTAAAAATACTTGCTTTCTTGCCGCGTTAACTTCCTCAGAGATCATCAGACAGGTGGATCCTAGGGTCTGGGCACTAGCCCCTCATGCACAGGTGGGGAAACCAAGGCCCATGAGATTCAAGCACTTGAAATGGGAACGCCCACCCTTCCGTATCCGTGCTAAGGTCACCTATTATTAGCTAGTGGCAGATAAATGAGACTTGCCCAGACCAGGTCTCCTGACGGCAGCAAAATGATCTTTGTACCTCATCACCAGATCAGCCCCTACACACCAGCCAGAGGGAAGGCTGCAATGACTAGAAATGTCACCACATTTTACAACACCCTGGGGTCCCCTGCTACTGTCGTATTCTTTCAGGACATCTCTGGATCCACAGATTCTGTAGGTATTGGGAGGGGAGCCAGGGAGAAGCCCCTGCAGAAGTCCTGTACAGAGCCAGGGCCTGGAATAGCCTCGGGAGATGACCGTAGCTACTTGGGTGTGGAATTCTTGAAGGGTTTTATCTAGAAGTCAGATTGTCAGTATGTGGTGGCATCTTTTTTAAAATCTATACATTTCAGGGTGGACATTTGGGAAAATTTACAAGTGTTCCTACTTACTAAAAACTTCACAAGACTAAAAAATATTGCTGCGCTTAATTAATGTCACTGCTTAAAGGCAAGCTGTTGTGTGCTCTTGTCTCAGGCTACTGAGGTCTCAAAGAAAAAAGTGTAAGCATTCTAGAAACAAATGCACCAACTCTTTTCAGTCCTAGAAGCCAGGCACCTGAAACCCCGAAATCTTAATTGGCCCAGTGAGCCAGGTCCTGGTCGTAGTGGCTAACATGCCAGACACTGTTCTAAGCACTCTGTCAGCGTTGACTCATTCAACCCTTATAAGGACTCCAGGAGGTAGGGGTACTCTTATTTTCTCCATTTTGGGGAGGCAGTGGAGGATGGGTAACTTGTCCAAGATCACACAGCTGTTAAAGGGCAAAGCAGACAAGCCCCAGGGCCCAGTCTTAACGGGGACTCAGCACTTACCTAAGGCAGGGTTTATCGGCCCCAGCACTATTGACATTTGTGTTGGACGGCCTCTGTTCACTATCTGCTGGCCACATCACCCCACCCAGGGATATGACAACCAAAAATGTCTCCAGACACTGTCAGCTGTCCTCAGGGGGCAGAATCACTCCCATTCAGAAACTGCTGACATCAAGTTTAAAACCATAAGCTTCTCTAGGACTGGTAGAGGCCCAGCCTCCTTAGGATCGGCAGACCACTAAGCCACTAAACCCAGTCCTTATGCAACCCAAGCCTTACACACATGTATTTAAGTAAAGTGCTTTCAATCTGGCACACCATCCACATGGAATAAGAATGTGAGTAAAACAGCACTCCTTTCTAATTGCTTGCTATGGTTTATGACCTGCACATCAGCGTCATGGCGGGGGATATGGTCACAGCCCATGAAACATAGATCAGAAGGGATTTTGCCTGTAACTTCTGGCATAAATGCAGTACCTTAGAATCCCAGGCCATCAGAACCATCAAAGATCTTTGCACATCCTTTCCAACCTATCATTTTATAGAGGAGGACACCAAAGTCCTAAAAACCTAGATAATGACTCCAAAGTTGCCTTCTACTTGGTGTCAGGGGCCCAGGGCTAGAAACATCTCTCCAAGCTGGCTAGAGTCTGGGTGTGGTTGGGTGTCCCAAAAGCTCTGTTTTGAATATTCAGCCCTGTCCCACATGTGTCTCTACAGCCAGTGGTTCCCCTCCGGCACCAGCTCGGGCCCCCCCAGGCCCCACCTCATCCACTGCAACTCCAGCTGTGACTTCGACTGCAGACACCTCTGACCAGGACCAGTCCCCAGTCACTAATAACCCAGAGCCACGTGGGTGAACCATGCACTCCAGGTCTCTCCAGTTGAGCAATGATCCTTTCAACAGCTGGGATTGGGAGGCTAGGGCCAGAGCATTACCCTGATAAACACCTTAAAAATCTTGTCCACTGTATGCAGATTTTGCACTTGGTGTTATTTCTTAAAACTCAAATTATAAGGAAGTACCCAGAGCAGACAGTGGTTATACCAAAAATTCTCACAGAAATCCAAGACACATCTTGATCAGAGGGGCATCTGGGAAATTTCACTGGACTTCACAAACTTCTGTTCTCGTGATCGTGTGTTTGGGAGTCTCAGTCTTGCTGGTGACACATCTGGATTCTTAACACAGAGAGGCATTTTAAAAAGAGTCTCAGTCCTTTGTTCATTCCCTTTTATCAGAGAACAGAAAACCGACTCTTCCACGAAGGTAGATAATGTTTCAGTGCCCATGTTTGCCAGAGCCTGTGCCTCAAAACCCAATTTAATCTTTGACTTCCAAAACCCGGCGGTTATAAGGCTCCTTGAAAGAAGTAGTTTATGGCTGGAAGTGCAGAGAAGATAATGGCTTTGTAAATTGGTTTACATTTTTCTCCTTGAATTTTTCTAGGGTCATAGTGCTTCCAAATCATTTGATGACATTGTTGGATATCTTTTATGTTTCAGTTGCAATCCATAAAATAACATCCAGAAGATTCTTAGTATTTAAGTGTAGTCTTCTCCATGAATTACCCATTAGAATAGACTGGCCGCAATGGAATATGCAGAAACCAAGCCTTTAGCTCATAGTCTCATCCCCACCCCTGATGCCTGCCTGAGTCTGTATAGGGGTGATGTGTGCGTGTGCGTGTGTGTGTGTGTGTGTGTGTGTGTGTGTAAGAGGGCAAGGAAGAGCAGAGTGTTGTTGTACTGTACGCTGCTAAGGTAGTAAATAAATCAGTAATGCAATATTGTGGGTTCAAACTACTCTTTGCACTACTTTATTTACAGTAGTAAATAAAATTATTTTTATACAATCAACTCCTGGAAAGTGCTTTTTTTTTATAGTTTCTGTGGTTATCATACAAAGTGCATTCTCCTTAAGTAGGAAAAACAAAAGAAGAAGAAGAAGAAAGAAAAAGTCTTGCTCATGAGAGAGATTATTTCTGGTAACCCATTAACATTTGTGGATATAAAGGTGGCAGGAAACGCCTTTCCAGGAACCCTGAGCTCAGGGTCTGGCCCCGTGATGTTTACACAGTGTCACACATTGTTTGGGGGCCTCTGGCTGCTCTGAGGCTGGGCTTTATGTTAATGCTAGGTTCAGCCTGCCGTGGGCCCTCTTTGCAGTGTTTGTTGCTCATTTCACAAAGGTTGCCTGTCCGATTTGCGAAAGAGCTAGACTTTGGAGTCTAGCTGTCTTGGGTGCAAATTCTGGTTCTGAGTCTTTCTGATTCAGTAACCTTGGGCAATGATTACTCTCTGGGTCCTTGGGCTTCTCCTGCGGCTTAAGAGATCATGTACGTAAAGCCCCAGGGAGAGTACCCCGAACATGTTTGGTTATTATATTTGTTAGAGAAAGAAATCTTAGGGGCCAGACAGTGGACTCTTTGGTTTGCTCAGATCCTCTCTTCGAGGCAAAGACACCATTCCCAGCTGGGAACCTAGGTTGCTGACAGCTCACAGCTACACCCCTCACTGGACATCTCCCTGAGCTGTGGGACCCGGCAAGGTTAGGCCCTTGCCAGAGCAGCCGGCGGCCAATGGCCTGCTGATGGAGGTGGAGTTTTGCATCTCAGCACTATTGACATTTGAGATGAGTGGCTCTGTGTTGTAGGGGTTGTCGTGGTTTGTAGGGTGTTCAACAGCATCCTGTCCTTAACCCACTGGATGCCGGTAGCACATACTTCTCAGGCCCCTCATTCCTTCCCCCTTCCCCAGCTGTGACAGCCTGGAATGTCTGCAGACATTGGGAGTAAAATCATACCCTCTCCCTTCGTGAGAACGACTCATATAGGAAAACAGTCCCCTTTCCTCAATTGGGAACAACTCCAGAGCGCTACCTTATTGAATCCAGCTTCTCTCTGTGCCCAGTTCTACCCTTCTTACTTACAGGATTTTCCCATAGACCTCAAATCCAGCTCTGTACTTCCGTGTCCAAGAAATCCAAGTGTATTTGTTTGGTAGGGCTTCCAGAACAAACTGCTACTTCCTGAGTGGCTTCAACAATAGACATTTATTTTCTCACAGTTCTGGAGGCCAGAAGTCCAAGGTCCAGGTGTTGGCAGCATTGGTTCCTTCTAAGTCCTCTCTCCGGCTTGCAGATGGTCTTCTTCCAGTGTCTTCACATGGTCTTCCCTCTGTGTCTGGAGCCGAATCTCTTCTAAGGACAGCAGTCCTGTTGGGTTAGAGCCCAGGCATTTGACCTCATTTTACCTTAATCACCTCTTTAAAGACTCTATCTCCAGTAGGGTCACATTCTAAGGAACTGGGGGTTAGGCCTCCGACATGCGCATTTTGAGGGAGACGCAATGCGGCCTGTTAGGCCAGCCTAAAACAACAGGAGAGGATGGTTCCAGTTCTGAGGGAGGACTCAGGGGAGCCAGGCTGGCCTGCTCCTGCTGACCAAGCACTGGTCATCTCCACCCGAGGCTGGGAAATGCTGGCATAGCCCCAGAGCGAAACCACCTCAGGTGAAGCTGGAGGACAAATTGTCAGTTCAGGCCCCATCTTACACTTCCATTCTCTGGGAACCTCTCAAGATTGTATTTCCTGTGTCTAACTTACACCTTCTCCAATCTTGACTTTCCTCCTCTCCTAAAGTTCTAGACTCAGTTCCCACAAAGCTGATGTCCCAACTGGCTGGGATAAAAACCTGCACAGAAAACACAACATGGAGTAGGTGGAAAGACCAGGTACACAGGTGACATTCAGTGACTTCCCTATGGTCCCCTCCACTCGGTACATTCTTAAACCAGAGGGCCAGTCTGTTGTGAAACAAACCTAACCCATAGATGTGATTTTTTTTGGCTCAACTGATATTTTTTAAAGTTTTAGGTAGTTGCCAACATCTTAAAATTCATCATAAGGAGATTCTCCTTAAAAATGTGAAGATGTAATCCTGGTAACTCAGGAGGCTGAGGCAGGAGGATCTCAAGTTCAAAGCCAACCTCAGCAATGGTGAGGCACTAAGCACCTCAGTGAGACCCTGTCTCTAAATAAAATACAAAATAGGGCTGGTGATGTGGCTCAGTGGTTGAGTGCCCTTGGGTTCAATCTCTGGTACAAAAAAAAAAAAAAAAAAAAAGCAAAGATGTGAAAAACCTGGGCTTTTGCAAGAATTGGGTGAGGCTGAACAGATCTTTCTTTCCCTCTTGGATGGAGCCTGTGCTTTCTGGCTTGCCCCAGTCCCCACTACTCTCTGTTGCTTTCCACCTAGATCACTTCCCCTTATGCAAGCATTTGAGTTTACAATCCATGCTTTGGACTTCCTTCTCTTCATAGTTAATGACTTCATTTCAACAAGCTCAGAGAGATCTCCAGATTCAACTATTGCTTAATCCCTGCCAATCCTCTGCAAGCTAGAGAAGTGGTAATCTTCCTTTCTACTCTTTGGTAGAGGAAGATGCCAAACTGTGGGTCATTTTGAGTCTTGACAAAGTTTTCAACAAAGTTTCAGGACTAAAAACATCTGTTTAAAACAATCAATCCCAAGGTACAGTGTGCACATCTGAAATTCCAGTGACTTGGGAGAATGAAACAGGAGGATCACAAGTTTGAGACCTGCTTAAGGAATTTAGCAAGATGCTGTCTCAAAGTACAAAAGGACTAGAAAGGTACTCAGTGGTAAAGCAGTTCCCACTACCACAAAATGAAAATAAATAAATAAATAAAATAAACAATAGTGTTTTCCTACACCAGCAATAGCTTAATTATAAAATGCAATATTAAATGTAAATAAGACTTTGTTTATAATAGACAATTATAAAGTGTCTAGTAATTAAACAATGAACTCAGAGCTTTAGCAAGAAAATCTTAAAATTCTATTACAGTACATAGAGGATATATATAAAATAGTATACCATGTTCATAGATAGAATAATAACATACAAATCTGTTCATTTTCCTCAGAATTCTCCCATAAACTTAGGGGTATCCCAACCAAAGTTCTGAGGGACTGACAAAGTAATTTTTGAATTTGTATGAAACCATAGAAGTCCATTGATAGCTATGTAAAGTTTGAGGGCAAATGAGTAAAAGAATTGACCTACCACATATTGTTATAGTACAAAGTCATAGTAACAGAAACAGTGGGGTGGTCATGAAAGAATAGACAAAGATTAATGGAGAATATAGAATCTAGGAGCAGATGGAAATTTGGTACACAATAAAGTGGAATCACAAGTTAATTGGGGTAAGAATCGAATATTTAGTGGATAGTTAGCAAATTGACCAATTATATTTTGAAAATTAAGATTGAAATTCTATCTCTGGTTATAGATATAAAGGCCTACTGAATTAAAACTTCACTGTGATGGTAGAACTACAAGGCTAGTTGTAGAGCATCATGGGACCTTTAGCAACACCCCTGGCCCCTCTCTACTAAACACCAGTAGTGCCCCTTCAATTGTGACAACCAGAAAGATCTCCAGGCATTGCCAAATGTCCCCTGGAGGGGGGCTGGGGGAAGTGGAACTGCCCTGGTTAAGAACCCCAGCCCTGAATCGCACGTCAAATACATGAGAGAGTTAGTCAGTAATCAGGGTGTCACCAAACCCAGGTTTGGAGGTTCATTGAATAAAAAATCCAATATCTGAGAGACGAATGTTGGGGAGAAAAAAGGTTTTTTTGGGGGGATAAAGAGTGGAGAAGAGGGAGCTTTGCTCACAAATCAACTCAGGTCCAGAAGTTTGAAGGGTTACAGACAGAGGACGGGAATAACATGGAAGAGGGAGAGACTAACAAAGGGGAGGAAGATTCACGTCTTTCGCAGGAACTCAAGGGCCAGCTCTTGTCATTGCTGTCCTGGACGGTGTTTCTGGTCATGATGTCTGGCAGGTGCTTTGAGCCGTAAAGAGGGAGAGACCTGGCAAGTCTAGGTCAGGCTTACCTTACATTACAGATCAACACGTCTGCATGTGGTCACAAAGGTCAAGGCACCAAAGGAGACAGACACACGAGGAAGACAGAGAAGCCAAGTGTTTTCATTCCATGTCAGGCACCATCAGACGCCCCGATTGTCCCAGGAAGCATGGACAGAGAGTGGACCACAGACTCTCGTGCTTTTGGACTTCCACCATGACTTCAGCAGAGTGAGGAAGCCCTCATTTCCCTTCACTGAGCTGCTGAAACATTCTTTATAGAACGCAAAGCTCTCATGTCAGAAGATGGTGCCTGATGAACCAGCAGAGCACAATCTGGCGAGAAAAGATCAGATTCAATGAACTTACCTGGATTTGGTAATTAGAAAAATCCAAAAATGAGCCTTTAAAGATATGTAGTATTTTTGCAATGGACTAGATGTTTAGGTCTCCCCACCCCCATCCGTCTGTTGCCGCTCTAACCTCCAATGTGATGTGACTTAGAAGCAGGGCCTCTGGGAGGTAACTAGGGTTAGATGAGGTCAGGAGGGTGGAGCCTCATGAGGAGGTCAGTGGCCCTAGAAGAAGAGACACCCGAGGCCACCACAAGCTCACAAGATGGCAGCCACCTACAGTCCCAGAGACGGAACTTTAGAATAACACCTGCTTGCCAGCACCTTGACCTGGGACCTCCCAGCCTCCGCAACTATGAGAAGGACATTCCTGTTGTTTTGGAAACCCGGTCTTTGGTAGTTTGCTCTTATAGCCTGAGCAGGTAATATAGTTGTCTAAGAGTAACAGATTATTAAAAGGCACAGTGAATAAGAAAGTTAGAGTGACTTTATCAATAAGAGGCATGAAGATCAGTAGGTGAGGAAGAAAATGTATAGACAGTGTGAAAAATACTTGAAGCAAAACCCAACACAAATTAGAACAAAGAGACAAATCTGCAAGAAAGTTGGAGGCTTTAACACATTTCTCTCAGTAATAGAACTAACTAAAATTGGTAAGTACACAGAAAATCTGTATGACACAATCAACCCCCTTAACCAAATTAACATTTATGAAATACTGTGCCCCAAAATCATAAAATAAACACTCTTTTCAGAGGAACAAGGGTGTTCACCAAGGTAGACCATATCCTGAGCCATAAAGCAAGTCTCATTATGTTTTGAAATATAGAAATCTTACAGAATATATTATCTGACAACAATGAAAATCAATTAGAAATCAACAAAACTAAAACCACTATAATAGCTAGTAAACAAATAACTCATGGCTAAATAATCCATTGAAAAAAGAAGAAATCACACAGGGAAAGAAAAAATATTTTTAACTGTGTGATAATAAAAACAACATATCAACATTTGTCAGACTTTATAACATAAATGTTTACAACAAAGTTAGGCAGATCTCTAATCAGTGGTCTTATATGCCATAAGTAAAAAGGTCAAACTACACCTGAAGCAAAGCAAGAGAAAAGAAATAATAAAGAGAAGAAATCAGTGAAATTAAAACCAGAAAACAACAGAAAATCAATGAAACCAAAAATTGGTTCTTTAGAGGGAAAAATCAAAATTGATAAAATCCTTAGTAGAAAAGACACAAAATTACTAGTAGCAGGAATAAAAGGAAGACATTGTTACAAATCTTACAGACATTAAAAGAGTAATAAAAGAACATTATGGAAACTTGATGCCAATAATTTTGACAAATTAAATAAAATGGAAAATTCCTTGAAGCACATGAAATTACTAAAATTAAGAACAGATAATCTGAAAAGTCTATAGGTTTAAGGAAATTGGATTCATAATTAAAAACCTTTACTAAAAAGAAAATTATAAGACCAGATAGTTTCAGAATTGAATTCTATCAAACATTTCAGGAAAACATATTACTAATTTTCAGAAAAATAGAAGAAAATACTTATGAATTATAAGGCCAGAATTACCTAATTATCAAAATTGAACAAAATATTACATGAAAAGGAATCTCAACTTAGATCAATAATCCTCATAGACACAAAAATCCTTAACTAAATATTAGTAAATTGAGACAAGCAATTAACTGAAAAGATGAAACATTGTAATCAAGAAGAGTTTACCTCAGGAATCTAAAGTTATTTAACAATTAAAGTCAGTCAATATATATCATCATATTAACAGTCAAAAAAGAATAAAACATGTGGTCATCTCAATAAGTGCAGAAAAAGTCTTTGACAAAATCCATTATTCATTTGTGATAAAAACATACAATAAAGAAGAGAAGAGAATGTTCTCAGTCTGATAAAGGCTACAACTAAACATGTGGCTACATTATACTTGATGATGAAAGTCCGAATGGTTTCCCCCTAGGATTTGGAAATGTGTTAGTCAGTTTTATGTTACTGTGACAAAATACCTGAGGAAATCAATTTACATGGAGCAAAAGTTCATTTGGGCTCACAGTTTCAAAGGTTTCAGTTCATGGTCAGGTGGCCCTGTTGCTGTTGGACCTGTGGTGGCACACTCATCATGAAGGGCACCCTCGGTGGAGAAGGCCTGTCTACCTCATGGTAGCTGGAAAGCAGAGAGAGAGAAATGGGCCAGTGTCCCATTATGCCCTTCAAGTGCATGCTCCCAGTGACCTAGCTTCCTTCCACTGAGCTGCATCTCCTGATGGTTCCTCCATTTCGCAAAGAGCCAGAGACTGGTGATCAAGTCTACAATACTCGGCCTTTACAGGGACACTGAGAATTCAAACATAGCAGAATAAAGCAAGGATGTCTACTTTCACCAGTTTTACTCTGTATTATACTGGAAGTCCTGTGTAAATTTTTTTTTAAAAAAAATTTAAATCCTAAGGAATATTTTTTAAGTACCATAAAAAATTAAACAAGCTTATCAAGGTTGCAATTTCCAAAGTTAACATGTTTTGACCGATATGCTAGCAATAAATTATTAAAATGTAAAATGTTAAGTAAAAATATTTACAAGATGTCAGGAAATAAGAAAGATCTTCAATGAAAATATACGTCCACCTGTACACCTATGTTCATAGCAGCTTTCTTTGTAAAAAGTTCAAACTGGAAACAACGCAAATGTTCCTTAACAAAGAGGTGCACACATAAATTACAAATGATGCAATGGAATGCTACTAAGCAGTGAAAAGGAATTAACCATTGATACACATGTGCTGTGGTTTGGATGTGGTTTGTCCCCAGAGGTTCACTTGCTGAAGGCATAGTCTCCAGTGTGGTAGTGTTAGTTGGTGTAAACAGAAGGTGATTAGGTCATGGGGTCTCTGCCTTCAGAGGAGATTCACGTAGGTCTTGCCGGACTGGATTAGTTTTTGCCAGAAGAGGTTGTTCTAAGGGAGCCTTGCCCCGCTTGTGAATATCTTTTCACCCCGCTTGCTACTCTCCCAAGCACTCCTGCCACTGTGATGAGCCCTCACCAGAGCCAAGCCAATGCTGGTGCCGTACTCTTGAACCTCCAGAACTGTGAGCTAAATCAGCCTCTTTTCTGTAAAGTATCCAGCCTCAGGTATTTTGTTACATCAGCAGAAAACAGAATGATACATGGCTGTGGATATGGCTCGATGGCAGAGCATTTGTCTGGCATATGCAGGTCTCCGGGTTTTATTCCCCATATAGAAAGAAAGAAGGGAGGGAGGGAGGAAGGGGAAAGGAAGGAGAAAAAGTATAGAAAGAAAATGGACCAAGACAACACATAACATGGATGCGTGATTACAGCGAGTGAAGGACGCAGACAAGAGAAGAAGACATGTCGAATGAGCCCATTTAAGTAAGAGAAACCGCAAAGCAGTCTACAGCAAAAGAAAGCTGGCGGCGAGTGCCTGGGGCGGATTAAACGTGGGGCGGGGAGGCAGGGAGAGGATGCTTTTAGACTCCAGTAGTGACCCAGGGCCTCACTGGTGTCCGCGTGTGTCAGAACCCCATCAAATCGTGCTCTTTAAGCACACGCACTTCATAGAGGTCGATTATACCTCAGTGAAGATAGCAGGTCATTTGAATTTTCATATTCTTATGTGAGTTTACTCTGAATATAATGGTTTATAAAACTCCATGGCAGATAAAATGACATTGCAGTCACTTGAAAAGACCAACAAACACAGAAAGTTACACAAAAGCACAGTGTTGAACAAGATAAAATGAGGGGTGAGATCTGCAAACAGGAAAGCGGTGTATTTTGATTTTCCTTCCAATTCACATCCCTGTCCAACCTTTTCCCTCAGGGGAAAAGCCCTGGAGGTTATAACCAGAGAGCCTGAGAGACCAGACACTGGACTTCAGCAGCAGAATCTGGAGCTTGCCCCACTCGGCTGGAGGGAGTGGCTTTCCAACAAGGAACAGAGTGGAGGATCATCACAGGCTGCTCTGCAGTGGGTAGAGCTGGTACCATCCATTTCCAACAGCTGGAACTGCGGCTCAGAGAGTAAAATAGGGGAAGCAGAAGAGCCCACTCCTTCCAGCCTGCAGGATGGGCCAGGGCAAGAACGGAAAAAGAATTTAGAGGACTAAAGCAGATGCCAGGGCTTGTTTGTTACATCCTGTATGTCCAACATCCTGTATGTCCTTTTGAGACAAGTTCTTGTTAAGTTGCTGAGGCTGGCCTCTAACTTGTGATCCTCCTGCCTCAGCCTCCTCGGTTGCTGGGATTACAGGCATAGGCTATTGAGCCCAACTGTTTGTTTTTTTTTTTTAACATCCTCTTGATACCTTCTCACCACTCCCAGATCCCAGGAAGACTGATGCTTGAACTTAAATGCAGAGAAGTCCTGGGCATAAAGACATCTGTCCTCTTCATTGGAAGTTGCCAGACAGGCTGATTTTCCTGCAGAGGCCTGGGCTAAACATGTCCATGTATTGGAAATTTAATCTCCATTATTCATAATTAGCTGTATCTGGAGCTGGGAGGTGAAGGATTCTGAGAGAACAGGCATTTTCATAGGGAAGAAGCATCACACAAAAGCAATGAATTGGTTTATTGCATTGAACCAAACTGACTCTCAAATGCATTCCCCCCAAACCAACCCACAGATACCCAGGGAACCCAGGCTTAAAAGAAAAGCTTGATTGCAGACAAAATAAATACACGGCCAGCTGAGCACACGGGCACACACCTGCAATCCCAGTTTCAACTCTGGGAGAGCTAATGGCACAGATGCCAGGCAGAGAGCTAGCTGGCCAGTTCCTGTGTTGCAGTCGGCTTGATATTTTGGGTTTATAGTTGCATTCTTATTTTTTCCAAAAAAGTTGAAGCCTAGCTGAGCTTGGTGGTGCAGGATTGTAATCCCACTAGGGAAACTGAGGCAGGAGGATGGCAAGTTCAAGACCAGCCTCGGCAACATAACAAGACTCCATCTCAAAATTAAAAGTGAAAAAAGAGCCACAATAAATCAAAGGCATTCCTATATATCAGTGATGAATCCACTGAAAGAGTAATTAGGAAAACCACTCCATTTGCAAAAACCTCAGAAAAATAAAATGCTTGGGATTCAATCTAACAAAAGAAGTGAAAGACCTTTACAATGAAAACTACAGAATGCTAAAGAAAGAAATTAAAGAAGACCTTAGAAAATGGGGAGATCTCCCATGCTCTTGAATAGACAGAATTAACATTGTCAAAATGGCCTTACTACCAAAAGCATTATACAGATTTAATGCCATTCCTCTTAAAATCCCAATGAACTAGAAAAACCAATCATGAAATTCATTTGTAAAAATAAGTTTCATAGAACTAGAACTAGTTTCATAGAACTAGAAAGACCAATCATGAAATTCATTTGTAAAAATAAGAGACTCAGAATAGCTAAAGCAATCCTTAGCAAGAAGAGTGAAGCAGGAAGCATTACAAGACCAGACCTTAAACTGTACTGCAGAGCCTTAGTAACAAAAACAGCATGGTATTGGCACCAAAACAGACACGTAGACCAATGGTGCAGAATAGAAGACACAAAGACAAACCCACCTAAATACAGTTGTCTCATACTAAATGAAGGTGCAAAAACATTTATTGGAAAAACATAGCCTCATCAACAAATGGTGCTAGGAAAACTGGAAACCCATATATAGCAAAGTAAATTAAAGCCCTATATCTCACCCTATACTAAACTCAAAGTGGATCAAAGATTTACCCACTGGAACAGAGACCCAATAGAAGAAAAAACAGGATCAAATATTCATCATGTCAGCTTATGACCTGACTTCATTAACAAGATTCCTAAAGCACAAGAAGTAAAATCAAGAATCAATAAATGGGATGGAATCAAACTAAAAAGCTTCTTCACAAAAACAAAAAAATCAATCATGTGAAGAGAGAGCCTACAGATTGGGAGAAAATCTTCACGACAAGCACCTCAGATAGAGTATTAATATCCAGGATATATAAAGAATTCAAAGCACTTAACATCAAAAAACAAACCAATTAGTAAGTGGGCTAAAGAACTGAACAGACATTTCACAGAAGAAGAAATACAATCGATCAACAAACTTGTGAAAAAATGTTCATCATCTCTAGTGATTAGAGAAATACACATCAAAATTACTCTGAGATTCCATCTAACTACAGTCAGAATGGCAACTATCTAGAACACAAACAACAATGAATGTTGGTGAGGATGTGGGGAAAAGGTACACTCACACATTGCTGGTGGGACTGCAAATGGGTGCAACCACTATGGAAAGCAGTATGGAGATTCCTCAGAAAACTAGGAATGGAACCACCATTTGACCACCAAACTACCCTACTCCTCCGTTTATACCCAAAGGACTTAAAATCAGCATAGTACGGTGATGCGGTCACATCAATGTTTATGGTAGCTCAATTCACAACAGCTAAATTATGGAAGCCATATAAGCGGGTGGCTGCAGTTGGGCTCTTTGTCCATAAGTACAGGAAGCTCTTGGTGGTGACCTGTCGGACTCCCAGATAGTTAGAGCACTTGGTGGTTGGTGGTTGGTGGCTGGTGGCTGGTGGTTGGTGGCTAGTGGCTGGTGGTTGGTGTTTGGGGTGTTTTGCTGTTGGTTTTTTGATTTGGGCTTTGGTTTGTTTGTTTGCTTTGTCTTTTGTCTTTTGTTTCTTGGTTTTGGTGTTTTGTTTGGGTTTGTTATTTAATTTTAGCGAGCGTCATTGGTGTTCCGACTTTAGGATGCTTTGCAGTCAGAGGAGTGTGCATGGTGTGGAGCCCCAGGGGCCCAGCTCCTGCTACCAGCCGGCCCTCACCAACCACTACCAGGTGGTGAGGGAGCTTGGGCAGGGGGGCTTCAGCCAGGGGTTCCTGGCCCGCCATCTCCTCACCGGGGCAGAGGTGGTGGTGAAAGTCATCCCCAAGACAGGGAAACGAGCCCATCCAGTGGGAGCCGCAGAGGTTGGTGGCCCTGGAACACCCAAAGGTAATCCAGCTCTTCCAGGTGGTCGAGAACTGCGGACATCTACATGGTCGTGGAGCACGCAGAGGGGGCGAGCTGGGGAGTCGCAACCTGTGGGCCCTGGCCTGAGGGAGGAGAAGGCAGCAGGCGTTGGAGCAGATCGTGTGCCCTGCGCCACAGCCACGGCAGGGGCATCGCGCACCTGGACCTGAAGCGCGACAACGTGGTGTTGGCCGCTGGGGCCGCAGCCTCAGACTCAGGGACTTTGTTCTGAGCGTCACCCTCAGGCCCCGGCAGAAGCTCCACACTTCCTGGGGCTCGCTCCTGTACTGTGCCCCCGAGATCGTGCAGCGGCAAGAATTCGAGGGGCCCCGGCACGTCTGGAGTCTGGGCGTCGTGCGCTCTGTCCTGCTCACGGGGAGACGCCTGTCCAGGCCAGCGCTCGCTGAAGCTGACCGCGCAGGCCGCCTGCAGCCCCCCGCGCCACTCTCCGCGACGCCCGCAGCCTCACCCAGCAGATGCTGACGCTGGACCCCGCGGAGGCCCACCCCCGAGCAGGTAATGGGCCACCAGGGCTGAGCCAAGGCCAGCAGCCTCCACCTGGTCCTGGCAGCAAGCCGCGCCCCAAACGCCCGACCCGCCGTCATGACCATCATGTTCACGTGAGTTTCGACCCCTGTGAAGCCTGGGCGTCCCTGGACAAGCGGAAATTAGATGAGGCTATGGTGACCAGGACCTCAGAGGGCGGGCCACGCGCTCCAGGCAAGGCCTGTGAGCCTCCCGGATGCCCCCAGCGTCCACCCCAGCAAGTGTGCCAGCGAGCCTGCCCTTCCCGTGCCCTGTGAGCAGCACAGCCTGCAGAGTCCAGGTGCCCACGGTCCCTCTGTGCTTCCGCCACGTGGACACAGCCCCTCCCAGCCCAGCCCCAGGCGAGACCCTGTGCCCCGCAGGCCCGAGCACCCCGGCCCAGCCCCTGCATGATCCTCAGGAGGGGTGGCAGAAGGCCTCAGCTCCTCCTCCCAGGGTCCCTCCTCAGGCCGATCCGCTGACAGCCGCAGGGGCTGGAGGGGGGTCACCAGGAGGATCACCACCTGCCTTCGAGAACTCTGCTGCTGTGTGCCCTGCATCCACCCACCCGCCTCCACCAGAAGAGTGGCACCTGTGCAAGGAGGCCACAGACGCCCTAGGTCCCCACACCGAGTGGCTCCAGGGGACGTGCCCTGGTGGGACGGACAGACCAACGGACAGCCAGAAGTCCCCGAGCTCCGAGCATCCTGACCCAGTGGAGCCGTCTCCCGTCAGGAGTGAACTCAAAGAGCTTCAGCCTTGAGGTGCGTCAAGGCCCGGCCACCCCACGCGGATTCCAGCAAGAGCGCGTCTGCACCCACCAGACTCTCCTGGGCCCCCACCTGCCGCTGACTTCAGAGGCTCTGCTCCTGGGACGCTTCCCCCTGCCCTGCTCCTCCCTGGCCTTCCTCCTGGGCTTCTGGGGTGGCAGAGCTGGTTCCTGATGAATTGGTCTTTCTCACCAACTGTATAATAACCTTGATGTTCCAAAGGGTGGAAAAACAGGTCAGCCCAGAACAGAAACCAGGTAGTTCTAAGTAGATAAAGATAAGTCTACAGAGTCTGCTGTCATTGTACCTGAGCTGTGGGTTTACGGAACCCGATTATATTCATGTCCTAAGTTTTGTTTGAAATATTTTTAATTATACAAGGGAATGTGTGTCAGTTTGCTGTCTGCTGCTGTAACTGAATGCCACAGACTTGGTCACCTATAAAGAACACAGATTTCCTTAGCTCACACTTCGGGGGACTGGGAAGCCAAGGTGCAGGGGTGGGTACCTGGTGAGGGCCTTCTCGCTATGAGTGGCATCAAATGAGGAGAGACAGGGAAGCTGCCAGCTCAGGTGTCCCCCTCCTCTGACAAAGCCACTAAGCCATCATGGGGCCCCGCCCTGACGACCTCATGAATTCCTGATCACCCAGCCATTGCCACCTCCTAAAAGTCTCACTTTCAAATAATATCAACACAGGAATTCGCAGATGAAGTTTCCAATACATGAACTTTGGGGACACAGTCACAACATAGCAGAGGGGACATGGTGGCAACTTAAAAGCTGGCAATTGGGAAGGAATTAGGCCAAATCTACGTGTTTCTTCCTTAAGTTAATAAGTTCATTTCTCTAAAGGGGAAGAGAGGCAGAAGGAGGAGCAGGAGGTGGAGGAGGGAGGAGGAACAGGGAGGTGGAGGAGGAGAGGAGGCCATCGCCTCTGCTGCTGTGTACCGCCCCCGGGATTGTAGCTTTAGAGGTAAAGCGGGAGCCAGGACAAGGGGCATAGACCATTTGGAGCACAGAAAGGCGTGTGTGTAAATCCACCTTCCTCTAGAGGACAAGAGCTGCCTGAGAGGAAGCTGGCAGCAGGGATCAAGTAAGAAGGAAACTTACACCGTATACTTTTCGTGCCTTTTGAATTTTGGATACTATGCATGTATCACCCATTCAAACGATGCAGTGCTAAAGGAAAAGTAATAACTGACAAAAAGCCGTGCGTTTATCCCTCAGTGTAAAACAGGGCATCTCTATTCTGCACCAGGTCTTGAGCTGTGAAGGGATAGCCTTGCTGGGCGGGGGCTGGGGGCCCACCTCATTTAAACCTCTCTTCTTCTGGACGCCCCTCCCCCAGAGTGCACATGAGGGACAAGCCCAGGTTGTCCCACACGACACTGCTGCTGTGGTCACTGACCACGCCAGCCCCATGGTGGCCATGTGCTTCCCAGATTTATATCGTATCTGTGTTCCTTCGGTTTTTTCGGTTTTTTTTTTTTTTTAAATATAAAATATAATTGTGGCAAATATACATAACATAAAATTTGGCCTCTGAGCCATTTTTAAGTGTGCAGTTCCGTGGTGAAGGACATTCACGTGATTGTACACCCGATCTCCAGAACTCTTCCTCTTGCAAATCTGAAACTTTGTACCCATGAAACAACCTGAATCTTCTGCCCCTGTGGATTAAGCTCCCCTAGGGGCCTCACATAAGTGGAATCATCCAGAATTTGTGTTTTTGTGAGTAGCTTATTTCACTTAGCACAGCATCCTCAGGGTTCATCCGGGTCTAGCAGGTGTCAGGAGAGCCTGCCTTACACAGGGTTGTGTGGTGTTCTATTTATGCACAGTGTGCACCACATTCTGGTTATCCATTCAGGCATCCTCGGAAACTCGGATTTCTTTTCACTATTAGGGATAACGCTACCTCGAATGTGGGGGTACAAATATCTGAGACCCTGCTTTCAGTTATTTTCAGAATATGCCCAAGAGTGGATTCCTGGATCACATGGTGATTCTGTGTTCAATCTTTTGAGGAATCACCACACCGTTTTCCAGAATAGTCGCACCATGCTATATTCCTACCCCAGTGCATAATTGTTTCCATTTCTCCACATCCTCACAACCGGCTGTTTTCTGTTTGTTTGTTTTGATTCTGGATAGTAGCCACCCTAATGGGCGTGAGCCGGTATCTCACTGAGGGTTCACTGCATGTCCCTAAATCACCTTTCTTCTCCTTGACTTGGTCCCTTGTCTTCAGTCCCACTCTCCTGCCCAGCCTTAATGAGTCTGTCCGTTTCTTGAGGGTTTTGTGTTTTCCAGATGTGCCCAGATGTTCATTGGCTTCTCCTTACAAATTCTGAGGCCAAGGATGCTTCTGACAGACAGTTTCAGACAGCTTCTGACCTTAAGCAGAGCAGCAGGTCATCTGAAAGAGTGGGGGTGACGAGGACAAGCCCACGCAGGTGTAGGGGGGACAGGTGCTCCTGGGGGATGGGCCTGCAGTAGGTTTGCCTTTTTCTAGTATTTCTTGAGATTTTAGGCGTTGCTTTTACAGCAGAGGAAATGTGCCAGAACAGAGCGGCCGGAGAGAGAATGTGTTCAACACGTCCCATCCCGCAGGAACGTCTCAGTAGGGAAGGCTCCTGCGGCCAGGCAGGGGGCGGTCGCCGCAGGAAAAGGCGGGGTGAGCAGGAAGTCCTTAAGGCAGGGACTCGAGTGGAGTCCTGGAAGGGGCCCAAGGGCCAGCGGTGTTGGAGCGCCTCGGAGAGGGAGGGGCGAGGGGTGAGGAGACAGGCAGGTCCCTGCTGATGGAGGACGTCCATGAGGCGTCCCAAACTGGGAGGCTTGAAACCACACGCTGCCCTCCGGGGTTCTGGAGGCCCTTTGTCTGACATCAGCGCGTCGCAGGTGGCTTCCCTCTCGAGGCTGTGAGGGGCTCTGTCACCTGCGCTCCTGGGCTCTGGGCATGGTCAGTGGTCCTTGGCTTCCTGTGTGTGTGGACGCACTGCTCCAAGGCCGCCCTCCTCTCCAGGTGACATGCTCCCTGCCTGTGTGTTGGTCACTGTCAGAATGGCAATTATCAATAATCCTAGCAATAATAAGTGTCAGTGAGGATGTGGGGAAAAAGCACACTCATCCATTGCTGGTGGGACCGCAAATTGGTGCAACCACTATGAAAAGCAGTGTGGAGATTCCTCAGAACACTTGGAATGGAACCTCCATTTGACCCAGTTATCCCACTCCTCCATTTATACCCAGAGGACTTAAAATCAACATACTATAGTGACACAGCCACATCAATATTTATAGCAGCTCAATTCACAATAGCTTAATTATGGAACCAACCTAGGTGCCCCTCAACAGATGAATAGATTAAGAAAATGCAGCATATATACACAATGGAATATTACTCAGTCTTAAAGAAGAATGAAATTATGGCATTTGCCAGTAAATGGGTGGAAATGGAGAATATCATGCTCAGCAAATAAGCCAATCTCAAAAAACCAAAGGCTGAATGTTTTCTCTGATACGTGGCTGCTAATTCACAAGAAGTGGGGGCGGGATGCAGCCAGGGAAGAATGGAGGTTCTTTGGATTAGGCAGAAGGGAGTGAAGAGCAGGAAGGAGTAATGGGGGTAGAAAGGACAATAGAATGAATCGTTCATTATTACCCATTGTGCAACTGTGACTACATGAGTGGTGTGATTGTACATCATGTACATCCAGAAGAATGAGAAGTTATGAACCAGTTATGTACAATGTGTCAAAATGCATTCTACTGTCATGTATAACTAATAAGAACAAAATTTTTAAAAAAGTTTGGGGGTATATTTCAGTGGTAGGTCACCCCTGGGTTCAATCCCCAGTACCGCAAAGAAATAAAAAAAAGAAAGACAGAAAATGCATTCCAAAGGCACAGCTGAGTGCCGTGCTAATAGAGCTGCAATCCCACTATCATGATAACACACACATATTTCAATGAACGGCCATGAGAGGTGGTCCTTAAGTGCAAGACAGCAACAGAGGTAGGCGCTGTCTTGACAGATGGCAGGATTTAGGCCAGAGGACTCGTCAGGTGGGGAGGGCTGTCTGAGCAAGGACATGGAGGTGAGGGTGGGCACATGGTATTTCAGGGAACCATGGGGGAGATAGTGGGGCAGAAGACTCCTGTCGACAAGGGGACCACTTGTGGCCCAGTGGGTTAGAACAACCCGGAACTCAGCCATGCATGAGCTCACAAAAGGCAGTCTCTCCACAGGCCTGGATTTGTGTTCTGGAAACATTACGAAGGAAAAGCTAGAGAACGTGACCACCGGAATGTTGGTTGGTCTCTCTGGAGGTCAGGAGGCCAAAAGTGGTCACCTGGTATCTCAGACAGCCTCAACGAATCACCCAGAGAAGCCAAAAACCGTTCTTCAGGGGCTGAGTCTGAGGCACTCGAAACCCAAAGTTCATTCCCCTCCACGTACGGCGACATGAGGAAACCAGGGACTCGGACCGGAGCTTGCTGGCCCCTGTCTGGAGAGCTCTGCTTTTCAGCTTCTCTTCATTCCATGTAGAGATTCTCTTCATTCCATGTAGAGATTCATTCCAAGTAGATTGATCTTCAGCCACTGGCCTGGCTCACTCTTTGCACCACCTCCATGGCTAAGCTGCTCAACCAAGAGGGATGAACGTCCTTCTGGGAGGCCACAGAACAAGGAGGGTGCGGGCCAGCGAGGCCCCGCCCACTCTGGGACTGTTTTGACTTGTCCCTTTCGGCACCGACCTCTCTCTCCCTCTGACCCCAACGGCCTGTCGTGGGATGCACACCAGGCCCTGCTGGCACCTGTGGGCCACTGTGACGTGGACGTGAGGGCTGGTTTGGGAAGCCGGCTCCTGCAGCTGACCTCCATCTGCCACCAACAGCCTGTGGACTGCGAGGCTTGCGACTTTGAAGAGGAACACAGCTGTCTGGGCAGGACCACCGGCAAGCTCAGTGGGGACAAGCCTGGGTGACAGAAGTGGCTTCCCACCTGATCAGTGTTTATGAGGGTCCTGCTTTAGTCCCAAGTAGAAATGCAGCGATGAAAAGCTCACTGGATCAATGACTGTTTTAAATGAAACGTCAGTTAACACTCGAAGAAATCGCCCGAGCCGGGATGGTGCAGCTCCCAGGCAGCGCCCGGCCTACTTCCTGGCCAGGCTCACCCCTCCGAGGCCTGAAGTACCAGAGCTGGGCTTTGCCCCCTCCAGACGGGCACAGAGACTTCTGGCTCTTCCCTCTTTCAATCCAAATGCTCCAATACACACTCGTTTTCTTTCCCTCGGGGAGCGGAAGAGAGTGGACACTGCTGGCTGCTGCGCTCCGCCCTCCGGGGACTGCCCACACTTACCTCTGTAAGCAGGAGTCCTAGCAAGACCCCATCTGTGCACTGGGAGCACCCAGGGCACCCCACTTCCCAGAAGCTATTTGCAAAAGGATTCGCCCTGAGACTAGAAAATCCTCTGGGAAAACATCTCAACCACTGTTCATGGCTGGGACCCAACATTCCTAGACAGGCCTGACAGACTTGAGGGCCACTCGTGGGGAAGGACCTGCAGAGGCTGGGGAGGAAAAGGGATCGGAGGGCACTGGCACCAGGCTGAGCCTCCAGCCCTGGCCTGAGTGTACTGTTGTTGCTATCAGTGGATCTTTCCTTAAACCCACCATTCTAGAAACGTTTCAAAACTGAAAGAGCTGAAACAACTGATTCTAGGGGGCCTGACCAGGCTGTGGAATTCACTATTGAGTAAAAATAAGGAAGATAATATTTTTATTCCACATTCTCCTTATTAAAGGAATTACCCTTAAGTCCAGAACCTGGCTTGGTTGACACTGTTTCCTCTGCTTGGCAATAATAGGTATGTGGTAGCTATTAAGTAAATAAATGGGTGGAGCTCTCCTGCATCATGAAGCTCATGACATCTGCTGTTGGTTGATAACTCTTCATGGTAGTGTCCCCAGACGAGCAGCCCAAATCCATCTAAATGTACTGATCCCAAATTTTGAGAGCTACCTCAGGAGTTGTGAGGTCCAGCAGCTGGTGATGGCAATGGGAGACACCCCATAATACTGAGCAATATTGGAACTATTTATGGACCCTCCTTCTGGGAAGGAATTTCCTCATGACTAGGAGAATTGTCATCAGAGAAGAGGTGTCTCCAAAGAAGCGTCTGAGAAGTTCCCAGAGAGACAAGGGAGCTTGAGTCAGGACCAGCAGATTCTTGGTATAGAAATTTCCAGTCAGAAGTGTAGTAGAAGTTTATTTAGGAAAGAAGGTCCACATTCACGGGAGAATGGGAACATCTCAAGAGAGATACCTTTTTTGGGTAAAGCAAGGGATATGTATTCAAGGAAGAATGGGGCCATCTCAAGAGTAAGAGACACAGTTTGGGGGTTCCCAGCTCTTCCTCTAAGGGAACTTGGTGAGGGGTGGGTATGGGAAGGTATGTGGGAACTATACTAGTCTGGTGATCTCAAGGTGGTTTCTGGTGGGCTGACCAATCTCCAGATCTTCAGACTGACCTGGTCTTCATTATCTGATCAATAGATAATACTGGAAAGTCACCTAAATTATCTCAAGATATCATATCTCTTTTGACTTAATCTATTTATTTAACTGACAGTGAACAGATTTCCCAGGAATTTGGGAGTAACAGGCCTGGGAGAAAGACTGGCGTAGGAAGTGACAGACCTGGAAAATCAGGTGGGACTTCTGAATTAAAATCTTATTGTCGTGTCCTTTCTTTATGTCTCCTTTGTATTTTTTATTCTTTCTAGCCTACCTCATGACCTCTGCCAATCATGTGGCAATATTATCGTAACCAAGGTTGTATTCTCAGAGTGTTGCAATCTGAGACATTATTAGGTTTATATTTCACTTATTTCCCACAAGTTAAGAGAGAGACACATCCCCATTTTACAGATGAATAAATTTTGGTACAACAATACCAAGTAACAAGCAACCACCAAATCTCAGAGGCACGTAGCTAGAGGCGTGCGTTTCTCACCCAGGCACCTGCAGGTGGGTTGTGGTTCAGCTGAGCCAGGCGCCACTCCACGAGGCTCTGTTCCAGGCCACGGTGGGTCCAACCAACTCTGTCTTTTATTTCTTCTGAGATCAATGGGCAACTGGGGCATGTTTATCTTAAATATGTCAGATAAAAATGTGCCACCTTGGTGTAAGAATTTCTGAGAATCAGCGGGTGCAGAAGAGGACTCTCCCTTCCATTTTTCTGCCTAAAAGCAGGGCATAAATTCCCCTCGAGAAGGGGTCAACCTCTCCCATACCAGGAAGAGGAGACTCTTAAGACCAGAGATGGAAAGTCAGCTCCTAGTTGCTCTGGACAAACCTTACCCTGTTGAGGTTCCCGTCTCTTCCCCATGATTCAGCGTTCCTCAAAGCCCCAGCCCCCTTTCCTTTGTTAAGAGGGTACATAAGGTCCCAAATCTAACCACTTAGGTTTCACTTTTTTTTTTTTTCAATAAACTCCTATGCATGTAACATGTGGATAAAAAATTATGTGCCTTTTCTTCTGCTCATCTCTTTTGTTACCTTTAATCTGCAGACCTCCAGGAATGAATCCAAAAAGGTAGAGGAGAAGTTTTTCTTTCTCAACAATCTCATGGCCAAAGGGATCAAAGGCACAACTCAGTCACACATTTGAAGACTTTGTTCCTGTCACTTCCACTAAAGGTCCCTTGGCCAAAGCACAAGAATGCAGCCAAGTCAAGTCACCGGCCACGCCTCCCGTGGAGATGAGAGAGGCTGGTTTAACGCTTCCATTGTCTGATACCAAAGCCGGAGTTGCTTCCACTGAGGCCCCCCTCCTGGGAATTCCTCTGGCTTGTTGTCTTTACTGCTCAATGAAGCAATTAGTCACATACTTTTGCCACATTATTCAAGTCTTAGTTCTTTGGTGTTTGCTGTGCGTCCTCAGTAGAATTTCTGAGTTATTTCAGCAAGGGCACTTCTGGGTCACCCTAGCACTATACAGTGCTGGCAGAGAGAAGGCGCACAGTGAGTAATTGTAATGGCAATGGTATTTTTTTTCTTTCTCTTTCTTGCAATCCTGAAGATCAGTCGAAACTAGAACCTCATGCAAGCAAAGTGTATGTGCTGTACCACTGAGCTCTACCCCCGGCCCATAATTGTAGGACTGGTCGGTGCATTTTCTCCTATCTTCCTACCAAGGAACCTGTGGTATGCACCACTGTGGGTATCGTGGCAGATTCCACAAAAACAAGTCCCAAAGAGCTGAGTACATAACTGTGGCCCCACAGTGCTGGGAGAATATGACAGCGCTTCATTATGTTGGTGCATCTTCTATCATCAGGTACTCTAGATTCATCAGCACTGTATCCTTGAAGACTGGACTAGCAGTTTCTTGCCAGTTTATTAAAAGCAGACAATAAAGAAAAAGAAGGAAAGATAGAAAGAAAGAGAGAGAAAGGAAGAAAGAAAGAAAGAAAGAAAGAAAGAAAGAAAGAAAGAAAGAAAGAAAGAAAAGAAAAAAAAAAGAAAGGAAGGAAGGAAGGAAGGAAGGAAGGAAGGAAGGAAAAGGAAAAGAAAAGAGGGAGAGGAGGGAAGAAAGAAAGGAGAATGAATTATAACTGTATTTTCAGTTACTCTTCATGCAAACCAGAGACCAAATCTCACCTAGACAGTCAAGATCTGGAGTTAATTCAGGAAAGTTCCTCTAGTCAGGCGGAGATGAGGCCGACACTAGGAGATACTTGTCCCTCATTTCCTACACACAGGATCATTCATTCATAAACTCTTTGTTCTTCATCTTAATTCATCTTCTAGATACTACTGTAGAATTATTGTCATTTGCAGCTGAGGAAAATCCATCTTAAAAGAGATTTTGTGACCCGCCTGGGTCACAGCGCTTACAGATGGTGGAGCTGGGAAGGAAACCCTGGAAAAATAATCTGTGCTCTTCAGTTTTCTATGTTAAATCCCTACTGTGATCATTTAATTTTAATAAATTACTTCAAACATTAAAAAGTATAGAAAATACTAGGGTTCCTATCAACCAGTGTTGAATAAAAAGGGGGCTTTTTTCTTTTTTTTTTCCAATGAGTACTTAAAAAAAATTGTGAACCAAAAATATCCCTTAATTCCTTCCTAATCCTGTCACCCTCCCTCTCTACCCAGAGGTCACCATTATTTGAATTCAGAGTTTCTAATTCAGTGTGATTAAATACCATGATTTATCCATTCTCCTGTTGTCTTTCGTTATATGTCAATGGGTATTTTCTGTAGGTCTCTTTATGCACATGTTCTAGAAGTTTCCTAGAATATACCAAAACACTCAGGGACTGTCAGAGGGCATGTGTATTTTCCACCTTATGTGGTGAAAGCCACTCACACTCCTCCCTGCAGCAGGGTTCGGGTGTTCTCCTACCTCCTCAGCAGCCTGGGATTGTCAGAATTTTAACTATTTTCCGATCTGATGGCAGTAAATGGCAGCTCACTCTAACCTGCAGTTCCCCGTTGTTAGAAGCAGCAGCGTGTCTTATGTTCATTGGCCACACAGGTTTCTTCTTCTGAGGGTGCTTTCATGGTATTTTCTGTCCATTTTCATATCAGGTTGTTTTTCTTATCGGTTTGGAACCCTGGGTGCTCATCTTTTCTCAGTTATATATGTTGGAAATATATTCTCCCAGTATATTATTAATCTTCTTATCTTTTTAATAATTTCTTTTATGGTATTGAAATTTTTAATGCAATTTGCTAAGTTTAAATATATTACTCCTTTCCTTTGAAAGATAATATATGCATATAGCTCAAAATTCAGGAGGTACAAAAGAGCACACACCAAGTGCCCAACAGTCACCCAGGTGCCCTTGGTATCCTTCCAGAATTATCTTATTCATAGATAATTATTTTATCATATGACACAAAATATAAATAAATGTTTTTACTTTTTAAACCAAAATGTTAGCTCTAAACACTGTACCTATCTTAGTATCCTTCAAGAATTATCTTATGCACACAGAAGGGAAATATAAATAAACATTTTTACTTTTCTAACCAAAATGTTAGCATACTGTAAACACTGTACATATCTCAAGGGTTTTTTCTCCTTTACTATGTATCCTGGAGATTAGTCCACATCAAACTTGAGTTTTTATGTTTTTTTCAACAGCTCCATAATACTCCATAATATAAAAGTACTGTAATTCATATTTAACCAGTTCCTTACTGATAAATATTTTGCAGTTTCCCACCTTATGCTATTACAAACTAAGTAACCTTGTTTTTTGACCATGAGTTTATTTCCTTTACCATGGACACTGCCATCAATCAAACTTCTGGATTTTATAAACTCATAGGTGGAAAATGGAATCTTAGTGTGGTTTTAATTTGAGTTTCTGTTACTATTAGTGAAGCTGAACTTAAGCCACAAAAATCCAACTTAGATTTTTAAGACCACTTGTGCATACTTCTCTGCAGTCTGCTTGTTCACATCACAAATTATTGGTACTTCATTAATTTGCAAAAGTTGTTTATTAATGAAATTAGATCTGTCTGTGATGTGAAGTGTTCATTTTTTCCCAGATGGTTCATTGGTCTTTTATCTATGGTCACGGTAGTTTTTCTCATGCAAATGGTCATATTTGTATTTTATTTTGTGGCTTGAGCTACCTCTGCTTTCCTAGGTCTTCTCTGATCTGACGTCATCTTGATATATTTGTCTGGCAAGGCAAATCGCACTTCTTTGTTCTCCTCCAAATTCATCCTAACTTGTTGCCTTGTTCTTCCAAAATAATTTTAAAATTAGGTGAATTTAGAGTTTGATTTTTTTAGATATTGAATTCCATTTTCATGGAGGGGGAGACTGGTATAAATGGCTACCACTGTTAGAGTCAGGCATTAATCTAAGGATTGTGCATGTTCTAACTCAAAACACTTCTACTAAGTGGTCTTATTACCATTCCCATTTTATAGATGAAGAAACGGAGGCACCGAGAAGATATTGATCTTGCCCAAGGGCATCCAGTTGGTAGCCGTCAGAGCTGGGGTGGAAGCCTCATTAGTCTGCCTTTGCAGAATGTTTTTTAAAAGATCCTAAAACACCACACACTCCCCCACCAGGGGACCTCTGGAGAGAAGTCAGTAGGGGGATAGACACCTAAAGACCATGTTATCTGTGACACAAATAGGAACGTGTACTTTTAAGTCCTACTTAAGGCTCACGGCAACCCTGTGAAGTGGGGATTATTTTTTTCTGCTTTTAAAATGCAGGAACAGAGTTCCAAAGAAATGAGTAGCTGGCCCAAGGTCATCTGCAGGCTGGATGTAGAGTGTGATGTAAGCCAGCCCTGCCTGCCTCCAAACTCCCCCTGGCTGGTTGTGGTCCCCACATCCCAAGAGCTAGCAGAGTCTCCTCCATGCACTTTCAGGAATAGGAGGTTTACTGACTCCTAACTAAGGCCAAGTATGAACACAAATGAAGCATGAAAGTGTCTCTTCTTTATGAACGTCTTGTAAGCACTGTCAGAGCCCCGTTGTCTGAAGAGGTAACCAAGGGGAGGAGATAGAGCTCCCTTCTGGCTACGGAGGGGCCTTGAGGACGGTCAGGACTTAGCCATAGCTAACTACATGGAAGACCCCAACACCGGAGCCCTGAGCTGGGCACTAGGACCTTCCCCCACGTGTTGGGCAGCCCAGGACTCGCCTGGCAAGTTGCCCAGTCATAGGGTCCTGATGCCACGAGAGGTGGTGGTCCTGGTCCTGAGGAATGGGGAGAGGGCTCTGCAGAGACTCGGAGCCACAGCCTGATCTGTGCTCAGCTATCCAGGTGGATCAGGGTGGTGGCCTCGACATACATTTAAAATCAGTCTCATCCCTGGAAGCAAACTCTGTTGAAGCCCTCTCATTTTATCTTCTTCAAACACGAGGAAACTCTGACTCTATTTAAAAAGTTTTTTTTTTTTTTTTTTATTTTACACCATTTACAAAAATAAAATGTAGATTACAGGGAAATCTAGAGAGAACAGGAAAGAACAAAAATCTCCCTAATCCCCCGTAGCTGGGGTTTCCAGCCTTTTGAAGCGGGTTCGAGAAAGGGTTAACAGACAACTGACACGCTTTGTAATATTTTGAACTTCGTTCTTTTCACTTAACAGAACAATTTTCAATGCTGAAAAAAATCACCTTTCCTTTATCTTTTTAATGACTGAATTTTATTTCATTATATGGATTTTTTTCCATTTTATTTATTTAATCCCCTCATGACGGATCTTTATGCTCTCTCTGATCTTTGGTTATTACAATCAATCTGAAGGGGGAAAACTTGCAATCAACTCTTCCCTGTGTCCATACTAATTCCCTTGGGATAAATCCTCAGCCCTGGGGAGGTGGGTGCCGTGGGAATGGAATGTAGGAGGCTGGGTAGTAGGGGCCTCAGGCTGGCCTGGCAGACCTCTCCCTCAAGACTTGGATTTCCAGCCGGCTTCTCCGCCTCTCTGGCCTCCAGGGGTGAAGTGACATTCTAGGACACAGCAGGAGGCTGGCCTTGGATTCTCAGCAAGCAGAAACTCCCTCTTCTCTTGTCTCACTCGGGAAGCTGCCTGGAGGGAAGGGCAACCCGGAGCCCTCTGCCCCCTCCAACTGCCCCCTCCACCCTGGAGCCCACCCTGGGAACTCCCTGGGGCAGGAGAAAATGAAACTGCTTCTGAAGTCAGCGGTTAGAGCCAGCGACGCCAGGAGCTAGCAAGGTCGCAGTGTTGAAAACTGGCTCAGAGTGTGGATTTTAGGTGCTCTACACAAAACAGGCCATCATGGAGGGTAGGGTATGTTATTCGCTTACCTAGACTAATGGTTTCACCCTGCAGACAAATATCAAAATGTCATCTTGGGCGGGACAGTGGCAACACACCTGTATTCCCAGCAGCTGGGGAGCCTGAAGCAAGAGGATCACAAGTTCAAAACCAGCTTCAGTAATTTAGGGAGGCCCGGTCTCAACATAAAAAGGGCTGGGGATGTGGCTCAGTGGTTAAGCACCCCTTGGTTTATCCCCAGTACCCCCCAAAAAAAGAACCAAAAAAAAAAATCCATCTTGTACAATTTAAACCTACCTAACTAGCTAACTAAATAACAAATAAATAATAGTGAAATGATATTAGTTCTGTTCAAATTCATCGGAGACCCACACGCTATTCAGTTTAATTAGTTTAAATATACATAGGTGAGAGAATCCTTTGTTTGAATTAGTTGGGTCATTTGGGGTCTGTTTTCATGTTTGTTGTTATAATTGAACTCACCCTGTATAGAGGGAAAAGAGGGGTGGGGGAAGGAAAAAAATAACAGAATGAATCAAACATCATCACCCTATGTAAATGTATGATTACGCAAATAGTATGCTGTTACTCCATGTACAGACAGAAACAACATGTATCCCATTTGTTTACAATAAAAATAAATTAAAATTAAAAAATAATTGAACTCACCTGTGTTTCTACTGATATTTTTCAACTCTAAAAGATGATGTGTACACTTGAAAACCACACAGTCTTGGCTCAGATTCTGGCTCTTCTTAGAACTCTGCCTTGAACAAGAGACTTAACTTTTTGTGTCTCAGTTACCATATCTGTAACACAGGGATAAGAATACCTAACCAAAAAAAAAAAAAAACTTTTTCACAGGCACTTGCAAGGATTAAATGAGAAAACAAGGTTTTGCATCCAGTAGAAAATGCTTAGAAAACAGTTATACTTTTCTCTTAATCCAGCAGCAAGTCTGGTGTGGTTTACATATTATAAGCATGGAGCTCCTCTCAAGTGTATTATTTACCATTTCAAGGTCACTGATCACTTTGAATTAGAGAGGAATCTTATTTCAGGTTAAGTCTTATTTGCTACAATAGACTGTGAATATGTTTTGAAAACCAGAAACTTCTATACTAAAATTACCAACCTGGACAATGTTTTCACAGTCAGGAGTATTAGAAAAATAAACAGCGGAGGCAAATCACTCAATGACCGGAAGTCATTTGCTTCCCTAGAGGAAGATGAGCTCTGTGTGTGGGTTCGTCCCCTGCACTGAGCTCCACCGGGGTCTAGATGTTGCCACTTGGTTTTTGTACCATTTGCTGTTCCCACTGAGCTTTATAAATAAGTCATTTAAAAGAGCCACTCAACTTACTTTTGATAAAATCATAAACAGAGAGCATCCTCCCCTTACAGGAAGGGCTGCAGATGCTGAAGTTTCCTTCCCTGTCTTTGGCATGCTGAGTCACTTGTCCTGGCCTCTCCCCTTGTTCCTAGTCCAAGGCTTGGAATGACTGACGTTTCTTCACTTGTCTTCATGTCCATTCCAGAGAGATCAAAATCACATGGGGACCAGGTGGGGTGAGGCACACCTGTGATCCAGCAACTCAGGAGGTTGAGACAGGGGGATGGAAAGTTCAAGGCCAGCCTCAGCAAATTAGCTAGACTGGATCAAAATTAAAAGTACTGGGAATGGAGATCAGTGGTAAAGCACCCCCAGGTTCAGTACCCAGTACCAAAAAAATAAAATAAAAATTGAGAACAGGTAAAAAAGTACACGCACACACATGTTCACAGAGCATGACTCACAAGAGCCTAATGTCATTGACCCATGACTGGATAAATAAATCACGCTTCACACACACAGTGCAGTATTAATGCATGCAGTGATGTGGATGAACCTAAAAGACAGGAGCAAAGTCACATATGACATGATTCCATTGGTATGCAATGCCCTGAATAGATAAATCCATAGGAACAGAGCAGACTGGCGGTCACCGGGATCTGAGGAGGGGGAGTGTGATAGGGAGAAACTGCGCACTAAGTAAGGATCCGCTTTGGAATCATGGGTGTGTTTGGGGACTGGAAGTGGTGGCTGCGTGGCACTGTGAATATACTAAATGCTGCTGAACTGTTTGCTTTAAAATATTTAATTCCATGTTATGGGTATTTCACTTCAGCACATTATTTTTTAGGAAGTCAGAAGAGGAGCAAAACCACCCTTTAACAAACAAGCAAAGGAACATTCCAAGAGAGAGAAAGAGGCGAACATGCACTCTAAGTGACCTTGGTGTCTCTCCTCATTTACAAAATCAAGAAGACGGTGGATCCTCCTCACAGAGCTGGTGGGAACCATAAGTCAGTCTCTGTGAAGGACTGGGAACAGGTAGCACACAGGCAAAGGCTCCCTATGTCATCTGTTATCGTTGTTACTAATTCTCGCCAGAGAAGCCACTAGAAAGCTTTTCAACAAGTCCTGATGCGATCACTTCCTCCCTCATTCCTATTAAGATCATAAAAATCATTAGCCCTTGTCAGGCAGGGTGGCACATACCTGTAATACCAGTGGCTATGGAGGCTGAGGCAGGAGGATCTCAAGTTCAAAGTTAGCCTCAGTAACTTAGTGAGGCCCTAAGCAACTGAGCAAGACCCTGCCTCTAAGTAAAATGTAAAAGAGGGTTGGGGATGTGGCTCAGGGATTAAATGCCCCTGGGTTCAATTTCTCTCTCTCTCTCTCTCTCTCTCTCTCTCTCTCTCTCTCTCACACACACACACACACACACACACACACACACATCATTAGCCTTTCATTTGAAAAGAAGAAGAAGGAAAAAAGACTGACTAAACTCACTGGCTGTGACTGGCATGGGCAGTTCTACGACCTGCCTGATGCTGTGCAGCCACTAACCCATTTAACCTTTCACCTCCTGGGTGAGTATACAGTACCCATTTTGCAGCTCGGCAAACTGAGGCTCACAGATGTTAAACAACTTGACTTGTTTCTCACAGATGGTCAGTGGCAGATCCAGAATTCAAACCCACATTTGACTTTTTCTGCCACTCGTAAGTCTCCCCCACGGCATGCATTCCCTCTGGGTTAAAGCGGGGCGGGAGGAAAGGGAAAGCGGGAGGACAGCAGGGCGAACGAAGAGCCCCACGGGGTGCACACCCCGCCGACTGGCGTGCCTTCCACGGCTGACTTCCTAATTGGCCTCATCCTCACACTTCATTCCTTTCATGATACATTAACCCCAAGTACCAGACTGGGACCAGCCTGATGTGGTCCCGTTTTGCTACATTAACCCGCTGATTTGAAAGGAGTTCTAAAATATCGGCCAGGACAGATGCACAAGATGGCTGAGACCTCTCTCTGTCCTCTACTTCCCTCTCTCCTCTCCTGTGTCCCTTGGTCGCTCAGCCCTATTGAGAAGCAACCTCTATTTTAAAGTGAAAAGTTCAGTAGCATTTAGTATATTCCCAGTGCCACGCAGCCACCCGAATAGTTCCATCATCCCACCTGGATCCCCTTTCCCATCACTCCGCTCATGATGAGCCGAACACAGAGGAGTCTGCCTGACTCCCCTCTGATAGGATGGTGCCTGGTCCCTGCCCTCTGCCACCCCAGAATCCCAGCCCCCTGCCAGTGCGCTCCCTGTGCAATCCGAGTTCGGAGCTGACCAAGGCAGGGACTCAGTTTACCTCCTCCAATCAGCAAGCACCTTAGGAGCTCAGGACCAGAGGCCCGACCAATGGGTGAGCAGCTGAGCGGAAGGGGTTTCTCCCTCACTAGTGGTCGAGTGGGAGAAAAGTGGAGAGACGCATCCTAGTGCCAGCCCTTAGCCAGCCTCTGTCTGCCTGGGATCGGCCTCAGCTCCCTACCCCTGGGTGCTTGGGAACTCAGGACCCTGATACTCCACAATCAGTAGACGCCCAAGCCCCCTCCAGCGGAGACCCCATACACCGAATCTTCCCTGGGCTCTCCCGCTCCCACCTATCCTCGGCCAAGGGCATAGCACCCAGGAGGCTGCACTAGCGCTTGCTCTTTATCCCCAGCTGGACCACTCCGACTCGGGGAAATCCAAGCGGATCGCATTCTCACCTCCAACACTAGGGAGTTAGTCTCAGTCAGATGAAGTTGACCCCTAGACCTGCATTAGCTCTGCGCGCACCACGATTGAGATTGGAGTGCCCCAAGAGAAGCATCGCCGCACAAAAGAGATGAGTGAGTGCCTCCTCAGTGTCTGTACCCCTCTGGCCTCACCCTAGCCCCACCCCTGTGGCTCCCAAGTCACATGGGCTCAGACATCTGCTGCTGTCCAATAAGACCCTGGAGAGCAGATGCCACGGACTCCCAGCAGCACGATGGAGAAGGCCGGAGACTGAGTGGGAAGTTCAGTTGATCTACGTGTTGGGAGATGTGGAGCTGTGCTAGGAAATCCCTCCACCGTCGCCAGCATGCGCTCTCCCAAAATAAGCTACCTGGCAGCCAGGTTGTAATCACAGCGCAGTTAGTTGTGTCTTGGAAGTGGGAAGTTAATCTCAGTGCGTTGGGGGATTCCAGTAGTTAATCTCTGCAGCAGGAATTCCAGAATCAGCAGGCCAGGCCCTTAGGCCAGGACTCCCTGGCTCCTGACCACCCAGGAGTGGGGCTGGCCACTGGCCCCTGTGTCTGACCAGCTCCACTTCTGATAAGCACAGCCTCACTTTGGCTGCAGGGACTCTTACACTTGATTTTACAGCCAAGTCTTTTGGCCCGGAAGCCACTCTCTATTTTGGGTGACTGCATGTGCCTGCTTCAATTTCATTTGATATTGATCTGGAAAGCTGCTTTTCTCAAATAGCAATCACGAGTCATTGTTTCCAGCACCTGAGGATGCCCCACCCTGCAGGCTCCCTGGTGTCTCCGTGGTCCTTGGTAAAGAGGAAAGCAGAAGCCTCAAAGGTCATGTTCAAGGGCGTGGCCTCTATCTCACTGGAAATGCGACACTATTAAAGAGTTTCAAGCAAGAGAATGTCACAATTGGATTTGCATTTAAAGTAAAAAACCACACTGTTGGCAGCACAGCGAAAGGGTTAGGATGGAAAGTGTGATTGAAACATGTCTGCAGATTTACCAACATCGTCCCCTCAAGAGTTGGAGTCTCCTTCCTTCCCTCTGGTGGCCTTGCTCTGAGGATCCCCGCCACATGGAGGGACCATATGTAAGCATTCTGGTTGACAGTCCCACTGAGCCCCAGCCAACGCCCAGAATCAAAAATCAGACATACAGGGAAGGAAGCCTTAGAGATGACGCCGGCCCAAAGCAGCATGTGGCAGCAATTGCTGGAGACAGAGCGAGAACCCCTAGCAGAGCCAGGTCGCCAAGGGTGGAAGCGTGTCGCTCGTTAAAGATGCCCCCATGACTCATTTAGAAATCCTTGCACTTACAGAGGCGATCGAGTTAAAATGGCGCTGTTTAGGCAAGTCTTAAGTTCATTATGACTACTGTCCTTAAAAAAAGGAGAAATGTGGACACAGAGACAGAAGTGCGCAGAAATTTGGTCAATTTGAAGACACACAGGGGAATGCCCTGTGAAGATGGAGACTGGCCCAGTGCCTCTGAAAGCCAAGGAACACCAAAGACTGCCGTCACACCACCAGCAGCTAGAAAGAGGTGAGGGAGGGTCTCGGGGGAGTGTGGGTCTGCCACTACCTTAATTTCCGACTCTAGAACTGGGAGACAATACACTTCTGTGATTTCTAAGTCACCTAGTTTGTAGTACTTTGTTATAGCAGCGCTAGCAAACTAATACATCAGTCCGCCTCTCCAACTGGGAGAAATAATAAAAGACTACTGCTCTTGTCCATCATTAAGGCTGAGGCAGTTGTCACACAGCTATAGGAAACGGAAACAGATTTTGATGTAGTAAGGAAGTGTACCTATATAAGCCTAAAATATGTGGCATTGGCATTGAGATGGGACAGCAGGCAGAAGTTGGAAGGACATTGAGACTAAGAGTAGAAGCCTAAAGGGTTATTGTGAGTGAGGTCCTACTGCAACTCAGGAAAAGGCAGCCAGAAGCTGGAAGAAAGCAGACCCTGTTATGCTGGGGAAAGTTTAGCAGCACAGTTACCTGTGGTAACATGGAGAAGGGTACCTGGTGGAAAGATGATCTAGCTAAGGGCATTTCCAGACAGAATGCTGAAGGTGCTACCTTGTCTCTCCTAGAATAAAGAAGAGAGAAGGGGAAGAGATGAACAATGAAGTATTAAATATAAAGGAGCCAGAATTTTCTGGGTTTGAAAATGAAACTATTTGTTATACCCAGCCTCCAGATAGCAACCAATTCCAAAATTAAGAGTTAACTTTGAGCAAGGGTCAAATCCAGAGCCCAGTCAGAGAAAGATGATCTAATGAAAAAGTCAAGGATGTGACTGTAAGATCTTTAAGTTAGATCTCAGATAAACTTACCTTATAGAATCTTTCAAACAGATACAGCTCTCTGTAAGGAATTTAAGAACATTCTCCTCAGATCTGTTCCATTGAATAATCAATGAAATCTTAAGGAAATTGTCCCTTAGCAGACTTACAGGGAACTCAGGGTAGAGAAAGGCTAAGCACTAGATTTATAGTTATGATTTTGTCTAATTGAATGGGCCATAATAAAATTAATAAGAAAACCACAAAAATTTTTTGTTTCTTTTTGCCAGGGAGGGAGGTACTGGGGACTGAACTCAGGGGCACTCGACCACTAAACCGCATCCCCAGTCCTGTTTTGTATTTTATCTAGAGACAGGATCTTGCGGAGTTGCTTAGAACCTTGCTTTTGCTGAGGCTGGTTTTGTACTCGAGATCCTCCTGCCTCAGCCTCCCAAGCTGCTGAATTACAGGCACGCAGCAGAAAACCACGAAGTTTTTTGAGAGAGTTGTATTGGCGGAAGCACAGCCAGCTTGAATCAAAAGGGCAGAGGCAAGGCAAAATGAAACGAGAACTGTGGGCCTTCCAGTTTGTTTAGGGAGAAAGGAACTCAGCTGCACCACTGGGCTCTGTTTTACAGAGAAGGGAAAGTAATTCAGAAGACTCGAAAGGAGCTGCGGAAGCGCAGCCAGGACCTGGAGCACGCTTAGGCGCCCACGCGAAACGACTGAGCGCTCATCACACCCCGGCTCTGCGTGACCCGCCGAGCTTCAGACGGCTGCAGATCCATGACTGCCATGTGTTTCCCTCCTTGTGAACGTGAGGGTCTGAGATGTGCGCCAGTGTCCCCGCCGAACGCTGGGTGTGTACAGGGCGGATTCCATGTTTCTTTAGCTCACAGGATTTGAGACTGAGAGGACTGGTATCCGGGGACATGTACCTGAGAAATCACACCCAGTGAGATTTATCTGCACTTGGACTTGATGTGGTTGAGGAGATCTTGGACTATGAGACTGAGCCTGATGCTGTGGTCAAGAGTCTTACAGAGGTATTGAAAGCACAGGAGCGTACTCTGCATGTGGGAAGAATGTAAATAACCTGTAACCAGAGGGTGAACTTGGGTGGCCTTAGGACATGTTTGCAAGTGGTTCGACTTCTCACACCAAGAGATGGAGGCTATTTCTCACCCCTTGAATAAGGACTGACTTTAGTGATCAATTGCTAATGACTAGCAAGCGTGGCTTTGTGACTTCTGAGGCTAGGGTCAAAAAAGGTGTCACAGCTTCCATGGGACTCTCTTATCTGGGGTTTTTCATGGCGAAACCAGGCGCCAGGTGATGAAGGCGTGCAGGCCATGAGGAGAGGTCGTGTGCGGGCGTTCTCAATAACAGCCTCCGCGGAGTCCCAGCCTCTCGGCAGCCAACATCTGCTCCAGGCATGCGAGCAGCAAGTCTTGAAGTGACTCCACTCCGACCCCGGCCACCTTTTGCCTGCAACTGCTGGAGAGACTCTGGGGGAACTGGGCTTCCGATCAACTCCCAGAACTCTGAGTGATTATAAGTGACCATCGTTGCTTCGCTCCTCCAAGCTTGGGGTGTTGGGCAGCGATAATTAGCAGAACACAGCTGAGGTCACACTGTTAATACCAAGGCTTTTCTGAGCTTCTGCTTTGTGCCACGCAGCCTAAGGATCTCACAGGATCTGTCAGTCAGTTTTGCATCACTGTTAGCGAAATACCTGAGAAAAAGAGCTTAAGAGGAAATTTTCGCTTTAGCTCACAGTCAGTGGCTTCAGTCCATGTCAGCCAGTTCCACTACTTGGGCTGGAGTTGAGGCAGAACGTCATGGCAGAGCCGAGCTCCTCACCCCAAGGGGGCCAGGAAGCGGGGGCACGAAGGGCCAGGGACAAGATATACCCCTCCCTGACACGCCCCAGTGACCTCTTCCTCCAACCAGGCCTCGCCTCCTACGGTTTCCACCACCTCCCAATAATGTCAGCAGATTATTGATCCATCCATTGCTTAATCCATAGATGAGGTCAGAGCCCTCGGGATGCAAGCATTTCCCAAAAGTCCCACCTTTGAGCATTGCTCCACTGGGGACCAACAGGCCCTTGGGGAAGAGCCCAGATCCAAACCATAGTCCTATCTGACATAACCCCACAACAGTCCTATGAAAAGAGACAAGTTATTGTATTGTCCCCATTTGATAGATGAGAAAACTGAGATTTAGTAAGATTAACAGGTTTGCTCAGGATCCCATAGTTACTGAGTCTGGGAATCCAGGTCCCCAGGGCTGACGCTGCTTTGGAGACCCTCATGGAGCACTGAGGGGAGAGGCGATGAGGGTGTGAGCTGTGGGAGCAGCAGGCTGCCGAGCAGGGACAAGGCTCAGTACCAGTATGGAAAAGGGCAGGTGGGCAGGCCTGTTGGGATGGAGCTTGGAAGAAGCTCAGATGACTTCCGCTTGTGGTTCTCACCAGCAGGTGGGGGACGACAGTGGAACACCCACAGTGCCTCGGACAACAGAGGCTGATGCCAGAAACAAAGCACTCACTTCTGCAAAAATAAATCGAAACCCCACGTTGCTGATTTGTTAGAAAGTCCCCGTCAAAGAACACGGGTGAAAACACAAAGGGACAAGAATGAGAAGCACAAGAGATATTTTTATGCTGGGTGCAGTGGCGCATGCCTGTAATCTCAGTGACTCGGGAGGCTGAGGCGGGAGGATCTGAAGTTCGAGGCCAGCCTCAGCAACTTAGACCCTGTCTCAGAATAAAAAGGGCTGAGTGTGTCGCTCAGTGATAGAACACACCCAGGTCCAATCTTCCAGTCCGGAAAAAAAATAAAAAGTAAAGTCATAGTTTTAAAACAGCTCAATCTATCTTCCTTGGAACAGCCTGTGCACTGTCCTGAGTCACTCCGGGTAACTCTCCTGAGATATTCTTAGGCTGCAGTCTGGAATGTGTTGACTCCAGGGTCTAAAATTCCTGTGCTGCACCACGTCCATTAGGATCAAGTCCAAACTCCCTGGAGAGCGTGCACGCTCTTCTTTATCTCGGCTCCTGGCCTCCTGGCTCCTCCGCACCCTGCCCCCTGGGCAATTCCTTGAATGCTAAGGGTCTGCTCTCTCACCTCCTGGCCACTGCTCCTGTTTCTAGGAAAGCCCCTTCCCCTTCCTTCCTCTGATCCCCAATGCCTTTTATTTGCCTGGTGACATCTCCAGTTCCAGGGCTGTCCTCACCTGTCGCTGCCTTGGGAAGTCTTTCTTCCTCCCCTCGCCCCTCTCACTGCACGCAGGGTCTCTCACCTCCCCTGTGCTTACGTCTCACAATCAACAAAATTACAAGTCCTGAAGCCTTTCCGGCACCAGGCGCTGTGCGGGTGCTTTCACTATGGACCTCAGTCCTTTATTTATACTCTTAGAGGCACATGAGATGTTCGCAGGTGGTACCCAAATCACCTTTTAAAAATCGAATCGTTACACGTTTGATCTAATGTTTATTAGGGTAAAAAAGGACTTGTGCGTCAGTCTCATGACTTCACAAATACTGTTGCTGAATGTGAAACAAAGGCCCCAATGTTCATAAATTAATTGTAGAGGTCACAGGGAGGTAGGCAAACATTTGAAAAGAGAGATCTTAATACCTGAGGTTTGGGGAAATCACATTTAATTTTTATAGCAACTCTGAAATAGAAATTTTGTCCACATTTTTTAGATAGAGAACTAAGGATCGTGAAGTGAAATTTGTTTAAGTTAATAGAACTATGGAGTAGAGTGTATTAGTCAGCTTTGTTACCACAATGAAATACTGGAGGTAACTAACCTTTAAAAAGAGAAAAGGTTTATCTCACAATTTTGGAGGTTCAAACCTCAAATCAGGTGACCTTATCTGTTTGGCCTCTAAAAGTGACACATAATGAAAGTACCTGCATGCAAACAGCTGCGTCTCAAACTGAAGCAGGGAGAGAGAGATGAAGGGACTGGCCAGGTGCAGTGATGCATACCTGTAATCTCAGCTACTAGGGGGGTGATGCAGGAGGAGCTCAAGTTCAAAGCCAGTCTGGGTAACGTACTGAGACCCTGTCTCAAAATAAAAATTGTTTTGAAAGGGCTGGGGGTGTAGTTCAGTCATTTGAGGATTTATATTCTTGATTATATTTTCCTACTAATGAAAAAATAAGTTCATGGTGAAAAACTTGGAAGGAGGACAAAACTATACAGAAGCAAGTTAAAACGTGTAACTTCACCTCTCACAAATGACTGTTAAGGTGTTGTTTCCACTATAACAAAAAGGAGGAGAAGGCTGAGCTGGAGGAGAAGTAAAGGCAGAGAGAAGGCAGGAAGAACGACAGAAGAGAAAAAAGAAGAGGGATGAGGAGGAGAAGGCCTGGCAACCCTCACTGCAGAGCCTTGCTTCTTGTCCCCTGCCGGGCGTGGAGTCCTCACAGCCAGGGCTGAGCATCACCTGCAGCAGAGTGCCTGGGAGCGTTCTCCACCCATGCAGATTCTAGGTTCACCCACTGAATCTCAGGTGTGACCTGGGGTCCCCCATGTCAACCGGTCCTGCCAACTTGAGAACAGGGCTAGCACAGGTGGCCTACAGGAGTCATCCTTGGGGAGGGAACGATGGGGACCAGCAATTTGTGGGGAAAAACATCATTCCAGTGCTCTTGCCAAGGTCTGGCCAGGACGCCTGCAGTTCTGAAGAAAGGGTTCAACCAGGCTGCACAGTAAAGGGCCACCGTGCCCTCTGTGGCCAGCCACGGCCTTAACTGATTTGGAGCTTCTCTGAGGACATTGTGAGTTTCCAGGTCCCAAGGTCAGCAGAAGGCGAAATGGAAACAAGGCTGAGCTCTGAAAGGAAGCAGCTGGCCCAGCACCATGGAAGTAGGCAGAGAAAGAAGTCAGGCTGGAAGGGACTCAGGTGACCCCATGGGGCCAGCAGGGAGAGTTGAGATTCAAGTTTTCTTGCCTGTCCTGTGACATCGTCAAGGTTTAGGAAAAGCTTGTAACTTTAAACAGCTTGATCTTGATTCTTCCAGGGCCTACAGGAGTAGGCGGAGTGGAACCACGTGCGTTAAGTAGTAATCTGAAGACCAGGGTTATGGCAGGAGACACTGCCCAGGGCCCCAGGAGACCAGGTGCATGCTATCTGGGGCTGAGGACTTTAACCATCAGAAAAACTTTATCACAGGGAAGCTTGCTCTTGGTGTCCTTTACAGCCATCTAATCACCACTGAGTTTCCGCTTGACTCACTGGAATTTGAACTCCAGTGTTCTGAAAAGATGAGGATCAAATTCAGCTTTGGACTGCTGAAAAGGTAAACTGAGGCATGGGGAGACGTTAGCGTGACTTTAAGCAGCACCTTCCACGAGTTGGCAGCTCCAGGCCAGAAGGGTTCAGGGGCTCCATAGAAGAACGCAGAGGGAGGCTTCATGGGACAGATATGGACCTAAAGGAAGCATCTGATTGGTTCCAGTTATACACTTGCCCTATTTGGTCTATCCCTTCGGAAGGTTCCTAGTTATATAATTACACGTTTGTTGGCTACTCCTGATTGGTGGGGCTTAAGTTCAGCTTTTGTTTACTGTAGGTATTTGTAAGAAATAGCTCAGGGACTGAGGGTGTAGCTCAGCAATGGAGTGGGTCCTTAGCATGCCTGAGGCCCTAGATTCCATCCCTCGCACCAAAATAAGTAAATAAATAGAAGAAATAGCTCAGGCAAAGTTTCACTTACCTGTGCAAATCAAGCAAGTTAGGTCACTTAAGAAGCCTAAGCTGCTATGTCGGCTCAGGGTTTCTTCAGACCTGCTCTTTATTTTAATTTACTTTAACAAAATCCCCCTTTCTGCTTACTTTCTCAGCTGAGGATGCACTCAAACAATGTCACTTCTCTCTCCGTTCCCACTATTAACATGGTCACTGAAATGGAGTCAGAATATTTTTTCATGAACAGTTGATGATGTGGTCTTCCCCAGGTGCCTTGGATGTGAAGTCACATGCATAGTTGGCATTCTTGGAACTTGCACAACCACCATCAGCTTGAGTAGTGGGGTTGCTTAGTTCTCCAAATGTCTAGTCCTGATGGCAATCATCAGATGAGTGAGCAGCACTGGGGACTCCTCAAATCCTCTGAAAGGATACAACTTGCGGTGTAGGTCGATACAACCATAAGAAGAACAAGGGCCAGAGACTGGAAAATTCCCCATAGCAGAGAATCCCAGGAACCAAGATTTAGTCAACTGAATAAATCAGTGGAGGCAACAGCACCTGTTGATGAAAGATCTGTACTAGCTTGTTAATGTCCTTCAAATTGTGGGCAGCGCTTCCGAATGTACTAACAGAGGAACAGCATCTTCTACAAATCAGAGCATAAGCGACTCCATATTAAGCTGTTAAGGTAACAAGAATTTCCCTCTGGGTACTATTGAACCAAAGTGTTCATTTCAGATTTTATTTCTTGAGGGGTATTCAAGGTAGCCTATGAAAATAAAAGAAATACAAAAATTTAACATTTGAGCTAATTAAGATAGTTTTGAGTCTAGGGCAGCAAGATGAGAAAATTTCTAGCCTGGAGGTTATGAGTTTGAAGAATCTTGGGCTGGAAGAATGAGGACAGGTGTGATAGATGAATTCTCCTGCTCTGCAGTTTGGCTGGCTCTGGTTATGTCACTGGTGCTCTGGTGAACTCCCTGTGTGACATGTGAGCTGCTGTCTCAAAAGTTGTCCACACGTGATCTGTTGTGGTCATTTTTTCTTAAAGTTCAAAACCATTAAGTTTCGACTTGCATGACTTAGAAAAAGGACTTGTCCTGGGTGAGCTTTGCCATTAACACAGACCAGACAGACATGTTTACCATTTATTGAATAATGGTAAATTCACAAGCTATGTCACATTCATTTGCTTTAACTTACTGAGCACTCATGGTTCACTTGATATTGGGAGCATGTCAATCACGGGTTCTTTTATTCCACTTTAATCTTAATTACTTACTCTATATCCTTTAATTACTCATCTCTATAACCTTCAAGTCACACTCGAGCTTCACTACTCTCTCTATAGAGTAACAGGAAGGCTCTGGAAAGGTTAAGGCAGCCACAGGGTTTCCAGAGGAAGTACTGAGAGCAAAGGCAGAGAACAGATGCAAACATGAAAGAGTCGCGGCCAGTGGTCAGCGAAGGTTAAGAAGCAGCGGAGCTGTTCAAGGCAAAGGTGCAGAAGACAGGGGTTTCAGAGTGAGCCGTATCAAACAGGGAGATCGAGTAGAGCTAACGCCCTGGGGAAGAGCTTGAAGCCTGTCGCCTGCCGACCTCATGACACAGTCCCAGGGTGGTCTGATAAGATGGCGGGTCTATGTGTGCCACTATGCCACTGTCTTAGGTGACCTTCCTTGTATGTATCTCAGGTGAGGAGTCTGGGGTGTTTGATAAGTTCCTGGGCCTGGTTTCTCTGGTATGGGCTTGGTACACCTATGCATCCATGTGCTTCTGATTTAATTTGATAAGTTCACGGAGGGCATTTTTTATTGTACTAGTAGTTTACTTATCAGTTTGTGCCTTATGCTTATGCTGTGCAAACACTTTTCAATAAGTCTGTATGTCCAACCTCCGGTGGTTATCTCTCTGCCCTGACAAGTTACCAAGCCTTTCTTCCTTGGCACTTGGACTCAAAATGGAGTAGCTCAGGGCAAATGCAGCTTCAAAGCTGCTGTTCCACACAGGACAGAGCCACTGAGAAAAGGCCCGTCTGCTCTCCCCAGGGCAGTTTTAGAAAAATGTGAGGATTCAATCCAGTTTACAGAAAAATAATAAAGATAATAAGTCATTAAAAAAATTAATAGTACTAGAATTCGATAATGGACACGCTATAGTTTTCTATTAAAATACAATGTGTTTTTTGTGGCCACTGCCATTTTACCAAACAAAAATCACAATCTGATCATGTTAAACTTGACCTGATTATTGACGCAAAATAAAATCAGTAATTCTATGTATATTTTAACATATATTTTAGTGAGTGCTTTGATAAGATCCAGGGGCTTTACTGACTTCATTATCAGCCAACTTCAGCTTTTTGTAACTATCCGATAATGAAAAATCTCAGATTAAGCTTTTAAAAACTTCTCTAGACTAAAGAGTCATGCTCAGGACTTGCCCAATAGCATCCAGTTACAAGGAAAACAGATTCTTATTGAACCTCTGCAGATACTCATATTGCAAATAAGAATATGAGTTTCTAAATTCTGGAGTGGTCAGGGAGGGAAAAAAAAAATTCCAATTTCTTTACAATTTTGTAGAATTGCTGTACGTTAAAGATGGTTCAAGAGAAAAGAAAAAACATTTCCTTAAATCTAGAAAACAAGACACCGAAGAGTCACCAATGTTTCGAACAAGAAGCTATAAAAAGTATAATTATTCTAATCAGTTAATTCAGTCTGACATAATTCATTTTTGTGCTGTTTGATATTCAGTCAGCAGTTTTATGAATTCATTAGTTTTCCATTAAAGTTCTTGAAATTCTTATGCAATCTGACAATAATAAGACCTTAGGTGTTATTGGGCTGGGGCTGAGGCTTGGTGGCAAAGTGCTTGCTTCTGCATATGCCGGGCCCTGGATTCCATCCCCAGCACTACAAAAATAAAGTTGTCAGAGTCTTTTTATATGAATATCTTGCAATTTTGTATCATAGTTGTTTTCAAAAGCTTTCAGAAAAGCCTCAAAACACAATAATAGCAATTTGTGGATGACAAAAGATTCAAACCCAAGGGTGTGGCTGAACATCTGATGAGTTTATCATGCAACTGACAAGGAAATGTGGTTGTTTTTGTGGCAGGCAGCGATCTGACCCAACAACTGCAAGGATGGCTCCTGACCTCATACTGGCTGCCTCAGACTTCCAGGAATTCCACACAGTTTCTGGAATATTCATGTCAATAACAAATAGAGCTTAGAGAAGATTTGGCATCATTTGTTATTTGACAATGGCTTCCATGCAATTTGCCAGATCCAATAAGCCTAAGGAGCTTAACGTTTCTCTGCTTTTAAGGAGAGAAAATAAATTCTTTTGAGATATTTCAGGGACCCTTCTAGAAGCTTCCAGTGTCAAAAAGACTTAATTTGGAATTTGGGCTTCCAACACTAGCCTAAATAGGACCACAGATCACTGTGAAGGCCAAAGTGACCAAAGATTTGAAAAAGAAACACAGGAAGTTACATAGTCATAAAAAGAAAACTTAGTTCTTTTAATATTGAAAATAATCGTTTTTCTTAAATAATCAAAGGCCTAATAAAAGAAAACCTCTAGCATAAGAAATTGTGTTAATAAAACACAAGATCTTTGTTTCCTAGGTGAATTACCTAAAAGGCAAGTTTTTTAAAAAAACTTTATAAACAAAACAGACCAATACTTTAAGAAAACTTTGTCCTTTTAACAGGGAAAATATACAATTTTAATTTTCATCAGTACATTAAAGAGTATATTTACTTATTTATTTATTGGTGCTATGCATTGAACCTAGGTGTGCTTAACCACAAAGTCACATCCCCTCCCTTTTATATTTTACTTTGAGATAGGGTCTTTCTAAGTCGCTTAGGGCCTCACTAAATTGCTGAGGCTGCCTTTGAACTTGAGATCCTCCTATCTCAGCCTCCCCAACTGCTGGGATTACAGGTGTGCTCCACCACATCTAGCAAAAAGCTTATTATTGCAGGAGAACAGATGGAACTAGAGACTATAATGTTAAGCGAAATCAGTCAAACTCAGAAGGTTAAGGGTCCTGTGTTTTCTCTCATATGTAGAAGCTAGAGCGGAAAAAGGAAAACACAGATGGGAGCTGATCTCCTGAAAATCAAAGGGAGATCAGTAGAGGAAAGGGACTAAAAAGGGGAGGGGGGAAAAGAGGGAGATACTGGGGAGTGATGTTGTACAAATTGTTAAACTGTGCACACCTATGAATATGTAACAAAAATCCCATCAGTATGTACAATTACAATGCACCAATAAAAAATGTGGAAATTTTTTTAAAAATTTTAAACTTATAATTAAAATCTTGGTAATTTGGCCACACATAAAACTCCTCTTTCACAGACCTACAACTTTCTCTACATGTTCAGTTTTTATCTCAGTGTTTTTCTTTTTTATTCTGGAACAATAGATCATGAACCTTAAACCAAAATTATTTTCTTTTTCCTTCAATGAAAACAAATACCACACATATACTTTTTCATTTTAAAATCTATCTTTATACATTTTACATATCCATGTGGAGTTCATATACAGTTGTTTCCTTTTATCCTTATTATTTCTAGTAGTTTAATTCTACACATTAATTAAAATTCTTAATTCTTGATAACCTTAATATCTAGTGAAATAGCATGATCTCATAGTTTTTAAATAGCAATGGCACTTTTACCAGCAGAATAATCATCTCTAGCCCCTCTTTAATAAGAGGCCCAAAATACCAGAGCTTAATTAAGCATGTTCAGCATTGAACACTTTAGTAGTTCATGTTATTTGAAAATGATCTAGATATTTAATAACTATCCACTATTTGATTTAACCTGGTTTAAGTTTTAAGGTTTCATGTTATCAAAAAGATTATGGAAATCATAGATGGACATAATATTAAAGAAAACTATCAAGTTAATTTTCTTGTTGACAAATTTGGTAACAGCAATACCATGAGTTTACCTGAGTAATCAAATTAGGTAGAATATAAACTTTCACTGAACTGCCTATATTCTTATTTAGGGTGAGACTGTTCAAATCACATGAAGTATTTGGGTGAGTTCCTTTTTTTCCCTAAGGAAATCATTTATAATAAGCACTTATTTTTCTCTAATTAAATAGAGCTTTTTAAATATTTCTAATAATACCATCAGAGGTATAAAAACTTTCTACGTTGGGAGGGAGACATGATTAGGTGGAGTACAGAGGATTGGGGGGCAGGGTGGAAATAGTCTGTCCAAAGTTATGCTGCTGGATTTGTCATTATAAATTGGTCCAAATCCACAGATTTGTACACTAAGAGGGACCCCTAATGTAAACCATGGTGTTTGGACTGTAAGGAGTGGCCTGTCGGCTTAGGCTCCTCTACTGTCTCAAATGCACCACTCTGACGGGACTGTTGGCAATGGGCGAGGCTCTCTGGGGGGGAGCAGGGAATATATGAGAAAGCAATACCCTTGTCTCATCCCTAAAGAAAAAGGGGGTAGTAAAACCCCATGTCCCTGAATGACCCCTTTCCATTCCCCAAAACCCAGCCTGGTCAGGGGAAATTGAGAACAAGCCTGAGCCAGAAAGTCCAGATACACTTTCCCCTGAAGGACGCCGGCTTCTCTCCTGCACTCTGGGAACCGGGCGAGTTAGCTGGAGAAAGCTTCTCTCTTACATGTTCAGCAGGACGGGTGGTCCTTGGGCTGCTGGTCAGACAAGCAAACCACGCAAGGTCCATGATGTCACTGCGTCTGCAGCCTGACATAAAGCCCCTCTCTGAATGGGGACAGGCACAGAACAGAGGGCACTCTGGAGGGGACACCTGTCACTTGTCCAGCTGGCCACCCGTGGACAAGATGCCATGAGGAAGAGGAGGCAGGCCCCATGAAGCGCCGTGGAGGGTGCAGGAGCGATCTGTTGCCGTGGCCCCTGAACTCCTTCCTGAGCAGCCCCGGATCTCTCTCTTGTGAGCCTTCCAGGGTGTCTCCCAGGATGCTTCAGGGCACTTTCTTTGCCATTCTGCAGTCTACCCCACTGCCCTGGCACAACTGGCCTGTGACCATGACAACCCTCCCTCAATTTTTCTGTAGACCTAAAACTGCTTTAAAAAGTATTTTTTTAAATGCTTTCTAAAATAAATTAGAAATGGATATTAGAATGCATGAAATTTTTTAAAATATCAAGAGCATAGAGACTTCTGTGATTTTATGTTTGTCAGAGTAAATCTACCCTAACTTTTCTGACATAACTCCATTTGACATGTTATATTCAAGTGGGCTTATTCATGGAAGTTTTGTTTAAAGCTTCTTTTTTCTATATTTGTAAGTGAACATTATCTATACTTCTCTTCAAAACTGTGTGTTTGAGTTCATTCTGTTAACTCAATAGTGAGGACACCCACAGCTTTCTATTTCCCTTGTTCTGGAACAGTCCTTTATCATAGGACCTTTCTATTCCTTGAAAGTCATTTTCAAAATAATTTCCCCTTGGAATCACTAACCACCCCCCTTTATTTCCCAGATGCAATCACCCACTTGTCTTTCAAGATTATTGCTTTGTTTAGGTTATCCGTGTCTTGGCTCATGTTTGATTATTTACATTTTACTGGAGATTTATATTCTTCATAAAGATTTCCAAATGTATGAGCACAGAGTGGCACATGGAATTTTTAAATTTCTTTGTAGTTTTAGCTACTCCTCCATACAATGTAACGATTTTAAATGGCAAGATCTGAAATCCAGAAGATCTGAGTTCCAGTTCTTATTTATCACCTACCTCTGTGATGAGCTTAGTTTAGCATGTTAGTTCAACTTCTCTGAGCCTGTCTTCCTGAAATGCAGAAAGTGAACAATAGCCATAATCGTACTTAATATTTCATGATGAGCCTGGAAGGTGAACGGGAGCAGGTAAAGTGCATAGCTTAATTCTGGTACACAGGAAATATCCCACAAATGTGGGTTACTTTTACATAGGCAATTTTAATCATACAAGTGACATGTTATATATTTTATAGCTGTTTTGTTTTTAATCTGACTATCTCTTCTATTTTCTAATTCGATTTTTCTTTTCTGTCTTTGCATATTCCTTTTCAGGATTTCCTTTGAGATGCTTTGTTAGAACTTCTTGTTTAATTCAGCCACTTTCCCTCCCACTCATTTCCTGATGAAAGCTTTGGCTACTTTGAATTTGCCTCTAATTACAGCTTTGTCAGAGTTGCTATATTGACCTCATCTCTAACAAGTTATTTAGGAGTGAGTTCCTCTATTTTCATAGGACTAGGATTTTGTTGATTCTAGTTGTGTTTTTGTTTTGTTTTCTTTTATTTTTTCCAGGGACTGCACCCAGGGGTGTTTAACCAATGAGCCACATCCCCTTTTTATTTTTTATTTTGAGACCATCTCTTTAAGTTGGTTAGGGCCTCACTAAATTGCTGAGACTGGTTTGAACTTGCAATCTCTTGCCTCAGCCCTGGGAGCTGTAGGGATTGCCTGGCGTGTGCCACCACATCAGGCTCTTAGCTGTGTTTTTAAAATTGGTTAGAGAGTAAAGGTACTTTCTTGAATGACACTTCAGAGTGAACTTTGACTACCAGGAAAGCTTTATTTCATGTTTGAAGAAAACAAAAACTGTGAGTAGTAGGAAAGCTTTATTTCATGTTTGGTCTTACTGATTCTATCATTCAGCTCTTATTTATCCCTGCTGTCCAACAGAAGTAGCCTGTGAGCCCGAGATTCCAACCCCCATGGATATACTTCTGATATAGCACTGATATTTGATATACATGGTTTAGATTTTCTAGTAAACATACTAAAAATGTAAAAATATATGAGTAAAAATAGCCGGGCATGGTGGCACATGCCTGTAGTAATCCCAGCGGCTCGGGAGGCTGAGGCCGAAGGATCAAGAGTTCAAACCCAGCCTCAGCAAAAAGCGAGGCTAAGCAAATCAGTGAGACCCTGTCTCTAAGTAAAATAGAAAATAGGGCTGAGGATGTGGCTCAGTGGTCAAGTTTCCTGAGTTCAATCCCTGGTACCCTCCCCCCAAAAAAGAAATGAGTAAAAATAATTCTAATTAATATATTTTATTTATCCCAATTTATACAAAATATTATCATTTTACCACGTAGCTGACTATAAGACATATTAAGGAGATATTTTACTTCTTTTTCATATTGCCTTGACTGTGCGGTGCCCCTCACACACTGCTTCAGCGGTGAGGAGCCAGGACGGCGAGGACGAGGGGCTGGCGTCGGAGGCTGACACAGAGATGGTGTGCGTTTGTTGTGCTGGTTAAGACTCGAGTCCCACGCTCACGGTCCTTGCTGGACTGCTCCCCACCGCCTCCTAAGCTTCTTCCTGCCAGAGCCTTCACATGTCAATGCACAGGTGCCCGCCTGCCCATGACCTCTGTACCTGTCCACCGGCCCCAGGCAGCACAGTTCAGTAGTCAGCACCCCAGGCTCTCAATTCTGATCCTGTCAGCTGGGCTGGGACTGGGACTGAATTCTCAGAACTGCTGCTTCTTTATCTGTTGCTTCTTTATCTCTTAGGCGGGGATGAATAACTTCCATCTCACTGGGTATGGGGGCTATGTCCCTGCACTCCCAGCTACTCGGGAGGCTGAGGCAGGAGGATTTCTTGAACCCAGGAGTTCAAGACCAGGCTGGGCAAAACAGCAAGACACTATCTCAAAAAAAAAAGAAAAGAAACTCCTCTCTCTTCAGGTGTCACGAGTCAATGAGGAGATGCGTGGGGCCGTCCGTCCAGATGGCTCCCCTACACTCCCCGGGAAGGTGAGGACGTTGAAGCCTCCGCAGTCCTCCCAGTTGGACCTCCAATCTTGTGTGAAACCAGCATGCTCAGCCTGAGACATGGCCGACCTGCAGGCCTCGCCGGGCTGGTCATCTGTGGTTTAACTTAAGAGCAAAGTATTACTAACCCTCTGCCTTCCCCACAAATCTAAAAGCCACATCTTACAACCAGCTTCTTAGTCATAAAATGGATATTTACATCTCCATCAGTCTATCTTCTATGTCTTATTTTTCCACGGATTCCAAAAGAGAGGGATGTTATATTCCTAAGACTCCAAAGAGGCAAAGATTGCAAAAGCACAGCCTCTCACTAAAGGCAAGTCCCAGAGCCTCTTCAGATCCCGGGTAAGTAATGTGGGCCAAGTGAGAAGGCTTGCTTTCACTTCACACAGCATAATTTACACAGCACTCACAGGCCACATGTCAGCCCGTGCCCGAGGAGGAGGATTTATCCTGCTAATATGACACACCAGTGACATTATGCCAAAGCTAATGATTAAATAACAGACCCTGGAGGAACTATAGATCTGCTCTGCCCTTCCATGTGGGAGAGAAGAGACTCATTCTGTGAAGGAACTAAACCAAAGGAGCCACAGAAAGGACAGGGATAGGCAGTGAGGTGTAGGAAACGCTGCAGATTTTAGCCAAAGTCCACGCTCCAAAGAGTTGAGTGCTGTATCGGTTATCTTGTGCTGTGTAACAGGTATCCCCCAAACATAGTGCCCTAAATGAAATCACCATGTTAGTCCTTTCCTCAGTCAGCAATTTGGGATGGGCTTTGTTGGGTTGTCCTGGGGGTCTCACCTGGCAGGAAGGTTCTAGTTGTTCCACAGTGGCCTTATTCACAAGTCTGATGACGGGGCTGGCTGTCAGCTGGCCTTCCTCACTCTTCACTAAGATTCCAGAAGACAGATGAGCAATGCCTTCCACAGATCAAGGCAGTGGCTTTCAAGTAACCAGTCGAGTGGGAAGACGAAATACATTTCCACATACACATGTACTTGGGAAGTTTTATTTCCTGAGTATCCTTTCTTGGATACTCAAAACAAATGAGAGAATGAAGAAATAAAATCAAATATGAAGTCAAGTAAACAGGATCCAGTCTGGAAGAATGGTACACACACAGCTGCAAACAATGGTTGCCCAAAAGGCTGAGAGGACCATCAGTTCACCCTGGGACAAGACGACAGGGGAGAAGAACAAAGATGGAGAGAGAAATGAGAAAAGGAGAAAAAAGGTTATCATACGTTTCATGAACATTTGGGGGGAACTTCATAAGCACATGACAGCACTGATGGAGATAATTGAAGAAAGGAAATAATGGTGCACGAGCTACAGTTACCACATTGACATTAACAATGATAGTGAAATATTGGCTACTGGTTTGGAGAATGGGCAGTTGGTAGTGGGAAGAGGAAATGAGAACTAAATCTCATCTACCAAAAACACAGGGCCAGGGATACATGGGGAAAAGCTGTTATATAAAAATAGAACAAAATGCCAGAAGAAACCACTGAAAGAGCTGGAAAGGATGACCCTGGGAGCCAGGCTGGAGCACAGGGAGGGAGGAGGCAGGTGGCAGTGCACTCTGATTTCCAGCCTTGGAAAGATCAATTTAAAATCCCTTAAACAACATCCAGCCAGGCACAGTGGCTCACGCCTATAATCCCAGCCACTTGGGAGGCTGAGGCAGGAGGATCACAAGTCCAAGTCCTGTCTCAGCAACTTAGCAAAGGCCTGTGCAAAATAAAAAATAAAAAGGGCTGGTGATGTAGCTCAGTGGCAAAGTGCCCTTGGGTTCAATCCCCAGTAGCAAAACAAAACAAAGTAAATATCGACCAACCCTCCACTGCCATCAGCTGGGACTGGTGCTGCACGTTCTTTGTGTCCTGTCCTCCTGTGGCCTCTCAGCCCAGTCCTCACAATGGCCCCAGGTCATATGACACTTCTGCCCATCCTAATCCCAAGTCTGACATCACTGCCAGTCTGTTCTTTGGGTTCATAGCAGATTTCTTGGCATTTCACTTTGGAAGGACTCAAAGGAAAGAAGAAAACAGCGAACAAGAGTGGGTATTGTCCTGTACTGTCATTGCCAGGCCCGGGAGCCTCCGCATTGTGAGACCCGACACAAGGCCAAGCACTTTCAGCAAGCAGCCCAGCCAGGGCAATGTACGTATACATACATCGTAGTCAGCCCTCCACGGCTCTGGGCTTTTGACCATGAAAACACCTGCATCACAGTCAACCAGACTCAAAAAGATCAAAACCATTTGATTGAACATGTACAGAATTGTTTTGTCGTTATCACCTAAACAATAGAGTATAGCAACAATTTACATGGCATTTAATGGCATGAGGTATGATAAGTAACCTAGCAATGATTTAAGATACAGGGAGGGATACGTTCAGGTTATATATAGCCTCTTTATTTTTAAACTTTATTAACCATACATATTTATGGAGTGTGATGTGATAATTTGATATGAAAAAATACTTTTTTGCTGGTTTTTCCACATTTTTATTGGTGTATTATAATCACACATAATGGTGGGGTTGTTTTTCCACCTTTGTTCATGCACACACTAGGCTCTTTGCATAGGAACCGTGTGCATCTGGCATTTTGGTATCTGCAAGGGGGAAGTGACGGTCCTAGAAACAATCCGTGCCCCTGCTTTGCCCTGCCTCTAGGACAGAGAGGGCTGATTTTTCTCGTTTTAATATTCATAGCAAGCCAAGTGTCGCAGTCCCATGTTCCAGATGAGGAAATTGACACTGAGAAAGTTAGCCAGAGTCAGGCGTGGCCCCAGGTCTCCAAGTGGTCCAGCCTCCCCTACAGTACTGACCCGGTCCTAAGCAAATGCCTCAGCCAGCTTAAAAAGAGGGGCCCCCCGGTTTACATTCTTCCCACACACTTTTCTTATGTAAACACAGCTCCTAGGCTGAGGGTGTAGCTCAATGCAGAGCCCGTGTGAATGCCCGAGTTGGAGTCCCATCGACAAACACTACTCTTCCTTAATACTATTGACTCAGTGGGGTGGGCGGGCACTGTGGTGGGCGGTGAGACTGACTGAGGCCATGAGAAGGCCACACTTTAATCCAGAGCAGAACTCTCCAAATGAGCCAAGAAGACACTGGTGACATAGGAAACACACCCAAGGGACCTTGCATCTTTCTCACTCATGTCCCTGCCCCGTCATTAGCCAACCATTTGTGCTACAAAGGACCTGATAGAAAAGTGGTCCCTAGTTCCTTTCAACTGTTCCTTACTCATCAGAATGGCAGAGTGTTGGTGGATGTGTGCAGGGAGAGGTGAAGCCAACACATGCCAGCTTCGAGAGCATCCCCTCCATTGTGGTGGGAACAAAATGCATGGCCAAGCTATAAAGTACAAGTCATGCAATTTCTTTTATTTTTATTTTACTGGGGATCAAACCCTGAAACACTCTAGAGTTACATCCCCAGACCTTTTTTAAATTTTGAAACAGGGTTTCGCTAAGTTGCTGAGGCTATCCTCAAACTTGCAATCCTCCAGCCTCAGCCTCCACAAGGAGCATAGGCATGAACCTTTGCCCCGTGAGTTAGGCAACTTCAGTGATCACACAAAAGCTCTTTACATTTGCATTTAAACCTGCCATTGCAGTCCAATGACGAACGGTGACACTCATACTACCATCTTAAGTCTGAATGTCTGTTTTAGCATGTCACTCCATAGCCAGTCTCCCTTGCACATCAAGGAAGACACCACAAAGGGAAAGCTTTGTGTTCCCTAGGTCCTCCCCCTGAATGTTTACAAGAGGCCCCACAAACGATGCAGCTGCCCTGGTGGTGGGTGGTTAGGGTTAGACGAGGTCACCTCCCAGCTTCAGGAAACACCCAAGAGGCACTTATTTCCTTGTGATTGAAACAACACACTCCTGGGTTTGATCATCTTTTAATTCTCCCCTCCCATAACCGGTAAGTAAAAAAAAAACACAGAAAAATATAATCAACTCAGGTACAAGGATTCCATTTTTAAAAATCAGAGTGCAAAGACAGCCACGGCCACTGCCCAGGTTTAACTTACATATTTACAGTGTGCGTGGTGGCATGGCCACAGAGGCGGGTTTGAAGGCAGAATCACAAAATATACAAAGATGGTCTTTTGTGCTTTACATCTTAGAATCCTGCCTCATTTCCAAATGAGACACTATAAAACACAAATCATAGACTATTCACTATATAACTTATGAAAAATGCTGTACAGTTGTGTGACTATAAATATAGAGAATAAATGGCTCTTTTTGGGAATCGTTATCTACATGGGGGAAAGGTCAGAGAGGGCTCAACTTGGTACCCCAACCTGTCAAGATGGGGAGGCTGGGATGGGGAGGACAGGGTCTTGGAGCACAGCTGCACAGACTCCTCAGTCCCAGATGAGGCTGAAGCCCTCACCTGCTGGGGGAGTATTATGACAGTCCAGGTGAGCGGCAGGGGTGGAGATAAAGCAGGGGGCTCTGGGAGGCAGAGAGAAGGCACCTGGGACATGGAGTGCACCCCGTAACCCTCAGCCACACAGTCACAGCCCCCAGGGTAGTCTAGCTGCACCCAGCTTCCTCCAAGAAGTTTGGGGCTTTGCAGGTGTGGCGAGAGGAGGGCGGGAAAACAAAGGAAAACGTTTGAAGAGACTCCAGTGAGTGCACGTGTGGGTGAGAGGGTGGAGGGAAATTGACCTCTGGCCCAGGAAGTCATTACACAAAAGAGGAAGTGGAGGCAAACAGACCTGTCCCAAGAGCAGGCGACTCCTGGCACTTGAGGCGGGGAGCTTAGGGGGCTTGCATCTTCTATTCAGAGCTCCAACACTAACTAATTTTATCTGGTCAAGAAAGTAGCATCAATGCAGCCTCAATGGCTTTGATCAGTTTGACTTCTAGTTAGCCCGAGGATATCTGGCAGACCAAGATCTCCCCAAATCTGTCTCTCTCTCTCTCCCCCTCTCTTTCTGTGAGCCAAACATATCCTGACCCTCTCTCTGTAGCTCAGGTGTGGCTCATATCCTGGAAACTTGACCAGGACACTGCAGGTAAACTGCCTGGACCATCCACACCTGCCCAGGTAAAGCACTCCTGGCGGGGGTGGGGAGCACTGAGACGCGGGAAGCTCACATGCATGGTCTTCAAGTCTCCAAACAATCGCTCTGTGCCCTCTGCAGGGCTGCTCTAGGCAGGGATGCCTGTGAGGAGCTCCTGGGCATCTTTGCTAAGAAAGATGGGTCTTTGCTAACAAAGATGTACCCGGGCTTCATCTCGATCGAGGACAGCTTTGTACACGTGTATATTACACACCCTCACATAGGCACCTTCGAGAACCTTCCCTAAATCACTCCTGGGGGCCTTTTCTTTCTGAAGAACAGATCCCATTGCACCTGTGTGCAGGAGTGGCTGCAGTCACCGTCTAGTCAGCTTCCTCGAACACGTCTCCTTCACTGTTGCCCTGTGCCTTCTGGGAGGAGGGACCAAAGGTACAGGAGCTGATCTAAAACTGTCCTGCAAGCTGACATCCTAAGGAAGGGGCAGGAGAGCTAGGAGTGACCTCAACTGTTCCCTAGTGGGGAGCAAATCCCCCCGAGTGAGCAAAAGGCACACAGAAGCAGGAAGGGTGGAGCACGTGGGAACTGAGGTCTTCCCCAACCTCTGGCCACCCTAGAAGGCCGTGCTGTTGGAGATGGCCTTGGTGCCTGGGGCATCTGCCTGGGCCTTGACCTCATCCGGGGCCTCTGTGCCTATGGCTATGTTGTCAAAGACCTCGGGGGCCTTGATGGGGACACCCTGCCCCTCCTGCACCTCATCCAGGTCCTCGCAGCACTTGCTGCAGCGGCAGCACTTGCCGCAGCCACACATCAGGCAGCACACCCGGCAGCACACGCGGCAGCAGCAACAGCAGCGCTGCTGGAAGCAGCTGGTGGCCAGGGAGATGAGGTTGTCCCAGGGCTTCAGGGAGTGCATCCACAAGGGCAGGAAGTTCCAGTTGCGGAGCTTTGTGGGCAGGACGCGCGGGCAGCGGGACTGCAGCAGCCGGAGGCAGACCACCAGCAGCAGCAGGAGGACAATGGGTACCCCCACGCCCACCAGCACCGGCCAGCCAGCCAGCGAGAGGCCGAACACCGTCAGCGGGGTCAGGAAGAAGAAGAAGATCAGGTAGAACACGGCAAACCAGCGGTACTTGGCGGAGATGTTGCCCAGCCCCTTGGCCAGGCGGATGGGCAGGCGGGTGAACGGGATCGGGTACCACAGCAAGATGCCGGAGATGTTGAAGAAAAAGTGGCACAGGGCGATCTGGAACACAGGAGGTGGACAGGTGAGGAGCGAGGTGTGGGGCTGCGTGCCCAGAACCCCAGTGACTCCTGAGGCTGACACAGGAGGCTCTCAAGTTCCAGGCCAGCCTCAGTGACTTACTGAGGCCCTGTCTTTAATAAAAATAAAAACCACCCCCAGGGACTCGGCCCTTGAAGCATGTCCCCACCTGGAGGGAACTCTTGAGAGTGTTGCCGGGGCTGGCTAAGGCGGCCAGGATGGCGGTGGTGGTGGTGCCGATGTTGGAGCCCAGCGTGAGCGGATATGCCCTCTCAATGGTTATCACCCCGAGACCTGGGGAAACAGTGACATCAGCCCCTGGGGATGACTGGAAATGGCAAGGGTGACCCGAGACAGAGGCCAGGGAGAGACTCACCAATCAGCGGGGTCATGGCAGACGTGAACACGGAGCTGCTCTGCACAATGAAGGTCATGCCCGCCCCCACAAGGATGGCCAGGTAGCCGGTCACCCAGGCAAAGGGGAAGGGGAAATCTGCAAGACAGAGGCAGGAGGACATCATGACCCTCTGGCCAAAACTGGGCGGTATCTCTGCGGGCATTTCCTTAGGACCCCAGGACAGAGTGTGCTGGAGGGAGAGGCCACCTCCCTCCACGGGGGCTGGGGCTGCCAAGTGGACGTTTAGGCCCCTGCTTCCCTCCCTGCTCTTTGACTCCACAGTCAGGTGAATCAGGGGTATAGGTAAAGATAAAACAAGATGCACTGGCGTCTCCATGGCAAACTCAAGCACTCCCAAAACAGCCATCCTTCCCAAAGCACCAGCCCACGTGGAGCTCAGCACGTTCTCGCTGGTGTCCAAAATGGCACACCTTCCACCTGTTTCCACCTTAACAGTGTGGAGAAAATGCAGCTGCTGGGCATGACCCTAAGAACCCAGCCCTCTGCCCCACCTGCCCCAGATCAGGCCCTGCCTGCCTGGCCAGCACGTCACAGATCACAGTGCAACAGGGGAGGCAGACCTCCCTCCGTGAGGCTTCGGGGCGGTGACGTTACCCTGGTGAGCTCTCAATGGCTGGGACCCCTTACTAGGCAGACCTCCTCTTAGCCAGTGAGTTTCACTGGCTGCCTCAGGATGCTGGGTATCCAGAATCCTTTCAGGAGTGAAAAGAAGTAAATACAAAGGTGGGTTCCTGGTAGCCTTTGCCCAAGGGCTCCTGATAGGCCCAGGGAAAAAGGCCTCAGCATATGGAATCTGCCAGATGGAAGTCCTACCTCGGGGCTCTGGATGTGAGCAGGGTCTTCTCGGGCCCTTGCTGACCCGTGATGGAAATATGTACCTGCCCCAGACCCACCAGGGCATGAAGGAGAATTCCCACCTTAACCTCTGCCTCTGATGAGATCCAAGAGAGACTCTGTGCCCAAGCCATCACAGGATGGGAATCCAAGGAGCCCCCTGAGGCGGCCACGCCACCACATCCCTGGGTGGGCCAGGGTGAGCGGCGGGGCACCTACCAGTGTTGAGGGTTTTCTTGATGACAACTGCAACCCGCCCCTTGAGCACGGAGCCCAGGAGCTTGACGATCATGATCAGGCAGCCGCAGAGGAACAGCAGGGAGACAATCAGCAGGATGATGCCCACGGCGAGATCCGGGAGGTTGAAATTCACAAAGATGTGCTGGCCTGCGGAGACACGGAGAGCCACGTCAGAGCGGGCAGGAGCCAGGTGGCTCGGATTGCTTTGTTCCACATCCTTCTCCCTCACAGTAACAGAATCTCGGCTACACACATGGCAGCTGGGGAAGAAAGACAGTCCTTCCCAGCCTCCTCTGCAGCCGGGTGTAGCCCTGAGACAATGTTCTGTACAGTCAGACGTTCTGAGGCTGAAAATGAAATGAGGGGCCCAAAAATTTTTTTAAAAAAATCACATCCAGTTGTGGGCAGATCCGGGTCTGCAGCCCATTCCTTCCACCTCTAAATCCCTGCATTTTTTTTTTTTTTTTTTTAACTTGTGATACAGCAGTGTTCGGAGGTATTGCTCCTGTAGAGTTGTTGTTTTGCAGAGTCACAGCGTGTCCCATATTAATTCCAGCAAACCACAGTTATGTCATATGGATGTGTAGCAGTCAGAATATTGACGTTTCACTTAATTCTGTGATATAATCACATCTGGAGCATCCAGGTATTCTGCTCAGAATTAATGTCAGCTGTCAAGGGGGAAAGTGATATATAAGAAGGTCCCTAAGGAAAAATCAGAACTAAAAGTTGGAAAAGATCACAAGGAGCAACATTAAAAACTCACAGGTATTGAAAGCATCGTGCAGGCCCAGTGTCTTGCGTAGGGCCAGCTGTGCAGAAGGGACTCACTGGGTATATCTGCGCTGTGTGGGTCCCACATGGGGCTTCAGATCCTCATTCTACCCCTCCCCATGGGACCCTGGGCCTGTCCCTTAGCCCCTACGCCGGGGCTCCTCTGCTGTACGACTCACTCCTCCCTGTCTGAGTAGGGCGGGTGCTAGAGTCTGCACTGCCCTTTCCTCCGCTTCCTGGGCTCCTCAGGAGCCTCCTTACTCCTGCCCCACAGCCTGTCCCAGCGGCTGGTTTGCGGAGTCCACTCACACTTGGCAATGTTCTCCTTGTAGGTCACATTCTTGATGGTCCAGGTGTAGATGCCATCCGTCCAACAGAGCGAAGGGGAAGTGCAGTTCGCAGGAGAGGGGACGGTGACATTCATCTGAGTCTAAGAGACAAACAGGTTTAGGCAAGCACTTTTGGTGGGAAATGCTTGGAAAGGTGAGCAGGCGGGGGTGGGCACCACACTTTAGGTGCTGTGGCTCCGTCATGATGCCCTTCACCTTTGCAGGCCTGGCTTGTCATCTTAAATAAAAGGCTCTTGGAACAACCGGGGCAAATGAAATGAACCTTCACCATTTAGAAGGTCTCGTTTTTACACTCGGTTCTGACCTGTACTGCCCCACAAAAACCAGTTATGTCCTGGAAGCAAGGGTGAGCTGCAGACTCCCTGATGCAGGAGGACAAGAACCGGTGGGCCTTCTGGGGAGGATCCTCTGGAAGAGTTTGGAAAGTGGGAGATGCCACCTGCTGCCAGGTCTGTACAGTGGGACACACTGGTTCCATGGGCCTCTCCAAAACTGGGCAGAGGCCGCCAGACCAGCCTCGTCCAGGAGACCTGACAGAACTGCGATAACGTATCTGTGGCTCTGTGGGGGCCTAAGTAAATCCATAATTTCCCAGACTTGTTTCAAAAAGGAACTTTGCAGGCCAGTTTTGATCTTCTAAGCATCTCCATTTTTCCTTCCCCCTTTTCTTTGCCACCTTCAAAGATGCCAGGATTCGCCCACCCGGTAATACTCCTAGAAACTTACCGTGTTTGTAGAAGTTTTGCACCAAATCTTGACCAGACTCTTGTTTTGGGCCAATTCGTTATTCATTGCAATTTGGTGGATGACATTTTTGTCCAGCTGAGGAATGCAATAAATACACAAGACGGTCAGCCTGTCCTTGGAACTGAGGAGACAGATGCAGGTGTTGCTGTGAGAGGGTTTGGGGGACAGGAACTCAACTGTGAGCCCTTGCAAGCATGGTCAGGGTGCAGGCAGGTGTCCAGATACTAGCAAGTGCTCACTAGATGAATGGATGCTTTTGCTAATGGGCAAGGGCACTGCTACGTAGGAAGCAAGCTGTAGATATTTCCTGACTGACTGGATGCCAGGGAAAACCAGAAGATAGAAGCAAAGGCTCATGGTCCCAGCTGGTGCTCTCCCCAAAAGCAACATCCACAAACCCTTCATTCATTTCAATAATGTGGACGACAGACACCAGAGACCAGTGGGGCTAGATGGCCCTGGGTGAGAGGGCAGTAGTCTTTCTCTTTACCTTAGAATAGGATAACAATTTATCAGGGGTCCATGTCAGAGACAGTAGTGGGGACAGAGTCATCCAAGGGTCTGGTGGGGAATCCTTAAAAGCACTCACTACTGCCACCCCAAAGACACACTGTTGGAGTCAAGCATTGTTAAAGGCCTGGTGCTCCCAAAGTCCTAAAGCCCTGCCTCCCTCGGCTCTTTTCAGAGGCACTACTGAGCAGTGTTTATAAACCCTCATCTCTGCAGGCCGAGTGCCGCGGGCGGGCGTGGGAACAGGAAGCTCTTATCCTGACAGTGGTACCTGAATAATGAGCTTGGTGAAGGGATCTGTGATGACTTTCAGAAGTGCCGGGGCATCTTCTCCATTCTTGAAGTGGAAGGTGTCCACCACCAGGTTGGTCAGAATCTCCAGGTAGTGGGTGGCAGCCTCCAGGGGCAAAAGCACGAGTACGGACAGCCAGTTGAAGAAGTCGTGGACCGTGGCCCCTGCAAAAGCCCTGTGGGAGGGGAACCCCAGCACCCGCGTTAGTCGAGGAGGAGGAGGACGCCAGTCCAGAGGTGCCTTGCCAGGTGTCGCTCATCCGCGTGTGCACAGCAGGTGAGGGCTGGAATCATTCTCAGCAACCATCATTTGGAGGAATAGCATTAAGACGCACTTTTGGAAGGGCAACACCAAAAGCAACCTTCTCTTAGAAAGGTCTAGACCAGCAGCAGGCAACAAAGTGCTCTTCCCCAAGTGAATTCTTAACCATTTAAGAATCTTGAGAGGCTGATGAGTCTCCATAGGAGGCCAGGCTCATATGTACCACTATTTACCTCTATCCAAGGAGGTCCTTCTTCTCCCTGAACACCATCCCACCTCCAGATTCATAAACAGCACTCTATACTTTCCCTTCAGCTAAGAAATTTCTTTAAAAATGATATGAAAGTCATCAGAATACACCCTAAACCAAATGGAACATGGAACATAAACAGAAGTGGCTAATAAAACTGGGGGGTGGCACTTAACTTCACTGGTAAATATAAAATGGGCAAGTGCAATTTTTCATCTGTCCTATTAGCTACTGTTTTCCAAGGTATTCTTACTCCTCTCAGTGATTCAAGACAGTTTCCAGGGCTGGAGGGTGGCTCAGAGGTAGAATATTTTCCTAGTATGCAGGAGACCCTGAATTTAATCCCCAGCACTTAAAAAAAAAATCATACACTAAGATAGAAGTGATTCAAATATTTTCTAGTGGTTTTCGCAAAATGTTTTATAAGCCTCATGTTTGATACAGTAGTTATTCTAGGAATCTAATAAGGAAATAACCCAAACCACTAGGATAGAAAGATGTTGAAATTATACTTATCTACCCAGAGGGGGCAAGCTAAGTCAATGATGTTCTGATATCCATAAGTAGGCAAGTCAATATTCTTCCCCTTGTAATAATGAAAAGAACCCAATATTTTAAATAGGCAAAAGCGGATGGAATCCCAGTTGTGCCCCGCAATGAAGTATTTCACCTCCTTGAGCTATGACATAAATAAAACAGGGTATAGAACACCCTACTTGGCTCCATGAGAAGATCAAATTAGAAAATGCCCAGTTGGATGTATATTATTACTGTGACCATCAGGACATTTCATCAGGGACCACATGAGGTGGCTCAGGGAAAATAAAGGATCCCAATGACACCCACTCACTGCCAGTTCACCAACAGACAAGGGATGACGTTTGCAGTCTCCCCCATCAACCTGCAGTAACGTCAGCTGCTTGACCACAAGGTAATCACATAGACACACAGGCAACTGTGTCTCTATTTTAATAAGCTCTGGTAAAGCCTATAGCCAGGTGGAAGAGAAGCCAGGAAATGTACTTAATTTTCACACTAATCTTTTTGGAAGAAAAGGGTTCCCTTTGCCTATGTATTCAACCTGCTCTATTGTCAGATCTTACACATCCACAAAAATGACATTTTGCCTTTGATTGACATGCTAGTGAACAATGGGAAAACGTGGCCCCAGCTGAGCTGGCCAAAAATGGAAGTTTTAGGAAGTTGTAATTATCTATGACTAAGTGAGACGGTAAATTCTACCCTGACTGGCTGCGTTTCAGCTTCCCCACCCAGCAGCAACCTTCCAGCGAAGCTGGCGGTGACTGAGCCCTGACCATGTGCAGGGCACCTTGCCCAACACTCGCCAGCATGGCTGTGTTTAATCCTTGAGATAAGCGGGTGGGGAGAGATGCCATTATTGTCCTGGTATGCAGACTAGGGAGCAAAGTGTGATCAAGTGGGGAGTGTGTGACCTCAGCCCCCGCTAGACTCCCCGGGCTACCTGCAGGAGCCTGACGGGCATGTGCTCCCGGCTCTGGGTGGGTCCTATGGCGTGGTGCACGACAGGCCTGATGGCCAAGGCTGGTTGAGCCCCTTACCTCCTGAACTCACTGCGGTCTCCGGCCTGCATGAGCGCCACGATGGTGTTGGTAATGGAGGTCCCGATGTTGGCCCCCATGATGATGGGGATGGCCGCCCGCACGGTCAGCACTGCAGGTTGGAAGGAGTCGTTAGTGAGTTTCAGAAGGCAGCCTGGCCGCGTTCTGAGCTCACTCAGGCTGGTGTCTCCTAAAGCAGCTGTTCAGCCTCTGGGAGTCGCGCATACGACTGTGCCTCTGATGAAAACCAGGACGGATCACCAGAGACATCTGAATGAGTGTCCAAAATGCCTGCACCTAACCCTGGGTCATCCACAGAGAGGGCAAAACCCTCCTATGGACCCCAGTCAAAGGTGTCTTTTCTCCTCACTATTACAGATGTGACTCAGCTGTTAGGAGCATAGAAACAGTGAGCGAATGAGTCCAGGGCTCATGGGGATGGACTCGGTTTTACAGGGCATTAGGGCTTTCATTTAAGAAGGAGTCAGACACACACTGACATCAAACTCCTCTGTATTTACCAGGCAAATCCTGGCAGGATCACTTCCTCTACTAACAAAGTCATTATAGGACCACTCTCTTCTCACATAGAAAAAAGTAACACTTTGAGACCTAGTTATCTTCCTGTAAAATGCCCCACAAAAAAATCTTGGTTCGTTTTGGTTAAAATGTGGGTTTGAACTGGAAAAAAAAAAAGTCACTTCCAAGTGACCCCCCTGCTCCCCGCCCGGAAGTCTATCCCAACTTCAGAGCAAATATCAAGCGCGGCAAGTTTGGAACAAGGTCTCCAAGCCCAGTAGTCCCAAAGCCACTGTAATTAGATGCCTACATGGTTAGTACTGAGTGGGGCTCTGTACAAAGGAACTTTCTCAATTGATGGAAATGTTCGATATGGTAGGTGCCAGAAACATCAGGCACTGGGTACATGAGATGTGACCAGAACAGAGCAATTGAATTTTGTATTTTAAATCCACTAAGGTTAAATGAAATTAGACACATGGTAGCTGGAGTAGACACTGTATGTCTAGAAAATTCAGACCAGAGACCAAGCATCAGGTCTATTTTTGGACCCAGCCATCCACCTGGAAACAGGAAGTTGCTGGGATCAAAGGTGGGACACACCGTGGTTGGAGAGATAATGGTGACAGGGCTCAGACATATTCAGAGTAAATTCCAGATGGACAGGGTGCCGGGACTCACGTGAGGAGGCCACCATGCTGACGATGATGGAGGAGGAAGTGCTGGAACTCTGCACCATGACGGTCACAAGCACCCCGATCATCAGCCCCGCCAGAGGGTTGGACATGATAGAGTTGTTGTTGAAGAACTGCCCGGCCACTTTTCCTGAAAGACACATCAATGACCGCATGAAGGCCCAGCGTCCAACACAGGCCCTTTGGGATCTTGCTTCTTCCCTGCTCCGCCCTGGTGGGTGGGAAACCAGGTGCTGGCGGTCTGTGTGCTTCCCTCCACCTCTCTGACCTCGCTCCATCTGCCATCAGCTCCTCATTCCATATCCCCGTCCCTGCAGGCTCCCACCCTTCAACTGCTCCTTGAACAGGCCTCTTGCTCGCTCACCTTCTGATCCTGAGCCTGACCTCAATGGTGTGCCGGGCCCAGTGGGCCTCCTCTGCCCAGCCCGCAGCTCCAGCCCCAGCCCCAGCCCCAGCCCCAGCCCCAGGGGACAACGGAATGCTGGCAGTCATCCTTGAGGGCGTGGCTCTGCCACCCTCCATCCCTTCCCTGACCCATTTTATATAATGAAGACCCAGGCCACAGAGTGGATGTGACTTGGAGATAATCAAAAGCAGGAAGCAGAGCCCCTCCCAGCATCAGCTTCTTGCTTTCTGATTATCTCCAAGTCACAGCTGCCAGAGATCAGGGGGACTAGAAGAGCCCAGTAGGCTGTCTGCCCCTTGTGCTTCCCCATGAGAGCCCCCTGCCAAGTCTCCCAAGTCACTAAGATGGACTCTCGAGAGGGACACTGAGAGGTGCAGGATCCCATAGTTCTTAGGTGCCACCATGATGATCTGAGGCTGAGTCCCAGTGGGGTAATTACAGGCTCTGACACTTGGGCTGGTGAGTGATCCGAGCCTCCATCCTCTCCTCTAAATGGGAAGGCTTTGAGAAGGAATGTGGAGACCAGGCCTTCATTGCAAAGGTAGCCAAGCACCTCTTGACCTTATTTCCGGGTTCCTCGCATACTGCGTAGCCACTTGCCTGGGAGACGTGCGGCCATGTGTTGTGGCTACAGATCCCCCAGTCAGAGGACCTCTGACCCTCTGACCTTCCCAGCTTGGATTTTTTTTTTGTAGTTGCTTTGGGCTAAGAGCATTCTTTCTTATTCTGTAATCTCTGGGCAGAGAGGCCAAGAGACAGCAGGGAATCCCTCAGATAAGTCCTGAGGTCAAACAGTTTCCTGCTTGGGGTTAGTGAACAAAGGTGAGGGTGATAGCTTGCTGTCGGCTCCAGTCCTGGCTTCTGGCCGGAGCCGCCTGGGCCAGGTCAGAGCTCTATGAAGGCCTCAGTTTTCTCCTCTATACAATGGGAGGCATAGACTTCCCAAGATAATCTGAGACGGTTCATGTCCTGGCCATCTCTAGGCTGCAGCTAGAGAAGGCTTCAACTGTGACTGTCCAAACCCAATTCAGTGCCCTGCACCTTTCATCCATACCTCCAACCAGCTGGAAGGCGCTGCTGAGGACATCCAAGGAGCACACAAACAAGTAGAGGAATCCCAGGAGCAAAACGAATTTCCCAATCCCTTGGAAGACGCAAAGGATCTTCCCTTTGGTGTCTCTCTCTGCAGCGGGAGGGGAAAGAAGGCACAAAGCTTTCAGCGTCTGCAGCCCTGGGTGGCTCACGGCTCCCACCTCCCCTCCGGCCTGGCTCTTCTGTCTTGCAAGGCCTGGAGAGGGTGTGCAGGCTGCTGCAGTTTTCCGAGCAGTTCCCCCTGTGGTCCATGTCATTGCCCCTGCCCCCCACTACCATGTCTCCAAAGGATTTGCATCTGGGTGGATGAAGGGCTCACTGAGTGGACGAGAGCACAGCCAGCCTGAGCAGGCGCCACGCAGCTGAGCCACAGGGTCCAGGGGAGGCAGTAAGAGCACTCCTCACCTGCTAAGTGCAGGGTCAGATAAGGGCCTCCAAAGTACCTTCAGAACACCACAGAATATTTCCTAGAATGAGGCGGCTCAGGAGCAATCACAGCCTCCATCTGAGGAGGGCTTGGGCCCCCTATATCCAGGGATGCTGCATCCTTGACCGCTGTTTCCTGTACTCACTTTAAAATGGTTCTCGCCTCCTCCCTCCCAACCATTCCCTCCTCCCTCTCCACCCAACCTGGCTGCCTAACCTCACCCTGACCTTGGAAATGGGGTATTTACTTGCACCCCAGCTATCCTAGCTGTGCCCTTCCTGTCTTCTGGAAGCTTTTCCTGATGCCCGTGCTTAGGTGAGGGACCCCTCTGAGGGGCTCCATCCACAGCACCTCCAATCACACCCAGAACCCGGGAGCACACGATGGAGTATAAGGAGCACAACAATCTGTCTTGGTTATAACCCTACTGCCTGGCACACGGGTTGAAAGAATAAGAGATCATCAGCAATTGTGCCTTGACATTAATCCTCCAGAATGAGGGTGGCTTCCCCTGCCAGGACTCCAGTTTTTCTGACATATTTCTTTTCCAGGGCTGGGAAGGAAACCCAGGGTCTTGCACATGCTGGGTATGTGCTCTCCCACTGAGTTACATCCCCAGCCCTTAGGACCCTGGTTCTAAGAGCATCGGAACAATGAAGAGAAGAGTGACTTGAAGGAGGTAACACTGAACAGGCAGGTCCCCTCCTGCCAGCCTCTGCTGCCTCCTGTTTACCTGACCACTTGATCCCAGTGTCCTGGAGTGCGGGTAGATCCCAGGGGTCTTCCACCTCGGTGGGCTCCTCTATCAGAGTGGCAGTGGAGTACGAGGGCAGAAGTTCAATCTTGGGTGCAGGACCTGTGCCATCATCTGCCCAAAGAAGCAGAGGCATGAGCATCAGAGCCGCAGCTCCTCAGGCCAGGCAAGGGCCCACCGCGGCAGATGAGGTCACTTACTTTTGCCCGTGTCCTTGCCTTTGGACTGATGAGTTGAGGCCCCTTCGATGTACTTATTGGGGTTGGGCTGGGCATTTTCCAACTCAGGCCAAGGAGCCATGGTCTGTGGGACAGAAGACAGAGCGTTAAGAGCAGCCATTGGAAAGAGGCCGCATGCAGCTGGCAGAGAAAGGAGAACCGTTGAAGCCTCTACTGGGAAGGGAAAGATGTCTGGTTGTTCTAAACCCCATATCCTCTCCACCATGCTCCAGACTGTCACTACATCAAGTTCCTACAGTATGTCCATTTTAGCCTCAAATCTAGACCATTAGTTGTGCTTCTTTTGCTTCCTTGAATTTCTTTGTCACAGCCGGTGTTGATTCTTGCACTGATCAAGTGGAAAGTCAATCCACCCACCATCATCTCCTGGGATGCCGAATCCTGGTGACTCTCAGATGGACACCCACCTGCTACATGCATCGAGGCAAGTGGGACCACAAGAGTGCACATGACCTCATGCGGTGAACATAGCGAACGCGTACGACTTCATGTGCCTGCATTGTCAGTACACGCACACACACTGCACCTGCTTTCCCTCTGCCTGGTCTTCTGTCACATGGGACACATGGATCTGGCTTAAATTCCCACAGTGCTACTCGCTAGTGAGTGTGCATTTAGGTAAGCCCGTTTGTGCCCCTGACCATAACATCAGTTTCCCATCTGTAAAATGGGGATAAATCTTTAAACTTTGCACACTTATGAGGCTAATGGTAATATGACATTAATGAGAATAAAGATCTGGAAAGTGCCTGGCATCAAGTCGCCTTCTGATTAATGGCACCTGCTCCTCTTCATAGCAATGACCACTCTGCCACGCTGCTTGGCTAAGGCCCCTTCCTCAGAACCACACTTCCTGTCCTTGGGTGGAGGCTTCCTCAGAACCCACTTCCTCCCTCATGCCTGCAGCTACAAGCCTCTGGAAACATCTGGCAATCTATTATCTATTCCTTGTAGTCCTTGTCCTTTGAAACCCATTAGACAACACAATCCCAAGAACTGAAATGGAAAATTCAGAGGAAAGCACCTACAAATGGCTACAATTCTTGCTGAAAACAGAGTCCAGCCTCATTAAGCTATCTCAAGAAACCAAATTAAAAGTGACAACTGGCTGGGGATATAATATAGCTCAGTTGGTAGAGTGCTTGCCTGTCAAGCACAAGGCCCTGGGTTCAATCCCCACCAAGGCAAAAAAAAAAAAAAAAAAGTGACAACTAAGGAACAAGATCTTTTGCAGGTATAACACACTATGCTGGAGAAGACACTGAGATAATCACTGAGGGAGTTGGTAAAACGTCTCTAGGGCCTCACACTCGTCATGCATCTTTGACCCAGTCATTTCACTTCTAGGAATTGGGGACGAAGGATAGTTGCTCTCAGAAAAATTAGAAATGACTGCCTTGTTCTGATCACTTCTTTCAAGAAGACTTCCCAGAACCTGGGTCTGTCTCTTTTCCTCTTCTTACATCAGGACATTTCCTGCCTACCAGGGTGCCAAGCACTACCCAGAAGGGGCTTTGTCTTGTCCTTCACATGTCCGCAGGGCCTGAAGTCCACCTGGCAGGTGGACATTGCCCAAAAAATTTATGAAAGGATGAATGCAACAAAGACCTAAAAGACATTTACCATTCTGTCACTTATGGGTTTGTAAAATAAAATAGAGAAATTATTGTACTAATTACAGCACATCCATGCAGTGTAACAGCATGCATTAAAAAATGTTACAATGAAGAATGCCTCAAATTGTGGGGGAAAAGGCATTTTTGTCCCATTTTCAGCATGATCTCCACAAAGTAAATGAGATCCAAAAATGTTCCATGGAGTTTGGAGTAGGTGGTAGAATTGTGGTGATTTTAAGTTTCCAGAAATTTCCAAAGTCTTTTAAAAAGCCACAGCTCTACAACACCTATATTGCTTGTTTTCAGAGGCAGCTGACTCTGGGGTTTGAGGGGTAGCTCAGTGGTCAAGTCCTTATCTAGCATGAATGAGCCCTAGGTTCAATCCCCAGCACTGAAAACAACAACAACAGCAACCAAAAAAACCCCATAGATCTTTTGGGGAAGAAACTAGCAATTTTGAAATTCTCTATTTCAGACATGTGCTAAGCTGGGTACTTTTATGCCACAAGGGTCCAGAACCAAATTCCAGTACTTCCCTTGACATTGTCACCTGTGACAAGTCACTTGACCATCCTATGACTCGGTTTCCCACAAGTAAATGAGGTTTATAACAACGCCTACCACACTGGGTCATTAGGAAGCTTTAAATGAGTAATTCTACACAGGGCTTGGAACAGTGGGTTAAATGAACTGCTTTGCCACGCCCCTTAGCAACCTTGTGAGGGGTTAGGATTATTTCCTCTGTAGAGATGAGAAAACTGTGGATCCCAGGAGTGTGGCCGCTTGGCTCAAGGTCACCGCCCGAATTCAGTTTTTCTGACTCCAGAGTCTGTTTACCTCCAATTACTACATGACCCAGCCTGACATGTATCATGTGGAAACACATACGTGGATGAATGACAGGAAGGAGTGCCTCAGGAGTTAATAGAGAGTGAGGTGTTCTGATCAAAGGCCCAACACGAGGCAGGTGGGGAGATGCTTCCGCGAGAGGAATCAATGTCCCACTTACTGTGACTGAAGCGGGGAGGCAGGAGAAGCCGGCCATCACGATCTCCAAGCAGCACCTCCCACCTGAGACACTGCACACATGCGCTCGGCCTGCATTCTACCTGAGGCCTCCAGGCTTCGTGGGGCATTGGCTGTGGCCATCACTTAAATCTAACTCTCCCCCAGGCTACCTGCACATGTCCCCACCCAGAACTTTGCTGTCTGTGATTCCGGCCTTCAACCTCCCAGATTCTCAGTCACCTCCGACCACCCTGATCCCACCAGCACCAGGACCTATGGGTTCTCACTGGAGCACCTCATAGCACTCAGAGTCTGGTACCATACTGGTTCTGGTACTACACCCCTGGTCAGGGACCTCGCAAGTCCCTGTGTTGACTGGTTTGGGCTCCAGATCTCTCCACAGCTGAGGCTCCCTAACACACAGCTATGATGTGGGTCAATCTGACTCCCTATATTCTGTTGCTTACCACTTTCCAAATAATTCTTCTCTAGTCATATTTCTCCTAAAAGTGGGACCCTGAACACTAAGAATCCCGCCACTGCCCTGCTGCCTGTGATAGGCCATTCAAGGGCCCCTGAAACTCTAACCACCCACTTGGACTCAGGCCAGGTCCTCCCTCCTCTCTCCAGCCAGATCTGGCCTTCTCCATGCTCCTAGCACACGCTACCAAGTGACTCATCTGGCACTCCATCACATACCACTGTGGCATCTTTTAATTGATTTCTAGTAGCATTTAATGAGCTCCAAAGAGCTGCCAGGTGCCATGCTAGTGCCTGCCATATTATCTTCATCTAGATCACACCATTGCAAAAGGAGCCCAGAGAAAAGCAACTCATACCAAGTTGTCCAGCAGGTGAGAGAGAGCCAGTTCCTTCAACACGGCTGTCAGTGAGGCCAGGCCCTGCCCACAACATCCTGGGCCATGGCATTGGCATGACTTGTCTTCCTATGGCACTGATTCCACTCATGGAATTGGGGAAAGGGAATGGTGAGTGGGTTTGACTGGTAGGTGATTTGCATTTGAGATATGATGTCTATATGGTGCAAGCTATTTCCTAAGCTTGACAGGACTGACAATTGGGGCCAGATAGTTCTTATGGGGGAGATGTCCAGGAAACTGAGGAATATTTTATCAGGGCTATGTGTCAGGGCCCTTCACTGATGAGACATCAGTGAACCCTTATCCTCAACCAACCAAAAATGTCCCCAGACATTGTCAAATACCCCAGAGGGACTGAGAACTATTGCTCCAGAATTTCAGAAACTGGACTTTGAGATCCCAATTCTGGGGGTTCAAGTGCAACCTTTGCTGTGTGATCTTGAGATAGTCAGCCTTGCCTCTGCTTCTACACATGTTAGACAAGGAAAATATTTGTCAAGGATTGCTGTGATGATTAAGTCCCCAGGACAGAGTCTGTGCTTATCAGTTATCTTAAGTATGGATATATTGTAAGTATGGCATAGAACATAGGATTTACATAAATTAAAAGCTTAGCACATAGGACACGAAACTTAATGCTCCATGTTTGCACTAAGCTCTTCAGGGCTACCCACAGACCTGGAGGTCTGACTGTACTCCCGGAGGCTCTTAGAACAAAATTTGAAAATTACTGTGACCTTCTACTTTTTTTTTTTTTAATACTGGGGATTGAGCTCAGGGGTGCTTTACCACAGAGCTACATTCCCCACCATTTTTATTTTGTTTTTTTAAGACAGGATCTAGCTAGCTTGCTGAGGGTCTTACTAAACTGCCCATACTATGCATATCCAAGTTATAGCAGCAGAGTTCACAGCAGCCAAACTAGGGACCCAGCCTAGGAGTCCGTCAAGAGATGAATGCATAAAGAAAATGTGGTATATAGACACAATGGAATTTCATCTAGCCATAAAGAAAAAAGCACAATGGAAGGAACTAGAGACCATTATGTTAAGCAAAATAAGCCAAACTGAAGGTCCAGGGCCTTATGCTTTCTCTCATATGTGGAGGCTAGAGCGGAAAATGGAAAGAGATGAGGGAGCTCATGAAAATCCAAGGGAAATCAGTAGAGAAAAGGGACCAGGGGATGGGAGGTGGGGTGGGTGGAGGAGTACTGGGGAGTGACATTGGTAAACTATATTGTTACACTCTGTGCATCGATGAATATGTAAACAAATCCCATCACCATGCACAACTGATGCACCGATTAAAAATGTGGGAAAACAAAATTGCCCGTGCTAGGCTCAAACAGCCATGCTCCTGCCTCCGCCTCCTGAGTTGCTCGGATTCCAGGTGTGCACCACCGCACCTGGTTTCCACCTCTAACCATCTTCAACTCCAGAGTCATTTTTCTTACCTTATTCACATTTACACTGGCTTCCCAGTTAAAGTCCTCAGAGGACAGGAACCATCTTTTATGCTTTACGTTCCAGGGCAACATAGAAGGGACACAGCAGACAGTTGATTTTGAATGGAGGCGTCAACTTACAAGGTTCACTGAGGATCGCACTTAACCCTTGGTAACCAGGGCTACGAAGCCCCTCCAGCCTGAATCCTACTGACAGGTGGTTGTCCCTCATCACCATGTGCAAGTTGGGTTGGGCAAGAGTTGGTGGATGAAGCAACCAAGAGACTGCTACCCAGATGTGGCAGCAACCAACCCCACTGGTGCAATCCTTGCCTGCAGTCAAGTCGGCTAGGAAGGGTGTCTATTTGCCGACACTGTGTTTTGTTACTGGACTTCTATGACTGTTCAGAATCATTTTCTTTGAAGGCCTGAACAAAAAGGTTTCTAGTGAATACAGAAAGCCATGTCCAGGGTCCAACATCCACATAATGTACTATATTAATACAAGCCATGGAGAGTCACCTACTGGAACTCACACTGCAGAAGGAAACAAGACAGGAGGGCCTGTGACCCAGCCAGCTGGAGTGTCCTCAGGATCCCCGCACGAGGTTGGCCTCGTTCACCTCCCAAGCCTGTTTACTCTTAGTGCCAGCAAAGCCACGTTTCTGCTGAATGTCTCCACTCCTTCTTGGAAATCCTCCTCCCCATTCTGAGTCCAGCTTTTGTTACAGGTTTCCTGTCCACACACTTCACTGATGAAGCAGCGACAGCCCTCCCTCGGTACTTCAGCCTCTGGACCCTGGCTCCCACACCGTCCCTTTCTGGGTGCTCATGGTGTCAGACGCGGGTACCCCCGAGGGAGTCGCAGGTCCACTCACCTGGCACCCACCCCTGGGATAGATGGCCAGGAATCCATCTGACCGAGCCCAGCTCTCAGGACTGCCAGCCCCTCCCTCTTGGCCCTCTCCATTCCCACAGCTCACACGGCACCCAGGACGTGGAGACATAAAGGGCACCTAACAGCTAGCCAGCCGGACACCCCCGACTGCAGCTCGGCCACACAGGCCCCAAACACCTGGCCCTGCATGTCAGCGGAGCCCCACTGTGTCTGCAGCAAGACAGTCAGGCCTGTGGAGGCGGCAGCGAGGGCTCTGCAGCAGAGGGAGGTCCTGGAGCAATGGGCCCCCGGACCAGGCAATCATCCCAGGGATCCTCCCGGTCCTGGAGTTGCCACCTCTGTAGAGGCCATTGTGTTGGACATGCAGTGATAAGAGAAAGACAAGCACCCGGAAGGAAGAGGCCTGGCTCTGCAGAGGCTGCCCCTCCTGTGACCCTGAGACTTTCTAGGCCTCAGTTTCTTTGTCTCAGTAATAGGATGACCATCTCCCTCGCAGGGCTGTAGTGAGGACCACTGATTAACCAGTGTGAGGCCTGAGCAGATCCTGGCAGTGATGGCCCGGATCTCCATCATGACTGAGAATCATCTCAGTTCTCCTGAGTGCTACGCTGCAGTCCATCCTCTCCCAGGCTCAGCACGGTAGTGAACTCACAGTAAACATTTACTCAATAAATGAACCCAAAGCATGTGAGGAAGGTGCCAACCTTTGTCTTGTGATGGGGGAGTACCTTAGGTGGCTGTGACCTCATGAAATCTTAACAAGGAAAGGGTTCTTTCTGGGTACAGACAATGAAACAGAAGGACAAAGAATTAAGCGACATGCCTGAAGCCTCACAGCAGCCTGGTGTGGTGTCAGGATCTGAACCCAGGACTGATGGATCCAAAGTCAACCTTTCCATAGACCCCAAAGTTAGAGACAAAGGGAGAAAGAGCCCTCCAGCCCCTGCCAAGCGCCAGGGCACAAGGAACCTCAGGGCCAGCTCAGCAAGGACTCATGTTTCTGGGAGAGCTGGCTGAATCTGAAGGGGTCACTCCTGCACAGTCATGCAGACAGCAGAAATGCCAGCCAAGAATGCTATAATGACAGGCTGCTCAGTCCCACAAAGGCCTCAGGCATACCAGAGACCTGGACTCAGCAAATCCCAAGTCTTCTGGGAGTCTCGGCCAAGCAGAGGTGGTAGTGAATGGGGCAGACGGAGGATGCAGCAGGAAGCTGAGGTCACTACTCCCAGGGACATGACACTGACCCTGCTGGCTAGGCATGAAGGCTCTAGCACTATCAGAGGTCCCTGCAGCCCTTGGCCCCCTCTGATCGCTTAGCCTATCCCCATCTCGCAGGCAGCTGCCACCTCTCTGCATTCCCAAAGCCACACTCCAGCACATTCCTGCCATCTAGGGTGGCAGAGTAGGAAGGAAAACCCCCTCCATTTGGGTAGCATGGTGCTAGCGATGCCTAGGAAAGAGGGGGCAGAAGGGGCCTCAGTCCCCAGCGATCACACATGCCTCCCTGCCCCACCTACCCCACTGTCCAAGCCTCTTGGTTCCCCTTCCTGGATCCACGCTTATACTCAATGCCAAGAGGAACTCTGATTCTTTCTCACAAGCCAACCAGAGCCAACTTCTGGGTTCTTCTGGGACTTGCAGGGAAATGTAGGGCACCTGGCAGTCACCCAACCCCTACACTTTGCATTGTCTGTGCCCTTCCAACCAGGACTTGGTCTGGGGCCACCTGTGCTCCAAGTAGCAGCAGCCAAGGCTACCTGAACTGGGGAAAAGAACCAGGGACAGTGGTCCTGCTGAGCCCAGGACAGACTCACATTCTCCCACCAGGCAAAGGTCTCCACAAGAACAGGGAAGATGACATGGTAGAATGTTACCAGCCAAATGTTTAGTGTTGTGGGTTCCACGCACAAATGATCTCATTCACTCTCGCACGCACCTTACATAAATATTTACCCTTTAGCACCGTCTTTACCACTACTCTACAGAGGGGGAAACTGAGGCCCAGGGAAATTCATTGCTTAAACACTACCTTCAGAGGCAATTCAAATTCGTGTAGTTCACATTCTCAGTACACCCCAGAAATTCTTACACTTCAAAACAATGACCAAGACTCTAAAAATCCAAGAGGATAATGGCTACTTTCCTTTAGTTACCACAAGGAAAAAATAATCCATCAAGGACAAGGTGATCATGCAATGGAGGGTATGTTTGACAGAGTCAAGAAGCGATGTGTGTTCACGGCCTCAGGTGAATAGTGACTTTAGTTTAAACTGTTGTTGAATGGCACTAATCAGATTCTTTAAGACATTTATCCTATCACTTTAAACTTGGGCCCAGTTACCAAACCATATCCTCACAGTGCACATTCTGCTCATATTTATAGTTTAGTAAGATCATATAATTAACCTGGAACTATATCAATTATTTTGCATTGTATTAGGAGGATTAAAAGGGCTAAATTTGTAAACATTACAATCTTTTTGCACTTTTGAATTTTTGAATCAGAGATAAAACATTCCTTGGTATGTCCTGTTCCCTGCTGCTGTCCACATCCTGTCCCCAGAATGGACATGGGGATAGGAGTGAGGACAACCCAGTGGAAGATGGCTCACAGCAGTACTGAAATCCAAGTCACTCTGATCCTGAGAGACTGTTTTCTTCACACATTGAACTTAGCCTATTCTTATGTCCACTTTGTATCTAGTAATCCAGACACCCTAGTTTCAATGAGATGGTTGAATGATTTGGCAAGGGCTTAGGGGAAGCCAATTTGTTGAGCATCCAAAACTTCTACAAAGGTACCCTTCTTGCTTCCCATTTACAAGACAACAGTAACTAGAGAAAAAAGATCATTATCAGCTGGCATGAGACAAAAGATTCAAACAGTCACTTAACAATCTGAAACAATGACCATGCCGAGGCCCAACTTTTAAGACTACCCAACACAGAACAAGTTAAAGAACTGCCAGAATGGGAGGGGAAGGAGGAGAAAAGACAAACATGGCCCAAAGCAATCAGGGACAACCATCCACAAGCTGCCTCCAAGAAAAACATGTTTGGGACATTTGCACCTCACCAAGGGAGAGGAGAGATTCCAGCTGTCCTCATTCATGCCAGCTACCTGTGGCAGGCATCTGGCCAGCAACTGAAATTAACTCCATAACTGGTGCCCTTCTTTCTGATTTGAAGATGCTCTTCTCCAACTCAACCATCCCTGTACACATCTGTCAGTCATCCCAAACTCTCCTCCCGTCTCTAAATCTAATTGTGGACCCTGTTCTCCCAAGACACTAAAGAACAGGCCCTTTACTAATGGACACAAACTAGGTCTGACTTCTGTCACCTTAGATAACTCTGCAAATAAGCACTGTAGCACGAGGAAGTCATGCCCGGGGCATCCCTTCACCCGGCAGCCATCGCAATCCTAGAATTTTCAGGGCTGGAAACTCAGATGCAGGGATTAAAAGGGCTAAATAGCGTCAACATTGCAACCGGAGATGGTCCCATTTTCCTGTGAAGAGAAGGAAACTTCACCCCAAGGGCTCACAGGAATCTGTTGAGTCACACAGCTAGTTACAGACCCAGCCAAAAGTGAGCACAGCCATCCCACTTAGGTGGTTACCTGGTTCTTCCTCCCTAAGATTTCAGACGACAAACCTTTTTTGAATTCCCTGGTGTAGCTGATTAACACCATCTATAGTGAGGTGTAGCAATCAGAGTTGTCATAATAGCAGTACACTAAGAAAAAACTTGAAAACTTCTAAGAAAAAACTTGAAAATACCTAAAGATTATTCTCTTCTGCAGCCCAAAGCCAGCCTCGTTCCTCGAGGTCAGCACCAAGGGCTTCCTAAAGAAATTAAGTACGGTTCTTGCAAGGGAGAGGAGGGAACCGGCGCCCTGGCCCCGCGGCGGTACTCACCAGCGCTGGCTTTGCAGGTAAGGGACTGACAGAGGCAGCCAGGTGGAGCGCAGCGGCGCGCCGGGTATATATAGCGAAGGTGTTGCGCAAAGAGGCCGGCGGCAGTCGCTGTCATCACGCCCCTCGCACATTCCAGGACCGCCTGCAGCCGCCGGGGCACTGCCTACCTGCCGGCTTAATGAGCCCATCGTGACCTCGCCCGCTGCGCGGAGGGAGGACAGGCGGCCGGCCCGGCTGCGGGCTGCGGACTGGGGAGAAACCTCAGACGGTCGGGCCCGCGAACGGCCCGAACGGCCCGCGCCCCGTCGGCGCCCCGCGTGCCGCGCCCCGCCCGGCACTGGCCGCACGAGGTCCCGGCGAGCCCGCCCGCCGCGCTCCCTGCAGCCCGAGGCTTCCCGTCTCGCTCCTGAGGTGGGAGAGGCCAGGGACGCGGAGACACAGATAAAAGCCAATAGGAAACTCAGGGACCAATTCGACACCACAAAGCCAGGCTTGTTGGAGGTGCCCCTGCCACAGCCTCACCCTGCAGTTGGGCACTTGCCCAAGCCGCCCTGGGTCTGTACTGAGGCGGGGTTGGCCAGCCGGCGGGAGGGGAAGAGGCTGCTCCCACCGCTCCTTCTGGGAGCTCGCCCTGGGTTTGCCTGGCTTTGTCCTGTTCTGCCCAGTGTCATCTCCTGTGTGCATACATCTTTCTACACCCTGGCTGCGAAAGACCTGTCCCGGGGAAGCCCATCCTGGTGCTTGTCACATCAGCTACCCGGTTACTTGTGCAGGAGTCTCCAACATGCACACAAAAAACCTTCCCTGGGGCTATGAGAAGTTCCCTTCCTTGCTAGGATAGAAGTTAGGGGACATGACCCAGAATGACCCAGGACATAACCAGCCAGTGTGCTAGTTGCCCATAACTAGTAGCCAAAGCACCGCCTTGGGAACAAGCTGATTTCATTCCAAAACCAAGAGCTCTGAGAAGTGGCCCTCCAGGAACCTGCAATGCTGGGCTCTCTCCGCTGAAGTGCCCGTGGTGAAGTGTAACTTCTGGGCCAAACTGCCTGAAATAAATTCCCCCTTCGGTCCCTTGTTTGCCCTGCTTCCATTTGCTCTCCAGTTAAATGGGAATGGTGGTCCCAGTGAGAGTACTTATACATACAGATAGAACCATGCTTGGCAGTTAGGACTCAGTAGGTGTCAATCATGCTGGTTTCCACGGAAACCTCTGGTGTTGGGAAAAGGTGGGTGGGAAGCCTCACTCATCTGGAAGTTTGGGATCAGTCACCGCAGCCTGAGGTACTGTCAGTGAGTGCTGATGTTGCAAGGGGAGTGGGCATTGGAGGACTCTAATCAGCCTGCTGGCTCTGTTAAAGGGGTGATGCTAGCGGGTGGACTCAGTGGTCAGCTAGCACCTTTCCAATGAAACACTTCTAAAGCAGCACCCAGTGACAGAAATCTGCCCTCTTGTGTTCCTTGAGCTCAGCTCTACTTCTAGACACGGGTATAGCAGACCTCAGAAACACCAACCCAGGGTTCACAGGAGCAGGCCTTAATTGGCCATTCATTCTGTGAGCCTCCCCTGGTGTGTATGGTCTTTGATGTTGGGCCTGACTCAATTCCTTTCCATTGCTTCTCCATCACTAAACAAGGAGCTGATGTGCAGAGACCAAATTTCCAAATCACTTGCAAAGAGAGGTCTTCCCTTTACATTCCAATCAAATAGGCAAAATGTTTGATTCAGGATTTTTTTTCTAAATCCATGTACATCAAGTTATAAAATCAGGGATAGTATTAGATTCTAGTTTTAGATCTAGTCTTTGCTACTTCTTGTGCTGTTGGAGGAAAGGTAATAGTGCGCACATATAGTGTGCACATATAGTGTTACATATGTGTAACATGGCTCTGAAATCTCTCCCTTTAGAGCCTGATGTGGTAGCTCATGCCTGTAATCCCAAGGACTTAGGAGGCTCATGTAGGAGGATCACAGGTTCAAAGTCAGCCTTAGCAACTTAGTAAAACCCTAAGCAACTTGGTGAGACCTTGTCTCAAAATAAAATATAAAAAGGACTGGGGGATGTGGCCCAGTTGTTTAGCACCCCTGGATTAAATTCCCATTACAAAAAAGAAAAAAAAGAAAAACTCTCCCTTTAGTAGAATAGTGTTAAATATTTTATCTTCTTTTAGCTTCAGAATACTGTTTTCTTTTTAACTATTTTTTTCCCTAGGTTTCCATTGGCACTCTATCCTTGAGCTATACCTCCAACCCTTATTTTGAGACAGTCTCACTATATTGCCCAGTCCATTCTCCAAGTTGAGCTCTTCCTGTCTCAACCTCCTAGTTGCTGGAATTACAGGCATGTGCCACTGGGTCCAGCTTATTGAATACCTTAAACATCAGGTTTTTATTCAACCTTCTAAAATACTTTATCAAAAAACAGACTTATTTTAGTTACTTTTTTTGTTTGTTTTGCAATAGTCTCACTAAGTTGTATAGGGCCTTCCTAAGTTGCTGAAGATGGCCTCAAACTTGTGATCCTCCTGCCTCAGCCTCCTAAATCCCTGGGATTACAGTCATGTTCCACCACCACCGGCTCTCATATATATTTTTTGGTACCTATTGCTGTCCTACAAAGTGTAATTTAATAGATTAAATGATATCACTAATGTGAAAATTGAGACTTAGCGGCAACTAGAGTCTTGTCCAAGCCTATGTAACTCTCAGGATGACCATGTAGCCCTGTAATACTGATATGGTGTCAAACTTCCTTTCTGAGCTCCCGTGTTCAGAGACAGAAAACCCAGGCTCTACCACCAACATAATGGACACTTGATTTACAACAGTGACACTGCAGAAATATTGAAGATAATCTGTAATAAGTGGATATCCTAATGAAATTCGAACCCCTGCCTCACACCACACACACAAATGTGTCTAAAATGAAAAGACAAACAATCAAACTTATAGAAGACAGTATAACCAAATAGTGATGAACTCAGGGTAGGAAAGGCTTCATATACAAGATAAAAAGTGTATTGACCATAAAGGAAAGACACTTTCAAAAGAGTAGGAAAGCAGAGTAGGAGACATAAGCATCCACTCCTGGTCATATATATTATGTTCACCAAAAGGATGGCTGGAAGGCACAGACTCCCCACAAGCTCAGGTGTCTCTTTCCAGCAACATCATGTACCATTAACTGGGAAAATATTCAATGCATGAAATACTGTTACGAAATCATTTTTTTAGTTAAAAAGTGACTAGATAAGATATGGCAATGAAAATGAACAATTATTTACTCCCCAGAACTAAATGACTATATCTCCAAAGTCAAAGAAACCACTGTTTCACATCAGTTCACACTGATTCCCTTTCTATAAAATTCCAAAATCAGCTCAAACTAAATTTTCACATCCAGAAATCCACGACTCAATAGTAACATCATGAAGAAAGGAAGGCCTCACTCTGGAAGACACTTTGGGAGATGGGAGTACAATTATGGGGCCTAAAGATATCAGAGACCCTGACCCCTGACCCAACTTCTTGGTATGATTTTTCCTTGGTGGTAAATCCACATGTTGTGCTAATTCTGTTTTTTCAATGAATATTTCACTATGCAAAAGTTTTTGAAGTTGAATGGCTTGGTGGGAGGGAGGAAAATATCAAGAAGTTATAACTCAGTGGAACTGAAGCTATGAAAATTTTTTACAGTTGTATTTGTATGTATTTATCTAAGCACACGATGCTGGACCTATGACCAGCAGTTCAAAATGGTCTTCTACTCTGCCTTACCTGCTCAGAGCTTCCAAGAGTATTTTGTATTTAGATGTTGCCAAAGGCAATACTTTTGGTGGCAAGCAATTAGAAACAACCTGAATGCATAATAACTTTCAAAATCCACGACCTTATTCAGACTGAGCTATCATGCTGTAATGTAAATGCTTAGTTTGAATATAGTCTGTCCCCTTCAAAACTCATTAAATTGAAATTTGATCTCCATCATGAGATATTAAGATGTGGGACTGCCGGTCACAGTGGTACATGTCTGTGATCCTAGCTGCTCTGGAGACTGAGGCAGGAGGATTGCAAGTTGAAGGCCAGCCTCAGCAACTTAGACCTGTCTCAAAATAAAACACAAAGGACTGAGGATGTGAGCAGTGCTTAAGAACCCCTGGGTTAAAACCCCAGTACAAGGAAGAGAGACCACATAGGACCTTAGAGATAACCAGGCTGTTCTCATGAATTAATCCATTCATGCAGTTAATGGATTAATGGTTAATGGGTTATCTCCAGGTCAATAAAGTCAGCTTGCCAAATCTCTCTTGTACTTCCTGTGTCTCGTCATGTAAAATCACACCATGCCCTGTGCCACCCCTGGACTCCTGCCAGCAACAAGCAGAACCCTGAAACAAAATAAACCCCTTCTTCATAACTGGTCGCATCTGTGGTATTATGTAATCAGCAACAGACAACAGACGAAGAAGGCTAATCATACATTTCCCGCTTTACTTCAGAAACAATGTCTATACCAAGCCAACCACGGGCCAGTAGAATATCTCTCTGGAAAAGTAGAGAACAGTTAGAGGTTCTACATACATGGAAAAAGATTAGAAGATACATGCTAACCTGAACATGGATAATGGAGGGTGAAGACTTACTATTTTATCCACACATGCCAATATTGAAATCAGAAATGGAGATTGAAAATTATGTAAGCCAGTCAGGGTGGTGCGCACCTGCAATCCAGAAACTTGGGAGGCTGGGGCAGGAGGATTGCAAGATAGAGGCCAGCCTGGGCAACTAAGCAAGGCTATAAAGCAAACTAGCAAGAACTGGCCTCAAAATTAAAAAGGGCTGGGTATGTAGCTTAGTGGTAAAGTAGTCCTGGATTCCATCCCCATTTTCAAAAAATAACAAAAAAGACAATTTCACACCCATTCATTTAGTTCTTATTAGTAAAGACAAACCAAGTACTCTGAGCCTCAGTTTTCTCACCTGTTGAATGGGGGCAGTGGATTTATTCAGACTCACCTTATCTAACTTAAATTGGAGATGAAAATTTTGGAAGATAATGTCAGGGAAAGACTTGGTAACTATAAAGAGCTCCATGAATATCTGATAGACTATCTACAAACATACTATGTTCATTTGTGGAACACTGGGGAGTCCATGTCCCCAAACCTTCTGGAAGGAATATGCCCGAGTGCAATGATGCCCACAGGATTGGATGCGGTAGGCTGGCTACGGGGAGTGTACCCTGGGCCAGCATGAGGCTGCTCCTCCTGGATTCCTCCCTCCCCTCAGCCAAGCCTCCTTTGCCACCTTCACCGGCTAACAGAAGCCTTTTCAGATTTTTCACATACCACTTTTCTGCTTTTGCACTGAGCCACATCCCCAACTCCATTTATTTTTTAGTTAGAGACAGGTCCTCACTAAGCTGCTGAGGCTGGCCTCGAACTCACCATCCTCCTGCCTCGACCTCCTGAGCCACTGGGATTACAGATGTGCACTACCACCTCCTACTGCTACTTTTTCCGACTTCCTACCATGAAAACAGCATCCTCTCAGGCCTTTTGTTGTGGTTTGGTTCTTTGTTTTTTGCCATCCTGGACTCAAAACCAGGCCCTCCCCCACCCATGCTGCTTTCTTAGGATCCATTACTTCCTGAAAGTCCAGCAACCCAAGATTTGGCCTCCCAAACATCCCTGCCCTCCCTCTTGCCCCAGTGACAGGGAGCGGGCACCCAGCAGCGGGCACCCAGCAGCGGGCAAGAGTGGGAGACTGGTAACCAGTGCTACTGGCTTTTGGAGCCTCAGTAGGTCCTGCTTAGCAGAAGGGGGAACAGATGAGCGGCCTGAGCCCAGGGCCGCAAACACTTCCTCTAGCCACTGGGGACGAAGGCTGAGCCCAGGGCTGGCGGGGCACCCGCTGTGCAGGGCCACTGCTGCCCACCTGCAGATGCTGCCTGCGTGCCGCACGTGCTGCCCGCTCGTTGGACTCTCGGGGCATGGCCCCTGCCCTCCGCACGTGTGCTCTGCCCTGGGTACTCTGCTGCTTCCTCCGCCACTCCAGCCGCCCGCTGGGGCTGCGTTGCTTTTACAAAGAGGACGTGGTAGAGATGCCACCGGGACAGTGGCTGTGCTCTTCCTGGGCGACGGCCGTGCAGTGAGAGAGACACCCAGGGGCCCCGGGTCTCCTTCCTCTTCCTGGGCTCCGTGCCGCACCCTCTGAGTCACCAGCCTGGAAATCCCAGAGTTCAGCAGGATGGGAAAAGCCCCAGCCTTGCTTGGGATTTATTCAAACTCCCTCCACGAGTACTGCAGCCAGAAAGAGGGTGGCGGCAGGTCCGCCAGCTGGACACCTGGCCCTCCCGGCTGGCCGAAGTGCAGGTGTCCCCTCAATCCTGCAGTCCTCCTGCCTCAGCAGCCTGAGTTGCTGGAATTACAGGCTAAATAAATGCTTTTAAAGTGGTACTGAACTACCCTAAGATTCCATCTCACCCCAATTAGAATGGCGATTATCAAGAACACAAGCAACAACAGGTGTTGGCGAGGATGTGGGGAGAAAGGAACACTCATACATTGCTGGTGGGGCTGCAAATTAGTGCAGCCACTCTGGAAAGCAGTGTGGAGATTCCTTAGAAAACTTGGAATGGAACCACCATTTGACCCAGCTATCCCACTCCTTGGCCTATATCCACAGGACTTAAAATCAGCATACTACAGAGATACAGCCACATCAATGCTCATAGCTGCTCAATTCACAATAGCCAGATTGTGGAACCAACCTAGATGTCCTTCAATTGATGAATGGATAAAGAAACTGTGGTATATATATATATATATACACAATGGAATATTACTCAGCCATAAAGAATAATAAAATTATTGCATTTGCAGGGCAAATGGATGAAATTGGAGAATATCATGCTAAGTGAGATAAGCCAATCTCAAAAAAACCAAAGGATGAATGATCTCACTGATAAGTGGATGACACATAATGGGGGATGGGAGCGGGGCAAGAATGGAGGAAGGAGGGACTATATAGAGGGAAAAGAGGGGTGGGAGGGGTGGAGGGGGAAGGAAAAATAACAATGAATCAAACACCATTACCCTATGTAAATGTATGATTACACAAATGGTATGCCGTTACTCCATGTACAAACAGAAACATGTATCCCATTTGTTTACAATAAAAATTAAAAAAAAGAATGAAAGTCTAAAAAAAAAAGGTCAAAACCATGAAGAACCACAAGACCACAGTAGTACTGGAGAATAGAAACTAAAATAGCAATGAGTGTCCATTTTCACTCATCAATTGGCCTTTAAAAAATGGTACTGGATATTGATGAAAGTACAAGAGCAGGGTGTTTAAAAAATATACACTTCGGCAATCAATTTTGAGATGTTCTTTCTTGTGTACACACACACACACATACACACACACACACCATTTTTTAATCCTATGAAAACTGAAGAGAAGACAAGGAGAAAGGGGAAAGAAAGTCCATTTTCTTAGACAGGTAAACTTGGTTTGGATACACCTGATTACTGCTAACAAGCTATGGTTAACCTCTCAAACTTGTAATCTTCACCTCAAAAGTTGCTAACATTAGAAAAGAAAAACAGGTATATAACTTGTTACGAAAGTACCTGGCACTTTGTGAACAACCAAAAAGTGGCTTATCTTGGTATTCTGCTGTATCCTCAGCGAGCATGTAGTTTCAACCTTGTGCAAATTAAAATATCTGATAGATAACCTCAAAAATAAATAAATAAAAAAATAAAGTGGTACTGATCCAGAGTTCTCCACCTTGAGTCATTCCATTTATTTCATAACAAGGGGAAATCCTCTCAATCCACTTCCAACAGTGGTTTGAGTACTCAAATAAGATTATAAGAATTAATCATGAAACCTTAAAGCCAGGCAGTGGTATAAGTCTGTGGTCCCAGCTACTCTGGAGGCTGAGAATCGTTGAAGCCTACAAGTTCAAAGCCAGTCAAGGCAATACATCAAAACCCTAGCCAAATATTAAAAAAAAAATCCTTAGAAATAGTCATGCTGCCATTCTTCAATGATGCAACGGCCAGGTACTGAACTGGTGCCAAGTAATAAATACGCCCAAGAGAGTTACAGCCACAGATAGAACACAATCACACATTATGAAATTGTCAAGTGGTAATGCTGACAATAAAGTACATCTCAGGAGTCCAACACACAGATCCATCACCGTGATGGTTATTAGTCCTAGTAAGAGAATGTCAATGCTTTGCCTGAGTCTTAACCAAGAAGTCCTGATATCACTGTTTGCAGAACTCTAGTTATTTGGTGGGTTGGAGTGAATATTAAGCATTACCATAATGCCTGGTACACAGGAGGGGCTCAGTAACGATCTTCACGCCACGTTCCTTGTTATGAGTCTGTTACAATTGGAGGCAGAGCCAGGACCTCAGACCCCAGCCTTTGGCTCTTGAACCCTTCCTGAAACACCATCTGCACATCCTTAACATGTAGTAAGTGCAACGGATATAATTATCCATTGAATGAATCTGGGCTTCGGTAATGAGTGGATCTTTCTAGAAGTTGCAAATGTTCCCTTGATATCCTCTGCTGACCTCCTTACTTTCACTGCAACTAGTTCATCATCACCAATTCCTCTTGCATCCCCTCTAGGGTGACCATGAGCTGATGAACGTTCAGTGTAGGGCTCGGTCCTACCTGTGTGGGAGCCTCCACTTCCTGCACTAACTCTGGCTCCTCCTATTATCCCATTGTCTTCACAGTGACTCCATTAACTCCTTCCATTCTAGCCATGAGAAGTCCAGAGCACGTGTTAACCACTTTCCTAACCAGTTGGGATTCACACTCGAGCCTGCCTTGCTCCAGAGCTTCTGCCACGTGCAGAGGCAAGAGGAGCAGCCAACCACACAAGTCAAGGCGATAGATCGCTCTCGGTCCATGCAAGTGCCCCTGTTTCCATGCCCGCTATGACCCCAAGCCTACTGATGTCATCATCTCCCACCTGGTGAGATACCTGGGGGTTTTTTATGAAAATACCTTCTTTCTCTACTGTAGACTGCTTTCTCCATTTTTTTTTTTCTGCCCTGCCTCTAGCCAGAGTGTCACAGGGTGGCTCAGATATCCCTGGAGTAAGCACGCTGGCTTGATTACTGACTAACTTGCATGTCAATCACCTGGGCAGTAGCCCAGCAGTTGGAATGGACACAGTGCACATGGCCACGGATGTTGGCCTCACTTCCCAGACACCAAAGCATGCGCAGGCCAGCTGGCAGGGCCGGCGGCAATGGTTCCCAATGGTTCCCTTCAGCCTAAGAGTAAGAAGTTCCTGAGGTCTCCTTCCTAGTCACGCCGTGGCTGAGCCACACCGCCCCCCCTCCTTTTTAGTTTGAGACAGGGTTTTACTAAGTTCCCCCCTCCTTTTTAGTTTGAGACAGGGTTTTACTAAGTTGCCCAGGCCGGCCTTGAACTTGCCATCCTCCTGCCTCAGATTTCCTAGTGGGATTACAGGTGTACCCCACCAAGCCCAGCTGGAGTTCAGCTTTTTTGGAAAAAACAAGAATGCAACCATGAAAGCCAAATATCAAACCAACTGCAGCACAGAACTGGCCAGCTAGCTCCCTCCACCCGGCATCCATTCAGGTAGATCCTTCCAGGGTTTAAATTCTTGATGAGACTACAGATGCCCCTCAACCTGCAATGGGGTCACATCCAGATAATCCTATCACAAAGTATTGGAAATAACAGGCTGGGGGTGGGGAGCAAATTGCTCAGTGGCAGAGCTATGCACGATGCCCAGGATCCCATTCCCAGCCCCACAAAGGAAAAAGAATACTCTAAGTCAAAACTGCATCTCATGTCCCTAATGTACTGAGCATCAGACTGGTAACAGCAGCTGTGTTCCCTCCTGATCACACGTCAGACCCAGACCCGTGGCTCTCTGCAGCTGCTGGGCAGCTTGAAGAGACCATCGTCTTCATATCACTGACCCAGGAAAAGATCAAAATTCAAAATCTCAAAGTGCAGCTTCTACTGAGTGCGTATTGATTTCTCAACCAGAGTCGAAAGATCATTAAGTCCAATCATTACAAGTCGGGGATCACCTCATCTCTGCTGAGATACCCCAAATCCAGGAGGGTGTCTGACTCAGCAGGGCTCAGTGGACAACTGAGGAAGGAAGGGCTGGGTGGCTCTCAGCAGCTCAGCCTGTCTTCTTGCCAAGCCCCCCTTAATCAGAACCTACTGCGTCTCACTCAGCAGGAACAGCCCCAGGGCCTGCTGGGTCCCCGCAGCGCCACATTCCTACCCCAACCATTCCAATCTCCCCACCCACCCACCCACCCACCCGTTCTCTACCCCATTCCTGGAGGCACAGGGCAGGGAGTGTCCAGAGGGTGGCAGCTGGGACCAGCTGCCAGGGAACAGAACAATACAAGTTCTTTGACCTTAAAGAAACTCAATAAAACTGACATCTTTTCCCTACCATGCTGGAGGCTTTATGAGCCCTGAGAACGGCCAAGTGGCAAGACTCCTGCCGCTACTTCATTCTTTCTGATCTGCGGGGGGTAGGATCCTTGAATGTGACTCATGGGAACAGGCAGCCAACTTCGGCTTCTTTCAGGAAGTGGACCTCCCAATTTAGGGTCACTGGACAAGTCAGACTCTCTCCTTTTATTGCAAATGTGATCAATTTTACTTTGTTCCAGAACTTTGCAGAGAGGCCCCTCTTTCCCAAGCACCTACGGACCCTTTCTCACTTCTTGTTGGGAACCTGGCAAAACTCTTTTCATCCAGGAATTTAAGGTACCATCGTGTGTATCATTCTGTGAAAACCTTTGCCCAGATAAAAATCACTGTGCCACCATCAACGATTTATGGGGAACACAAAAGCACAGAATGTTTAGGTTGGAACAAGTCTTAGAAATCTGGTCCTATGGTTTGGCTGGGTTTTCCTCCCCATGCAAACAGATAAAAACAAATAAAGCAAGAATTGCTGGGCCTGACCCTCCTCCCCATCTCCCTTTCTGAGATAGCCTAGGGCAGGTGTTGGGGAGGGCATGCTAAGAGGGAGGAACTGCAAATCTGCAGATTCCAGCGATGCAGACGAAAATCTGATCCAATCCTGGTGTTTGTGGGGAAAGCGTTTGCACAAGATTTCTATCACTAAAGTAAATTAGTCACTGTGGAAATTGTAAAAATTTCCATAAAAGGAGGGTAAGCTAGTAACAAAAAGCCACTATTAGGTGCATTTCCTTTGATGTTTGGTTTGGTTTGGTTTTTGGTACTGAGGATTAAATCCAGGAGCACTCTATCACTGAGTTATAGCCTCAGCCCTTGTTATTTTTTATTTTGAGACAAGGTCTCACTAAGTTGCCAAGGCTGGCCTTGAACTTGTGATCCTCCTGCCTCAACCTCTTGAGTATCTGGGATTATAGGTGTTGGATTGTGACTGTGCCCTGCTCCTTTGGTTCTTAAATTTTTTACATACAAGTTCTATTGTATTTCCCTAGAGCTGTGTTCCCACGCGCCTGAGACCATCTTTCCTAAATCCTGTGGAAGACGGGGCTCATGGCGATGGAGTATCTTGGAGTTGCCCTGAGTCCACTTCCAACCAGGCTGACTTCACTGTGCTGGGAGCCGCAATGACCCTTTTTGGTGACCTCATTTTTTAGTGTGAATGAGCTTGTGACAGATCGAGGGCCCCAGAGGAAGATTGACAGGCACACGGGTACCATGCTTGGCTGCCCATCAAGACCACAGTTAGAGCCCATGGGCATCTGACACGCTTCTGCAGGAAGGGCGTGTCCAGCCCTGGGAGAGCCTATTGCTTTTCGCAGAGCAGGTAAGCAGAGACCAAACTCCCCACCTCCACTCCCAGCTGATGATACTTTCTAGTCTTGCTGAGAAAATGGAAGCCCTCAGGAGAGACCTTCTATCATTCCAAATATACTGTTTGTCCAGAGTTGCGGCCACACGTATGTTCTGCTCTCTGGATACAGGCTGAATGCCCCTGGCAAATGCCCTGAATTCCTCCCCTCTCGGTGCCCAAGTGCTCTGCTCCCTCCTGTGACCACTAGCTCCTTTCACGAGAACCTTTTCCACAGGATAGTTTGCTGGGTTTTCTCCTGGCTATAGGAACCACTGACCTCTGAGCTCACACCCACCCCTTAGGCACTGACCCATTTCTCCTCTTTATAGCAAATTTTCTTGAGGGCTGGGGTTGTAGCTTGGTGGTAGAGCGCTTGCCTAGCATCTGTTAGGCAGTGGGTTCGATCCTCAGCACTGCATATAATAAAGGTATTGTGTCCATCTACAACTACAATATTTTTTTTTTAATTTCTTGAAATATTCCCTCTCTGCTTTTCTCTCTTAAACCCGCCTAACCAGGCTTTTGCCCCCCAATATGCCACTAAAAGGGCTCTTATCATTGTCACCATTGGCTTCCATGTCACCAAGCTCAGTGGCAAACACTTCCCCATTTTATTCAACCTCTAGCAGCAATCGAGGCTCCTGGTTCATCTGGAATTTGAAATGCCTTCGTCTTTCTGCTTCTGTCTTAATGTCCCCCTAAATCACTGGCCATTCCCTCAAGTCTCCATTACTGGATCTCCTTCCTGACCTCCATGTGTCAAAGGGTCCCCGGGCTCAGCACTCAGCTCTCTTCCGCTCGCTCTTTGGTTAATGGCTTTCAACATTTTCTAGCCACGACTCACAATGAGAAATGTTTTCCGTCCTGGTGGTGCACACCTAGGATCCCAGCGGCCCAGGAGGCTGAGGCAGGAGGATCACAAGTTCGAAGCCAATGAAGGAGGCCCTAAGCAACTTAGCAAGATCCTGTCTCTAAATACTAAAAAAGGGCTGGGGAAATGGCTCAGTTACTAAGTGCCCCTGGGTTCATTCAACAAAGAGCCAAAGAACGCAGACACAAACTGCGTGGTGTCCTTTCCTACTCGGACCTTCTTTAAGTAACCCTGCCCTTTTCCACCCAACTGGGCGTAGCTTCAAAACCAGCCAAGCCCATGGCAGCTCATCCCCTTGCATTCCAGCCAGTCTTCCTGCTGTTCCTCAGACTCCAGACTTTCAGGTCCCCTTTTCCAGTCTGCACAAACTGCTTCCCTGACTCAGGTCTCTGCACAGATGTCTTTCTGGGAAGGGGCTTCCCTGAGCACTCGGAAGCTGCTCAGCCTACACTTCAAAGTTCATCACCGTAACATTGCTACCTAGCCTTCACCTTCTCCAACTGTCTCCGTAGCTCCTTTGGTCTTTTCTTGTTCACTGGAGTGCCTTATACACAATAGGGACTAAAAATTACTTTTTACTTAAAAAAATGGACTTCAAATGCCTTCTAGTCCAAGCAGGTTAACCTTTGAATAACCAGATGACAATGAGGGGCCAGTGTGAACCTTGAGAAAGCAGAGGGCATGCTCTGCTTCTGAAAGCATTCAAGTTCACCTGCAAAAAATGAACCTCCTCTGCCCCCAAACCTCTGTGCTGACATAACCAGAATCCTTCAAGTCTACCAAGGTGGCAGGGGACGGGGATGCTAACCCAGAACGTCAGAGCCAGGAGTGACTTGAGTCTGAGACCTGCTTCATCTAAGCACTGGGAACCTGAGCTTGGGTACCTCAGTGGCTTAGGACTCCACTCTGCAATGTGGGCCAAAAACCAAGGAAAGTCAGGGGTCTTCTCACCCTAATCCTGTTGAGGAAGGAGTTTTATGGAGCCTCATAGAAGCCATGTGGATTAGTTGAATTATTTAAACATAGACAAGCATTTGGCAATCTCCCCTCTAAGAACACTGACCTAGCTGAGGTACCTGTAGATACATATGGGCAGGTCTGGAAGAACTTCCCTCGGGGTCACTGTGCTTGGCTCACCCACCCTACCTCCAACCAGATGTTAAATTAGCGTATGAGTTCCCTACCGGAAACAAGCCTATCTTTCGTTAAGATTTTTGTATATTAAAGCAAATCAACTTTTTGGTACTGGGGATTGAACTGAGGGGCACTTCACTGAATTACATCCCTAATCCATTTTTATTTTGAGATAGGTTCTTGAAAAGTTGCTTAGGAGCTCACTAAATTGCTAAGGCTGCCCTCAAATTTACAAGGCTCCTGCCTTGGCCTCCCAAACCCCTGGGATTACAGGCATATGTCACCACACCCTGCAAGCAAGTCAACATTTAACTCCAAATTCAGTGGAGGGAGCCTCCTACTCTCAGGTTGCCCCCTCCAGGATGGAGAATCTGAACTGAAATGATCTAGTAATGGCACAGGGCTGGGAACCTTGTACCTGCCTCCCAGCAGCACAATCGGGTGTCCTTGGAGGTGTTAAGAGAATTGCTGGCATTCCTTACATAAAGGAACTTCTTTTCCCACATTACACAGAGCCCTTCCTTTGTCACTAAATATTCTTTGGCGTTTCTGTCAACTTGAAAATGCTTCCCAATCCTGAGCTCCTGCCAGAGAAATGGGCAGGCAGCCTTGCCCATATCTCCCACCTGTCCTGCATCTTCAAGGAGAGTGACTTATGAGGACCTCAATTAGGTGACTTCCTCCTGCATTAATAGGGTCTTGTCCCCAAGGATAAGGGAGGACTGTCCTACCCTGAGGGGACTGTCTCTATCTGAAATCCCCAGAAGCAAAGAGAAAAGCAGAACCACGTAATCTAACCACGGGCAATGTCGGGGCATCCACAGGCACCAGTTACCCTCTCACTGCACCCCGGACCCTGCCTTTGGGAGCATAAAAAGGGCACTCCTACCACACAAAGAAACAATCCCTTCATTCTGAAAATCTATATTTGCTAAGAAGGTAGGGACACACAAGAACCTGGAGGCGAAGCCAGAGCTTGGGATAATTCCCTTTTAATCCTCACGATCCCTCTTCAGATTGATACCATCGCCCAGAGTACAGATTACCTTTATCAGACAACAAGCCCAGGAAGCCGAAGCCTCTCTCTTCCTGTCTAAACTTTGCAGGCCAGGCTCACTAATGCCCACGACTGCTCAAGTACCTGGTCAGCCAGCTCCATTTTGCAGACAAGGCGCTCAGGCCTGGACAGCTAGGCATCTGCCCAAGTTACACTCGAACCCAAATCAACCAACCTCTCACAGGCCCAAGCAGGAACCACACAGCCGTCTCCTCCCAGAGCAAGCTCTCCAGTAGGGACCTCATGGGCATTCAGTGACACGAAAACACCCCATCACCTGGGCCCAGGGACTCACCCTCTGATTTCCCACAACACGTACAGAACCTTTGGGGCTGGAGGACAGACCCCTTCACTCCTCACCTGACTTCCTTCATCATTCCACACTACATTCACCTTGTCACCCCACCCGCCACCTCCCGCTCCCAGAGACCAGCTCTGTGCTCTCGGACTCAGGGAGACGGAAGTACATCGTGCGTGGAGTTTCTCGGTCCCTAGGAGACCTCCTACCTGGGATGGAGGCAGTCGTCAGGAACAGGAAGCAGTCGGCAACAGCTGGAGAGCACTGTTGTCAGAGGAAGCTGAGAGGCTGGGCTTTATAGAGGTGAGCCAAGATCGACTTAGGCTCCACCCAGGCCTCTAGTCCCATAATCTCTTCATTTTAGATCCCACCTTAGGGCTGAACAGCCCTACCCAGGCCAGAAGCCTCCGGAACCTACTCATCCCTCTCCTGGGCTTGTTTAACCCCCTCTTCTCTGGTTCACTCACACTGACCTTGGGCCTCTTGTTCTGATGACCTGTCTGACCTGACTCCTCTGCGGGGCTTTAGAGATCAGGATACCCTGACAACCCCCACCAGGGCAGAAGGCATGGCAAGGGCAAGATAATCCTCACTCATCCAGGAGAGGAAAGTAGAAGAAAATAAAGATGTGTAATGAGACAAGCTCCGTAAGATATGGAAGCACACCCAAGACTGCAGAGCCCAAAACTGCGGTGACAGCCAAAGAGAAGAGACAGGTCCCTGTGATAAAGGGACCCAGGAGTAGGCCTCTGCTACCATTCCATGTCGAAGATGTTTCAAACGGGGTGCACACATGTGATCCCAGTGACTCAGGAGGCTGAAGCAGGAGGATCACAAGTTCAAGGCCAGCCTGGCAACTTAGTGACATCCTGTCTCAAAAAAGAAAACCGAAAAGGACTGGAAATATAGTTTAGTGGGAAAGGGTCCTTGAGTTCAATTCCTGGTACCAGTAAAAAAAAAAAAAAAAAAAAATTTTTTTCAAATAAAGGTTAAAGTTAAGGGTTAAGGATATTTTTCTTTTATTTATTTTTTTACTCATTATTTTTATGTGATACTGGGGATTGAAACCAGGGTCTCACACACACAAGTTCTACCCCTGAGCTACACTCTCAGCTCTTAAAATTTTATTTTGAGACAGGTTCTCTCTAGGTTACCCAGAATAGCCTCGAACTTGTGATCCTCCTGACTCAGCCTCCTGAGTAGCTAGGATCACAGGTGTGTGCCATCACAGCTGGCAAAGTTAAAAATTATTAATACATTATCAAGAGTAATCAATTAATAATTAGGAAAAAATTAACTTAGGTATACCTCACGTCATACATCAAAAATTCGTTCTTGAGAGATAGTCTTTAAAATGGATCACACCTGGGCTTGGTGGCATACACTCTGTAATCAGGGACTTGTGAGGCCAAGGCAGGAGGTTCGCAATTCGGAAGTGAGCCTGGACAGTTTAGTGGCACTGGGGTATGGCTCAGTGGTAGAGCGCCTCTGGGTTCAATTCCCAGTACTGCAAACAAAAGACCAAACAAACACACAAAAACCAGGGGAGGGGGCAATTGTCAGATTTTAGATATCATAATTAATGGATTCCTATCTAAAGTTTGCAAATACTTCAGGTTCTTTATCATTTCTTTATTGTAGAGAAAATGCTGCTTCTGGTCTGTGAAGTAAAAGTCATTTCATTTTGCAAAGTGAAAAATACTTCAATACTCATCACTACTAAACAATTTTTATAACTCAAATTCTCAATTATAAGCCTATGTGTTTTGTACCTGCCCTGCAACCTAGTCAAAACACAGAGGAGGGCCAGTCGTGGCCTACGGTGGGGCAGGAGTCTTTAAAATTCTTTTCCTAAGAAGATGGTCCTTAGTTGGGTGTGGTGGCTCATGACTGTAATCCCAGTGACTCAGAAGGCTGAGGTAGGACAATCCCTAAATCAAGGCCAGCCTGGGCAATTTAGCGAGACCCTGCTCAAAATTTAAAAAGAAATTAAAAGGGCCCAGGGTATAACTCAGTAATAAAGTGGTCCTGGGTTCCGCCCCAGGATCATGAATAAATAAATAAATGGCACTTGCTGTTGGAGGTTGGATACACCACTACAAGGCACAAATCTTCATTTATTGTTCATCTGCAACGTCCCTTATGGTACTTTTTCCTCTGTACATGCTATCATTTAATTTTTCTTTTTTGGGAAGGATGGACCAGGGATTGAACTCAGGGGCACTCAACCACTGAGCCACATCCTCAGCCCTATTTTGTACTTTATTTAGAGACAAGGTCTCACTGAGTTACTTAGCACCTCGCTGTTGCTGAAATTGGTTTTAAACTCGTGATCCTTCCAACTCAGCCTCGCCAGCCACTGGGATTGCAGGCATGTGCCACCATGCCCCACGATCATTTCATCTTGAAAGAAATAAAAGTAGTCGTCCTCTGGTAGCTGCTCCAGTCCCAAGGGACAGACTGCAGCTGGGTGGCCAGGAAGTAGCTTTCAGCATGAGTTTACTTCTCAATCCCAAACCTTTCTCAGTAGATTGACAGGGAAGCCAGAGAGGTGAAACTTGAGCGGGGGAAGGAGGGCTGCCTGGGATCCGCAAGTGACCTGAAGAACATGCAGCTTGCAAACCCAGAGGGACAGAGGGAGCCTCTTCTGGACGTCTGGGTGACGTTCCAATAAGGTGTAATAACGTCCTTTATGTCAGAGGTGTTGAAGAAGAGGAAGAAGATGGACAAATGGGGGGTTTTAAATACCTACTTCTAGACAATAAAGATTTGTTTTTGTTTTTGTTTTTTTAAATAATAAAGATAATGAAAGTATCAGCACAGTTGATCCTTGTCGAGTCAGCTCCGCTGCAGGCGCTGGAGGTGCAATTGCTACTTCATCCTCCCAACAGCCCGACCAAGTACAGCTCGCATCTCCATTTGCAGGAGATAAAAAGTTAAGGGCTGGTCCAAGTAGATACCGCTTGCCATCTCAGAGACAGGGAAAACAGAGCTCAGAGAAAGTAGAGGACACCCAGCTGAGCTGAGCTGGAAGGGCCTAAGCAAGAATTTGCAACTGGGTCTCTGACAGGATGCAAAGTCAAAACCCTCCGGAGGCATCGGGGGCAGGGAAGGAGCCAGTGAGCCCCTTCAGGACAAGGCAGCCTTAAAGATACCCAGTGGTGTGGGCCCAGGTGGCAGGACCAGGGAAGAGCCCCTTCTAGTATGTTCTAGAGCCCACAATGCCCTACTCTGCCAGTGTCGTTGCAAAAGCAGCTCATTCTTGGAGGAAACCCCTCTCACTGAAAACAGTTACAGCAGAGGGTTCTCTTCCACACATTTCTTCCCCCAGGGACATTGGGCAACATCTGGAGGTAACTTTGGTTGTGACACGGTGAGCTGGGTGCCCCTGGCACCTTGCAGGGTAGGCGCCAGGAATGCTGTGACTATCCTGCCATGCACTGGACAGACCCACAGCCAAGAATGGTCTGCCCAGTGTCACGAGGACCATGGTGGAGAAATCCAGAACTCGTATTTGTTTTCTTGAAAATGGACAGAGGCTGCCCCTTTGCAATTTCTGTGCAAAGTCTGGGTCCCCATGTGTTACCGCTCTGCACTCCTGCTTAGGAAGTAAGAATAGTAATCCCTCTCTCCAAAGGAGACGTGGAGGTGACACTAGGGAAAGTCAAATGATTGATTTCCTCTTCTAGGCTTCACAATACCAGGTATGTGTGTTTGGCAGGTTTGGTGTTTGGTTTTTGTTTTGGGCTCTGGGGATTGAATGCAGGGTGCTTGACCACTGAGCCGCATCCCTTGCCCTTTCTTTTTCACTTTCAGACAGGGTCTCACTAAGTTGTAGAGGACTTTGCTAAATTGCCCAGGCTGGCCTTGAACTTGCCATCCTCCTTTCTCATCCTCCCGAGTCCCTGGGGTTACAGGCATGCGCCACCATGCCTGGTGCTGGTAGATATTTGAAATACCTCATATGACAATATGGAGCCTGGGTGACAAGATAATATTGGGGACAAAGAAAATCCAGTATCTTCTATGAGAAGGGAAGTCTCGGCTGGTGTCAGAGAAGCTTCGGCTACCATTCTGGTTCAGAAAGGAAGCCCCTGCTACCCGAGTGACTTCTGCTCTTTCATAAGCTCTCATTCATCTCGGCCTGTCTATATTTTGACATCTGTGATAAATGTCCCTTCTCGAAAGTCTTCCCACCCTTGGCTGGGTGACACTGTGCTGTCCGGTTCCCCTCCCTTCTCTCAGCTCAATTTGTGTCGCCACCCATCACTCAATGCCCCCCATAACTTCCCGGCCCCTCGGACCCAGCTCTTTTCTCTGCTTCCTGTAAATTCAACTGTCAGGGCAATTGGGGGTCAGAGCCTGGGGTTGGTGGACCTCCTACAATCTGGCTTCTGTCGCTGTCATGGACTGATATTTATGTGACTAGGGACTGAAGCGAAGCCTGGCGTGATCCCATCAGACACGGTGGTATTGCCTGGCTGCGGGGTCCCTGCCAGATGTGAGCACCATGGAAGCAGAAAATTCCATCAAGGGCAAGGTCTTTGCGGTTAGGCAGAAAAGGCATTTAAAAATATCCTAAGAACAAATAAACAAAAAGCCCACAAAATCAAATCTGATTTTAAAAAAGAGAAAGTGTGATTTTATCTCCTGGGTGGAGATGCGACTTTTTCTGTGAGTGAATTAGGGATTATCTCGTTCAGAGTTCTGAAACCCTTGACGTGACCATGAGAGAGGGCTCAGCATTAGGGTAACATGATTTTATCTTTTGATAGAGAAACAAAATGAACCCCAAGGGAGCCAGGAGCCGTGGCAGGCCCATGAAATTCCAGCAACTCCCGCGGCTGAGGTAGGAGGGTTGCAAGTTCAAAACCAGCCATGGCAATTAGTGAGACCCTGTCTCAAAACAAACAATGAAAAGGGGCTGGAGGTGTAGCTCAGTGGTAGAGAGGCCCTGGGTTCAATTCCCAGTGCCACCAAAAAAGAAAAAGAAAAGAAAAAAATTAAAATCTTGTTTGTAAACCATGCTAAACACTTAAAAGGACTTGAGAGCTATCAATATTTCAATTTAATTTGCTAGATTTATGAAAATTATTTCGATATCTTGAAAGATTTGTTATTTTAGGCAATTGTAGTAACTTAAAGGAACCAAATGGGGCGTGGTGGCACATGCATTAATCCATTAATCCCAGGGATTCTGTAGCCTGAGGCAAGAGGATCACAAGTTCAAAGCCAGCCTCGGCAGTTTATCGAGGCCCTGAGCAACTCAGTGAGACCCTACCTGTAAATTAAATATAAACTAGGGCTGGGGGTGTGGCTCAGGGATTGAGTGTCCCTGAGTTCAATCCTTGGTACCCCCACCCACGCCCCCCAAAAAAGAAATGACTCTTGTCTCTTTTCTTCTTCTTCTTTTTTTTAAAATCTTTTTGTTTGTTTGTTCTTTTGTTGGTGATGGTGGTGTTTGTTGTTTTAAAATGTCACATCTTTTTGTTTTGCTTTTATTCCTTTGTGTATTCCTCTCTTTCTGCCCCTGAGGGACCCAGCAGGTGCTGAGGAGTGTCACCTGGAGGTCCCATGGGTACCCCCAGTGCAACAGCCTGTAAACTCATTTGTTTAGGATGACGGTCCCAGGCGAGTTGCTCCGTGCGGTGGTTGTGACATCTTCCCGGCACTCTCTCCACTGCCAAAAATACTGGTCATTGCCTCATTCTGTTGGTCGTTCTATTGACCCCCTGAGTTCTATTGATTTGTGAAATTGCCTAATTCTATTGATCAAGTCTCTTGATTCCATTGGAAATTGATTGAAATAGGTATTTGACGGGAGATTCCATTCCCATTTATCACAAAGATCCGAACTGTCACGAAGCCTTGGCAATGTCCCCCCTTCCTGTTCCCATCTGCTTCCTTAATCCCAGTCCTAGCATTAGCACAGCAGGGCTCCTGTGGTTTCTCTGCTGTCCCCTGCACCCTGGATGACGTTCCCCCAAATGCCACTCAGATGTGTGACTGTAATACGGAGCACGTGTGGCTGGGTTCTTTGGCGAATTTGAAGACTGAACTCCGTGGACACAGGGTGACAGCAAAGTAACAAGATTTGGTATAGTAACAGAAAGCGGGAGGGGTCCAAGCAGGGGGTGGCCAAGGGGGTCTGCTGTCTAGGGGTTTTCATGGGCTTGATCTGTCCCCAGAGGTGATTGATGGGGTGTAGGATTCAGAAAGAGGCCTATCGACTCCTAGTTTGTCTTCTTCAACAAATCGGGGGAGATAGTTTTCAGGTCTTTGTGAACATAGAGATGGGGTGAGGGCTAGTTGGCACGGAGGAAGAACACTAGGGAAGGCTTTGCGGTCGCCAGTGCTGGGGGCCGGGGTGTCACTGGGGAAGCGATGCTGCAGTTGAAGGAGTCAGGGGCAGGGACAGGACGCTCTCCAGGCCGTCTCCTCCCAGGGTGGCATGCGCTCTGCTCCCCTCCCTCCCCTTCCTTCCTGCCTTGACCCGCAGCTCCAGGCGGTCCTGAGGCTCCCTGCCCCTCCCAGGGCCAATCCCACCATGCTGGCATTGGTGACAATACAAACCGCAGGCCAGGCCAGGGGCAGATCCTCCCTCATCCTGTCTACCGTGGCAAAGTCCTTCACCTTGACTCACAACCCCAGGAAACTGAGGGACCCTCCCTTCCTATGAAAGGCTGAAATGTCACCTTGACACATGTGCTCTGCCACGCGGCTCCCAGCCCTTATGCACTCAGCTCCTGGAGGGGAGCTTCTGCAGTTTGATACCCTGTGAAGGGAGGACTTGCTTCCACGCATTTATTAAGCATCGATTGTGTGCCAGGCATTGGTCTAGGGATTGGAGATTTAGTGGAGAAGAGTGGGAAGAAGGTTCCTGCCATTAGGAGGTGACATTCTGGAGGGGTGAGAGGGGCTGGAAGGTGATGGATGAATAAACAAAATGCCCAAATTGAGTAGTGAACATGCCTCAGAGACTAAAGCAGAGTCCTGGGGTAAAGACGCCGATTTCCATCTAACAACTGCTTAGCTGCTGATCAACTTTAACCACCAAGTCAGAGTGAGGGAGGCTCATTTAGATCCAAGCAGTCTCTGGGTACCGTGGTGCACACCTGTAACTCCAAGTACTTGGGAGGCTGAGGCAGGAGGATCGCAAGTTGAAATCCAGACTCAGAAATTTGGTGAGACTGTCTCAAAATAAATAGGGGGTCGGGGGGAAGACAATGGAATGAGACAGCATCATTGCCCTATGTACATGTATGATGACACAAACAGGGTGACCCTACTTTGTATACAACCAGAGAAATGAAAGTCGTACCCCTTTTGTGTACAATGAATCAAAATAATAATAATAAAATAAATAAATAAAAAATAAATAGGGGGGTGTAACTCAATGATCATGCACCCCTGGGTTCAATCTGAGTTTAAAAAAGAAAACTTTTTGTTTGTTTGTTTGTGTTTTTTTTGAGATCCGAGTGGTGCTGCCTGTGATGGAGTCACTTGTGCTGAGATCTGAACGATGAGAAGTGGCCCCAAAGAGCACGCCAGAGGACAGCAAGGGCAGGCGGGCTGAGAGGCCTGGGCACACGGTGGGGATGAGGAAGCCTCGTGCGGAGACCAGAGCAAGGCTGGAGCAGAGCCACAGGGCCCGAGGGGACGCCCTGAGGATTCAGGGGCTCTGGGGGGTCTCGTGCAGAGGGGGCCCTCTGCATTCAGCTGTCTAAACGCCACTGCTGTGTGCAGAATGCGTGTGGGTCCCGAGAGGAGCAGAGAGGCCAGCTCCGAGGGTGTGGGTCGTGAAGACTGGACTAGCTGCCACATAATATTAGAATGTCCCATGACCCCAGTATGCCTGGGACGGAGGTTTTTCCTTGGACTTGGGATCTCAGTGCTAAACTAAGAAAGCCCCCGGCAAACATGGACAGCTGGCCATCCCAGGCCATCGTGGGTGAAGCCGCGTACACCTTACTCACTGATGGATGAGACAGAAGGGAAAGAAAGGAATGGATGGGGACGGAGAGGGCTGTAGTGGGAGCGACCGCATGGGTGGCAGTGCCCGCTGGGGTGCGGGAATTAGACACAGGCTCAGGGAGAAACTCAAGAGCTGGGCTTTCTCAGATCCCACAGCGAGCCCCGTAAACATGTGCCAGATGGCAAAGCACGGTTGTAACACTAGGAGAGGACTCCAGCTCTCTCCGACCGGCGGAGATTGAAAGTGGTTACAAAAATAGGCATCTGATCAATAGCAAAGTCACTCTGCAGTCTGTAATTGCTGCCTGACAGTCACAAGTGAGCCGTCCTTCCCAGAAGGAGAGGGTGCATCCATTTCCTGCACGTATGGTGTTGGTGAAATTTAGAAGTGGGTCCTGGCCTCTGCAGCCTCCTCACAGACAGACCCACCTGAGCAGTTTATGATAGTCCCAAATGCAATTTAGGATGAAGGACAGAGACAGGATGAAGTCACATAAAGTTACCTCGAAGTTACTGCAGGGCACCTTTCCTCCAAGATTCTCGGCCCCAGCTCCAATCCAGTTCTGTTTTCTCTTTACCCAGTGGACTCTCCTCTGACCCTGCTGCCAACAAAGTTCTGGATCTACAGCCTCCGCAGCAAAGGGGGCTCCTGGACCCACTGCCCTGGGGAGCTGGTCCTGGCTCCCACAGATGCCAAGAAAGAAGCTCTCCGGTGCCTCCTGCCCGACTCCCTTGCGGTCTCCCTTTTGAGCCACACCTTCCCTTGGAGGCGGTCACTGCTCCTGCACTTCCACCAAAACCCCAGGCCACCCCTTCTTCCCCGCAGGGTCTACTCCTGCTGCTCCAGGGCCCCTCTGCCCACCCACCCAAAGCTAAGGAAGACCAGAGGTTTCACTGCGGCCCAAGTGAGGGAAGTGGGTACCAGGCCTCCCTGTCTTCCTGACCTTCCTGAGGCTACACAGGCCTTTTCTTCTTTATGTCTCCCTCTCCAACTTCTTCCATCCAAATGTTTTGGGGAAGTGGCGACATTTTGTTATTTTGTTCATTGTAGATTTTTTTTTGCATTAATTTTAATTCTTTTTAAATATTGTGTTAAAATATTGTTTCTCCTGATTACCGAGTTTTTTGGCACCACATAAAATTTAGTGACTGGTGACAAACTCATTACATCCTCGGCTGGGACCTTTGGTTTCCCTTTCTGGGAGGTGGGGTTTTGTATTGATTGATTGATTTAGGAACTGGGGATTGAATCCAGAAGCACTTTACCACTGAGCTACATCCCCAGCCCTTTTTGCTGAAGCTGACCTTGAACCTGCAATTCTCCTGCCTCAGTCTGGCATGCCGAGCATGTGCCACCACGCCCAGGTTGGGGCTTTCAGATTTAAAACCTGGATAGTTGTGGGAAGGTCGGGTAGGGCCAGTCACAGTGAGAGAACCTGGGGATTAAAACCAGGTAGCCAGAAATCGAATCCTGGCCCTGCTGCTCTTAAGCCAGGGGACAGCCAACCCCTGTGCTTGTCTCCTGGTCTCACAGTGGGGATGAGGGCTAGCAGCGTCCTCAGAGGACTGAGCTCTTCAGGTGTTCGTGCAGTGCCTGGACATCAAGTGCTTCCACACCTGAGCCCTGCTGTTGAGACTGAGTCTCTGCCGTGTGCCTGGGAGTGGGCACACCAGGCGCTTGTGTGGGACACAACCTTGGCCTTAAGCAGCTTATAGTCTTGCAGAGAAGGAAGAGTGTGAATAGTCACAGCAAGAATTACGTGTGCAACGTGTGTGGCTCCTGTGATCCTCTCAAGAAACCTAGCGAGGAAGTTCTTCCGCCCCTTCCTTCTGCTCCGCAGAAAAGACCGCTCAGGGAGAGGCTGGGACCAGCCAGGATCCCAGGAGGAACTCACTAACCTGGGGTCTAAGGCCTGCCCCTGTTGCCGACCTTCTGCCCTTGGCCTCCTGGCAGCTCTGGAAGGTGCCTGCAAGGCTAGGGTTCAGGAGGCATAGACTCCAGCTGGCAGTTTATCTTACAGAAAATGTCTCGCACCACCACCTCCCTGTGTCCCTTGGCACACAACAGGAAGCTAGGCCAAGACTACAGTTGCCACTGCCTCCCCGGGGGTGTAGGCCAGGACACAGATTCCCCTTTCACTTTTAAACCTGGAGGCCTCTGAATGTTTTTATTACCTATTTGAAAGTAAATGCTAAATAGCTGGGTGAGGTGCTGCTCATCTGTGGTCCCAGCTTCTCAGGAAGCTGAGGCAGGAGAATCGCTGGAACTCAGGAGTAGGAGACCAGCCCGGACAACATGGCAAAAAAAAAAAAAAAAGTTAGCATGAAAGCTCAAGATTGAAAGAATAAAGTCTTCCAAAGCCTCGTCAGGAGCACCCTGGAGTGAATTAGCCACAACACGCACTTAGTTCCAGCAGCGTCTCGGCCGCAGAGAGGTCTGCCTGGCCCGGCTCATTCCTTGGGCCTGCACTGTCCCCACCCAGGTAGCTTCCCCTAATCCCAGATAGGACCAGAATACCACTGGGCCTGAGGTTTCCCCCGGGCTCCTCATGGTTGATCTTGGGAACAAGCTTCACAAGCAGCTCTGGAGAATGTGCTGAGGTCTAACTGACCCGACCCATCGGCCCTAATCCTCTCTCGGTCCACTGGAGGGGATAAAAGTGCTGTCACAGCCAGCAGTTCATACTGGAGATTAACTGTGGAATCCAAGGGGACACCAAACCCACAGCCATTCAGAAAGGGACTCACTTCCTCCCTGTTCGGGTCACAAAAATCAGAAGAAAGCATTTTCTTAAAAATGGGGGGCGGAGGGTGTGAGGCAGATGTGAATCCAGAGCCTCAGAGCAGACCCCAGGCCCGTCGCCAGGGACACACATGGATAGGGCTTCTCATTTCTGAGCTTCTGAATCTGGATGTGGGGCGGCAGGACTGAGGTCCCTGAGCTCCAGCCTCTGCCTCCGGGCTTGTCTTCCCGCTCTTCCTTCCTCCCCAGGACCTCTATCTCAGACCCCAAGAGCCAAGATTCTGGAGAATCGGTGACGTGCAGGTCACACTCCCTGATGGTAGAGGACAGGAACCTCATTCCCTTTTCCCTCTTTCCACAGAATAAAATGTGCCCAGTTCTGCATGTGCTGTGTCCCCCGCATCCTGCCCTCCCTCTTCAGTGTCCCCAGGGTTGGTTGCCTGAACCAGCAGTGGTCACTCCTGCCTCTACCTCAGAGTGACAAGTGTCCTATGGTCAGATCTGCCCTGCTGAGCTGCTGGAGTCTCTGAGACTCTCAATAATGGGGAGGGGGTGACCCTAGGTTGGGCCAGCCCCCTTGAGGCCAGTCTGCAGATCTCAGAGCCCTGAACCACTATGGACAGGCCGTTTAGCACAGGCCTGGATGGGCCCCCTCCATGGCCAGGGGCTCAAGTCTCACGAGAAGTTCTTCACCCTGTGGTGCAGAGTGCTTGCCTCCCCCGTCCACACCGTAGAGTGATCCCTCCTGACCTCACCTGATAGGACAGGAAGGGCACTTCAGATCTTAGCTAGATCGGAGTCCCTTGCCTAAGACTTTAAACATGCACTGAGAAGCCAGGCAGGGAGGTGCACGCTGGTGATTCCAGTGACTTGGGAAGCTGAGGCAGGAGGATCGCAAGTTTCAGGCCCATTGGAGCAATTTAGTAAATAAAATAAAAGTAAATAAAAGTAAAAGTAAAAAGGGCTGGGGATGTAGCAGTGGTAGAGATCATGGGTTCAATTTCCAGTGGAAGGATAGAAGGAAGGAAGGAAGGAAGGGAGGGAGGGAGGAAGGAAGGAAGGAAGGAACCCTGAGGCCTGTGGACAGGCCTTCTCTACCCTGTGAACTAGGACACAGAGAACATCAAGGTTCTCGAAAGTTCAACCATGTGATTTCCATCAAAGTTATCAACAAATGGTAGGAGAACAGGTGTTGTGTGTGGTTTGATGGCAGAAAGAAATGAGCTGAGAGCCGAGCCAACATAAAGAGAGAGAAAATATACAAGGCAGAGAGAGCCCAGGATTGAACACTTGCAGGGGATTGTGTGCTGGGAAAAAAGAACTTGATGGACTCAGTAGGACTGGACCACAGCCCAGGATAATAACCGATGTTCATGGCCATGCCCGAGTCATTCAAAGTGGGTTTAATTTTCTGGTATCCTCCATCTACAGATGGCACAAAACTAAATAATTCATTTTAGTAAATTTCTAACTCAAGTGTCTAACTTTCATAAAAAGCCTGGTGCTCGAAAATGTACACACACCCTGGACTTCTACCCACCGTTCATTTTTCATTCAACACGTGTTGACGGAGTGACTGCTGTAGACCAGGCACTGTCCAAGGTGTGAGAAAGGAGGGCGACAAGACAGAGGAGACCCCTGGAGCTTGTGTTCAAGATGAGAAGAGACCACCAGCAAGGAAAGACATAAACAAACAAGATCACTTTAGATAACAATAAGTAGGCTGTAAACGGGAATACATCCCAATCACGTCATGGGGAATGATAAAGTACTGGCTGATGGGTTGGTGGGGGAAGGCCTCACTGAGGAAGAGACGATAAAGATCACTCCCCTCCCCGCTTCCTGTGTTTTCACTCCTCCCTCCTGGATTCCACAGGTGCCTCTTCTCACCTGAACTCCTTGCCTCAGAGAGCTTCCCTGAGCTGAGGATAAGAGAACAAACCAAACACATTCCTTTGCCAAAGAGAGAGATTTGAGCAGACTCAAGAGTCCTGGTTTCTAGAAGAAAGTCCTCAGGGTAACTAAAATCCCATCTCCAGCCTATCCAAGCAGGACCCAGAGATGAAGTCGGCACCTTCCTGATCTGCCATCCAAGTCCTACTGAGTCCATGAAGTCTTTGTATCCCAGTCAGCCTGGGATAGGGGTTCCGGTGAAGAAGCACTTCTTTCCCCTGGGTTAGCCATCAGGGGCTCTGCCCTGCATGCAAGAGTTGATAACCGGACAAGGATCGCCACTCGGTCAGCAGAAAGGTTGAAGATATTTTAGCTCCGATGTTCTCTGTACCCATGCCCAGTCATGCCAAAGTCACTACAGTGGAGACCGCATGGTCTGACATTGACACAAAGCCACGTGACAAGAAACCTCTCGAAGGACTCCTCCAGGGACAGCAACTACCCCACCCAAGCTCCAAAGTCAACCCGGAGCCCCACGTAGGTCCCCTGAACTCCCAACTGCAAGATGACGTTTTGGCATCTGAACATCTGTCCTCTACCCACAAAGGTTGGTTATAAAACTTCCACCTGCTTCCAGCAAAAATCCTGGAACAGATTCTAGTTTCGCTTCACATGCCACAGGAATGTGAATAATCCCATTTTAAAATATGCTTGATTAAGTTTTTAGACCAAATCAACTTGGTCATTCTTCAATCCCTGGAGCTGGGCATCGTGAGGTGGAACCATTTCCACACCAGCCATGATCCCAGAAAGAAGCCTGAACGTGGAGGAGGAGTCCTGGCAGCTCCAACATCTCGGCCCTCTGGGAAGACATACTCTAGCAGACAGCAAGCCTCTGACAAAAGCCAGCGTCCCCAAGCCAGAGAGAAGAAAAAGATCCACCAGGGCTCATTTCATAACTCACCATCCAGGGCCCTCCCTTGTGGGTGGCAAGACTCAAAATCTAAATTTACTGAGCAATTACCTATACAAAGGGTATGTTTCCACACCAGTTAGCAACAGTGAAAAAGTCTCTTTTGGGGTACTGGGGGTGTGGCTCAGTGGTAGAAGCTTGCCTAGCATGCTTGGGATGCCCAGCAGGATCCCGGGTAGAAGAGGGGGCGGAATCCCTTCTGATCGCTTACCAAGGGCTAGAGCAGCACCTTCTCACCGCAGATCAGGAAAGAGGGAGGGTGAAGGCAGCTACTCTGGCAATGATTTCAGTGGTCTCTCCAGGTGGAAGGAAATGAAAGGAAGTGCTTTAAAATCAGTGCTGGTAACTTGAAAACCAGTTGGATTTCAACAGACAAGAATTCACTTGCTGAGGTCCGTGGAGACCCTTTCCCCCTGAGAGTGCCGGTGTGATCCGGCATGTTTAATACCAGGACCGTTTCCCAAACTACCGCTGCAGTGGAACTCAGGGGTCCATAAAGTGTGAGATAAGCAATGGCCTCGGCGCTGCTTAGTGCTGCCCAGGTGAGTGGCTTGGACTTCGAGCACTTAGAGCTCCAAAGTCAGAATCTGGTTAGCGACTATTTTAAGACTGTGTTATAAAGTCTGTCCAAAGGCTTTCTAAATAAGCAGAATGTTACGGGCCCCGCCGAGCTCTTCCCCTGCTAATCATGGCGAGGACTCGTGTTGCACACACAAGGGGATCTGAAGCCATTAAACTACTAAGGGTATTTTTTAAATTAAAAAATTTAGCTGAACTGTAGAAGGATCCTCCTTCCCCACCATCTCCCATCCATTTTAATTGACATACCTGCATTTATCTATCACAGTCCCTTAAAGGGTTACATAAATGTCTGACGAGAAGAGCTAGGGACATTATTATTATTATCATCATTGTTATTTTGGTACTAGAGATTGAACACACGGATCCTCTATGACTGAGCTACATCCCTAGTCTTCTTTATTTTTTTATTTTGAGACAGGCTCTCACCAAGTTGCTAAGGCTGGCCTTGAACTTGTGAATTTCATGCCTGAGCCTCCAAAGTCACTGAGATTAGAGATGTCAACCAGATTTCTTCTTCCTCCTCCTCCTCTTCCTCCTCCTCCTCCTCTTCCTCCTCCTCCTCCTCCTCCTCCTCCTCCTCCTTCCTCCTCCTCTTCTCTCCTCCTCTTCTTCTTCTTCTTCTTCTTCTTCTTCTTCTTCTTCTTCTTCTCCTCCTTCTCCTCCTCCTCCTCCTCCTCCTCCTCCTCCTCCTCCTCCTCCTCCTCCTCCTCCTCCTCCTCCTCCTCCTTCTTCTTCTTCTTCTTCTTCTTCTTCTTCTTCTTTTTCTCCCCCCCTCCTCCTCCTCTTCTCCTCCTCCTCCTCCTCCTCTCCTCCTCCTCCTCCTTCTTCTTCTTCCTCTTCTTCTAATTCGTTCTAACTAGTTATGACACGACAATAGAATGCACTTTGGCACACCATACGTAAATGGAGTGTAACCTCTCATTCTTCTGGTGGTATATGATGTAGAGTCACATGGGTCATGTAGTCACATAAGCACATTGGGCATAATGTCCATTTCATTCTACTGTCCTTCCTACAAGGCATCATTTTATTTTTTAAAAACATAATGGTACCCTTGATGAGAACTAGAATTTTAAGCCCTCATTTCCTTTTCCTCAGTTGTACCACCTGGATTGCTTCAGAGGAAGAGTAACTGATATATGTGCTTTACTTCTGAGTTTTCTAACTCTGTCTTATTTCCACTGAGAGTGGGTGATTATTTTGTGTTTTCTTTACGTGTGCTGATTGGGGTGGGGTAGGGTGGGGAGAGAGAAAGGTACCAGGGAAAGATGCAATAAATAATTAATAAGGAGCATAGTCCTTCCCTCCAAACTGGGGGGGGATCTTCTTTCCATTTATCTGCTGATTTAGTTGTCAAAAGTCAGAGCCAGGAGGAGGGAAGGGGGGCACTGAAATTGATTTCCATGCATGTGTGAGTTTGTTGGGGTGAACCACTCACGATGTATAACTACAAAGCTCTAATAAAAAAAAAAAAAAAAGCCAGAGCCAGTTAGCCAACTTAGGATCTTGCATACCCAGCCAGCTCCGCCCGGTCCAGCCGTCAGCAGCCTTCCCTGATTCCAGCTCTGAACCAGACCTGAGTCCGCCCCCTTTCATGTATGGCGGCTGTGGTGGGGGACCCAGCTCTGTGTCACCAGGGCAGGGTGCACTCTCCCAACCCAGGTCCCTGGCTCCAGGCTGGCTCCCTCCTCCCTGTGCCTGTGAGACTTTCTAAAACTCGGATCCTCCTGTCTCCCCACTGGACACAAAGTCCGTGCCCTTCTCAAGGGCCACTGGAGGACACTTCCTTGTGCCCCTGGCCAGCTGGGGCCCACTATTGGGATGCACCCCTGCACAACTTCCTGCATCAGATCTCGTTGCAGTGAGCTGCTTGCTCTGTTGATCAGGGGCATCTTGGAGCCTGGAGCCATATCTTTCCCAAGGGCCCCATGTTGAGAAAAGCTCAATAGATGCTTGTAGGAAGAAAGAGCAGAAGGCAGGCAACAGGCACCCCCGAGCTGCATATATTGCGATTCTCCACCAAGAGCCACTTACTGCCCTGCTCAGCTAACTTCTTGGGATAAAAAAGGGGCAGTCCAGTAGTGTGGCTGTTGTCCAGCATCCAAGCTTCTCTCCTGTCTGGGCTGGTTTCAGGTATGCGTCACCCAGAATCCCACGTTTAGAAAATCCTCCTGCTTTGTCTAATACTCTGTGGTCACTTTCTCAAAATTCATAATAAATTTTTCTATGAGGGGCCCACATTTTCCTTTTGGCACTGAGTCCTGTGAATGATGTAGCAGGTCCTGCCTGGGCGATGGGGAAGTCTTGGGGGCTGGCAGCTCAGCTCTTCCTCCTTCTCATGCCCTGGGAGCAAGACAAAACCGAGGCCCTGTCCTCTAGGGCAAACACTCATTATCTGAAGGCCGAGCACTTTGTGCATTCGGTCTCCTGCTATTTTTCAAAGGCATATAGTCAACTTGAAATTTTTTGTATAGGTGGATTATAATTATACATAATATTGGGATTCATTATGCCATATTCTTTGATTGATACCAGGGATTGACCCCAGGGGTACTTAACCACTGAGCCACATCCCCAGCCGAGACAGGGCCTTGCTGAGGCTGGCTTTGAACTTGTGATCCTTTTGCTTCAACCTCCGAGCCACTAGGATTACAGGCATGTGCCACTGTTGTTATTATTTTAATGAGTGCATTCTTTTTCAGTACCGGGGATTGAATCCAGAGGTGCTTTATCACTGAGCTACTTCTCCAGCCCTGTATTTTATCATTTATTTTTACAGAGTCTCGCGAAATTGCCCAGGCTGGTCTTGAACTTGGGACCTTCCTGTCTCAGTCTGGAGTCACTGGGATTGCAGGCCTGCACCACCGTACCTGACTTAATGGTGCATTATAATTATATATAAAAATGAAATTCATTGTGGTATGTTTGTATTTGATCATAGCTTAATTCAGTAGATTTCTTTCCTCGGTCACTTGATTTAAGAAGCTAAACATTTATATGAAAGAGTTCCTGAATTCTAAGTGAAATCATGGTCATTGCGTACATTTTGTGTGGAAGTCTCAGATGGGGACTAGCATTATCAGCACTAAGCTTTGTCCCCAGCTCTTTATTTTTTATTTTAAGACAGGGTCTTTCCAAGTTACTAAGGGTCTTGCCAGATTGCGGAGACGGGCCTCAAGCTTGCGATCCTCCTGCCTGGGCCTCCTGTAGTTGCTGGGATCACAGTGCATGCCACCGCACCTGGCGTTAACAATGTCCTCATACATGCTAAATGCCCTTCATAAACGGTGAAAAGGAGGCGGGAGTCTCAGAACCCTCTCCAAGCAGAAACACCTGGTTTGAACCGATCGCCCCTGGAACTTCCTCCCCACAGGGATCCGCAGAGCAGACACACCCAAGGCAATCAAGCGTGCTCCCCACTCAGGAGATGGAGGGAGAGAAGCTCTCCGGGAGGCTGTGGCAATGGAGTCCAGCCAGAGGGGAGAGGAGCTGGCCTTCATCCCCAGGCCACTCCCAGCCTGTACCTTTGGGTACCCAGGGATCAAGGGGACCCCACAGACTTCCAGTGGATCGATCGACTTCCTCTCTGACCGATGGAGCGGGTTGCAACTCCCTGGACAGGAAGTCCTACCCTAAAGAACTCCTCACATCAAGCCGGATCCGCTGGGCTCTCCTTCCTTTCGTGTGCCCTACCGCTGCCTCCAGGTGGGGACAAGTGACGATACAATGCCGCCTTCAACTGGGCCGCAGCCCCGCCACGGGCAACGCCTGCCACCCTTTGCCTGGACGGGTATTGTCACAGGCTCCCCATCTCTCTCTGCACTGCCCTCTCACTCTTGCTCTCCCCTGGAATTGACAGCTAAAAGTGACTTTGATGGGACCACGTGCTGAGTCTGTCCCGAACCCTCACTTTGCCTGTCCCCAGAGAAGCGTCATGTACTGATCACGAGCACAGAGTCTGTAGCCAGGTCCAGGGGTCTGAAAATCAGTTTCCTCCTCTGTAAGACAGGAATGACGGCAGGACCCCTCACCTGTGCTGTCGTGACAGTAAACGCGCTAATAACACTGTTCTCGGTGCAGTGCTGCTACGTGTGCCGGGGGCGTGTGCCGGGGGCGTGGCAGGTGCTGCTGTGTCTCTCTCATTGCCATCTCTGTCTCTTTCAGTGTTTGCAGCAGCCCAGTTAGAAGGCCGACCATCATCTTCAGCACTCGCGCCAGGCAGAGGAGAAAACCAGAGCACAGAGAGGTCAAGGCACCCAGCAAGGTCACCCTCTAGGAAGTGATGAGACCATCAGAAAATGGCTGGGATGGTCTGAGTTCAAGCCACGTCTCCTTCTAATGCACTTGTCCCTGTCCGTCCTGAGTCCTGCGTGCACAGGTGACCCGGCAGTGCCTGCTGAAGGGCATCCTGGTTTCCACTAGGGTCCTGACGGCCAGCACCAGTCCACGTGGAGACCCAGCGTGGGAACTAAACTCTGGGGCAGCCGTGGAGGACCAGGGGGCCTAGGGAGGGAGGGGATGGGGTGTGGAGCAAGACGGCTCCGGGAGAAACACGGGGATCCACACCCCGCCTCCACGGCGCCTTGCTCCCCTACGGAGGCCGGAAAGGAAGAACTGGGGTTCTGGGATTCCGGGCAGAGGAGCCCCCAGGAAGGCCGACGGCAGCTGCCTGCACTGTCCTCCCGGCAGGCGACATTGCTTTTCCACGGTGGCTCCCAGTTCAGCCGGTGGCATCCCGATCGTCAAAGTCAGTGGGTCCCTCGGTGCCCGACTCCACGAGGATCTTCGAGCCCTTCTGAGAGCTCAGAGCGGAGCCTGCAGCCTCCTGGTTGCTTCCGTCGACCCTTCATCCCTTCAGCCTCCACTAGCTAGGAGTCAGCCTCTGCCATGGAATTCTGGCCCACAGCATTGTGGGAAGTGGACGCTCCATCGTGACTAGAGGCGACCCAAGTTTCCTTGTTGAGTATTTTCTTTTTATCTTTTGTGGGGGGACAGCAGGTTTCTGAGGATTGAACCCAGGGCCTCACATGGGCTAGGTAAGTGCTTTACCACTGAGCTACATCCCAGGCTTTTATCTTATATTTTTATGTGACAGGGTCTTGCTAAGTTACTTAGGGCCTTGCTAAATTGCTGTTGAGGCTGGCCTTAAATTTGTGATCCTCTTGCCTCAGCCTCCCCAGTCAATAAGATTATAGACATGGGCCACAAATATTTTCTCTTTAAAAAGACACAGAAAATAATGTTACAACATCTTTTTATCTACCACTCAGCTTAAGAAACAAAACAATACAACCATACACGGTGACACAATCCTATAATTCCAGTGACTTGGAAGACTGAGGCAGGAGGATTACAAGTTCAAGGCCAGCCTCCGGCAACTTAGCAGACCCTTAAAAAAAAAAAAACAACTTGGGTAAAACCTCACCTGCCATGCACAGGTCCTTGAGTTCTGTTCCTAGCACTGCAAAATGAGAAAGAAAACATTACAAATAAAATTGACACCTCCACTTCCTCTTTACCATTTGAACCCCTTTCTTCCTGTCTCCACCATCTTGAAATGCCTATGCATGTGTTCATACTTACATGTCTTACGTACCCTTACACCAAATATGTCATGATTTTCCATGCATCCTTCTACAATTTGCTTTTTTGCTCAATAGTACATTTTTAGGATTTGCTCAGGCTGACAGGCGGTCACCTCAGTGAATTCTTTTTCACAGCTGCCTAGTACTCCCCATGTGAAGGAGGGTATGCTTGCCTCAGAGTTGGTTCTGCTCTTGATGAGGGACACAGCTTAACCTCAGGGCTCTATTGGGGGTGGCAATCCAAATGTGCTCAGGACAGACACAGAAAAGTGTGGAATGCTCTGCAGCGTGATCAGTGGGACCAGTGCCTTTGGCAACAGAGGCATTCAGCTCTCCATCTTCAAGCAGTCCTGTCAGAACACGCCTCGCCCCTGCCGCAGGCACGTCACAGGCTGCACCCTCGGGTCCCTCTTTAGATACACACTGTCGGGGCTGCTTCAGGCAAAGACCCATGACGGATCGTGCCTCGTCACCACCAGGAAATGAAAATCGAGACGAAGGGGGTGACTGGCTTCCAGTCGCAGCAGCACAGCTGGGTTCTGGGAAGACGCCCTGGGCTCAGTGAGCCATCGTGGAGCCCATCCAACCCCTTTACCAGAAACCCCAGGTGAAACGGGCAGCTGAGCCCGAACAATCCGGGAGAGCTTATCAATCACTAGGGCTTAGCATGAGGTACTCTGTCACTCAAAGTCACTGAATCGTTGCAGGTGGAGGAGTTCCGCTGCGGTTCAGTAGCGGTCAACACCACTTTCCTGGACTCCGCAGACACCGCCGTGGGGGGAGCGAAGAAATGGCTTTTGGGTCAAGCGCACAGGCCTGGCAGCTCTGCCCCCTTCTGAGGGCTTGACCTTGGACAAAGGCTTCCTCCAGCCGCGCCCGACTCCATCGTCTCTACGTGGGAGAAATAAAGAAACACGGCTGATTTGGTGCTCTGCGCCTGTCTCCTTCTGAGAACCCCCTCTCCCCACTACCGCCCGCGTACTTTGGGGGGGTGTCCTACCCTTAACTTCACCTTCGCTTCAGCAGTGATGTGGGATGTCAGCGGGACCCTCATGTCCCTGGCCCGACCCTGGGTTCAGAGACGGGCACAGGATGCCGCAGGGCCACCAGCTGTGAGGAGACTGTCATTTGAACATCAGATGCTCTTTCCTGAAGAACTTGAACTTGGGGAGAGGGGGACCTGGAATTGCAGGAGTCACCAAAATTTTAACCAAGAATGAAGGGCACCCAGAGATGGCGTTGCTGAGGGGGGCAAGAAACTGAGACCGAGCGGCATTATTGGAGCTCCTGTGTCAGGTTTATAGTGAATCCAAGACAACTGGGGCTTTTCAGTTCCTTGTTAATGTGTTTGCTTATTTGCTTTGAGGCTGGCTTTCTGGCACCTGCAGGACAGTAAATCTCGACCAGTGCTCTGTTCATTGGGCAGCAGTGAGGATTAATCAAGATGCCATGAAAGAGCAACAGAAGCCCTTTCTCTTCCTTGTTCTTGTCTGAACCAAAGCTATCTTTATTTAACTCTGTTTTTTATTTTATGTGATCCTAAAATCATTCTGAGTTTCTAGAAACATCTGGAAGCCAGGCTATATCAGAAACATGGAAAAATTAGAGATGCTTATCTTGGAAGAGAAAAGATTGCTTGGTAACATAATAGCTTTCCTGAAATACTTAAAAGTTTGTCGTATGGAAAAGAGTCAGACTTAGCAACTGGGCAACTGGAGGAGTTAAGCAGAAGACACTTGCTTCAAGGTAAGGAAGTCCTTCTTTGCAACCCACTTCCGCCTTGCCCTTCAGAGGTAATGGCTTGCTTGTTTTCTTTCTTTCTTTTTTTTTTTTTTTTTTTTTTTTTTTTTTTTTTTTTTTTGTACCAGGTATCGAGCCCAGGGGCACTTAACTGAGCTACGTCTGCGAGTTTGCAATCCTCCTGCCTCAGCCTCCCTAGCTGCTGGAATTCCAGGTGTGCCCCTCTGCACCTGGCTTTTTTATTTTTTAAACTGAGGATTTAACCCAGAGTCACTCTATCACTGAGCCACATCCCCAGACCTTTTCATTTTGAGATGGGGTCTCTAAGGTGCTCAGGCTGGCCTTGACTGTGTGATCTTTCTGCCTCAGCCTCTAAATCTCTGGGTTCACAGGCGTGATCCCATGCCTCGTGGTGGCAGGTTTCCCGTCTCAGGTGACCTTCATGTTGAACATGGCCACTTGCTTACTGTGACCTGTAGAGGGGATTCCAATATCAAGGAGTGGGTTACAAGGATGTTTGCCAAGAACCTTCTCACTTATAGGGTGCCGGGATTCTCAGTGAGGGGCCAAATACAGTTGCTATTTATGCCCCTAACATGAGAGGATCTCTAATTTTTTTCTAACGAGAAAAGTTTTGAGCAATTGGAACGTATTCACTTTTACGACTGTAGATGAAATATTTACGTATGTCTGGTTACTTATTTAATTTAGCATGTGTTACACAAATCGTAACGTCCTCTTAGAACATGGATTTAGCACTTCTCACACTTAGTGAATCAACATTATTCAAGCACTTCACACGCACTTCAACATTATTTTCTTCGTTATTTGACTTTTGAACCATCTACCTTTGAATTTGTTTAACTTTTATTTTATTTTATTTATTTTTTCATTTTTTATTTATTTATTTTTGCGGTACTGGGGATTGAACCCAGAGCCTTGTGCTTTCGAGGCAAACACTCTACTAACTGAGCTATATCCCCAGCCCTGTTTACTTTTTAGAGCTAAACCCTTATAACCATAAAAACAACTCTATTAGCCAGGTATGGCGGTGCCTGCGATCCAAACTGCTGCAGAGGTTAAGGCAGGAGGGTGGTAAGTCAAGGCCAGCCTGCTCAATTGAGGAGACTGTCACAAAACTAAAAATTAAAAGGGCTGGGTCGTTGTGGTAAAGTGCCTCTGGGCTCAATCCCCAGACCTGTTACCGCCTTCCCACCCCAGCAAAAAAAGAAAAATTTTAAGACATTTTGGCAGAAAAAAAAAATGCCTTTCCTATTGAGAGTCTAAAGCTTTTTCTAGACTCACTGGTCCCATCGAAAATAATTTTTATAAAATGACTTTTCTTAGCAACTGAACTACCGTGATGTAACAGAGCAAACCACTGTGGCTGAGAATGTCCATGAAAGCAGGCACAGGGGCGCACACCAGAATCCCAGCGACGTGGGAGACCGAGGCAGGAAGATTCCAGTTCAAAGCCAGCCTCAGCAACTTAGTGAGGCCCCACGCAATTCAGTGAGACCCTGTCTCCAAATAAAAAAATATAAAAAAGGGCTGGGGATGTGGCTCAGTGTCCCTGGGCTCAATCTCTGGTACCAAAAAGGGTGGGAAAAAAAAAGAGAGAGAGAGAGAGAACGTTTCATGAATAAAGCAAGGTGCAAACAAAACAGTTTGTCTCCAAAATATGGTTAAAAAGTTAGATATCTAGATGCAAAGAAAAAGATGAAAAGGAATATATCAGAAGATTAATTGTTGTTACCGTCAAATTAGTTATTATGCATACTATTATGCATATTATTAGTTATTATGCATATTTCATACTTTCCTGTATTTCTAAGAATTTTTTTTTTCTCTTCTTTTGCAGTATTGGTGATGGAACCCAGGGGTGTTCTACCACTGAACCACATCCCCAGCCCTTTTAATTTTATTTTGAGACAAAGTCTGGCTAAACTTCTGAGGCTGATCTCAAACTTGCAATCCTCCTGCCTCAGCCTCCTGCGTCACCGGAATCGCTGTGCGCCATCACACCTGCCTGTGTCCAAGTTTCCTACAATCAGCGTGAGCAATTTTTACAACCGGAGGAAAAAAGAACAAGCTATTTTTTAAAAGTGCCCAAGTGGTAGTTACTGAATACAAGCCACGATTGCAGCTTCTAAGAAGTTTACGAGATGTCATTAGGTCTGGGTTACTCGGCCTTCTTGGTGGAAAAGATAATCAGGGTCACAAACTCAAACACTTCCATGCAATATAATGACAGAAACAGGCCAATTATATTACAATAGGAGCAGTCGGGATTCAACAAATTGAGCACAGTTGCCTGCTCCAAACGCGGCCGCCCGCCCGTCACTGTCATGTGACAATGGGAACCAGGGTTAGCCTGGCTCTGATACAGAGCCTTTATGTAAATTCCTCCCAACCCCCCACGCTCCTTTTTTTTTTTTTTTAAACGGTGAAATCCAAATGAAGTCCGTGCTCCAGTCTGCCCTTCCCTGTGACCTCTAAATTAGGAAAGTTTCCTGTTCTTACTCAACTGTCTCTCAAACCTCTGGCTTTTACTGCCAAACCACAGGTCTGGATTGCCCTGTCCCTCTTCAGTCTCCCCAGCCTCTCTGTCATCTGCTTCCACGCTGGCGCCGAGGTCGACTTCCCAAACTATATTCCACAGAACACAAGTCCTGTGAGATGCTCTTGAAAGCAAAAAGGGAAGGATCCCATGACTCAGTGTGTTTGAGAAATACTGCTTTTCTATTTCCCACGCAGGGATACCCAGTACTGTGCCCATCCGTACTTAAAGTCCCTGATAAGTCCTGCAGCTTACAAAACAAGTCAGCTTGGCTCAGTCTAGCATTGTCCCTAGTGCTACGGACTCTTTGGACTCCTTGGGAGCATGACTTCTATCAACGTGTTACTGCTACGAAGTGTGGGCCACTAACACCAATCTAGGTTATTTAGAGCTGTTGGCCGCAGGGGTGGTAGAGGGACACTAACTATTTGTGCTGCATGGATGTCACATCATTTGTCCTGGAAGAGACGAGGCCTGAGGGGTTGCAAAGGAAGGAGCAGGGATTGAGAGATGCCGAGGGGTGTGTGCTGGTAGCCTCGAGCGCCACACGCGTGGTCCCCAGAGCCTGACTTTCTGGGTTCTGAGGTCCAGCTGCGCCGTTTCTTAATCTTGGTAAAGTTACTTTGCTGTGCTTCAAGTTCTTCACCAAAACCAAAACTAATTGTCTTTCTTTTTCTTTCTTTCTTTCTTTTTTTTTTTTTTAAGTACTGAGACTGGCTCCTGGTGCCTGCCACTGAACTACAGCTCCAGCCCTTTTTATTCTTTATTTTGAGATCAGATCTCACTAAGTTGCTGAGGCTGGCCTCAAACTTGCCATCCTGTTGCCCCAGCCTCCCGAGTGCAGGACTGCAGGAGCAGGCACTGTGCCTGTCTGTAAGCAGGGCACAGATTTCCCTCTGGGAAGGTGTCCCCTCCCCGTCTCCAGCACCTGGAAGAGGAGGCAGGTGATCACGCAGAGCTGTCTGCAGCGTGAACTTTGCTGAAGTCCCCTGCTCTCCCATGCAGTCCTTCCCGGACTCTGCCTCCCTGAGAATCTCCACACCTTCTCCTTCATCTTTTCATTTCTCTACAGATCTATCACTCTTTGTTAAAATGGTACATGACCTCTCAGACCAGCTGCTTTGGGGGACTTTCACTTCCTTTTCTATGAGATTCCCACGTATGCCTGAAAAACTAAAATACACCGGGCAGGTGGAACTTCAGAGGTGAGGTAGGAGGACCTCTTGAGCCCACGAGTTTGAGAGAAGCCCGGGCATGACAGGTAGAGCTTGGTTCAACAAAATAAAACCAAGGGGCTGGGGTTGTGGCTCAGCGGTGGAGCCCTTGCCTAGCAAGTGTGAGGCACTGGATTCGATTCTCAGCACCACATATACATAAATCAATAAAATAAAGGTCCATCAACATTAAAAAAAATAAAACCAAACAAAGCAAAAACAATGAAAACATTAATATCAAATAGCCAGGCATGGTGATGTTGGCCTGTAATCCCAGTGACACGGGACGGTGAGATAGAAAGATCGCCAAGTTAAAGGCCAGCCTCAACAAATTAGTAAGACCCTGTCTCCAAATAAAAAAATAAAAAAGGCTGGGGACAGAGCTCAGGGGTAGTGTCCCTGGGTCCAATCCCAGTACCACCAAAAAGTAATTAAATTCCTGTTCATCTGTCTTTTGTCCGATTAATTTGCAGGACCCCAGCAGAGAACCAGCGTGCTTCCTCCCCACGGCCACCTCCCGTTGGAAAAGCCCTTTCGCTGGATGGTCAGGAAGGGACATGGGTCCTCAGGCGTGGAGCTCAGAGGCAGCTTTGGTTAGGAGAGGCCTCTCCTATCCAGGAACCATGTGGACCCCAGCCCGCCCCACTCCTCAGCCGATGGACTCTCCAAGTCCTTCATCACATGGCCTCTTCAGCATGTCCACTTCTCTCCACCCTTTGCCACCTCGGCTGCTCCACTGTCCCCTGTCGCATGGACGCCCACGCCAACCTGGGCCTCCCTGACTCCACTCCACCGCCACAGTCCTGGTGGTCTCCTTCCTCAGCTTCAGTCCCCTCCCGTCAGCCTCTTCTTGGCTCCCACCTCCAGGCTGACCGATGGCCGTGGGCCCTGCCCAGCTCCCCAGTCTCAGACCCTCCGCTGTACCCCGCAACTGCAGCCTCCTCGGGGTCCATGTTCTCTGCCTTCTCCCGGCCTCTGCACATGCTGTGTCCTCTGCCTGGAGACCCCTCTGTTCCTCCCTCGCTCTTCACCCCAGCTGGGCTTCAGGTCCTCTGGGGCACCCTTCCTGACCCGCCTTGGGAACATCCCTCCAGGGTCCCAGGATCCCTGGCCCTGGCCCTCATAGAGCGCCTCGCACAGTGTGCAGGGATTGCCCGCAGATGCCTGTCCCACATCCAAGGGAGCCAGCTGGGTGCAGGAGGGAGGCTTTGCCCACCTCATCCTGCACACAGGCGGCGGGAGGTCGGCTCTGAATGCGTGAGCAGGCAGCTCATCTACCGACCTCTACCCCTTGCACTTTAGACGCCGCCACGTCGCGCCTCTCTCAGCAATTAGTTTTCATGGGTTCCTGGGACTCGAGAGCTTACAGCTCCACTTCTGGGTCAAGTTCACCCACCTCCGACATTCTCAGAATGTGTTCTCTACTCCTTTCTACCGAATTTTATATATAGACGCTTGGCTCATATTACTTGGTGTTGGGGGGAAATAAAATCTTTCCATGTTCCAATTCTGGGTTCCCAGTTTCTGGCTGGCTATGTCATCGGTGTGCACTGTCTGGTGCCAGCAAGAAGAGAAACCGGTTTCCCGTTCACGTGAGATGTATTCATGGAAAGCCGCCTCCGCGGCCGAGAAGACAAGGAGGGCGTTGTGTCTGCCCCTCGGGGCCGTCTTGACCAAGGAACCTGAAACCCGCTCTCGCCTGGCAGCTTCCTGACAAAGCCCAATGCCCCAAATCAGCTCCAGACACCTCACCTCCTGTGGCCTCGCTTTGGAAGTCCTGATCGCTGGGAAGAATTTAGGTTGCCCGATTAAAGCATAGGACACCCAGTTAAGCTTGAATTTCAGATAAACAACAAATACTTTTTTTCATATGAATATGCCCCATATATTGCACTGGAACATGGTTATACTAAAGATTACTTGCTATGGATCTGGAATTTGAATTTAACTGGGCATCTTCTACCCCCATCCCACACCCCCACCAGGCAATCCTAAATCCCAACACAAGCTGGGAGTCGGAGCCAGCGACCCCGCTGCAGGCTGTCAGGGAGAAGGGACTGATTTCTGGCCTTGGGAGGAAGGACATGAACAGTCACAAGGTCTTCTTCATTCAGGACAAGACTGTCCTGTGGTCCAGGAGAGAGGCAGAGGAGGACAGCCTCAGCGGCACGTGGAATCACTTGGAGAGCTTCTAGAAAGTTCGGAGCACAGGCTCCCTCCTAACAGCTGGAACAGAAGCCTGGGCCTGAGACGCAGCCTCGAGGTTTTTAAAGTTTCCTAGAAGGTTCCTCAGAGCCAGTGGAGAGGACCACTGAGCCACGACCACTGCTCTCCTCTCCTGCCACAAGGCACCCCCCACCCCCTGCAGCCCGGAAAGCTGCCATTCAGCTCCATTCCCATGGTTCCTGACACAGCCTGGTGTCTGATGCCAGAGGCGGAAGCTGCCAGTCCCGCTGGGCTGCGTGTCCCGCTGGGCTGTCTCTGGTTTGTAAGGCTTACTAAGCAGAAGTCAGGATGCCCAGCCACCCTCAGTGCAAGGCAGGATGCCATCCAGGGTTAAGAGACAAAATTAGGCTGGGTGTGGTGGCACACGCCTATGATCCCAGGTACCGGGGAGGTTGAGGCCAGGGGACTAAAGTCACAGGCCAGCCTGGGCAACTTAGCAAGTCCCTGCCCCCAAATAAAATCAAAAGGCCTGGGGATGTGGCTCAGTGTAAAGTGCCCCTGGGTTCAATCCCCACTATAAAAATGTCACTTCCTGCCGGGTGCAGTGGCACATGCTTGTAATCCCAGTGACTCTGGAGGCTGAGGCAGGAGATCAAGAGTTCAAAACCAGCCTCAGCATGTCAGTGAGATCCTAAACAACTTAGCGAGACCCTGTCTCTAAATAAAAAATAAAAAGGGCTGGGGATGTGGCTCCGTGGTTAAGCACCCCTGGGTTCTGTCCCCAGTCCAAAAAAAAAATCCCTTACTAGCTGCTGACAGCCCGGTGGCCCGGGGCAGAGCTGACTGAGGACTCAGGAGGACCTGAAGCGGAGTCTGCATTTTGACAAGATACCTCGGTAGCACGTTGGCACTCTGAAGTCTGAAGCCCTTGGGTGCAAATGTGGCTTCCGTGGACCTCAGGGGGGCTGGGAATCTGCATTTCCAGCAAGGCTTCAGGTGCTGCACATGCTGCAGGTTGTGGGCCGCACTGAGCACTAGCGCCGTGATGCTCAGCTCCTGCTGTGCTCTACCAGCACAGGACAGGCTGCAGCCGACTCCGCTCCACGGCAATCAAAGCAGACTCTGAGGCACCGGCATTTTTAAAAGCTCCTCAGGGCCAGGTAGGACATGGAAAAGGAGCTCAAAACAGAGGCTGGCCTGTGTTCCATACCCCTGGACACCTGTCTAAGAACCTCACAGACAAACTGAACCCTTTTCTGGTGCAGATTCCCTCTGTCCGCTCACTGTAGACGCCATTGGTGGCTACCTTGCAGGGGATCCACAGCCTCCTTCCTTTCTGCAGTTACAGCAAGTCCTAACATCGATGATATCTGGAGGTCTCTGCCACTCTGGAAATGGAACCAGGGGCGCTTTACCACCAAGCCACATCCCCAGAACTTTTTACTTCTTCCATTGAGACAGGCTCTCCCTAAGTTGCCGAGGCTGGCCTCAAACATTCGATCCTCCTGCCCCAGCCTCCTTAGTTGTTGGGCTTACAGGGGTGCTCCCCTATGTCCTGCTAAGACAGACCTTTCTGATGTCCTAATCCTGTCTCCTCCCAGGGCTGCAACTTGGCAACAGCAAGGTGACTCCTCCTCTGGGACTTCTAATTAGTGTGCAGAAAGAGTTCTTTGTGATCCACAGATGAAAGGCTGCTCACTATGCGATGTCATTACAATGATTAGAGTTTCTCCATCTGTAAAATGGACTTTAATGAAGTAGCTTGTTGTTTACAGAGCTCTGGAGATAAAAGGCCAGTGAACTGGCAGGAGGTGGCAGAGCTGGGGAACCAGCCCTGTGCCTCTGCTGACCGGCCAAAGAAGCAGAAGGAGGAGCCTGAGTCTGCACAGAGCAGGGGTGAGCCTGGAGAGAAGGAGGAGGGGCAGGGATGAAGGAAGAAGGCTAACTGACACCCACAGAGGTTCATCGGAGGGGGCCAGCAGAGGATTCGGCCTGTGCAGGAGGGGGAGTTTATGGAGGACGGAGGGGTTGTGTGTGTTCATTACCAGGCGGTAGAAAGGTCCCAGCCTTGAAGTCAAGGAGACAGTACTTGCTCTGCAAATCCAAGAACTCCTTAAGCTCAACCTCCCCTCAGCTCTCTCCCAGGGGAAGTTGCTGTCCTGTTTTCAGTCTGAGCCCTGCAGAGCCCTCCAGAGTCAGATGCACTGACAGGGAGGGGCGGAGAGGGACCAGGTCTCCGCACACACCGCCTCTCTTCCAACCCACGTGCCCCTGTGCACCTGTTTCCATGCAAACTTTCCTTTGGGGAAAAGGATCCCAAGGGTACCACATGCTTGAAAAACAGTTGTTTTTTGTTGGGGGAGTAAAGGCAAAGGGCTCTCCCCAGGGTCAGAATGGCATACTGGTGTCTTAGCTGTGTGATCTCTGGCAAGCTGCTTCACATCTCTGTGCTGTTTTTCAAAAGTGTAAAATGTGAATTATATTTGTAGCTGCCTCCTGGGGTGCTGTAAGGATTAAATTAGTTTATACATAGTCTATAAATCATTAAATTAGTTGATACGAAGTGCTGAGACCTGGGCCTGGCACATGGGTAGTGCTCTGAAGAGCCCCCCACTCTTTTTGGAAGCCCTGATTTCCCCTAGCCAACCTCGTTGGGTACAATACCTGATACCCCAACAAATTTCTTTATGGAATCTTCTGACACATAATGATTCGTTGTACAGATGTGGACACTGAGGCTCAGAGAAAGAAGCCCCAGCTCAGATCTCCCCGGCCAGGCAGAGGGCTGCTCTCAGGAGGCGCGGCCCCTCTCCACCATGCCCCTCCATCCCCGGAGCCAAGGGACCAGCTCAAGGGAATAGCTCATCTGTCTTCCAAACACCAGGAGCAGGAGGCTCAGCGCCACCCAGGGAAGCACAGGGGCCCTGGCAGCCAAGACGGGCTCAACTTTCTTCAAGCTGGGTCATCCGCTCCAGGTCAGCGTGTCTCCCATGGCGAAGCGGGTGGTGCTCTGTGGCCTTCTCCGTCAGAGCTTCCAGGGGCTGTCATTCCAATGGAGCTTCTTGGGCTGGACATGGAGCTCACGGGTAGAGCACTTGCTAACCAATCTCTAGAGGAGGACCAGGGGGCCCAGTTGGCCTGGGTGACTGATGTCGCAAGGGTGAAGCCCCCGGGCAGGGCAAGCTGTGCTTGTTCACCTGAGCCGCTCACTGACCCCAGAGCAGTGGACACTTCCTCCCTGGCACCCAAAGCCGCCCCACTTTTTTTTGTTCCAGGGATTGAATCCAGGGGACTGTGTGGTGGCCTCAGCCTGTCCCAAGCTGGCTTTCGCCTCCAGGTCCTCCTGCAGGTGATTCGCCAGCCCCTCCTCACCAGCCTGTCCTACCCTCCACCCCGCATCCCAGAACTTCCCTATTCTCAGCTGCAAATGTAGGGGTGACTCTCATTTTTCCTTAAGATCCTTACCCGCAAAACACTGTAGGAGCTGGTGGCCAACACGGCGGGCCCCTTTCTAGTATGGAAACCGGTCCCTGAGTTCCATGAAGTGCTTGTGGATGGCCCCCAGCTGGGATCTGGAGGGAGGCAGCACGAGTGGTGTGAACTGCCCGGAAGTGGATCACGACTCTCTTCCACCCAAGAGGAGCACTAACGGGAGCCCAGGGCAAGGAGAACCCAAGGGGGAAGGACACGCCGCCTGAGGGGAATCTGTCGGGAGGAGTTTTATAAAAAATAACCACGAAAGCCGAGGATCTAGAACCAGCACACGTGTCCTTCCCGTACAAGGAAGAAATGGAGGCCTGCCCAGGCACCTGGGTCCCCTCCCACTGCTGCAGCAACACACCTGGACCCGGAGCAAGAGAGTCAGCCGTCTGTGGCCTGAGACCAAAGAAACCTTGACACCCCAGTAGACATTTCCTCTGCTAAGTTACTCTTGTTCGGCGTGCGGGCCGCAGCCATGACAGAGTCACCAACGCACAGCGTAGGCCAGTGTGCCCAGCTTGACAGATTGTGGGTGTGCGTTGCTGGGAAGTGAACCACGACCGCGAGCTGGCAGGAGAAGCACCCTCAGTTCACCTCCCGTCCCTGTGGTTGGAGCCTCCTGGCCTGACCTCACTCTTGCAGAGTTGGTCCCCACCAGATGTGCCGGCGTGAGGGGAGTCCGTCAGGCTGGCCTGAAGGACACGGTCTGGTACTCAGATGCCATGAAGACAGAAAGATCTCTGGAAAAGCAAATCCGTGACAATTACAAGAGCCAGTGGCACCTTTGTCTTCTACAAGATGTGAGAGAATAACGTCGCGGGAAACCCCAGCTCTATTCTGTGGTCTCCAACGTGGTGTGTCCATTAACATGGTGACATCACTGAGGGAGGGGTGGGGGTGGAGAGGGACAGCAGCAGCGTTCCCGACACGCGTGACATTCCCCTGCCACCGATGCCCGTCAGGGTGGTTGGGGCTCCTTTCTCGTGGGAGTGGAACCCCCATGGGAAGCACATCCCCCATGGGACATCCCAAGGTGAGAGGCAGGGGAATTCAAGTGTCTCACTACAAAGGCTCCAAGAGGGAGAGAAGAGGGTCACGTGACCACTCAAGTCACACTGCCTCACACTTGCCCTGGCCTCCTCATACGGAAGCAAGCCACGCCGAACCCTGAGCCTGCCTGTCCCTTAGGCCCCGACCTAATCACACCCTAACGATGCCAGCTGACCAGAGAGACCTTGTTCTTCACTGAGGAGTCGGAGCCTGTGCGTGAATAGAATTTAGTCCTTAACAGCCCCTGGTCCTTCCTGTCTCAGTGTTTTTTCAACAGGAGTTGAACTTTGCCATGTAGTTATTCTACCCAGATCCCGACCGTCATGTGTCTTTCCTGGCTTTTCAACAAGGTGCCTCGTAGAGGGATATTTGTGTCCATATTCACGATGGACGTTGGTCTGTCCACTTTGGGTTTCTTTGATGGTTTTACTCTGGGAGCATCTTTTCTGGTTTGATGGAGGGGTGATTCCAGCGCCATCAAACGTGTTTCTACCGCCAGGCGACGCGTGTGTACAGCAGTATGAATTCTCCTTCCAAAGCGTGCTGGGCTTCTCCAGGGGCAGCACCCACACCTGAAGGTCTTCTTGGAGCTTTTCATGTGAGGAACTTCATTTTCTTGCTGGTCATTTATCTTGTAGGTAAGCAGCAAGCCTGAGACGGCTTAAGAACTCCGTGCCCAAAGCCCACGTCACTCTGCATGACCTTGGGCAGTGGCCAGGAAGAGGTTCTGGCCCGGTGGCTGCGGGGCATGTGCTGAAGCCCCGGCCACTGCTGCAGGCAGGCCCGCCCCTGCCCACGGGCCCCTCTTGTTCCCTGCCCTGGGACTATGGAGGCAATGCCGCAGCATGCTCTGCAGTGTCCCACCCTTCTCCAGTCGCCTCTTCTCCAACACCTGCCACCCGCCCTCTCCTCCCACCTCAGGGAGGGCCCAGGGACCTTGAATGGGCTTCTTTCTGGACAAAACAATGGGCTCCAATGGAATCAAGTCTACAGCAGCTCACGCAGAAAGTCTCCGTCCACCAGGGACAAGGGCAGAGAGTTCCCACCTACACTGGCTCCAGGTGCCCGAGTCTCTCTACACTGAACAGCAGCGGGAGGCCCTGTGGTGCTGGCCTTGGACTGGATGGCCTCTGGGCTCCCGCTTTTGCCCTGAGGCCTCTCTGTTTGGGGTTTTTTCTTTATAAAATCTTCTATTTTTAAACCTGCCTTTTAAAACAAAGCAAAGCAGAAACAGCCTTTGGAACATCAAGGTTATTATGCAGTTGGTGAGAAAGACCGATTCATCAGGAACCAGCTCTGCCATCCCAGAAGCCCAGGAGGAAGGCCAGGGAGGAGCAGGGCAGGGGGAAGCTCCCAGGAGCAGAGCCTCTGAAGTCAGCGGCAGGTGGGGGCCCAGGAGAGTCTGGTGGGTGCAGACGCGCTCTTGCTGGAATCTGCGTGGGGCGGCCGGGCCTTGACGCACCTCATGGCTGAAGCTCTTTGAGTTCATTCCTGACGGGAGACGGCTCCACTGGGTCAGGATGCTCGGAGCTCGGGGACTTCTGGCTGTCCATTGGTCTGTCCGTCCCACCAGGGCACATTCCCTGGAGCCACTCGGTGTGGGGACCTAGGGCGTCTGTGGCCTCCTTGCACAGGTGCCACTCTTCTGGTGGAGGCGGGCGGGCGGATGCAGGGCACACAGCAGCAGAGTTCTTGAAGGCAGATGGTGATCCTCCTGGTGACCCCCTCCAGCCCCTGCGGCTGTCAGCTGATTGGCCTGAGGAGGGACCCTGGGAGGAGGAGCTGGGGCCTTCTGCCACCCCTGCTGAGGATCATGCAGGGGCTGGGCCGGGGTGCTCGAGCCTGCGGGGCACAGGGTCTCGCCCAGGGATGGGCTGGGAGGGGCTGTGTCCACGTGGCGGAAGCACAGAGGGACGGCGGGCACCTGGCCTCCGCAGGCTGTGCTGCTCACAGGGCACGGGAAGGGCAGGCTCGCTGGCACACTTGCTGGGGTAGACGCTGGGGGCATCCGGGAGGCTCACAGGCCTCGCCTGGAGCACGTAGCCCGCCCCCTGGGGTCCTTGGTGCTGGAGGACGAGGTAGGTCACCATGGCCTCATCTAATTTCCGCTTGTCCAGGGACACCCAGGCATCAGGGGGTCGAAACCCATGTCCAACATGGTTGTCATGACGGCGGGGTCGGGCGTTTGGGGCGCGACTCGCTGCCAGGACGGGGCGGAGGCTGCTGGCCCTGGCTTAGCCCCAGTGGCCCATCACCTGCTCGAGGGTGGGCCTCTGTGGGGTCCAGTGTCAGCATCTGCTGGGTGAGGCTGCGGGCATCGCGGAGAGGGGCGCGGAAGTCTCCTGACTATGACGATATGGGATCGCGAACCGTCGCGATACATTAAATATTCACAACATACATGATAAATAAATAGTCCGCCCTGGCTCAGACATTCCTCAACAATCAGTAGCTCTGCTGGGCGCGGTGGGCATGGCTGCCCCGTGACTTAGGAATCTGAGCCAGGAGGGCTGTAAGTGAGGCCCTAGGCAGAACTGTGAGCCCTCAGGAGGTTAGGGCGGCTCTGCCTCAAAATGAAGATACAAGTGCTGGGGACGCGACTCAGGCGTTAGAGCCTCCTGTGTTCAGTCTCCAGCACCCCCAAAACCAGCCCCTTCCATTGTGCTCAGTGGTCAGACCCACCCCCGTAGCCAGCTCTGTGGGAGGCCAGCTCCCGCTCCACCTGTTACTCTTTTGGAGGGAATGTGGACAATTGATCCCTAGCATCAGCCCCATCAGCAGCAGTCACACCACGTCCCAGCTAAGGGTCAGGTGACCCTGGACTTATTTAACCCCTCACCACCTCTGAAGTGGGTGCTGTCAGTACCAAGTCCAGTTCCACACCTGGCACTTGGAGAGCTCAGCGCTCAAGGTCGCAGCAGGTATGTGGCTCCATCTGGACCCACGCCCACAGCTGACCAGCGGCCGGGCCCACGCCCACCCGCCCAGGGTGCTGAAGGGCTCCAAGGACAGTGGTGGCCGCGGAAAAGGAGAAAAGCAGAGGAAGAGGGTCTGGAGAGCCCAGGAACACAACAGACGGCTACCTCTGAACATTAAGAACTGGAGCAACCTTGAGGAGAGCGGGGCAGGCTTTAGTGGGTGACATCCTGCTTTGTCTCGTGATCTTTGGAATCCCTGTGACTCTCGACACAATCCAAACACTTTGCAAGCAGATTTAAAACTAGAGCAACCCTGCAGTCTGGGAGACGGTGGAATTGGCAAGGGGGATTAAACTTAGACTCCAAGAGCAAAGTTTGACTGTGACAATCTATTTGCACTGGGCGGCTGGTATGCGGCCCGGGGGGACAAGGGCAGGAGGGCAGGGTGCCTTCGTGGGCTGCTGCCCCAGGAGTTACTCATGCTGCCAGGGGCCTCCTGAGTGGGAGGATGTGAGGGAGGCTGACAGTGAACCTGGCCCCACAGGGCAACGGCTTTGACCTGGAGGTGAGCCCCAGAGTCAAGGATTCTGGAAGGAAGGAGGAGTTTCCCAGGACTGCAGGAGGCCTGGCTGGGCTTCCCGCTGAGTACCTTGGGAGTCACAGGTGCAGAGGGGAGCCCAGGACGGAGCCTCCCCTGATGGCGAGGCCTAGCCCACGCAGCCCTCCCCGTCCCACCACTCGGGCTACACGGAAAAAGATTCCTACAGCTCCTGCGGGGCCTGGGAGGAGAACACCACAGCTCTGGAAACCAGAGGCCGGATCTGGGGGCCCGGGGACTTCAGTCAACCTGCAGTTACTTTCTACAATGAGATCGTACACAGTTACTGCCGATGTCTCCAACTTCCGCTCCTCCTAGGCCTTTGTTTAGCACTCACTGACCACACTCAAGAGGGGCCAAAGGGCACAGACAGACACCTAACGTCCAAGGCATGTGGCCCCAAAGAGTGCCCGATCCCGAGGTGACATGAAGAGGGTGTGGGCTGCCGGGGAGGGGAAGCAAGTAAAGACGGCTTAGAGATCAAGGGGACTAACACACCGCAGGACTAACTCAGAGGACACACACGCACTCAGACCCTAGGGTGGCTGGGCAAAAGCATCGGATGATAGAAAAGCAAAGACCCACAATGAGTTCTAAGTGGAGGCGAGAATCTTCTACACCCCGGCAACGGGCTCCTTTCCAACAGTCCTCACAGCCACTATCAGGGACAGAGAACAGCACATCGCTGTAGAATGAGCGCCGGACAAGGAGTCACATGGCCCCGGGCACTGATTCCAGGTCTGGGCATCCCCACCCTGCTCTGACCCTCTAGGAGTCTCAGGCTCCCGGTTCTCACCTGCAAAATAGGGTTCATGGAAATATATGCTGGAAAAGACAGTTAAATATTTATTGAGCACTGCTCTGTGCCAAGCCTGTTTTTGGTCTTGGGAACATAAAGGGACTAAAACAAAGGTCTGCCTTCATGCAGCCGATAAGGAGAAGGCAAGGGGAACAATAAACACGGAAACAGACACAGGCTGAGAAGACAGACGGGGTGGTGCCAGGGGCGGGAGGCAGCTATTTCATTGAGGTGCTCAGGGAAGGGGCTCAAGAGGAGGAGATAGGCAAATATCTTGGGGGAGGGGGGAGTTCTGGCAGAGGAAAAGCAAGAACAAAGGTCCTGAGGCAGGAATCTGCTGTGCTAGTCAAGGAACAAAGAGACTCAGGGAGACCCATCTAGCTGGAACTAAGCAAACCAGGTGGGTTGAAGAGATAAAATCAGAAAGGTATTCAAATAGGAGGAGGCAGGAAGGATCTGGATTTCATCCTGAGCGAGCTGGAAAGGCAAGGACAAGATACGGTTGGTGTGGGGTGCTGTAGTGCATGCCTGTAATTCCAGTGCGCAGGAAGGAGGCTGAGGCAGAAGGATCAGAAGTTCAAGGCCAGTCTCAGGAACTTTGTGAGGCCCCAAGCAACTTATGGAGACCCTGTCTCAAAATAAAAAATAAAAAGGATAGGGTCATAGGTCAGTGGTAAAGCATCCTAAGAAAGAAAGATAAAGAAATAGCCAGTAACTGAATGAGAACGACTTCAGGAAAAACAGGTTTGCAGAGAGGACCGCAGGAGTTTGTCCTGGGAGCACGTTAAGCTGGAGAAGTCTGCTAGGTATCAAGCCCAGATGCAGGGCCAGTAGTTGGCCGCGTGTGCCCAGAGTTTCGGGGAGAAGCTCAGAGGCCTGTGAGTGTGTGTGTGCTCCCCTAGGACAGGTGTAGAGGGCCACCGGGTGGGAGGGCACAGGGAGGAGGGGAAACAAAGGCAGGGAGACCCACGGCCAGCGGGTAGGAGGGAAAACCAGGGCCCCATGGGGTCAGCGCCAGGTTCAGCATTTTCTTCTGTAAAGGGCCACACAGTAGGTGTTTTTATCCTTGTGAACCGGGGGATCTCCGTTCCGCTACTCGACCCGCCACTCTAGCCCAGAGCATCCATAGGCGACGCTCAGAAAATGGACACGGCTGTGTTCCAGTAAAGCTTTATCTGCAAAAGCAGGTGCAGGCGGCACTTGGCCTACGGCCGTGCTTTGCCAAAACCCCTGTGGCTGCAAAAGGCACCCAATGCTGTACAATGGGCACCAAAAATGCAGGCGTGGTGTTGGGGAAGCCGGGCTGGTCGAGCACCCCAGGGTTGAGTGACAGGTGGCATCAAGCGCGGCAGACAGCGACAGGGATGAAAAAGAGAACAGGACATTGGTTGTAGGAACGCAGAGGTCACTGAGAGCCAGGGCCACGGGCTCCTCCAGGGTGAGCGGCCCAGCCTGGCCAGAATGGGGTCCGCGGCGTGAGCATGCGCAGAAGCAACCGTTTGGAAGCGTCCAGTGGCTGGCGGAGAGAGGGCGTTCGGGAAGGTGGTGCCTTCTGTGCTGAGGGACCGGGATGTAGCCGGCAGAGGAGCCGCCCTGATACGCAGGACAGTCGGATGACACAGCAGTTGCTCTTTATGGAGGACTGTAGGGTTTACGAGGCTCGGGTGTGGCGGGGCCCATTCCGCCGGGTGGCTGGGTGTCCCACGGTGTTTCAAGTCACTCTTGTTCTCTGGATTCATAAAAAGGGCAGGACCGTGGGATCTGGGGTTGATCTCTCCCTGTGACCGCCGGGTCCCCAGGCGTCATTCAGGTGGGTAAATTGGCTCCTGCAATCCCAAACACAGCGTGCGGGGCTCACCCTGCCCAGGGAGGAAGGTGGCCCAGGCAGGTGTCCCCACGGTGGCTCGGCCAAGCTCACACTTCGTCAAAATCTTCTCGTCTGAGCTCAGGCAGCAGCCTGCACAGTCCTGCCGTCTACGGGGCCAAGCGAGTTTTTCATTAACCGGGTTGAGTTATTGCCATGAGGGTCCAGCCAGAGGAAAGGCCTCAATTTACGCCACACTTTGTTCCCTGGGGAGCTGAAGGCGTCCCATATGAATGACTCATTGATCTCCAAAGCCCTTGTGTGAGATTTAGAATCATCATTTCTTTTTCATCTTGACACCCAGTCGGCAGCAAGGTGATAAATACTGTGCGCTGACGTTCCAGATGTGGACGGACGGGGACCATGGCAGGACCTTCAGAGCTCAGCCTTGGCCTCTGGGAGGAGCCCTGGCGTGGAGGCCCGTGTCCTGGGCCGGCCACCCTCCACTCCTGTTGCTTGGGGACCGTGTTTCCCATCTCGTATCCGAGCTGTCTTCACACTCCTCCAACAACCCCAACGAACTGGGTCGATCTGTCAGCTGCCCGCGTCCTGCGGGCGGGCAGAGGAGAGCCCCACAGCAGGGGCCTTCCGGGACAGCAGCCCTGTGGTTGGTTTTTCTTCTCCCTGAAGTTCTGCCGTCTTCTAGGCCTCCGTTGCCGAGGCCCCCAGGTGGCCTGGCCCTGCTCTTCATTTGCCGATTTATTCATTAAGCCTTCAATGGAAGGAAGGGACTCCCAAGCTGGGACTGCCGGGGGCAGTGAGCGGTGTGGCCGCCCGCCCCAGGGCTGCAGTCTGGCCGGAGAAACAGACAACGAGAACATTTGGATGCCCGGATGCTGCCTGAGGCCTCGGGAGGGGAGCCAGGGAGCAGAGCCCGGGGCAGGCGAGGCAAATTCCCATCCTGGAGGAGGCCAGTGGGCTTCCTGGAGAAAGTGACTCTGACCCAGGCCTGAAGGGGGTCAGTTACTCAGGAGGAGGCAGGAGGATGTCAAAGGAGAGACAGGTGTAAAAGCCAGCCAAGGCCAGGAAGCCAGGGTCTCCTGAGCCATCAGATAGAGACCAGGCATGGCCCAGGGTCCAGAGATGCACAGAAGGGGCTTGAAGTCAAGGGGTAGGGTGGCAGCGCAGGGGAATTCAGCTTCTCCTGGGTACACATACCCCATGCTTTCTTGTCAGAGTGGTCAGAGGGAAATGGGCTAAGTCTGTATGATAACTGTCACAAGTTTGTCTTGTAGGTTAGTGAGGGAAGACCTTCAGGAGCCACCCTAGGCTACAGGCCATTAATTTGTGCACAATAAGTGCTCCCAACAATCCAGGTAGGTCTGATTGCTATCATATCATCTTTTACAGAGGAAACAAAGACCCAGAGAAGTCAAGTAACTTGCTCAGAGTCACCCAGCTAGGAAGCGAAGGTATGGTGGATTCTGTTAATCTGCTACTAGAGGTCAAGGATTCGAGGTTGGGTAAGGCCCTCTGCGTAACCTGTGTCTCAGCACAGCTGGGGTTGAGATACACACACCTGGTAAATGGGTTTTAAGGGTGGTCTGCATATTAAATCATTCTTGACTTCCACTTACACAGCTTTACCTTTGCACAGCTGAAACGGAATGAACAGCTCGAGTTGCACATGTCTGTGAAATGAAATGAGCAGTGACAGTTAAGTGGGGCCCGCCTTCCTCTGCTTTCTACCTCCTCCCCATGTCACCGTTCCGAGATGGTCGTTACCGGTGGAGGCTGCTCACGTCCACTCTGTCCACTTCCTCCGTCCAGCCCTCCCCTCCCCCTCAGCTCCCAGCCGTGGCTGTGCTGGGCATCCTTGCTCCTTCTGTGACTGTCTTCACCTCCTGCACTTCCTAACCCTTCGGACAGGGGAGCAAAGGGGATCACTGGAGAGAATGACCGCATGGCCCGCAGGAGGCGCTGAGGGCATCCCCCTGCCACCGCCGTCCAGCACAAACCTTTGGACCCTCCCTACGCCGCTCCCCGCTTCAAGGCTAATTGCTTGTCTCCAAATCCTGAAGGCCCACCGTCCTTTGATCTGAGTTGAGAACGAATTCTAAGTCTCTGCACATAGTTGCAAAAACCATAAAACACTTAGCAATAACTCTGCTATCAACGATTATCAGGGGGGGTAAATATGCGCTCAGGGCTTCAATTTACAGACTAATAAGAGGAGTTAGAAGCCGGCAGTTCTTGGAAACCCAAGTAGCAAAGAGCACAGTGGAGGCCAGGTCCACCTAGAGGCAGTGACATCAGGAAGTCACCAACAGGACTTGGGTCTGAACCAGACATTGACACCTGAGGTGGCAGGTTTCCCACCAGCTGGAGGCAGGGGCTGGTCAATGGGGAAGTGGGGCTCTGGAGGGTGTTCTGGGTTCGGGGCGGCGTCTGGATGGTCCGAGGACGGGAACTTGGGAGTTCTGCTCTTACCCTTTAATCCAGGGCTGCAAGGCTGACTTCTTGGAACTCTCTTAGGAGGATACTGGTTGGACTACAAGACTTTCAATCCTTCTTCTTGGTTCCTCTATAAACTAAAACTTTCCAGGCCAGGCAATGCGGTGCACACCTGTGATCCCAGCAACTGGCGAAGCCGGGGCAGGAGGATCACAAGTTCCAGGCCAGCCCTGGCAACTTAGTGAGATCCCTGTCTGAAAAATTAAAAAACAAAATTTAAAAAAAAGGACTGCGTGCTCAACAGTAGAGGACCCCTGGATTCGATCCCAGTACCACTAAATATAAATAAGTAAATCCTCTTCAGATCAGCAGTGGGAATATTGGAAGGACCCTCTCCGAGGATGTTCCTAGGACCCTCCAGGCTACGTTAGCTACTGCTTTGGCTGAGATGATTTATCATGAGGGACTCTCTACTTTGGATAGCTCCAAGATTAAATATTTGAACCAAACCTGAAGAAAACTTGAGATGTTTGAGAGGTTAAGACGACACTTAGGATGTCTTGGTTCCGCTGAATTTCTCATAAAGGGTCAACTCTTGGACTCATAGAGCAAATATGTATTTTGTAACACATGATTCTTGTGTAACATTTCCCATCTTAAGAAAAAGGGTTGGAGATAAGCTAAATGGTTTCTATTTACTGTAACTCAGTAATACAAAGTTTAACTGGAAAGTGACCAGGAAGACTTTAGGATAAATACTGCAGACTTTCCTAACAGAAGGCATGTTGGTTTCAGAATGGTCCCAGAACCACTTTCCAGAACATGTTCCAGGATGGAAAGACTTGCTACAGCTCAGACACGTCCTGCAATGCCTCTTTTTTTTTTTAATTTTATTTTTTACAGACTGCATTTTGATTCATTGTATACAAATGAGGTACATCATTTCGTTTCTATGGTTGTACGTGATGTAGATTCACACCATTCATGTAATCATACACGTACTTAGGGTAATGTCTGCCTCATTCCACCTCTTTTCATAACCCCCTTCATTACCTTCTACATAATCTAAAGTTCCTCCATTCTTCTCTCACCCCCCACCCCCCAACCCCATTATATATCATTATCCTTATCAGGGAAAACATTCAACCTTTGGTTTTTTGAGATTGGTTTATTTCACTTAGCATGATATTCTCCAATTCCATCCATTTATCTGCAAATGCCATAATATTATCATTCTTTATGGCTGAATAATTTTCCTTTGAAGATTGCCTTCAAGGCCAATTTAAAGGACACATGGACAAATCTACCTTTGACTCCAAACACTGTTATGTGGCTTGTCTACTCTGCATCAGTACCCAGATTTGACCACAAGTAGTGCGTGTCCTTTTTCCGCCTTCCATACTGGGGATACCCAGGGGTACTCTACCACAGAGTTGATTTGAAGACAGGGTCTTGCTAAGTTGCTTAAGGCCTCACTAAACTGCCCAGGTTGGCCTGGAACGTGGAATCTTCCTGTCTCAGCTTCCTGAGTTGCTGGGATTACAGGCATGTGCCACCATGCCCAGTTTAGTTTTTATTTTAAGACAGGGTCTCACTAAGTAGCTGAAACTGGCCTGGAACTTTTGATCCTCCTGCCTGGGCCTCCTTAGTTGCTGGGATCACAGAATGTACCTCCATAGCCAACTATGCTTGTCTATTTCTAAAAATGAAATTGACCTTCAGAAGATTCAAACACAGGTCAAAATTAAAACGCACTGGAGGATCTATTGGTCATTCTCACGAATGACTACAAAATGTCACCAGTAGAGCTGGGTGTGGTGGCACACGCCTGTAATTCCATGGGCTCTGGAGGCTGAGGCAGGAGGATCTCAGGTTCCAGACCAGCCTTAGCAAATTAGTGAGGCCCTGAGCATTCAGCAAGACCCTGTCTCTAAATAAAAAATAAAAAGGGCTGGGGATGTGGCTCAGTAGTTAGGCACCCTGGGTTCAACCCCTAGCACCCCCTACCCCCAAAAAGCAACCAGTAGAAGCATTTGTAAAAGGGAAGCTTTCCAAGCTTCAAAGACCTTGTCTTTACGCACCAAAACACAAGCTGTCAGACCTCGGGAGGCTGTGGAGGCTGGGCAGGGACAGGATGCCAGGCCCCTGGGAAGTGAGAACCTTCCCAGACTTTGGGCCCCGGGGCTCCCTCTCCTTATCCTACTCCTGGCCCTGCATCGGTATTTTCTAACACATTCAAGCTGCTTCCTGTCGCCTCCTCTAGAGATGTGTTAAAAGTATCAACCATGCTGGGCAGTCTTGGTGGCACGGCCTAGAATCTCAGCAGCTCAGGAGGCTGAGACACGAGGACCACAAGTTCGAGGCCAGCAAAAGCCTCAGCCACTGAGAGAGACCCTGTCTCAAAGCAAAAGATATGAAACACTGAGGGTGGGCAGTTGAGCACCGCTGGGCTCAATCCCAGCCTCCAGGGGAGGTGACCAGGCCCCTCGGGGGAGGGTATAGAGAGGGGACTCTGCAGAGAGCACCAGAGCTCCCGGGTCCCCTGGAAGGTGGGGTTTCTAGGATTCTGTGACATCAGACGGGTCCGCAGAGCGCTGAGGCAACACATTCTTTAACCAAATCTCCCGGTCCTGGGAATCACTCCTCTGCTTTGATGGAGCAACTTTTCTTTGACTTATCTTCTTAATTCCAAACCGGAATCCCTCACGCTGGAGAGGCTGCGGTCAGCCCCGGGCGGTGCTGGGCTCTGCCCTTTCCGAGCTGCGGGCAGCAGTTCGCCTTCGGGTCAGGAGTTCTGCAGGGCAGCAGGGGCAGGCGGAGACGGGACTGCAGCCGGCGGCCCCTGACAGCAAACGCGAGGCCCTGATCCATCCCAGTGAGGGGGTCCACAGAAGTCCCACCACTCGCAGGGACCCCGGGCGGCCCCTGTGCACGCCAGAGTCCCGCAGGTCGCTCGTCATGGACACATCAGCACCCCTCACAATACAATCCCACGACAACTCAAATCCCCGCTGAGCTGGGTCCTGGGAGCCACCAGAGTAAAGGCACGGACCCCTCCGCAGTGGAGTCGGTATCCCATTTCTTCAGATAAAGAAACTAAGGCTCAGAGAGTTCAAGGGACCTGTCGGAGTCACACAGCAAGTCAGTAGTGAAGGCGTCAGTGCCCCTCGGCCCTAACCACTGAGCATACTGCCCCGACCCTGCTGGAGGACAGTGTCACTTCCCGGTTCTCTAATGCACCCTCTGCTGTTAGCGCAGTGCTTCGTTCACAGCAGGAAATTAACATATTAATTGGTAACTTAAGGAGTCCCGGGGCAGAAAGGAAACGACTAATTACTAAGTGAGCAGTTAAGGAGTTAAGAACAGGGAGAAGCCGCGGACCTTCAGGGATCAGCGATGTCTCAGCCAAACGCAGGAGCTGCTGTGGTGGCACACAACTGCAAGCCAGCGGCCGGGGAGGCGAGGCAGATCTCAGGTTCAAGGCCGGCCTCAGCGAGTTAGCCAGGTACTAAGCAACTTGGTGAATATCAAAAAGGACGGGGAAGGTGGCCCGGTGATCAAGAGCCCCCTGGTTCAGTCCTAATACACGAAGGAGAGAACGAAGGTGAACGGTCTTCGAAAGAAGCGGTGGCGCCGGGCACAGCGGCGCGTGCCTGAAATCCCAGTGACGGCCAGGATCCCGAGTTCAAGGCCGGCCTCAGCGATGTAGCGAGATTCTGTCTCAGAAATAGAAAATAGAAAGGCCTGGGGACGTGGCTCCCTGGGTTGGGTCCCTCGTACCAAAAGAGAAGGAGAGGAGAAGCAGCGGATGCCAACGCAGTGGCCTTCTTGTTCTGGAAGCCTTGACGGCAGCAGAACCAGAGGCGCCTGGAGCCAGCCTCCCACGTCTGGGACACCGGCCGAGCCTGGTCACCCGATGCCTTTGAAGGGTCGAGGCAGCTCCTTCGTCTCTTCAGCTTCCATGAAACAAAGAGAGAATCCAGGCCAGTCCCGGGGACAGGCAAGGACCCCCACAGCCCACCCTCACGGAGCTGCAGGGGTGTTTACTTAGAGACGGCCTCTCTGATAAATAGATCTTTGAGCAGAATTTGAATAAAATGAGAAGGCATGCTGATATCGGGAAGAGAGTGTTCAGACAGTTGTGCAAAGGTCCTGTGGTTAGTTCAAGCAGGAACAAGAGCTGAGAGACCTGGGAACCTGCAGTATGGGCACTGTTTATTCTGCTGAGATCAAGTTAGGGTCATAAAGTACATGAAAGTCCCTCTACAGCACTCTAAACTTTATCAGGGCAATTTTTCTACCTTATGGAAAATAACCTGTACGTGATTAGGAAGAGCTTGAATGTGTCTGGTACTCGTGGTGCTAAAGTGCTTCTCCACGGACAGTCCCGTGGGCTCTCACACCCTGGTAGGTGGCGGTGAGATCCATCCCTCACACGCCAAACCACCAAGTGAACAAAGGTTAGGTGGCTCGCCCACGGCCCACAGGAATACGGTCACGCAGGTGTGTTGCTGAGGTCACACGACTTGGCAGTCCGAGTCCTTGAGCCTGCGTGCCCGCCCTCTTCCAAGCCAGGCTCATCTTCCCTCTGCTCTCTAGTCACCTCGCCCTGGAGCCTGCTGGACTTCTTGATGCTGTTGCCAAAGATGGCCTCCAAGGAGGCCAAGAGGGACTTCCCGGGAGGGGTCAGGTGGCCAGAGCAGTCAGGACGCGCCCTGCGCCCAGCAGGGCCTTGGGTCTGTTGAGGGCATCCTGCGGAGGGAAACTAACACCCAGGCAGGAAAGCGGCCTGCCGGGTCCCAGGAGGGAAGGGATTTCAGTAGCAGATGCCAGTTCTTCTGTCCATCTTCCTGGAAAAGAGCGCACCCCTCTATCTGCTGTGCGCGGATCGCGTGGGCACCCCATGCGCATCTGAATCTGTGTGTCCGTGTGCACATCCACAGGCAAAGAGGGCGCGCTGACTAGAGAGAGCAAAGCAATCCAGAATTTAAGAACTGGCGGGGTTGGGGAGATGGCTCAGTTGGTAGAGTGCTTGCCTTGCAAGCACAAGGCCCTGGGTTCAGTCCCCAGCACCACAAAAAAAAAAAACAAAAAAAAAAAGAATTTAAGAACTTGATTCTGGAGCCCAGCAGCCAGGCCCCACCTGCTGTCCCTCTGTGTGGCTTACTTCAAACACACTCCTTTAAGACTTGGTTTTTGTACTTGCAAAAGGGACCCAGCAAGAGCATCCAGGGCACAGGGCGGCCGTGAGCACCAGCTGAGATCAACAAGGTAGTGCCCCTGGCCCAGGTTCCCCGCCTGAGAAATGGCAGCTGCTCCCCAGAGCATTCACAGTGGCACGAGTCACAGTAGCCACGCCATGGACCAGCCCAGGCACCCTCAACAGAAGAATGGGTTAAAAAATGTGGTGTATATACACCGTGGAGTATTACTCAACCAAGAACAGAATGATGGCATTTGCCGGTGAACAGAATGATGGCATTTGCCGGTAAACAGATGGAACTGGAGACTGTCATGCTAGACGAAATAAACCAGACCCAGAAGGCCACAGGTCGAATTCTTTCCCTGATATATGGAAGCTCATCGAAAATAAGGACAAAAAGAGAAAGGAAAAGAAAGAGAAAGAAGGATTCCTTCAAAATAGAAGAGAGATGTGCGGAATCGAGGAAGGGGATTTGACGAGGGGAGGGACGGGGAGAGGGAGGAACAGTGGCCTGATGCGAAATGGCTTTGCCTGTACGGATATGGATACGCCGCGGCGAACCTCACCTCTACTGTCTCCACAGGCTCCAGCTGAAGAAGCCCGTGAGCAAACAGCAGGTCTGCGGGGCGGAGGGGGGCGCAGGAGGGAGGAGGCAGCAGCTCGCACGTCGCTTTTATAATCATGTCAAAATTAACCCGGACATTATGTGTCACCAAAAAGAATTTATTAAAAATAAGCTATTAAAAAATAAAGGAATGGCAGCCAGCCTCTGTGCTGTTGGCACGTGTCACCGTGACTATTTTGCAGTTCTGGGAAGCGCACCCAGGGCTGCTCTACCGCTGAGCCGCATCCCCGGCCCTTTTTCGGTTTTATTTTGAGACGGGGACTGTCTCAGTTGCTGAGGCTGGCTCTGAGCTCACGATCCTCCTGCCTCAGCCTCCCGAGTGGCTGGGATCCCGGGCGTGCGCCACCGCGCCCAGCACAGCACTTAATGTTAAATACCTTCTCTCTGCCCGGCATTTTACTTTACTACTTCTATGCATCATAACAGAACCATGTAAAACAAGCTTCTGCCCAAACACAGGTGGAGAGAGGCGGAGGACGTGCCAGGGGCCGGCAGCTCTCAGGAGAGCCTCGCAGAGGCCGAGCCCAGGGGCGCACACGCAGCCACCGCCTTAGCAGGAGACAGCTGGTGAGTGTCCTCGTCGTTTTCATCCAGACAACATGTGCTGGGGTCTCTGTGTGTCCCTAGGTGGAAGAGGCCACTCGCTGGAGCCGGGACAGCGGGAAGGCGGCCTGCACACTCCACACGGGACTCCGGGCTTGTTGAGAAACCGCCCGCCTTGATTGATGGATGGATCTATTCAAGAACAAGAAGCCCCCGTCCTCGGTGGCGGAAGAGGAGAAGAGAAAGCCGCGGCCCCAGGCCCACAGTGCTGCCCGCAGTCAGTGATACGGGGTGTCAGGACCTGTGGCCCAGGGAGCAGCAGGAAGACCCCCGCCATCACCAAGACCAGGAGGGGGCGGGGCCTCCAGGACTTTGCAGCAGGGACAGGGACGGGGAAGCCCCGTCCCCTCTCCTGAAACCATCCCCTTGAAATGAAAGAAATCAAAGCAGGACCTAAGCTGAAGAGGGGGCGTCCTCGGGTAAGGGCTTGGTTGATGGCGGACACCAGGTCGGTTCTGGGTCCTCTGACCCTACGGTTCACTGCGCTTAATCTTGAACTTCTGGAATAGTCTCCAAAAATGAGCCAAGTTCAGTCGACCTCTGCAAACCAGCCTTCAGTATTCTTTACTACAAGGTCAGTGACTTTTGCGGTGGTCTTATTTAATTTTTATTTAATTTATTTGTTTTTTGGGGGGAGAACTGGAGATCAAACCCAAGGGCACTTCACCACTGAGCCACATCTCCAGCCCTTTTTATTTTTCATTTTGAGACAGGGTCTTCCTAAGTTGCTTAGGGCCTCACTATGTTGCTGAGGCTGGCCTTGAACTTTCAATCCTCCTGCCTCAGCCTCCCCAGCCACTGGGATTACAGGCCCGCGCCACCGCACCTTGCCTCATGAGATTCTTATTTTAAACACAACACGATCAGCTCACTGGACAAGGAGCCCTTTATCTGCTCCGTCACTGGCTCAGTAGGGACACGTGGTGATCACGTGAGGTACGGCCGGGCACGTGGTGGCGGGGTCACCGCAGTGAAGGCACAGGTGTATATCTCCCCCAGCGGGCTCACATGCGACGGGCGGACACCAGTAAGAACCAGATACTAACAAAAACACCGGCGGGATGCTGGACGTGACAAGAGCTGCGAAGAGACGCAGGGCGCATCCGTGGGGTAGGAGGAACTGAGACCGATGGCCTCAGGCAGGAGCTGGGGACCGGCTGGCAGCGCAGAGCGTCAGACCCGGCTGAAGAGTCCCGTGAGCACCACAGGCTGCACCCGAGGTGGCTTACGCCCTGACTGCAGCGCATAAATCCCATCTCATTTTCTCACTAAGTTACAGGACAGCTGAGGGTATAAATTCCCTTGGAGACCTTGGGTTCCAACCCCAACACTGTGGAAAAAAAAAAAAGGGTCGTGAATGTTGCTCAGTGGCAGCGCGCTTGCCCGACAGGACCTGGTTCTGCCCTCAGCACCGCAAACCCAAACCAACCAAAGAGGAGCGTAAGGATTCACAGCAATAAAAACACCACACTTGATGTGGTATGTATACACAATGGAATATTACTCAGCCATAAAGAAGAGTAAAATGATGGCATTTGCTGGTAAATGGATGAAGTTGGAAAATATCATGCTAAGAGAAATAGGCCAAGCCGAAAAACGAAAGGCCGAATGTTTTCTCTGATAAGTGCATGACAATATATAACGAGGGGAATGATGGGGGGAAGACAATATATAATGATGGGGGGTGGCAGGGGAAAGAGAACAATGAAGGAACTTTGGATGGTGTAGAGGAAAAAGGGGCGGGAGGGGGTGGGGATGGAAAAACAGTAGAATGAAACAGACAGCATTACCTTATATGTGTGTTTGATTACAGGAGTGGTGTGAATCTACATTGGGTACAACCATAGAAATGAACAGTTGTACCCCATTTGTGTACAATGAATCAAAATGTGTCTGTAAAAATAAAATATTTTAATAAAAAAAATACCACGGTTGAGGGCCGGGAGCGCGGCTCAGGCCGAGCACGTGCGGCAGCCGGCGTGGTGAGGGTGATGAGGGCGACGATGATCAACCAAACCCAAACCACGACCCTTAATCGTCCCCCCAGGATGCCTCGCTGGAGCGGTTCCCACAGGGCGGCACCCCAGGAGACAGGAAGGGGCAAATCCCTCTTCTGGCAGGTAGGACTTGGTGCCTGCTTTCCCTTGGCTAACAGAACCTTCCAGAGATGTCCTGTGGACACCTCCTGGGGCCACACCTGTGGGGAAGGACATGCCTCTTTTCCATGATTCCCAGTCAGAAACGCTGACCCCGAGTCCCTCTGTGGGCACACGGCCGGGCGGATCCACGGGGACGCTGCGTGGGATCAACTGGCCCAGACTCTCCGAGAATGTCCACGCCGGCTGGGGGTCTATTGGAGAGTAATGGAGGCCGGCCAGGGGTGGAGGCTCTGGCCTGTGGTCTCAGCAGCTCGGGAGGCTGAGGCAGAAGGTCACAAGTCTGACTATTGCAGGGTCCTGGTGGGTGCCCCAGACCGTCACCCTAGGTCGGCCTCAGCGCCTCACGGAGGCCCTAAAAGGGCTGGGGATGGACCTCAGTGGCCAAGCGTCCCTGGGTTCAATCCCCACCATCCCCACCTCCACCCCACAAAGACGGGAAGCTAAAGAGACAGGACAGTAAAATTGAGTGCCTGGTCCTTTGCCGGGTCTCAGACAGCCCATGAGACCCCACTGGGAGACTGGAGAGGCCATGCAGCCTGGGTGCTGGGTGGCAGCGCTCTGTCCATGTCCACCTCTCCAGTGTGACAGACGAGCTGTGGCTATGAGGGAGGATCCTCTGCTGTCAGGAGACTCCCGCCCAGAGACGTGGGGTGACCGTCTGATGGCACCCACCGGGACCCTGCAATGGCTCAGCAAAAAACCAAAATAAATGCAGAAACGCTGTCCCCGAGCAGACGCGGGGAGCTGCCCGGTGGGGGCGCCCAACCCAGCGCTGTCGTGGATTGAAGACGCACGCACTTCTCAGGTGGTGGAGGGAAACGTTGAACAGTCTCCCTTCTGCCCTTAATGCCTCGTAGCGCATTTTCTCACAGCGTGCCTTCTCGCTGCCTTGGGCTCGTTTTGGAATAAGGAGCGTGGAGTAGAAATCATTTTAAAATAGCAGCTTCTTTCCGGACATTCCTAGTAGAGGCAGCTCAAGTGTGGTTAAAAAAGAAACTAAACACAAAAATCATAGCTGCCTTGTCCTTTGAAAGTGAAAATACCTTCTTTAAAAAAGACACAGCTGCTGGGCACAGCGCCACACACCTAGGATCCCAGCTGTTCAGGAGGCTAAGGCAGGAGGATCTTGAATTTGAAGCCAGCCTCCACAACTTAGCAAGACCCTGTTCCAACTCAGGAAGAGCACGCACCTAGAATGCACCAGGTCCTGGGTTCAATCCCCACTACTGCAAAGTAAAATAACATTTAAATAAAATAAAGTAAAACCGGAGACATGGGACGTGCAAGCAGGATGGGTCTGGGAATGTAGCTCAGGGATTGAGCTCCAATACCACAAAACAAATAAGCAAACAACAAATTACATAAATAAATAAAATAAAACAACAGCTATAGAGGTAAAAACTCAAGCCAGTGGTTGCCGGAGATTGAGGACAGAGACAGATCACAAAGAGGATCAGGGAAATGTGGAAGGTGATGGAACCATACTATCCGGATCTGCAAACTGGGAGGGGCTCTTGGTATCCTGAGCTCAGACTTCAGCCTCCAGAACTGGGAGAAATCAATGTTTGTTGCCAAAATAAAGGAAGAAAAAGATCTTTTTTTTTTTTTTTTTTTTTTTTTTTTTTTTTTTTGGTACCAAGGATTGAACCCAGGGGTGCTTAAGCACTGAGCCACATCCCAAGTTCTTTTTATTTCGAGATAGGGTCTCACTGAGTTGCTTAGGGCCTCACTAATCATTGAGGCTGGCCTCAAACTTTCTATCCTCCTGCCTCAGCCTCCTGAGCCACTGGGATTGCAGGCTGTGCCATCAGGCCTGGGGCAACACTCTTGGCTGTGGGGAGAGTGGCCCAGCTGTCGCATTCACTAAGTTTGCACTTGTGATGTGACCAACACGAGAGTCTCACCTCAGTAAACCTGACCAAAGCAGCTCTGCTGCAGGGCTCCAGGGTTACTGGCCTGAAGCGGGTCTTTCCAGCCAGAGGCCCCTCCCTTGCCAAGCAGGGAAGAAGGGGAGAAAGAATGGTGGAGGCAGAGGCAGGTCAAAAAGCACGTGGGGAGTTCAGGGCACCAGAGCGGAGGGGAGCCGCTTCCTCCAGGGGTCCCCCTGCGGTCTGTGCCGCACCCCCTGAGCCCAGGCGCCGGCGGGATGCCGGCTTCCGATCGGCCACCCAGGCAGTGAGTCCCGCACCTCGGGAGGCCACCTGCTGCCCAGGTGCTTCGTGCCCAGCCTCCCTTCGGGGTGGTCCTGCCTCACTCAGGAGCTGCAGGTCCCAGCAGGGTCCCAACCTTCGGCCAGACACCCAGCCAGGGCCGCGTGGGGGAGCCGCCGCCGAGCCTCCCCAGGAGTGGGGGACAGCCGCCTCCCCCGGATCCCATCCCTTCGCAGGCCCTGCAGAGCCGCCCCAGAACCAGCCACAGCAGGGCAAGACGCGCAGCATCCCAGCAGCGTGGGGACCTAGCGGGTCGTCCCCACACCTTCCTTCCGGATGTAGGGAGGCCGAGGTCGAAGATGCAAGGACTCGCCGAGGTCTTGGGCGGGCCTCTGAGTGAGCCCCCCACACCTCAGCAAAGGCAGGAGGGGGCTTTGGGCTGGAGGCTGCCCTGTTCACTGGGGGAGCGGGCCCAGCTCCCTCGGTGGGAAAGGGTGACAGTGCCCCCCAGCAGCGTCTCTGGTAAGGACCGGAAATGCTTGGGGCCAGTGCCGCACACAGTCACCGGAGCAGGCACAGTGGCGCATCAGTCCTGGGGAAGAAGGGGGTGTGAGGAAGAGGAGCAGAGGCCCCTGACAAACTCTGCTGAGGTCACAGCTCTGCTCGGAACAAACCAAAGAGAAGCCTGGTCAGTAGGCGGAGCTGAGCGAACCTCTGTTAGATAGCGTTCCAACACAGTGACACCCGCATTTCTGTAACCCTGCCACCTGGGAGGCTGAGGCAGGAGGATGGCAAGTTCGAGGCCAGCCTCAGCAACTTAGCCAGGCCCTGTCTTAAAACTTTAAAAGGAATGGGGGTGTAGCTCAGTGGTAGAGCACCCCTGGGTTCAATCTCCAATTTTAACAGAGAAAGAGGAAGAGAAAGGAAGGAAGGAAGGAAGGGAGGTGATCCAGGTGGTGCGTGGCTCAGTGGTAGGGAGCTCACCTAGCAGGCAGGAGGCCCTGGACCCCATCTCTAGCACCACAAAAATACATGGAATAGAATAGAAGGAAGCGTATTCTAAATGAAGTTTTACAGCTGAGGCTCTCTCTGGAAGGCAGGGAAGAGGGGGCGGGGGGCTGAGCTCAGTGTTAGGGGTTTGTCTGACATGTAGGAGGCCCTGGGTTTGATCCCCAGCCCAGAAATTTAAAAAAAAAGATTGGAGAAAAAAGAAAACAGGTGATTCGCAGCAAAAGCATTTTCTCACTCTGAATCCATGCAGCCCAGGCTGGCTCTGGACCCCTGGAGCTCTACGTGGAGGCAGAGCCCAAATCCTGAGGCAGGCAGGGAGGCACTTGCTGGTCCCCACTGGAACTCAAATGGGTTCCACTGGTCAGGCTGAGGTCCTTCAGGGACCTCTGGAAGGGAGAGATGGGACTGCTCATCTCCCGAATCTGTAGTTGGTATAGGTTGAACCTCCTTTATCTGAAATGCTTGGGCCTAGGAGTTCAGATTTGGGATTTGGTTTTTCAAATTTTTGGCGATTTTACGGATATATACGGGGAGCTTTTGGAGATGGGACAAGTCTAAACATGAAATCCACTTGTGTTTCGTATCTCCCTTATACACAGACCCCATATAACCTCATACACAGACTGCATACAACCTCATACACAGACTGCACGTGACCTCACCCACAGACTGCACGTGACCTCACCCAGACTGCACGTGACCTCACCCACAGACTGCACGTGACCTCACACACAGACTGCACGTGACCTCATACACAGGCTGCACGTGACCTCATACGCAGACTGCACGTGACCTCACACACAGACTGCACGTGACCTCACACACAGGCTGCACGTGACCTCATACACAGACTGCGTATAACTGCATTCAGTACTTTTAGTGCCCCTGCTTCTTTTTAATTTCTTATTTTGTAACAAGGTCTCACTAAGTTGCTTGGGGTCTGACTACCAGCTCTGAACTTGTGATCCTCCTGCCTCAGCCTCCCCAGTGGTGAGATCACAGGCGTGTGTGCCGCGCCCAGCAGTGCAGCGTGTTCTAACTGTGACCGGATGCACAGGCCGGCTGTGGCGTTTTCCACTTGTGTCATCTCGTTGGCCCTCAGCACTTCCGATCTTGGAGCATTGCCCATTTCAGATTCTGAGAATCTGAATGCCCAATCTACATTCAGATGAGGCCCAGAAGATCATTAGTAAGTCAAAGACTTCATTTGCGACCTCTTTGGCACCACTAGGCTTGCACACTTCCGGGACAGGTTGAAATTCCGGAGACCAAGGGCCGGCACATAGACGCACCGCAGCACAGAACTCCCGCCACCGCCTTTGCTCAAAGCTGGAGCGGTCAGCTCTGGGCTGCAGAATGGCGAGGGGAAGCGGGCTGGCTCTCCTGCCTCTGGAGACGGGTCCAGAAGGGCCTAAACCACGTCCTCCCTGCAGCCCTGGGGACTCCGTGGGGCAGCTCGGCAGGGCCTCCCAGCACCTCCCAGAGGAGAGCTGGCTCCTCCCGCCCCCGCCCTGCACACACCTGGCCCACCCTGTGCACCCAGGCGGCAAACAGCCAGAAGCTCTGGTCTGCCTCCGTCTGCCACCTATAAGACAGAAACAGCGGTCGCCTGATAGCAAACTCGCCTGCGGTCTCCTGCCCCGCGGGGTTCCAAGCCCTTCACGTGTGGGCCCACTGGTCCCCACGCGGCAGGGGACGTCAGCACACAGCCTCCGCCCTCCTGCTAGGGCAGAGTCAGCACATTAGAACCTATGAAGGGCCTGGGTCAGAGCCTGACCTGCAGCACTCAATGCGTGTCAGTGTCACATGAGATGATTTAAAGGGCCACATGGACAAGCAGTCTCAAGTCCCCAGATGTGCATTCATAGAAGTAAATAGTACAAGAAACGGACCATATGGAGCCCAGCACCGTTTAACGCCGGGGCCATGTTCTTGGTGTAGGACAGATGAGGCTAGAAACCCGAGGAATTTTCAGGAAGCAGATCTATTTGAGCTGCAGCCGTCCAGAGAGGCTAATGCCTAAAAAATCTCTGGATCCCAGGTGTGGAAATTCTTTTGGATTTCTACTCGGCGGGGTGGTTACATGTCCATGGATGGGGACATAATGGTTACTTTTGGTCCCATATTCTTAGGCCAGACGGAGGTTTCACACAGTTTTACTAAGAAAACAACAATAGTAACTTTTGCACAGCAACAAGCTTGATTGTAGACCTCGCTTTTTCAAGAAAGACCAAGAGGAACCTCAAACCACAGTGAACTCTGCAGAAATCCCGCTGACATTCTTTGCAAAGACCTTGTTGACTGGGAGAGGAGCTTATGTGCCACAATGAGGGGAGGGGTCCCTGGAGAAGCTCTGGGCGGGGGAACCTGGTGGCTGCGTCACTCTGAGGGAGGGACGGCTGGGCGACTTCACCGAGTGAACATCACAGGATTCCGCACACACACCTGGAGGGCCTCGCCGGCCGCGTGACCAGGCCGTGACCAGCAGAGCACCAGATTCAGGCAAGCACAGAGGGAACCCGACCGTCCCAGCTGCCATAAACACGAGAGGAACGGGACACCGAGGTCACCGCCAGCAGCTCAGCGCACTGTCATCCAAGCTTTGTTTATCTAAGTAGGAGGACACTCTCGAATCCTGATAAAAGGGCGGGCGTTGCTCAGCGGTGGAGGGCACGTGTGGCACACGCACGTGAGCCCCAGGCTCGTCCCCAGCACGGTGCAGTTCATGTGCACGCCAGGGGCACGGCAGTGTGTCACCAGCATCAAGCCCTGTGCATGGCCCGAGTCTGTGCCTGCCACAGGCCTGAGCAACACTGTGGCAGGACCCAACAGCCACCCTGCCACCAGGCAAGAGGAGTCTTCAGCTCCGCTGTGGCCCCTGGAGCGTGTCACATGCTGTTGGGCGCTGACCGAAAGCTGCTCTGTGGCCCGCGACGGCGCTGTGCCCGTGATCCGCCGCCGGTGTGTTGCCTGCGTGAGTGAGGGTAAGGATGGGACTTCAGTTAAAACAAACAGCCTTTTCCAAAAACAAGAGTAAGTTCACAATAACATAAGAATTAACAACTTCAGCAAAACCACGGAGCTTAAGCTCGCATGCCCCAACTTTGGGCAACTGTGGTGCCCGAGTTTAGTGGCGTCTTGTCCCTTCTCCTCCCGTAGGGACGCCCACCTCTGCCTGCCAGCGAGGAAGGGTTAGCCGCAGACGACCCTTCCCCTCCCTGAAACCAGCTGTCCTGTTCAGCCCCTGTTCTGGGGTCAAGTCCATGGCCGCCAGATAAGGCCCTGGGTGCCTCCCCACACCCTGATCTAGAGACGAGTCCAGGAGCTCCTCCCAGGCTGGTGATAACTGCCGGGCAGGGACCAAGGGAGGGACACCACTGTCCCGGATCTCCTTTGCTGCTCGGGCCCCAGGATCGTTCCTCACTTCAGAGTTTGTGAGCTCCTTCCCCAGGAGGTGGAGAGGACCTTGAGCTCTCTGGAAGGGAAAGGGTGTTGGCTGGGGACACACCAGCCCTGGACGTATTTATAAATCCACCACCCCTCCCCCCACCCCCCGCTTAGGTACCAGGGATTGAACCTAGGGGCACTTAACCACTGAGTCACATCCCCAGCCATTTTTTTAAATTTTATTTAGAGACAGGGTCTCACTGAGTTGCTTGGCGCCTCACGAAGTGCCTGAGGCTGACTTTGAACTCACCATCCTCCTGTCTCAGCCTCCCAAGCTGCTGGGATTACAGGCGTGCACCACCTTGCCCAGCTGTGAACAGCTAACTCCTCAGCAGCTCCGACTTGGACCCTGAGGAGTGGTTGGGAGGCAGATCTTTGAAAGCCTGGATCAAGGGTTTTGTGGGTACCAGGAGAAAAGCCCTGGGGTGGTCTGGCCAGTGCCAACTGCCACCTGGATGCACTGGAACCACCACCACCTTGTAGCTGCCGGCTGGTTCCTTGTGATAAGCTGTCCACACCACCCACACAGGTTTCATTTCATTCCAGAGGAAAAGACATACAGGAGGCGGGCGTGGGGAGAGCAAGAACTGTCCTTTAAAGGGCCCCAAACCTGTGCTGGCCAGAACTAGAAGCCCTGGTCTCTGGGGTTCTGGCCCCGGACACTTTGTCACTGGTCTCTCTTCTCCAGCCGCACTTTCAATGGGTCCCAGGAGCGATTGTCAACCCTGCGCCTTGAGGTTCCCACTCAGGGTTCTGGCTGCCTGCGGGGTGGGTTCCCCAGACTCTGCACGGTGCTCCTCAGCCACACTTTCCAGCGGCCTCACCGCCCTAAGCCTGGGTGTGGGGTTGTATCCCCGCTCACAAGAGGGGAAACGGGCTCCCCCAGAACCGAAGCAGCTAACCGTCAATCACAACGCAGGTTCAAAGGGTGGTATCTGAACCTGAGACTATGCCCCCCAAGCCCTTCCCACCACGCCACGTGGAATCTCTGTGGACGGAGTGGAGGGACAGGGATGGGCCTCTCAGCCCTGGGACACCAGCAAGACCCCTCCCAGGTGCCTCCTGCGAGCCCAAACCTAGGGAAGACTTGGATCAGTAAGGAGGAGCCAGGTGAGGGCTCCTGGTTATGTTTGAATTTCAGAAACACAAGGAATCACTTTTTAGTATAAGTATATATATCCTTTCAAAGACATAATTGATAGGTGAATAAAGATGATTCACTAAAATTATGTTATCACAGTGCTTTGATCTCATTAAGGAACAAACTATCTAAGCATAAAACATTATGACTTTAGTAGACTATTATTATTTTATTTTTATTGTTGGAAATTAAACCTAATCTTAATAAACTAAAATGATATGGGTGTTAACCAAACATCAGTCCACATAGAGTGTAAGATGTTAATTATAGCTCAGGAGTCACTGTGCCGCACAGCACTAAGAATCAAGGTGGCACACGGTATCTAATCTTCCTTTGTCTTATGTAATTTACTGGAACTGGAAATATAAAAGTAAATTCTTGATGATGTCTCACAAACCTTTTATAAATACCAAAACTGAAATAGAAAGATGTAAGAAGTGTTCAACCTAACAAATTAAAAGAGTGCAATATGACTTTTCTTTTGTAAAATGAATAAATGAACTACATCAGTGTAGCAACCAGAGCCGCCCTTGGCTGGTGCTGGTGCTGGGGTTGGGTGGAGGTGGGGGGCTCACTCTGCACACCAGGGGGAGGAACTGCCCTTCTCAAGAGCCGTCTGGCAAAGTACGTCCGCAGTCTTAAAAACGTACACGTGTTCTGACTCAGAGACTCTGCTCCTAAGAATGTCCCCTAAGTACCTAACTTGCCATTTGCAGAGACGGCACCCAAGATGTCCACCGAAGCTTTGTTAATGCACAGTCTTATCCGGGTCGGGGGGACCCATTCCAGGACCCCTGCAGCTGCCCAGGTCTGGGGATGCTCAAGCCACTTGTATAAAAGGTGCTGCGTTTGTGTCTGACCTGTACACATCCTCTCCTCCATGATTTTTTGTTTGTTGTTTTGTGGTACAGGGGTCCGAACCCAGGACTTCATGCGTGCCAGGTAAGCATCCTAGCACTGAGCCGAGGCCCCAGCCCCTCTCATCTCCGGATTGATTTTAATACCTGAAGCTTTGCCGACACATTGCGCCTTTGCATGAATTCAGAATGCTGTTCTGTAAGGCGCAAATTCGATAGTGTTTTGGAGCTTTTGGAAATTTTTTCCTAAGGGTTCCCCCTGCCCCTTTGGGCACCAGGAATTAAACCCAGGGGTACTTTGCCACTGAACCACATCCCCAGCCCTTCTGGTTTTGTATTTTGAGACAAGGTCTCACTGAGTTGCTGAGGCTGGCCTTGAACTTACAATTCTCCTGCCTGCGTCTCCTGAGTCACTGGGATTACAGACATGAGCCTGCCCTGGCTTTTTCTGATATTTTTGACCCATGGTTGTTGGGACCCACAGACAAAAAGCTCACTGTTTAATAATATGGGTGATAACATATTACATTAAATGGAATTGCACAAGATCATTAATAAGATAGGTACATCTATGGTGTATCTATTATAGATATGCAGCATACCTGTCCATCTATAGATCGTGTGTTCACACTCTACGGCGGGAGGTAAGGCGTGTCTGTTGAAAGGCAAGCGTTTTGAAGGATGCTAGAAGAATATTCTAAGACATAAAGGTGTGTTCTGAGGGCTCCTTCCTCCTCGTGGACCACGGACTCCAGACTGAAGGTGAAGCAGGGCTCCTACAACCAGAGGTGATACAGCATGGGACAAAGCCACGTGCCGAGGGAGGCCAGGAGGAGGGAGAGGGGACCAGGAGGGCTGGCAACTTGGTGGCACCCTTGCATCCCTGGTTTTAGCTCCAGGCTGCTTAGTGATCCACGTGATCTCTCTGGAAGCTTCAGAAACTTCTCTTCTTCAAAATCACACACACACACACACACACACGCACACATTTGTATAGATATTTAATTTATATATATTTCATATATAATTTAATATCTAGGCTGTGAATAGCTTAAGAAATGTGCAAGATGTATGTAAAGAATATTTTAGAATTTTATGAAAGTTCAAAAGACTTGAATTTGTATTTTCACCCAGTCTCCATGGCAACACTTCAAGGGACATATTGAATTATCTTTTTACAGCCAGTAATATTAGAGAAATTAAGCCTGGCACAATGGCACACTCCTGTAAGCCCCAAAACTAGGGAGGCTGATATAGGAGGATGGTAAGTTTGAGGCCAGCCTCAGCAATTGACAAGACCCTCTCTCAAAATAAAATATAAAATATAATAAAATATATAAAGAAAAAATAAAACTAGAAGGATTAGAGAAGTTGCCCAAATCCACAGCTGAATTCCAACTAGATTCCCATGTTTGTGCTGACTGACGATTCCCACCAGCCAAATGAGCTGACATACATTAGTGAAATAACAAAAAGTAACTTCAAATATATCTACACCCCAAGAGCACTCTTTCATGCCTGTTCTGGCTCACAAATTATAGTCAATTGCTCTTTGGTTGTAAAAATAGCACATATATTTTATGTATGTCAAGAACCATCCAACAGTGAAAGGAAATTTAGAGTTTTCATCAAATTCTAAAATAAATGACCGATGAGGATGTGCCTCAGGGCCTTTGCACTTGCTCTTCCCTCTGCCTGGAAAGCTCTTCCTCTATATACCAGCCTAACCAGCTTCCTCACACCCACCTGTCTTTGTTTAGATATTGCCATCACAACAGAGTGCTTAGCAAGGCATGGTGGTGCACACCTGCAATCCAGCAGCTTGGGAGGCTGAAGCACAAGGATCTCAAGTTTGAGACCATCCTCGGCAATTTAGTGATGCCCAATGTCAAAATAAAATGAAAAGGGCCGGAGATGTCGCTCAGGGGTAGAGGGCTCACCTAGCTGTACAAGGCCCTGGGTTCCATTTCCAAAAGAGAAAGAAAGAAAGAGAGAGAGAGAGGGAGGGAGGGAGGGAGGAAGGAGAGAGAGAGAAAGAGAGAGAGAAAGAAAGAAAGAAAGAAAGAAAGAAAGAAAGAAAGAAAGAAAGAAAGAGGAAGAAAGGAAGAAAGTTCTTTCCTGCTCATTTAGAGTTGTCCCTCCTTGGTCCCCCATGGTGCTGTCGCTCTCTACTGGACTGTATAATTTACGTGTTTATTGTGTTCTCCTTGTTTCCCACTCTAGCCCCTCAAGAGCGGAAGCAGGAATTTTGCATTGAGAACAGAGCTTTGGCTTATTAATTTATTTGGAACCAGGGACTGAACTCGGGTTTTACCGCTGAGCTACCTCCCAGCCCTTCTTATCTGTTATTTTGAGACAAGGTCTCACTAAGTTGCCCAGACAGTCTTAAATTTGCAATTATAGGCGTGTGCCACTGTGTCCGTGAGGAACAGTGCCTTGTGGCGTGTACTGGGGGCTTTTTTATTTTTTGGCAGTGCAGGGATTGAACCCAGAGCCTTGTGCACGGTAGACAAGCACTCTACCACTGAGCTATGTCCCCAGTCCTGGTGCTCGGTGATTGCTGAATGAATATATGAGTGAACAAATGAAACCAGAACACAGTGTAAACACCAGTTCAGAGCCTCTGCTACTAGCAAACTAAGAACTGGATTCCAAGGTCATCTCAAGGTCACAAGAGAGAGACAGGAGAGACACACAGAAGGACTATGGATATAGTTTACTTTGTCTACTTTTGCATTTTTCTGTAAACGATTCATTCTTTCTCTGTCCTCTTATGACTCCTATCATGTGACTTATTCATATTCTGATTGCAGGGTTTCTCTGTCCTGTGAGCAGCTGTAAATCATGTCTGTTTCTATAGTAGTATGAAAGCCTTTGCAGGAATAACATGAAATTCGTTTATCCATTCTGCCGTTTGGGATGCTTGGGTTGATTCCAATTTGGGGTCGTTTTGATCCACACTGGCGTCTTCGCTGCCTCAACTTCTATGCAGGCATGTGTAAGAATTTCTCCAGGACAGACACGTTCCGCGTTGCCATGTGATTACCAAGCGGCTACCTGACACAGGTGAACTAGCCAACACTCCCACAGCACGGGATGGAGCCTCTGAGGCCCACCTCCTCGCCAACACTTGGTGTTATCAGACTCTTTCCTTTTTGCTATTCTGGTAAGAATAAAATGTGTCTCCCCTGTGGTTTTAATTTCCCAGAGTATGAACGAGGTCAACAGATATAAGATACATTTGTAGTTTTGCTTTTTTCTTTATTCCATACTCAACCATCTGTATTTTCTTTTAAAAATCTTTTAAAATATTTTTTTGATGAACATGTATATGTTGTACATACTAATGGATTTTAGTGGGATATTATTATTATTTGGTACTGGGGATTGAACCCAGGGACACTTTACCACTGAGTTAATCCCCAGCCCTTTTAAATTTTTTTATCTTGAGACAGGGTCTCCCTAAGTAGCTGAGGCTGTCCTTGAACTTGTGATCCTCCTGCCTCAGCCTCCCAGTTCACCAAGGTTATAGGCATGCACCAGTGTGCCCTGCCTCAGAGTGATGTTTCAGCACTTGCATGCATATAGCAAGGGCTGCATGCAGTATGAGATTGGCTTCCTTTTATCCACCCCTGCTCACCCCTTTCCAGCCTCTAGTGATCACTAACTCTACAGTGTTCTCTTCTGATTGGCATATTTGGGCTTTCACATTTGAGAGAGAATGTGCAGTACTGGTCTTTCTGTGTCTGGCTTATTTCACCTAACATAATGTCCTTCAGTTCCATCCAATTTGCTGCAAATTCTTCTTGATGGCTGAGTAGTGTTTCATTACCTATGTGTGTGCGTACATTCACACTCAGGCAAGGTTCCATGTCTTAGCTCCATAAGCCCCCCCCACATGGCCACGCGGATACTCCTTTTGTACGCTGATTTCATTTCCTCTGAATATATATCCAGAAGTGGGATAGACGATCGTGTAGCAGATCTGCTTTCAGTTTTCTGAGGAATTCTACGCTGGCCTCCGCAATGGCCATCTTAATTTGCATCCCCACCAACAGTGTGTGAGAGCTCCTTTTTCTCCACATCCTCACCAGCATTTTGTTTGTTTGTTTCATTTTTTGTTGCTGTTGGTTTTTTGTGGTCGCAGGGGCTGGAACTCAGGGACACTGTACCACTGAGCTACATGCCAGCCCTTTTTTATTTTGACACAGGGTCTTGCTAAATTGCCCTGACTGACCTTGAACTTGGAGTCTACTTGCCTCAGCCTCCTGAGTGACAGGGATTGCAGGCATGTGCTGCCGGGTCAGCTATTTTTTGTTTTTGGTTTTGTTTTTGATGACAGTCATTCTCACTGGAGTGAGATGATGTCTCGTTGGACCTTTGCATTTCCCTGGTGCCAGTGGCCGTTCTTTAGCCACATGAATTAGCAAAGGAAGAGGCATGTGGATAATTCCAACATAATCTCAGCTGAACTCAGGATTATCGATATTTTGTCACACTTCCCTGTTGAAATCAGTTCTTCCTGGTCAGTCATCAGATCTGATTTAGAATCGCAGCCATGAGCGCTGGAATTGGTGATGGGTGGCGAGCACCTGCTGACTGTTTACTCTGTGCAGGTCACTGTGCCACACATGTACAGACGGATGGAGAGCTTGCTTCCAGGACAGTCTATTATCTGGGGAGGAAGAGGGGCGGTCAGCAGGATGGTGGCCAGCTCCCCGGCTGCTGAAATGACCCAGTGAGTCTTTGATTTTAGTCCAACAGCGTTGGTGGCACAGGCTCAGCACCTCCTGAGGGCAGCTTGTGTGTTTGGGTTTGTTTGAACAATTTTTGCACATGGGATAGCACAGTGTGGAAGGGGAGCCACCGGCTCAAGATACGAACGCAATTCTTTTTTTTTTTTTTCTTTTTCTAACAATGGTACCGACATGCCAGCCAAGGCTCTGCCCCGACTGTGCCCCCAGCCAAGGTGATTCTTAGACAGAACTACTTTATCACGCGGGTTAGAGGAACACCAGGGTCCCCACCCCCGAGAGGCGGCTGGTACTCTGCTCTCCTTCTCCATCACAGAGCTGGGGGCCACAAAGCAGGTGACAGAAATCTGTCCTTTTGTTGGTCTTGGGTGCAACAAGGAGTTGAGCATCTTCCAGGGCCACGGAAAGTCTAAGATCCACTCCAGAGAAAAAATGGCCCCCAATAGCATGGTCTCAATTCAAACCACCAGGGAGGCTCAGACCCCAGTGTGAGAAGCTGGGATCTATAGGGTCCCAAGCAAGTACCTGCATTTCACACAGAACTGTCCCAGCAATAAGCTCCAAACAAAAGCATGGCTGACCTTGGGAAGCAGGTGACTGCTGTAAGAGAAAATAAACAGAAACAGTGTAGCAACATTCAGGACCAAGAACTACAGAGAGAAAGCAAAAGCAGACACCTTAAGAGAACACTATTCCAACACACAATACCACAGAGGAACAAAGTGCATGCAAGGAAGAAAGACTACAAGACTAAGAGGGAGACCAGGAAATTTTTTTAAAGAATTCAAGTGAAAGTCTAGAAATAAAATAATAGTCATTAAAATGAAAAATTCATAGGATGCATCACATAATACACTTATCAGAATAGAGAACCAACAGACTAAATGGTAGATTTGAGGAAATCATCCAGAATATGGCTCACAGCGAATAAGAGGTGGAAAGTAGGAAAGAAATTTAGAGACACGATATACAGCAAGTATCTCGTGAAAGTCCCACAGGAGGAGAGAGACCATAGGACAGGGCACTAGGGGGGTCCAGGCCAAGTCATGGGAGTGAGAAGAAGACACTTTAGACAAAACAGTCTAAGAAATTTTGCTGCTCATATTCCCTTACTAACACAAATCCCAAAGGTGAAATCTCAGCCAGAAGCAATGTTGGTGAGACAGGAACTAACCGGGAGCCAGGAAGCTCCTGATGAGGGAGTCGAGAGCTCTAAGTGACACTGACTTTAAAACTATAATAATAACACAGTGATCTACCCGGAGGTTTGTTTTTTTTAAAGGTAAAACTAAAATACTACCCAACGATAATGTCGAAGATGAGAGAGAATTTAGGAGTTAAAACATCTTAAGTTCCTGGTATTGTTTAAGAAAATAATAGGGATATTGATTAGATCTAACCTTTATTCATGCATGCTAATAATTAACCACCCAATGAATAGAAATTGAATGTTTAACTGCCAAGCAGGGGAAGGAGAAACAGGTGGGTTGAGAAGCAAAGAAAAAGCATAGTAAATAGAAAGCAAAACATAAAACAAGCCAAAAAGTACAAACAACCCCTGAGATGTCAGCAACCATAAGAAATATGAAGGACCATGCAGAAATTCTCTCGCAGGCCCAGAAAAACATATATCAGTATGTTCATCATAACATTATTTTTTATAAAAAAAAATTAGAAAATATTGAAATTCATCATCCATAGGGGAATAGATAAATAACATTGTGGCATATAATTTGGAACTCCTTAGAGAGGATTAAAATAAATGAAATTGATTTTTATATATCCATAATATAATACATGTGTATTTATGATATGTGCATTACATATAGTATATAATATGTTTTAGGTAATATGTAATACATATATACATTTATAATATGTAATATCTATTATATTATGTAATATATGTAATAAATATATCATATTTTATGTATGAACTATATATGTATTACATATAATATGCAATATGTATTATGTCACATAATTTTAATATGATACATATCATATAGTAACACACTGCATATTATATGTAATATGGTGCATACATTACATATAATTAAAATGATGTGATATAATACATATATAGATGTATTGTATGATATAATACATATTCTATATTGCATATAATACATATATACCCATATATATTACATATGAGAATAAACAGACAATACAAGGTGTGAAAGATATATAAGTCTCAATGATATTTATTTAAATTATTTAAACAAAAAGTACTTCATAAAGTTTGTACATAATGAAACTATAGAAACCTGGATGGAAAGGATGCACCTGCTTCTGGAAGAAGGTCAGAGGAGGAGGGCGTGTCTGAGAAGGGAAGCTCCAGCCGCACCTCTCCTCGCGAGGCTGGGATGGAACGCGGGCTTCGTGGGCACCAAGCATAGCTCCGCCCGGGTCGCACCCCAGCCTCCCGCTTCTCGCGAGCGTTGTAATTCAGTAAACAGGGATTAGTGAGAGACGTGCAAAATGTAGACCTAATGTGTGCCAAGCGCAGAACACAGCTGAAGGACCCCAAGGGGGTTTGGTTAAGTGGTGTTTTGTCAAATTACTTGAAGTTCTGCGAAGGTCGATGCCCGGTTAATTGAGATTTTCCTGTAACGTCTCAACTGACAGCAGCCGCAGTGAGCCGAGCAGGTAGTAAGGACAGGCTCCTCCAGCCACGGCGTATTCCACTGCCCAACTATTCCAATTCCACCCAACGCCCTCCCAAGGCATAAATCTGGTAAAATTAACAGAGAGAGAGACATTTCTCAGGTTTTTCTCATTTACTAAAGTAAGTGCTGTAAGCAGTTAGCTGAATGGCCAGTATTTCACTAGGAATTTCAGCATTAAAACAACAACAAAACCCATTACCATGGCATCCAGAAGGTTAGAAAAACAAGATCTGGCTTCCGGCAGGGGGAGGCTGGAGCCTTTGCCCTCAGACCACGGAATTACTGCAGGTCATTACATTCTTTCCATTTGGCTTTAATTGCCTCTCTCCCTGGCACAAATCTTCCTGCATCTCCTCTAACTGTCTGACCAAGGGTGAGCCGTGAGATACACCAGAGCGAAACTGAACGGGTTCCATACATACACGCTTCCAAAATCAGTAGCTGTCCAGCCACAAGGAAAATTCTTTGGGCTGCAGAAGGTTTGGGGGAACACAAAACCACTGGTCACGCGCTCCAAGCAGCCGGTCAGTTTCAGCGCTGTTGGCTCTGTGAGTGGGTGGGCGGATGCATTCATCCGCTCCATGGGTGTCTTTTGAAGAATCAGGCACTGGGGTCGGAGATGCGGCAACACAGACACAGACCTGGGAGCCCGGATGCTGATGATCCCCTGGGAAGAGTTGTCCTCCAGGGGTGGTTTATGAGGGCCTTCCGGGCCACTCGAGTTCCTAACAGACTGCTAAACTGTGGAGTCATCTTGTATTTTTAAATGGAATCGGACGTCTTCTAAAAGGTGAAGTTGAATTTATCCCAAAATTCCAAAATCTAGAATCTGCCCCCTGCCCGGCCACCCTTTGAGTCCTACCCGGGGTCTTTATTAAACACCCAAATCTCTTCATCCTGCTGGGATAAATATGGCTATCACCTTAGAGACTTTCTGAGGAAGACCCAAATTCTAACCAAGGATTCCATTAGAAGGGGAAACCAGATGTCTCACTGTGGTGTCAGGACGAAGGTGGTGCCGAGAGCAGAGGGCGGCGGGTGTGTCTGGGTGCAGCGGGGGCCCAGGTCACTGAGCATCTCCTGGGGTCCAGGGCCCATTCATGCATCGCTCCTTCAAGGCTCCAACAACCCTGCACAGTGGCCAGTCTCACCCCCATTTTACCACTGGGAAAAAAAAAATGAGATCCAGAGAGGGGGACTCCTCCAAGCCACAACCTAAGGAGCCGAGGTCAGAGCCTCTGTGACCTTCAGTCCTCTGGTCTGACTTGGGGGTAAGGATACGGATCTTCCAACATCTCTGAATCGAGGCACAGGCCTCTGTCTTTTCTAACTTCCCCCGTGAGGTCAAGGGCATGTCAAGAAGGCACCTGTGAGGTCAAGGGCATGTCAAGAAGGCACCTGTGAGGTCAAGGGCATGTCAAGAAGGCAGTCGAGCGGCTGGTAACTAAGGGACAGGAACTGGAGACCAAAGTGAGGGGATCATCACCTCGTTGGTCTCTCTTCCTTCACTCGATCAGGTCATGAGAGAATGGAAACCATGGAGAAGGCCTCCGATTCCTCAGGACCCGGGTAGCAGCAATGTCCTCCTCATCACTGTTTTGGGGACAGATTAAGTATTAAATGGCAAAGCGAGTCTGTGCATATATCAGGAAGCATGCCAACTCATAAATCTTGCTTCCTATGAAGAATGCTTTTTAAATGACCCGATCCAACTCGATGAAAGATTTAACAACTGACTATCTGACGGGGACACTAAAGAATGAAAGACATGGTCGCCCGAGATAATCCCGGGAGCAAAAAAATTCCCTTCTCCCTGAGGTTGGCTGCGACTGGTTTCAGGACTAGTTCCCGTCTGTCCCCAGTCGTTCCCGATGGAACTGAGGTTTATAGCTTTTCTGATAAACGCTATTTCTTTGGATGTAAAGATATGCATCCCTGTCCCAAGCCAGTCAGGGAAGGGCTCGCCAGGTGCCCCCGCCTGGGCCCAGCGCTGGGGAGGCAGAGGCCAGTAGGGCATGCCCTTACTTGGCAGAACTTATGGTCAGCAGACAGAGAGTGAGGAATGTCCCCTAGAGGAGGGACGCCAGCTCCACACTGGTGTCAGGGGCACATCTCAGAGAAGGAAAGCAAGACCAGGCAGTGCAGAGTCCAGGAGGAAAGCCGAGGCGAGGCCCCTTCCAGACTCAGCCTCCCGACCACGTGCGGGCACGAGTCGACCAGAGGCCAAAGGAGCAGGCAGTGTCTGCGTCTCCACAGAAACAAGAAGACGAGAGTCGCAGGTGCCACTCAGCACAGGTCCATCTGACTGTGTTGGTGATGACATCATTGCAAGAGCCATTGCCACCCAAAAGGTCCCACTTTTCTGAAACACTGAAAACCTTCAGGCAAATTCTCAATCCACTGAAGTGTACCCAGCACTCAGTGTGTGCAGCCTTGGCTTTTCCAGAACTTCACTTTATGGTGTGTAATAAAATGGTGCAAAAACTACTCTCATTATATAAAGGCAGGGCATGTGCCACATGCAGGAAACTGTATTGAATATCCAATGGGACATGCAAAAGCCGTACAGGCGTAGGGACGATTCTTTTTATTGCCCACCCCCTTTGGTACCAGGGATTGAACCCAGGGACACTTGACCACTGAGTCACATCCTCAGCCCTTTTATGTTTTTTTTTTTTTAATTTTTAAATTTCATTTGTTCTAATTAGTTGTACATGACAGAATGCATTTATGAATTTTGATAATCATACATAAATGGAGTGTAATTTCTCATTTTTCTGGTCGTACGTATTGCAGGACCACATCAGTCATGCATGTCCGTGAGGTGATCATGTCTGTTTCCTGCCCTCCCCAGACCCCTTCCCCTCCTTCACTCCCCTGAAGTACCTCTATTCTTCCCTAGCTCCCTCCCCTTATTTTGAGACAAGGGTCTCACTAAGTTGCTGAGGCTGGCTCAGCCTCCTGAGCCACTGGGATTGCAGGTGTGGGAGCCATTGAGCCTGATGGGACAATTCCTTAATGTGCAGAACTATTCCGCATATTGAGGATATCTCCTGTCACTGTCCCCCAATCACTGATTGCCTCAGGACACCCCAAATTACAAAGCACCCCCAGGGAGTAGAGCCACCTGTTGGTGGAGGCGAGTGGTCCTGGTCCCTGTGCCCACCCTCTCCTGCCTCTTCCCTGGGGAGGGGCGTTGACTTTTCCATTAGCAAGTTGGGGAGATCAGCGCCCCTTCTCTCCCAAGGCACTGGAGGGTGCTTGCCCTTAGCTGCTCCCCATCGAGGCAGAAAGGTTTTCAAGCCTCTGACCTCGTCCAGGACTCGGGGGATTAATCTGGGAAGGTCGGCAAGCCCATTCTGCAGAACATTCAAGGGCACACGCAGCCTTGTCAACGACACTGCCGGTTTTCTGAGCCCTCCGTGGGTCTGTCTCCTCACTCTCCTTCTCAAGGGCTTGACGGAACCTTAGGGAAGGAAAGGGCCTGTTCACTGCTCCACCCAAGCCCTTTGGAGAAAGGGAGGCGGGTGGGTGGGCAGAGGGGGCGTGGGGCACCTGCAGCACCCGACACTTCAGTCTGATTTGCAGACTGTGCTTCCGAGTCCTGAGATTCTGGAAAGGTGATCTTGGGAATTCTGGGAGAGGACGTAGGGAAGGGGCAGGGCCAGCCCCCACAGTGCATTTACTGCTGCCTGCTATTTCAACCGTGCCGGCTGTGGGGTTTTGCATAGCTCTGTTTGGGGTGCACACAACATTTCATTTGTTTTTAAAAAAATGTTCTAAAGCATCCAATTTAAAGAATGGGCAGTGAGGAGCTCAAAAAGGAGACTGATAAAGATGCAGCAAAACACAAGAGGAAGCAGGAATATCCGTGGGCCAGCTTGCCAGGGAAGGGGGCATGCAAGAGGGAAGGAGTGGCCAGGGGCGTGAGTTGCCAGCAGAGGTCAGGTAAGAGGAGGCAGGAGAGACCACTGCTTCTGTGGACATTGTCCTGTTGGCAGGAAGAGTCACCACGCAGTGCCAAGGGCCAGCCCCAAGTGGCAGTGGACTCAGAGATCAGTAAAGGAGAGGGAGGTTAGATGTGGTGGCCCACACCTATAATCCCAGCAACTCCAGAGGCTGAGGCAGGAGGATCGTGAGTGAGAGGCCAGCCTAGGCAACTTAGCCCAACCCTGCCTCAAAATAAGAAATAAAACAAAGGACTGGGGATGTAGCTTAGTGTAAGAGTGCTGCTGGGTTCAATCTCCAATCTCCAAGAACACACACAGATATTGGGACTGGGGGAGAGCGAGAGAGAGAGAGAGAGATAGACTATCCAAGTCCATGGTGAAGGGGACAATGGAGACTGGCCACGCATCAATGTCCCTGTGCCTACGGGGCGTGCACAAAGGAAGCCCAATTACCGCAGTGCACTAGACAATTGAGTATTATTTGTGGCAGAAACCGAGAAATCCTTCTGCAAACAGAGTGGCAGAGCAGGCGGAGAAGCACAGTGGCCAGCCTGGGATGGGCATCTGAGTGTGCCCTTTTTTTCCCCACGTGGAGGAGAACATGAATCTTCCTGGGACAACCAAGGGTCAGACGGGAGCTGCAGCTAACAAGGCCACCTCTGTTCCTGGTGCTTTAACGACTGTGGGGTCAGCAGGAGAGAAACGGCTCCTCCTCCCCCATGCTCCACATCCTGCTGGTGACAGGGACACGGTGCTGCTGCCTAATGACCCGTGGAAGTCCCTGAGATGACATCATTGGTGCTGGAGGCCTCCAAATGGCTTCTTCCTTCCTTCTGAGACCCAGAGAAAAGTCCTGGGAGGAAGTGGAAAGCCACTCTGAGAACCCCGTGGGACATGACCCGGAGGCACTTAGACCGCAGCTCTTCTGGCTCTGGCTCGGCTCCTGAGCACCCCGCCTCCCAGCCCTTGTTCTCTCTTCCTCTGCCCATCAACAGGCTGACTGACGCACCTGGCCAGCTGCCACGTGCAGCAGAAGAGAGCAGGGCCGGCGGGCAGGGAGGGCACTCTGTGCGCCTCTCCAGTGTGACCCCACAACCACCCGGGACCCCTTCCACAGGTGGGAAAACTGAGGCCGGGAGCAAAGAGGTGACTGGCATGAGGTCTCCCAGCCAGCAAGAGACAGACAAAGAAAACACGCCCTGGTGAATAAGGACGTGGAGGGCCAGGCCGTGGGGAGGGAGCCGCTCACCAACACTGCCTGTCTGGGGAATGTCGAGTCCCATGGGGACCGAGCCTCGGCTCACTGAGTCACTTCCTCATCCATGAACAACGGTTAGCCAGACAGTCCCACTGTGGTCGGAGGTCCAGGACCCCCGAAGGTAAACAGCAGGCCAGGTCAGGCCCTCCTCCTGTGGCACAGCAAACCACGCGCTCGTAAGTCGTAAAATATCCACGAAACAGAAGGGGCCGAGAAGAGTGTGGCCAACTAAGTCTCCCACAGCCACAAAGTGGGATAAATGCAGCCGTTAAAGAATATAATATAAGAGCTACAAAAGGTGTTTTAGAGTGTTACGTGGGGGGAAAATATGTGTGTGGACGTTAGTAACAATAACTGAGGGCTGGGCGCAGTGGCGGAGCGCTCGCCGGCACGTGGGCGGCGCTGGGGTCCATCCTCAGCACCACTCATGAAATAAAGGCGCGCTGTCCAGCGGCGGCTACAGAAAACAATAAGAAAACAATAATTGGGAAATGAGATCGTGGATCTTATTTTCCTTTTTGATACTTTCTTGTGTTTCTAAAATTTCCTTCAATGAACGCTCATGGTTCTAGAATTTAAAGACTGTGTGGACCCTACTGATGCTATGAAGACTCACCAAAAGCCCTCCGCGGGGGTCTCCTCGGCTCTTGGCATTCAGAAGCCCGGGTCCCTCTGCCAGGGACATGCTGGCTCTTCGGGGCGTGGTTCCCGTCACTTGGCTTCACACCCTCTTCCTTGACCCTTGTGAGCACAGGGTCAGAGGCTCCAGGCTCGGGGACAGCGCCCCTCTCGTCTCAGTGCTGTGGCACAGAACATCACCCTGGGAATGATTTATAACAAATGGAAACTTCCCGGAAATCCCAAGATCAGGGCCGGCACCTGGCAGGGCCTTCTTGCTGCATCAGCCCATAGCGAGAGAGAGACGGGGGCCATCCTGACCTCACCTGAGGAGCCACTCCCTCAGGGACAGCAGGAACCCCCGCGAGGGCAGAGGCCTGGCAGACCATCACTCCCGCAGGTCCGCTCTGCCCGTGCTGTTGCCAGGCGGTGATGTTTCAGCCTGAGATCTCTCCTGCCTCGGCATTCTCCACTGCCAGAGCTCACAGCTGGGTGCAGCCCCACAGCCTGGGGACCGGCTCCAGCATACCAGGGGACATCGCTGGCCTCCCAGGACCCCACAGAACTGACCTTGGGGTGTGCCCATGGTTCCACAGGGCTCCTCCCCAAGCCTCTCTGGAGCCGCCGGCAGCTCTTATCCCATCTGATGTGAGCAAGCTGAGGACCCAGGGGCCCTGTCCCTTTTCAAGGTCCCATGGATAAAAAGGGGAGAGGGGAACTTTAACCTCAGGTCCCCTGTTCTAGAACCATGGTGCCCACTCTGCTCCTGGGCGTCGGCCAGACACGTCCCTAAGACCCCGTGGGTCATCAGGAGCCACCTTACACTGGCCTTAAGGATCATCACGATGGTCACAAATGGCTCCTTTGGTGACAGACAAGGTGCTAACAAATGTCCAATGCTCACTTTTCCTGGAGGGAACCTGAATCCCAAGTGAGCAACCAGTGCCAGGCAGAACTGAATAAGATGCCCAATAAATCCAGTAATCATTTCTAAGAATGAGTTTATGCCTCTGTTAGACAGTGAAAAATGGCAGTCCCAACTGGATAGCAACTCAACGCCATCCCTTGTCAGGAAAATGCAAATTAAAATCATTCTCAGATAATCACTATACATTGACCAGAATGGCCAAATTAAAAACTGACAGTTCCAAGTGTTGACAAGGATGTGGGGCAACAGAACTTTCAGACACTACAGGTAGAAGAGAAAACTGGTTCGACCACACGTGAAGCTTCATGTCAGCAGGGGAGATTGCCAGGGAAATTGACCAAGGTGCAAATCAGGGCTTTTTATTTTGTTTGTTGTTGTTTTGTTTGTTTAAGACAGGGTCTCACCCAGTGTCCCAGGCTGGCCTGGAACTTGCAATCCTTCTGCCTCCACCTCCATGGTAGCTGGGGTTATACGCGTGTGCTGCTGTGCCTGACTCACATCAGGGCATTTGGGGGGGAAAAAAATTTTTTTTGAAAGCCAGTTGTCAAACATTTAGTAGCACCCTGCTAACATGATTCATGGGGGGCCAGTTAGGAGTCAGGAAGGAGCTGGGTGCTGAGGGCTCCTGCCTGGGAGGAGGCCTGCAGGACCCTTGCTGGCTGATGGTGCTGTTCCACATTCTGACCATGGCTATAGTTCCATGGGTATCAACATATGGGTGGGCTTTTCTATATGCAGGTAATACCTCGATTTAATTTAATTTAATTTAATTAATTTATTTATTCATTGCCATAATAGAGATTGAACCCAGGGTCTTGCACATAACAGGCAAGAGCTGTACCACTAAGTTATACCCTCAGTCCTTTCTTATTTTTATTTTGAGACAGGGTCTAACTAAATCACTGAGGCTGGCCTCAAATTTGTGATCCTCCTGCCTCAGCCTCCCAAGCCACTGGGATTACAGGTGGGCACCACCATGCCTAGCTCTGATACCTTCATTTTTAAAATAAATTTTAGAATTTTTTTCTGAAGGGCGCTCCCTAGGTAGGAAGGTGAGAGGTTTGACATACCACAAAATCTGTTTCATCTCTGAGCCACCAGAGATCCTGAAAGAAGAGTGTCCGGTGACAATTTCCTGTAAATAGCACTTACTTACAGCTTAGCGGACCTGCATGGAGTTAAATTTTATTCTTGGCTGATGGTCCCCACTCGACACGGACAGTCAGAGCAATAGCTCATGTTTACTGAGCCCTCTTCTAAGCGCTCCCCCGGTTTGACCCATTTAATCCTCTCAAAACCCAAGGGGATTTTTTGATCACCGGTTTTTGGATCTGGCAAAGGAGGCGAAGCACGTGACCACAGACCACACCGCTGGGAGGAGGCAGAATCAGGATCTGAACCCCCTGACCCTTCCAGGGTCCACGTTCATTGCTACACTCTCCTGACAAGAAATAACCACCAGGGGCTATAATGTTGTCATAAAATTGGCACCAGATAACAGAGTGTCCCCGCTTCTGTATCTCAATTATCTGTACCTGTGAAGAGACAGGTAAAGTCCAAACATGTGGCCTCAGTGACCTATGTGTCCACCCTTTCTGACGTGGCAGGCCCACGTGGGACCTGGCCGATGCGAAGTCACCCTGAAGGGCAATAAGCACCACGGACTGCAGAGGAGTGCAGAGGGAGGCTTCCCCAGGGTGGCAGGTTGCAATGTGGTCGGCTGTGCCCCAGGAGGCCACCTGGGCCACCATGGGAATGGAAATCCCAAGCGAACACAGCATCCCCGAACTCACCCATTGTGGATCAGCCTGGGCAAGAGAAACCCTGAAATCCTGAAGTGCACTTCCCAGAAATGAATTACCTTGACCCACCCTGTCTGAGCATGAGCATGTGACATTCCTCGCACACAAATCAACCGGCAGCCCAACCTGAGATCAGGGAAGCTCACTCCCCTCTGAATTAGTCCGGGAGCGATTATGGGGACAGCCAGCCAGACCTGGCAGGCACCTTACAGATCACAGGGTCTGTGCTTTGATGGGGGCAGGGGTGGAGACTGGCATCCAGGGAGGGGTTGTCTCAAGGGACACCACGAAGAGGCAAGAAAGCCTGGTCTCCCCCCGCCCCACATGGGGCCCGCTGCACCGTGCAGTGTTTGGTGCCAAGAGGAACCGCCCAGGACCTGCAGCGGGCGCTTCCTGTTAAGAGCCCACGACGCTCGTTCTCAGTGGTGATGTCTGTGTAGAAGGCCGAGCGGGGCAGAGCCGTCTCCGGCTGTGCAGCGCAGCTCCGGGGAACCGCGTGGGGCTTCTCCCTCAGCCTTCCGTCCTCCTGGGCCCTGCTTCCTCCCTCCCCCCACGCCTCTCCCACTTCCCCTTCCTCCTGGGACAACAGAATGCGACGGGTCCGTGGAGTGGCCCGAGACCTTGGCCTCTGGCCTCTGAGTGCTCCTGACCTACAGAACAGCTGCTGGGCGCTGAGGGCGGGGAGAGGCTGCCTGCGGGCAAAGGTCTAGACACACCCACCCTGAGTGGGTGGCTCCTCTCCACGCTCCTCCCTCCCTCCAGCAAGAGATCCGGCTTCCAGTTCTGGAATTCTGCCTCCGGGTCCAAGTGAAGGACTTTGGAATTCTGAAGGTCCTTGTTCTGCATCCGATGGTCCCTGGGCCAGGAACTACCTTCTCCTTCCCCTTTCCAGTCATGTGAATCCATGAAGGCCCAGCCCATCTCCTATCCAGACCCCTCCCCCTTCCAGGGCCACTAGATGACCCTCTTCTAAGCACTTCTGATGGATCATCTTGTCACCTCGGAAGCCCTCGGGCACAGACACATGACTGGGTCTCTTCTCTGTAGTGCCTTGGCTGACTCTAGCCCTGGGGGCAGGCTGTGAAGACCACCCTGCAACATCATATCCACAGGTCCAGAGGCACCAGGCTCAGCCTGTGTGGAACAGCCCGGAAACCAGCATGAGGCTGTGACGGGTCCTGAGGCCCACGTGGCTGCTCAGAGGAAGGGAGCCCAGACAGACAGAAGCGGCTGGAGGGGAATCTCAGTCCCAGGACGGGTGGAGGTTGACCAGCGCCCGGAGGGGCCTTCCCCAGGCTCCCGACAGGCTCCTTCCAGCTGGAAGGAAGCTGAGGCGCCCAGATTTCAGGTGTTTTGCAACGTGCCCCGCAGATTCCTTGAGAGACCTGCGCAGAACGGGAGGGGACAGCACCGGAGCGGGGCGGCGTGGGCGGAGAAGACGGGCGAGGGGTAGCGCTGGATTCCCTCCCCAGGCAAGAGAGGAAGCCCCTCTGCTGTTTTCTATTCTGGGTCAAAGTGCAAGATTAAGGATTCTGTTGCAAAAAGGAAAAAGGAAAGGAGGACCGATCCATTCCAAGGCCCCACGCCACACCGGGATGGCCAGGCTCAGAACACTCAGGCCGGCGCCCCACGGAGCAGAGCGCGGAGCAGAGCCGCCCAGGCCCCACGGGGCACGTCGCCGCCGGCCTGGGGCGCGCGTCAGCAGGCCAGGCCTTCCCGCCCGTGCGCCGGCTTCCAGGAGAGCCGGTGGCGGGTGGACTGTCGCGTGGCAGGAGCTCCCGGCAGGCTGGATCGCAGGAGAGCCCTCGGAGGAGGAGGAGGGCCAGCGGGGCACAGGGAGCCGAGCCCCGCCACTCCAAAGGAGAGGGCATCAGGCCCTGCGCCCTGCTCCGGGTGGCCTTGGTGATCGCGCTTCCTCCCGCGCGGACCCTGCAGAACTTCCCTCTCCCGGAGCCTTAAGGCCCCCTGGGTCCTCACGTCAGTGACTCAGGACGCCTGAAGATGACTCCCATGGGGACGTGTCTTCTGAAACCACTGACCTAAGACTGGTCCTTGGGTCCACCTCCAGCCGGAACCGCACTCGGTACCAGAAGCGCCTCTGAGACCTGCAGACCAAGCGCTCTGTGGGGAGAAAATAAGCAAGAGCCATGTCATGTTTGGGGGATCCTGACTCTTAAAACGCCCTTCCTCTCTAATCAGATTTTTGCATTTTCCCCCCACTCCAGTTTGTCTGTATTATTGTCATGGGAAACGCAACCCTGCCAACTGAGCCCCGTCAGGAGCCAACCCGGGTGTGGGAGGCCTGCTTAAAATGATCATAAGGCTGAGTGCTTGCTGCAGGACTGAGGCTGCTTAAATGCATGTGACGATGTGCTTAGGCCCCACGAGAACTCAGTGGGACTGCTAATATCACAATCCTCATTTTACAGTGAAGGAGACGGAGGCACAGAGAGGTTAAGCAACTTGCTGACGGGCACACAGCTTGTGACAGTCAGCACTGGCCTTCCAACTCAGTCTGGGCTCAAAGCCACACCCTTAACTGCTTTGCACTATAGTCTCAGCACTTAAAAAAACCATACCAGGGTGTCTGAGGGAGCAAAGCAGAATACACAAAATGGTGAGCCATCTGGGCATCAGGAACCTGGCTGGTTTAATCCAGAAAGGGCAGTAAACATTCCTTGGGGTGGGATCAAGGTAGAGCTGAGGACTGTGCTGTTTACTAGGGTCATGACCTTTAGCACCTGGCTTTCTCCCTGTGAGCTGCTCTTGCCTGAATGAGTGGAATGCAGCTGTCCGTAACCCTGGCCCTTGCTGCGCGTGAAGGAGTGAGCGCCTTTGGGAGACCCCTCCCCACCATCCCCAGCGTTACCTCACTGAAAGCTGCTTCCCTGAAACGCCTACCCCTTGGTTAACAGAAACCCATGTTAGTTTGCAAAGGCTGCTGCAGCAGAGTCCGACCAACCAGGTGGCTTGAGCCATGGACATGGGCAATGCCAGGTCCCAGTGCTAGAAGCCGGAAGCCCCAGGTCTGGTGTCAGCAGGCTGGCTCCTCTGCGGGCGGGGAGGGGGAGTCTGCGCAGGCCTCTCTCCCAGCCTGTGGTGGCCTCCAGCTTTCCTCGACATGACACTAGCCGAGGCTTCACACTCTTCCCTCCATGCCTGACTGTCTGTCTAGGTGTCTAAACTTCCCCTTTTTATAAACACATCACTCTCATTGGGGTCAGAGTCACACAAATGACCTGAGTTTAATCATCTCTGAAGATCCTATTTTGAAAGAAGATCACATTTCCAGGTAGTGGGGGGCTAGGATTTTGACATCTTATTGGGAGACACAAATGGACCTAGATTTGCCCTGTGGAATTAGGCAAGGAAGTCACCCGCAGCCTGCGGAGTCTCAGTCTCTTGGTCTCTTTCCCAGTTGCAGATGGCTCGGCCTCAGGCCTTCACCACAGGTGCCCCACACCTCCTTAGTGTCCCTTTGTAAGTTCCATTTCCTGAACAGGAGAGGTCTGTCCACACGCGGCACCCAGCAGAGAACACGGCGGATCCAGGAGGACTCCTAGGAGGACTCGTTCAGTCTCTGCAGCCCGTCTCCGGTTTCCTGCCAGTCTCTCCCTGCAGTTGAGGTTCCGAACCCAGGTTTGAGAGTTCACTCGTATAACCAATTTTTTAGAATCAAATGACCCCAAAGAGTTTTGCATCTGGATCCTGTCGTCGGCTCCATCCCCAGCCCCTCAAGATTGCTTCCTCCGAGAAGCTGGTCAGGTGGCCTCCCTGTTCTCCTCAACAAGTCATCAAGAACATCCGGGAAATGAGAGGGGGAGGGGCGGGGTAGGAAGATGGTGGACTGAGACAGACATCATGACCCTGTGTACACGGATGATCACATGAATGGTGTGAATCTACATCTTGCACGAGCATAGAAACAAAAAGTTGTACCCCATTTGTGTACAATGAATCAAAATACAGTCTATAAAAATAGAAACATTTTTTAAAAAGATGCTAGTAATACGAAATCTACATGTGAATGACTTGCTAAAAACATTTCACAGGAAAAATAAAATAGAACATCCAGTGTGCATCCTCGAGGGGGTAATGGGATGGTTTAGATATGAGGTGTCCCCCAAAAGCTCATCTGAGAGACGACACGAGAACTTTCAGGGGTGGAATGATTGGATGATAAGAGCTAGAACCTAACCAGTGGATTAATCCACTGATGTGGATTAACTGGCTGGTAACTGTGGGCGGGTGGGGTGTGGTTAGAGGAAGTAGGTCACTGAAGGCATGACTTTGGGTCTGTATTTTGTCTCTGGAGAGCAGGGCTCTTTCCCTCTGCCTCCTGGAGGTCATGACCTAAGCTGCTGTCCTCTGCTACGCTTCCACCACGACCTTCTGCCCCACCTCAGGCCTTGAGCTGTGGGCTTGGCCCACTGTGGACTGAACCTCTGAAATCCTGAGCCAAAATAAACTTTTTCTTCTCTATATTGTTCTCATCAGGTCTTTTGGTCACAGCAACAAAAAAGCTAACTAAGACAGATGACATCACCCCAAGAGGGCAGAACTTTCGTATTCTTTTTATGTATTAAGCACAGATATGTATACAGTGGTGTTAGAGGGAAAAATAATTAGCTCCTTCAGGAGATAATAATGGGACAAAGAAAAGGTCAAGAAATGCTATGATGCAGGTCTACGAAAAACTCAAGAGTCCCCCAAAAGTCTCCTGATAGCTGCCGACACGCTGGGTGCAAGCGGCTTCCCCTTGGTGAGGGCCGGCTGGTCATTTTCAGAGAAGCAGGGATCGGAATGTTTCCCTGTATTCTGACGTTGCGCAACAACACTCAACAACTAACAAGGAGGGTAGGGTTGGCAGTTCCCCGGAGCGTCATTAAATCACTCCTCAATACATCTGTCGCTCACCAACATTCATGGAGAGTCATAATATGATGGGCAGGGTTTGGAGGTGTCCCCCAAAAGTTTGGGTGTCGGAGGAAACTTAATTCCTGAATTTGGAGGTGGAGCCCTTGGAGGTAATTAGGATTAGATGAGGTCAGGAGAGCGGGCCCTGATGGTGGCATTAGTGGCTTTATAAGAAGAGGAAGGGAGAGCAGAGCTGCAGGCTTGCTCTGTCTGGTCACATGAAGCCCTCCACCATGTTGTCATACAGCAAGGAGACCCTCGCTGGATACCTTACCATGCTCTTGGACTTCCCAGCCTCCCAAGCCATGATCCAAATACACTTCTTTAAAAGTTCCCTGGTCTCAGGTAATTTTTACCTAATCAGCAAAAATGGACTCAGACTGCAGTGCTCTTGGAACTGGGCCAGACGGTGGACAGAGAAGATTAAAAAGTGAGTCCCGCTTCACGGAGCTTACTATCTAGAAAGGCTGAGAGGCAGGGAAGACAGGCCACACGTGAAGGAGCAATCAAAGCCCCATGGAGCTGCGGTCTGCGGAGATCTTTAAGGAGATGAAACTATTCTATATGACACGGACATGATGGATAAATGTCATTATGCATTTGTCAAAACCCGCAGAACTGCACAGCACAGAGTGAAGCTTAACGCCCGCCGTGGACTGGAGTTAATACCTGCAGTATCGATCCATCAACTCCAAGAAATGTCCCACACTGAATGCAAGATGCTAATAATAGGGGAAACTACGGTTAGGGCTGGGCTGGGGTAGTGTACTGGACTCTGTGTACTATCTGCTCACATATTTGTAAATCAAAAGCTGCTAAAGTAGTAAAGTTCACTCTCCTTTTTTAAGGAGTGGTTTGAACCCAGGCAGAACTACAGAGAAAGGCAAGAGGGCCCCCCGGACCTGCCTGGAATCAGAAAGTCTGGCTAACAGAGTCGAGAGCCACCTGCATGTGAGGGAAGCTGACCTCGGGCCAGGGACAGAAGCCAGGCACCCAAGGGGAGGCAGGAGGAAGAGCACACCCAGGAAGCACAGGAGGAAGTGGATTCCAAGAGCCCCTGGGGCCAGGAGAGCTGCCCAACTCAGAGAAGCCGCTGGCCAGGGTTAGAAAAGAACTTGCCTAGAAGCCACAGCCGCAGGAGGGCGGGAGAAGGAAGCCAGCTGTGGTCAATTTTAGAGAGAAGTTCAAGGGAGGTGTAATCAATACACTTGGTGGGATCTGGGAGTTAATGGTGGGTCGCTCATGCCCCTCCCCCAACGCGGCTCCCCTTCCTACTAGTCACCATGAGCTTTTTGAGTTTTCCCAGTTATACTGAACTTTGAGAAATAATGAAAACGGGGACGTTTCATTACACCTGGATTAATTCACCACAGCAGCCCAAACAGCTGACGCCTCGCTCCTTGCAGGGACCTTAAAGGCCTCAGCCTTGTGATAAGAGAATCGGAGGTTCTGGGCTTGCTGGAAGCAGGAGGAGTGCTGTGCTTTGGATCTGAGGCGTCCCCAGAAGCTCCAGTGTGAGACAGTGCAGGGATGTCCAGAGCAGCAGTGATCAGATTATGAGAGGTGCGACCTACATCAGTGGGTCGACCCTCTGACTGGATTAACTGGGGAAACTGTAGGCAGGGAGGGTGTGGCTGGAGGGAGCGGGTCTCTGGCATTTGTATCTTGTCCCCGGTGCACAGAACTTGCTCTCTGCTTACCCACTGTAGTTTCCTCTGCTTTCCTCTGCAACGCCCTTCCACCAGGGTGTTCTGCCTCACCTTGAGCCCAGGGCTGTCAATCGGGCCGGTCACGGACTAAGACCTCTGAAACTGGGAGCCAAAACACACTTGCTCTTTGCAGGTGTATTGGTCAAAGAGGCACCAGAACTAAAACAAGTGACTACATCAACCCATGAGCTGCATAAGTGGATATTGAGTCTCTGTGTCCCCAGAGAAGCACGAGGGACTGTCAGGATCACAGTCCTGTCCTTAGGAAGATTGGAGTCTCATTGGAAAGTCTAGACTTGCTCACCTGAAATAAAAAGAGAATAAAGGGGAACAAAGTCGTGTCCCAACGAACAGAATAGAGAATGAGTGCCCGGCCTGGGTGGTTTGATCCTCAGTGCTACGGGGTTTGGAGGCGTGGCCTCAGGGGTAGATAAGGCACAGAGGGTGGAGGCCCAGAGATGGCTTCAGTGCCCCTATAGGGAGATGAGTCTCCCCAGTCCTGTCCTCTCCTGCGCCATACAAAGCAACACAGCAAGAGGCATCCCTCAGAGTCTGTTATGGTTTGGACATGAGGTGCCCCCCAAAAGCTCACGTGCGAGACAGTGCGAGGTTTGGAGGAGAAGCGATCCGGATACGAGAGCCTAAACGTGATCAGGGCCTAAGCAGCGACGGGATTCACTGAGTGGTAACTGGAGGCAGGGGTGTGGCCGGAGGAAGAGAGTCACTGGGGGCGTGGCTAGGGCGTATATGTCTGTATCTGGCAAGTAGAGACCTCTGATCACCTTGATGGGAGCTGCCTCCCTCCTCCATCCTCTCCTGCCATGAGGCTCAGCCTCACCTCGAGCCCCGAGGAATGGAGCCAGCCTTCTATGGACTAAGACTTTTGAAACACATGGGCCCTCAAATAAACTTTTCCTCCTCCAGAGTTGTTCTGGTTGGATCTTTGAGTCACAGTGGTGAGATAGCTGACTAAACTGAGCCCTCACCAGGAACCAGAGCGGCTGGAACCTTGGCCTGGGACGTCCCAGCCTTTAGAACTGGTGGCTGTTTCCCCAGTCCGTGGTGTTTTTGTTATAGCACCTCAAACCACAGCTAAAAGTAAAAGGAGAGGTCAGATTCTGTGGGCTCAGCGGGGCTTCGTCCCTCTCCAGCAAGAGGGAGCTGGTATTCAACAAGGAGTGGAGGCTGCAGGATGGAGGAGAAGGGCAGCCATCAGGGGGCCCAGGGACGCTGACCAGGTCCACGCACAGCGTCACACACACGGTCTCCTCTGCCTACCTTGAGCCTTGCTCCTTCTGCCCAGAACACTCTGCGCCTTCCTGCACTGTCCCCTGTGAGACGCTGCCATTCTTTCTTGGTGCTGGGCGTTGGACCCAGGCTGTCCTGCGTCCCAGCATGCACCTTGCCCCGGAGCTACACCCCTTGGCCACATACAACCCTAAAACCACCTCCAGCCAGGCTTGGGGGCGCCTGCCTGTAGTCCCAGCAGCTCGGGAGGCTGAGGCAAGAGGATCGCGGGTTCAAGGCCAGCCCTCGGCAATTTAGTGAGACCCTGTCTCAAGATAAAAAATGAAAAGGCTTCAATCCCCAGTACCAGAAAGAGAAAAGGTCAAGTTCCGTCGCTGCTGAGAAGCCTCAGGTGGACCTCATCTCTCTTAGAATTCCATGGGAACACGGTACATACCATTCACATAGCATTCTCCCGCCAGCGTGGTGTGGTACGCGGCGCTGAACTTGCCATAATACCAGGGCTCCACTGGGGGCCACTTCTCACTTGCTGTGTTATCTTGAGTGGATTATTTGGCATCCCCAAGTCTCAGTCGCCTGATTGGCAAAGTGGAAAAAATGAGAGAATTCAAAGCATCTCTCTCGGGATGTAGGGCAAGCAGAACTCCCATACGTTTTTTGTTGGGTGTAAATTGACCCAAGACTTTTGGAAACGTATTTGCTAATGTCTGGTGTTTTTTTGTTCTTTTTGGTTTTTTTTTTTTTTTTTTTTTTTTTTTTGGTACTGAGGATTAAACCCAGGGATGTTTTACCACTGAAGTATATCCCCTGTCCTTTTTATTTTTTATTTCAAGGCAGAGTCTCACTAAGTTGCCAAGGACCTTGCTAAATTGCTAAGACTAGCCTTATACTTGCAATCTTCCTGAGTTGTTGAAATTACAGGCATGCACCACCAAGCCTGTCTTTTCCCATATTTTTATTGATGCATTGTAATTATACATACTGGTTGGATTTGTTTTTACATATTTGTGCAAGCACATGCTAGAACAATATAATTTGGTCAATGTCATTCTCCAGTGTTACCACTCTCCCTCCCACCTCCCTCTTCCTGGCCCCTTTCCTTTATTCTGCTGGGCTCCCTTAGATTTTCATGAGATCTTCCCCCACAGGTTTCTTTTCCTTTTTCCTCTCTTATTTGCTAGTGTCTTCTAAAGTTAAATCTATGCCCACTCTATGAGCTAGAAACTCGATTCCTAAGTCTATAGACAAACAATAGAAATGAGAGCTGATGTTCACCAGGAACCATACCTGATATTATGTAACCCTTTCATATAATCATAATAGTCACAGAAACGACCCAAATACCCATCAGTTGTAAAATAGGTGTTTTAAATGGTAGCCTATTTGTACAATGGGTTATTATACAGCATCGAAGACATCCAGAGGCACATAAGCATGCACAAAGGTCAGACTGAGTGATTCCATTTATACAGAATGAAGAACCAGCAAGCTTGGTGATAATGGAGGGCAGAATGGGATGAGCGTAGGGAATCTTTGGGCAATCAAACGCGCTGTCTACCATCTGGGTGGCAGTGATCTGTCTACATGTAAATAACATGCAAATCATTATTTTAAAAATGTAAAGCGTAAAAAGCAAGCCATGCCCTGGGGATTTTTGCATTTCACTTCAAGCTCTACTTCAACAAGGAAATAAAAAGGAGGGCGGGGGTAACAGCTCAGAGCTAGGGCCCTGCTTGGCATGTGCAAGGCCCTGGGTTCGATCCCCAGCACGGGATGGAGGGAAGGAGGGAAAGGGGGAGGAAGGAAGGGCCGGCCGGGCGCAGGAGGAGGGCTCTGACCACTGCCTGCCTGGTTGCTTCAAGCCTTGGCCCTGGGGATGAGAAGCCACCCTCCATACAGATTCATGAGACATGTTGTTTCCTTCAGGAGACCACGTTACCCACACTGGCTGATTCCCCACCTTAAAAGGGTCTGCAGAAACCCAGGGGTCCCCTTCTCTCTGGCTGACACTGTCCTCTCCTCCTGGACTTGCTCAGCACCTCCTCCCATCTCTCTGACTTTGGAAGCCTCCCAGTGCCCAGGTGACTTGCCGACAAACACCTCTGACAACGTTACCCCTGCTTCAAGCCTCCTCTGGCTGCTCCCACCAGGTCCCAGCTGCTCAGAGGGGCCAGGCCCACTCCCAGCTGCCTGGCCGGCCCCTCCCGCTCTCCTCCCACGCCATCTTGCCTCCAGGCCTCTCCCTGGGGCTCAGTCCCTGCACCACCCTCTTGTCCTCCAGGGCCTTTGGCCTTTCTCCCAGCCCCCCCCCACACACACACCCTGGATGATGACTTCTCAGTCAAGGGGCCCCTCCTAGGGGACTGCTGTCATTGAAGGGAGACCGAAAATCTTGGGAAGCTCCTCTCAGGGCCGCAGGGCCGTCTGTTTTCATGAGTCTCCTCCTGACTTTTCTAGAATACACATGCATATTTAAAATTCTTCAGAAAGGCCCAAAGAAGAAAGTGGAAGTCACACCCTGTCTCCAGACATCACAGTATTAATGTTTAGGTAACCAGAAAGGTGCCGAGTTCAGGACCCACGGTCGTGGTCTTCAGTGACTCACGGTCACTGTAAGAGGAGGTCATCCACTCACACTCGTCTCTATGTTCTTGAGTATTTGGTTCAAAAGAGGAGGAGGAGTAATGGCTATGGAGACTAAGAAATCCTCAAAATAGTGAGGCCTAAGAAAAAGAAAGGGGAGTAAAAACGAAGGCCACGCACGGACAGCTTTCATCTCTCAGGACAAATGTTTTAGACGCTGGCTGCAGGCAGAGAGGATGTTCTACCATCCCCGAAAGAAAACCGTCTCTAGGAGCTGTTACTCCTCCCAAGCAACGTCCTTTCTGGCACTGTGCACAGACCTTGACCGAAAGGGCCCACATTCCTGACTAAGCAAAAGTGACATATGCTCACTAGACCACCCCTCAAAATAACCTGCATAAACCCAGTCCCTTCTTTGTTCAGTGGCTCCTTTTCCACCAGGAGAGTGGGTCCACAGACACCATTTCAGCCGCCTGAATAAAGAGCTGAGCTGATGTGTGAGGTTTGCATCCTGCCTGGTCTTTCTGTGCTAATAAGGAGGAGGAGGAAACGCAGGAAGGGAGAAAGGAAGGAGGGAAGGGAGGGAGGGATTATACTGAACATCTTTTTTTTTTTTTTTTTTTTTTTTTAAGTATCTTTAGTTGCAGATGAACAGAACACCTTTATTTGGTTTATTTAATTTTATATGTGGTGCTGGGGAATCAAACCCAGTGCCTCACACATGCTAGGCAAATGCTCTACCACTGAGCCACAACCCCAGCCCCATGAACATCTTTTTTTGTACTGACTTCTCTCCAAACTCTACATGTGGAAGGGGTGTTCTGTTTGAGGGCAGAGGGTATATGGCAGATGTTCAATCCAGCCAAATTTATAAATGCAAGGCATTAAAACATACATTTACTGAAACATTATGTATGAAAATATGTCTCAGAAGACACTTCAAGGACAACCAGCACTCTCCCACGACAGACAGACAGACAGCAAGAGGAAGCAGAGCTCTGGGGACGCTTACTCCTTGGGTCAAGTTCCTGCAGTGTTTACTCCGCAAACTGAGTCCAGGAAGGCAGGATAACTGTCCCCGTGCCCGCGCGCTATGCGCTCAGTGGCCACCCTTCTGTCCCGGTAAATGGATCCCCGTCTGTGTGGAGCAGACGTGAAAAGCAACCTCACATTGACTCGGGCTGAATGAAGCTGAATCGCAGACTGGAGGTCCCTGACCCCTCTCTGTTCCTGTAACTCAGACTGGGAAACTGTGGCCCTCTCCTCTGCCTTCTCCCCAGCCCCTCAGGACTGGTGGGTCTTCCCTCCTGGTCGCTGTCAGGGCAACTTCAATGTAACCCAAGATAGGGGTCCAGTTCCCATTCAGAGCACTCCACCAGCTACACTCCGTCTGCCAACGTGGGAGCCACAGGCTCAGGTGGCCACTGAGGACAGGCCATGGGATTAGTGAGACGGCAGAACTGAGTTTTTAGTTTTTATTAATTTTAATTTTAAAACAAAGGCATGTAAAATCTTTTCCCACTACTACAACTTTATTAGTTTACTAAAATTGTATTTCATTTTAACCCTTGCATCACATAACACGTGATCATATACTGCATATGTAGCCAGCAAACATCGTTTTGAGTATTACACAGACGCATCAGTGAATTTCTTCAGTTCAGATTGTTTTCTATGCACCTATGTACATTGGTATGTATCTGAATTTCTCAGCAGACAGAGGTATATAGATTTCTATGTAAATCCTCATTAATGATGAAACTAAAATCTTAGATATAAAGCAATTAATTTTTTCTAGCTTTTAAGAAAGTATGGGCAAAGTTTTAATTTTTAAACAAATATATACCACTGATGCAGAATCAAGTGACGGTCCATAGCACTACAACCAGAAAAGTAAGCAAAAAGACAGTGAAAGGCAATTTGCATTAAAAAATTAAGACAATAAAGTGGATAAAATTTTATTCTGAGACTGTGTCAGAATATGCATAGTGTATATGATTGGAAGTTTTCTTTCTTAGCCCAGTACAGTGGTGCATGCCTATAATCCCAGCAGCTCAGGAGGCTGAGACAGGAGGATCACCGGTTCAAAGCCAATCTCAGAAATTTATCGGGGCCCTAAACAACTCAGTGAGACCTTGTCTCTAAATGAAATATAAAAAAGACTGGGGATGTGGCTCAGTGGTTAAGTGCCCCTGGGTTTGGTCCCCAGGACCAAAAAAAAAAAGAAAGTGTTTCTTTCCTTTTCTTTTTTTCTTTCTTTCTTTTGTGTGTATGGTGCTAGAAATTAAACCCAGGGGCTCACTCATGGGATGCTAAGCCAGTGCTCTACCACTGAGCTACATCTCCAGCTCTTTAATTTTGTTTTTGTTTTTTTTGTTTTTGTTTTTTAAGCCAGGTTTTGCTAGCTTGTCCAGGCTGCTCCCCAATTTGCAAACTTGTCAATCCTCCTGCCTCAGTCTTCCAAAGAGCTGATATTACAGGCATACTAAAAAGTATTTAGTTGTCAAAAAAGAATAAATCAAATCAGCTACCTAAAAGCAGAATTAAATATTCAACAAAAATTTGATTTTTTAAAAATTTTTCTTCATTTTTAATTTTTAGATAAATTTAAACAAGATATGCACTTATAAATTTGGCCGATATTAAATAGTTAGGATATTTTTTCTTTTTTGTACTGGGGATTGAACCCAGGAGCACTTAACCACTGAGCCACATCTCCAGCCTTTTTTATTTTTTATTTTGAGACAGTATCTTGCTAAGTTGCTAAAGGCCTTGCTAATTGCTGAGTCTGGCTGGGAACTTGGAATCCTCCTGCCTCAGCCTCCTGAGCCACTGGGATTACATGTGTGCAGTACCATGCCCTACAGAAAAACACTTTTAGATGAAGACATTTTGTTGTTGTTTTGTTTCGTTTTGTTAAAAAGGTTATTTTTCAGCAATGGAAATAGTGTTAAAAAGTTCTGAAGGCAGAACAAAGATTTTTACAAAAATAAAAGCTCTTCAATTTAGTCACCAGATAATTGTGAAATACAAAGCCTTTTCTAACAATAGCAAAGGTCAATCAATAAACTTGAAAAATTACAAATCTTTGTCCTTAGCCAAGCAGTATAACAGCTGCTGCCCAATTAATACTTTGGATACATTTTGTCCCCAAGGACTTCCAATTTAAGAAGAAAAGCTATCAATTCACAGCCTACAAAAAATATTGAATACATGACACAGATTTTTTAAAATTTTTTTATGTCTGTCAAAGAAAAATTCTAGCCAGATAAGAAAAAATTATTTCCTTTCACCATAAATGTTAGTTTTGCTGTGCTAGGTCAAAAATTCCATTCTTTGGAATTTTCACATAAGGGACTGGTATTTGCCTTATTGCATATTTCATTATGTGATACATTTTGAAAATATTTATGCAGTTTTCTGCAGCAGACTCTGGGAAAAGCATCATGGATAGGTAGCTGTTTAAAACCATTTATTATACACAGTCGAATACTGTGAATCATCTCCAGTTTATGGAACAGTTGCAGGAAATAGAAGACAAAGGATCTAATGACCTTTTGTTCTTTGTCAGTGTTCTTTGAATCATGGAAACATTTTACAAAGACTTACTGTATCTATAACTCCAATTCAAGATTTTCTTGAAACAAAAAGAATGCTTGCCAAATATTCAGCAAGAGACAGAAAGTGGCAGTGTGACTTATGTTTTCTCACCAAAATCAGACTGCACGTGAATGAGTAAAATTTAAAATTCCAAGGCAAGGAAAAACTAATTTATGACATAGTTAGGCAGGTATTGGAATTTATGTTGAAACTAAAACTTTTAAAGCACAAACAATATTAATGACTTCACCTTTTTTTCTGACAGGAATCAGTATGCAAATTATCTTAGTTGTATTTGACAAGTGTCATGTAAGCAGCTGTAAAGCCTGGATAAATAGGAAGGACACCGTTGTCATTGACAACTTCTGGGTTGCTTTTCAATTTATGTAATATGCTTCTGCACTACCCAAGAGTTAGTGAATTTCAGACACAGGTAGTTTTGAAACTAATACACTTTCACTCTAAAGTCAAATGAGTTCTTCTAGAAAAGAAGTTTTGTTAATATGGCTGCAAATATTAAAGAATAATTTTTTTGGTTTTTTTTTTTTTTTGGTTGGTAGAAAACATTTAAATATATTTGTAACATCTTAGGTATGTGAGCCTACTTTTTCAATCATAAGCTTCCTGAAATATAATATAGATGAAATATTCCAATGAATAGTTTGCATTTGAGTCAAGATATGCTGCAGTAAAAATCAAACACTGAATTTCTCAGAAAAAAAGTGTATAAAATAACTGGAAAAAAATAACAAAATGAATCAAACAGCATCACTCTATGTAAATTTATGATTACACAAATGGTATGCCTTTATGCCATGTACAAACAGAGAAACAACATGTATCTCATTAGTTTACAATAAAATAATAATAATAATAAAAAAAAGATGTTAGACTTTTCACAATGTAGTGATATATGTGTGTAAACCAGGATGGAATGCAGGAGGGTGGAGTTGTCATTTTTTTTTTTTTTTGGAAAAATAACCATTTACTTCAGAAATATTAAAGAATACAATAAATGGTATTTGTATTCTATTTAACTCTCACAGAAAAGATAAATAGATTAAGAGAATATCAAACTGCTGTTCTATTTTAAGAAATCTTCAATTAGGTGGATGGCAAGTCCTGGTGAAAGTTGTCCGAAAGAGGAATTTCATCTCCTCACAATACTCAATGCGATGTTAACCGTTAGTAAAAATAATGAACAGTGGTCACATGCCATGATTTATAAATATGTTTGCATTTCTAAAAAAAAAATAATAACTCAGTAATTATTATATTAATTGCATGTTGAAATAACATTTTTGATATATTAGGTTAAATAAAATATATTATTAACTTCACTGATCTTTTAAAATGTGGATACCAAAAACCTCTTTAGTTTGCCTGTGATTCCTATCATATCTCCACAGGATTGCTCTGATCAGGAATGTAACTGTCATGTTCGGGTGAAAAGGTGCCAGGACTTTGTCTTACCTGCTGTCCTACCCCAGAGCCTCAAAGCAGTCCTGGGACTTGCAAGGTGCTCAGACTATACCGACCTGTCATTTACAGGGCATTTTGAGGTGGATCTAAACTTTGACTGTAGGTGATGACACAGTTTTTCAAAACGATTGGAGAAGAGCATTTTAATCTGCAAATAGAATGTGTTCATTATTCCTTTGCAATGATTTCACAGCTATCATCTAGCATATTAAAGCACCATAGGAGACTGACTGCCTTAAGAAAAAAAGAATACCATGGCTAAATAAATGGATCTAAGTCTCGCTTGTTCACACAGTAATGTGCTGCAGAACAACATTGTGGTCAACTATGAATGTGGGGGAAGTTGCGTGGGCAGGGGTGTGGCTCAGCGGTAGAGGGAGGGCTTAGCGTGTGTGAAGCCCTGGGTTCAATTGCCAGGGGAAAAAGAAAAAGCCATCTTCGTCTGGGTAAGTGTACTCTGTGATGAAATCTCAGGACACCTTCCTCCAAGCATACCCTGTCGTTAAGTGAGCCATGACTTTGTCGGTAAGGGTGCGCTCGCAGGAAAAGAAAACAGGCACCTATGCTAAGCAGAAAGAGCTTTACTCCAGGGAATAAAGAATTTACAAAAGTCGCTGGACGGCTGGACAGTGGGCTTTGACCCAGGCCCCGGGAAAGGTGCCCAGGACCTCACTGTGGACCAGCCACAGGGAGCGGCCACACCAGGAAGGCGGCCAGCCCCAGCAACACAGGCTCGGGGGGCACGGCTTCGTGTTGGATTTGGAGCCACGCTATACCCAAGAGATCCAGCTCGGTGAGAAAGAGACGCCCCTCCTTCTGCCTCTGGACTAAGAAGCTGGTGGCTGGTCAACAGAACACGCTGCAGGAAACCCAAGCCAAGACGTTCCTGCACCCTCCAATCCGCAGAGGGCAGCTGCCCGTGAACCCCAAGGCACACCCAAGACAACTAGGAGACGGCTGTCCCAGCTGCCACCCCGGAACTCGGACGCCTGCTTTGACTTCCCCTGTGAGACTCTGTAAGTCAGCTCTGCGGACTTCATCTGCACACTTGGTTCTGCTCGTTCCATTGGTGTATTCTGAAGTGTTTGTCCTTCTCCTCCCGTACGGCAGCAGCTGCGTGAGACCAGCTGTGCTCACTGGCCAGAGCATCCTCCCCACCCGTGGCAGCTGCCCCGTCCACGTGTTGAACGCTGACTGCACACGCACAGATCTGGGTCGTCCTCCCCTCGCCAGTCGCCCGCGTGCTTCCCGCAGAGGTCTGGCGCCTGCCAGCGAGGAGCCCAGGGCTGGCACACCCACCCCAGGATGCAAACTTGCCCTCTCAGGAAGAGGCCCTGGTCACTTCCCAGAAACAGGAAGGGACTGTGGTTTGCTCAATGATTTTCAAGAAAATGTCACAGGCTCTGGGATGCTGGGCTCGAGCCTGGGCTTCAGACCAGCCGGGGAGCGTCAGAGGTGTCAGAGGTGAATCTGCACAAAACACGCCCAGCATGGCTCCTGTCCTCAGGAAGACGCGGACACTGGAGCAAGGGCCCCGGAGAGAGTCGGGCCATGCCAACAATGACATCTGACACGGGAGAATTGTCACAGCGCATGGAACTCCTCTGGATGCATCCGAGCACCCGTCATTACCCTCCCCCACCTCATTTTATAGATGTGGAAACCGAGGCAGAGAAAATTAGCAACTTGTCCAAGGCCAAGTGGGGAGCTCAGGTCATGAACTCAAGCAACTCAGCGCTGTGGTTACGACACAAACTGTGGAGTCCTACAGAGCCAAGTTCAAAGTCATCTTCTGCCACAGAACAGCCAGGTGTCCTTGGTCATATCACTCTGAGTCTCCATTTTCTCAAGCATAAAATGAAGAGGTAACTCACGGGCACATTGAGGAAATTAATTGAAAAGTTCATGCAAAGAACTCAGCTCATCACCTGTGAAAAGGAAGGATTCAGTACACAGTATCTGTTATTATTAGGACTATTCCAGCTTTAGGGTTTTTCCTGTTATCTGAGATGGCCCTCTAATTGTACAGATGTCACTGTGATCGCCACAGTTCACTCTGCAACGCTTCGGAAGCCAACGTGCTATCAGTGAGGACGGATGGGCATTGACAGGAATCATTCGGCTGGCTCAGATCTACGTCCCAGGGCTGCTGAGCTGTCCCTGAACCAAAGACCCCGCCCCAGAGACCTAAGGCAAGCCCTTGCTCTATTTTTATGGTCAATCAATACCTACACGCTTTGCCAGTCCATATAGTGAGTGTTAGAATTGGTTTCCTATTGGAGGTACTTAGAAGAGAATGCTAACCAGCCTAATGGATGTAAGAAATACAGGCTTCCACTGATAAAATTCTAAGTGGAAAATCAAAATAAAATAGTCTGGAAATGCTTCCTGTTCTTACTTAATCCTTCACTTTTAACCTCCAGAAATGGCACCGGAGTCTTGATCCCTCCGAGCACTGGTGACCCTGGGTGGACCCAGAACATTGTGGTCTCTTCAAGGGGGCTTTTTATGGTATTTTGAGACCATCAAAGGGGACAGAAGAGCTGGGCACCATGTTACATGCCTGTAATCCCAGTGGCTTGCGAGGCTGAGGCAGGAGGATCCTGAGTTCAAAGCCAGTCTTAGCAAAAACTAAAGTGCTAAGCAACTCGTGAGACCCTGTCCCTAACTAAAATACAAATCAGGGTTGGGGATGTGGCGGCTCAGTGTTGGAGTACCTCTGAGTTCAATTCCTGGTACAAAAAAAAAGGCGGGGTTGGGGGGACAGAGGGGTAGGACCTCATAGAGCTTGCAGAACCCTCGTGTGGCTCTTCTGCAGGGCTATTCTGAGCCTGTGGGCCGATAAATATCCGTGTGTGTAGTAACCTTTGGTCTGATACTTTCTTTACTCCCTCTTGGAGAGGATGGGAGGAGGTGCAATTAACCTCCGCCTACCTCTAACCCTGAGGGCTCCAAGACTTACCGAAAAGAACCTAATCCTGTGCCTGATCAAATGGCCGGGCCAACTTGCAGCAAAGGCTCTACGTGTACCTCACAGAACTATAATAAAACCCAGATAGGAAGATGCATGGAACAGCCCCTTACAGGTTTTAGAGAACTCTATGGACGGTAATAACAACAGGACTCTAGTGCCTGTCTGCTTAGCCTCCTTTGCTGTTCTCCCTGGGATTCCATCTTCAAGCCCTTTCTCATCTTGGGCAATCACATGCAGTTCATGGCCCTAAACACCCACCATATGCCATCGCTGATGGGATGGGGTGGATCGCTAGCTTCGGCCTCTCCACTGAGCCCAGGTGATGTACACCTAACTGCTCGCTTGGTGCTCCAACTAAAGGATGTGTGGCAGGCATCCTGGGCACATCCTCTCTCCCAACCCCTCATTCCCACCATCGTGACCTGAGGCTTACAACTCATGACCTTGAGCATCACGGTTTGGGTCTGAATGTCCCCCAAAGGGTCCTGTGTTGAGGGCTTGGACCCCAGGCAGCGATGGTCAGAGGCAGGAGTCTCTGGACGAGATTAGAGGGCTCTGACCTCATCGGTGAATGAGTCCACTGAGGGGCCCAAAATGTGAGTGAAGGTGGCAGAAACTAGGAGGTGAAGCCTAGTCGGAAGGACAAACTTGACTTTCTCAGCTGTTTTGTCACAGCAATGAAAACTTGAACACACTCCAGCTAGAAGATGGCACTGCCCATGCCGAGACCTAGGAGTCGCCCCCGGCCGCCCGCCTCCTCTTGTCGCCCGCTGCCCCTCGTCTAACTCACCGTGCCCTCTCGCCCTCTCAGAGGACACCACCCAGCCTCCACTTGCTCTCACCTGTCCCTCCAGGAACCTCTGGACTGCTGCCCTGACCCACCCTCCCCCACCACACACTGAACCCTGTGACTTTTTTTTTTAATTTATTTTTATTGTAAACAAATGGGATACATGTTGTTTCTGTTTGTACATGAAGTAAAGGCATACCATTTGCATAATCGTACATTTACATAGGGTAATGATGTTTGATTCATTCTGTTATTTTTTCCTTCCCCCCCACCCCTCCCACCCCTCTTTTCCCTCTATACAGTCCTTCCTTCCTCCATTCTTGCCCCCCTCCCACCCCCCATTATGTGTCATCATCCGCTTATCAGTGAGATCATTTGCCCTTTGGATTTTTGAGATTGGCTTTTCTCATTTAGCATGATATTCTCCAATTTCATCCATGTGCCTGCAAATGCCATAATTTTATTATTCTTTATAGCTGAGTAATATTCCATTGTATATATATACCACAGTTTCTTTTCCATTCATCAATTGAAGGACATCTAGGTTGGTTCCACATTCTGGCTATTGTGAATTGAGCAGCTATGAATATTGATGTAGCTGTGTCACTGTAGTATGCTGCTTTTAAGTCCTTTGGGTATAGGCTGAGGAGTGGGATAGCTGGGTCAAATGGTGGGTCCATTCCAAGTTTTCTAAGGAATCTCCACACTGATTTCCAGAGTGGCTGCACTAATTTGCAGCCCCACCAGCAATGTATGAGTGTACCTTTTTCCCCACATCCTCGCCAACCCCTATTGTTGCTTGTATTCTTGATAATCGCCATTCTAATTGGGGTGAGATGGAATCTTAGTGTAGTTTTGATTTGCATTTCTCTTATTACTAAAGATGGTGAACATTTTTTCATATGTTTGTTGATTGCTTGTAGATCTTCTTCTGTGAAGCGTCTGTTCATATCCTTAGCCCATTTGTTGATTGGGTTATTTGAATTCTTCGTGTAGAATTTTTTGAGTTCTTTATAGATTCTGGAAATTAGCGCTCTATCTGAAGTATGAGTGGCAAAGATTTTCTCCCACTCTGTAGGCTCTCTCTTCGCATTGCTGATAGTTTCCTTTGCTGAGAGAAGGCTATTTAGTTTGAATCTTTCCCAGTTATTGATTCTTGCTTTTATTTCTTGTACTATGGGAGTCCTGTTAAGGAAGTCTGATCCTAAGCCAACAAGGTGAAGATTTGGACCCACTTTTTCTTCTAAGATGCAGAGTCTCTGGTCTGATTCCAAGGTCCTTGATCCATTGTGAGTTGATTTTTGTGCAGGGTGAGAGAGAGGGGTTTAGTTTCATTCTATTACATATGGATTTCCAGTTTTCCCAGCACCATTTGTTGAAGAGGCTATCTTTTCTCCATTGCATATTTTTGGCACCTTTGTCTAGTATTAGAAAATTGTATTTATTTGGGTTTGTGTCCGTGTCCTCTATTCTGTACCATTGACCTACCTGTCTATTTTGGTGCCAATACCATGCCGTTTTTGTTACGATTGCTTTGTAGTATAGTTGAAGTTCTGGTATTGCGATACCCCCTGTTTCATTCTTCCTGTTAAGGACTGCTTTAGCTATTCTGGGTTTCTTATTCTTCCAGATGAATTTCATGATTGCTTGCTCTATTTCTGTAAGGTATGTCATTGGGATTTTAATTGGAATTGCATTGAATCTGTATAGCACTTTTGGTAGTATGGCCATTTTGACAATTTTAATTCTCTCTATCCAAGAACATGGGAGATCTTTCCATCTTCTAAGGTCTTCCTTAATTTCTTTCTTCAGTGTTTTGTAGTTTTCATTGTAAAGATCTTTTACCTCTTTGGTTACATTGATTCCCAAGTTTTTTTTTTTTTTTTTTTTTTGAGGCTATTTCAAATGGAGTTGTTTTCCTCATTTCCCTTTCAGCTGTTTCATCGCTTGCATATAAAAATACTTTAGATTTATGTGTGTTGATTTTATAGCCTACTATTTTGATGAATTCATTGATGAGGTCTAGAAGTTTTCTGGAGGAGGTTTTAGGATCCTCTAAATATAGAATCATGTCATCAGCAAATAGTGACAGCTTAAGTTCCTCTTCCTATTCGTATCCCTTTTATTTCTTTGGTCTGCTTAATTGCTCTGGCTAGAATTTCAAGGACAATGTTGAATAGAAGTGGTGAAAGAGGACATCCCTGTCTTGTTCCTGTTTTTAAAGGGAATGGTTTCAGTTTTTCTCCATTAAGAATGATGTTGGTGGGCTGGGGATATAGCTCAGTTGGTTGAGTGCTTGCCTCTCAAGCACAAGGCCCTGGGTTCAAATCCCCAGTACGGCAAAAAAAAAAAAAAATGATGTTGGACATGGGCTTAGCATAAATATCCTTTACAATGTTCAGGTATGTTCCTACTATCCCTGTTTTTTTCAAGTGTTTTGAGCATGAACCGGTGTTGTATTTTGTCAAATGCTTTTTCTGCGTCAATTGAAATAACCATATGATTATTAAGTCTATTGACATGATGGATTATGCTTATTGATTTACGGATGTTAAACCATCCTTGCATTCCAGGGATGAACCCCACTTGATCATGGTGCACGATTTTCTTAATATGCCTTTGGATACGGTTTGCCAATATTTTGTTAAGGATCTTTGCATCTATATTCATCAAGGATATTGGTCTAAAATTTTCTTTCCTTGATGTGTCTTTTCCTGGTTTGGGTATGAGGGTGATATTAGCGTCATAGAATGAGTTCAGTAGGGTACCCTCCTTTTCTATTTCCTGGAATATTTTGAGAAGTATTGGAATGAGTTCTCCTTTGAAGGTCTTGTAGAACTCGGCTGAGAATCCATCTGGTCCGGGGCTTTTCTTGGATGGTAGATTTTTAATGGCTTCTTCTATTTCATTGCTTGATATTGATCTGTTTAAATTGTGTACATCCTCCTGGTTCAGTTTGGGAGGAGCATATGTCTCTAGAAATTTTGTCAATGTCTTTGGTAGTTTCTATTTTGTTGGAATACAGATTTTCAAAGTAACTTCTCATTATGTTACGTATCTCAGTGGTGTCTGTCGTGATATTTCCTTTTTCATCACGAATTTTAGTAATTTGAGTTTTCTCTCTCCTTCTCTTTGTTAGTGTGGCTAAGGATTTGTCTATTTTGTTTACTTTCTCAAAGAACGAACTTTTTGTTTTGTCAATTTTTTGAATTGTTTCTTTCATTTCAATTTCATTGATTTCAGCTCTGATTTTAATTATTTCCTGTCTTCTACCACTTTTGCTGTTATTCTGTTCTTCTTTTTCTAGGGCTTTAAGCTATAATGTTAGGTCATTTAGTTGTTGACTTTTCATTCTTTTCTGGAATGCATTCCATGCAATGAATTTTCCTCTTAGTACCACTTTCATAGTGTCCCAGAGATTTTGATATGTTGTATCATCATTCTCATTGACTTCTAAGAATTTTTTTATCTCCTCCCTGATGTTTTTTGTTATCCACGTTTCATTCAATAGCATATTATTTAGTCTCCAGGTGTTGGACTAATTTCTGTTTTTTATTTTGTCATTGATTTCTATTCTCAGTCCATTATGATCTGATAGAACACAAGGCAGTATCTCTATTTTTTTGCATTTTCTAAGGGCTGCTTTGTGGCATAACATATGGTCTATTTTTGAGAAGTTTCCATGTGCTGCTGAGAAGAAAGTGAATCCACTCATTGATGGATGGAATATTCTATATATGTCTATTAAGTTCTTGATTGTGTTACTGAGTTCTATGGTTTCTTTGGTTGGTTTTTGTTTGGAAGATCTATCTAGTGGTGACAGCAGTGCATTAAAGTCACCCAGAATAATTGTGTTGTGGTCTATGGGATTCCTGTAATTGGGAAGGATTTGTTTGATGTACAGGGATGCACCATTGTTTGGGGCATAAATATTTACTATCATTATGTGTTCCTGATTTATGCTTCCCTTAAGCAGTATGAAATGTCCCTTATCCCTTCTGACTAACTTTGGCTTGAAGTCCACTTTATCTGATATAAGGATGGAAACCCACACTTTTTTACTGAGTCCATGTGCATGGTAGGTTTTTTCCCATCCTTTCACTTTTAGTCTGTGGGTGTCTTTTTCCGAGATGAGTTTCTTGCAGGCAGCATATTGTTGGGTCTTTCTTTTTAATCCATTCTGCCAGTCTATGTCTTTTGATTGATGAGTTTAGGCCATTAATGTTCAGGGTTATTATTGAGATATGATTTGTATTCCCAGTCATTTGGCTTATTTTTGGTTTTTAAGTTACCTTGGTTTCTCCTTTGAGTGGTTTTTCTCTAAGGTAGTTCCTCCCTTTGCTGACCTCCATTGTTGTTTTTCATTTCCTCCTCGTGGAATATTTTGTTGAGAACATTCTGTAGTGCAGGCTTTCTATTTGTAAATTCCTTTGACTTTTGTTTATCATGGAAGGGTTTTATTTCATCTTCCAATCTGAAGGTTAGTTTTGCTGGGTATAGGATTCTTGGTTGGCAACCATGTTCTTTCAGAGCTTGAAATATGTTTTCCAGGCCCTTCTAGCTTTTAGAGTCTGGGTTGAGAAGTCGGCTGCTATCTGTATTGGTTTCCCCCTATATGTAATCTGATGCTTTTCTCTCATGGCCTTCAAAATCCTATCTTTATTTTGAATGTTAGGCATTTTCATTATCATGTGTCTTGGTGTGGATCTGTTGTGATTTTGTGCCTTTGATATTCTGTAAGCTTCTTGTACTTGATTTTCCATTTCATTCTTCAGGTTTGGGAAATTTTCTGATATTATTTCATTGAATAGGTTGTTCATTCCTTTGGTTTGTATCTCTGTGCCTTCCTCAATCCCAATAATTCTTAAATTTGGTCTTTTCATGTTGTCCCATAGTTCTTGGAGATTCTGTTCATGATTTCTTACCATCTTCTCTGTTTGGGCAACTTTATTTTCAAGATTAAATATTTTATCTTCTTGTCTGAGGTTCTGTCTTCCAAGTGGTCTAGTCTTTTGGTGATGCTTTCCATTGAGTTTTTTATTTCATTTATTGTTTCCTTCATTTCAAGGATTTCTGTTTGTTTTTTTGTTTTTGTTTTTTTGGGTTTTTTTTGAGAAAAATCTCTTTGTTGAAATGATCTTTTGCTTCCTGCAGTTGCTCTTTCAGCTTATTGGTATTATCATTCATTGCCTGCATTTGCTCTCTTATCTCATCCCTTGCTTCGCAAATCATCTTAATCATGTATAATCTGAAGTCCTTTTCTGACATGTCTTCTACCATACTGTCATTGGATTCTATTAATATAGAATCTAGATTTGTTTGGATCATTTTCTTTCCTTGTTTTTTCATGTTGTTCATGTATCTTCCCCTCTAGCAGTGCAGATCTGGAGTATTGCAGATTTCCCCCTATAGGCTTATAGTGGCCCTATAGGTTTCCAAAACCCTTTCTTTACGGGGAGATCAATATTAGCAGTGCCCAATTCAGACACTATGTAATCCTAGACCAAATAGCCCCTATAAGGACAATAACAAAATTGTCATAATAAACAGAATGAGTTAAAATATTATCTTCAGTAAAACAAACAGATTTGCAATAAGGTCTGCAGTTTCAAATGGAGGACAAAGAGGATGCAGAGGGATATAGAATGTGGCTGTTAATGGGATTAGAAAAGAATATACAGAAGTTCTAGATAATAGAAAGGGTGAGAGTGTAATCAAAAGAAATTGGATGTTAGCATGCAAGAAAGGGAGAAAGAGACTCTGAGGGAACAGGTAAACAAAAGGAAAAGAGAGCAAGAAAAGTAAAGAAATAAAAACTTAAATTTTTTCAATAAGGAGAAAAAAGAAAATCTACAGTATAACAGTCATATAGTAATGAAACCTCCCAGAGTTCAGTAGCCTGATGCATGAGAGGTACCTGACAATGAGCTTCAAGCCTCCAGCAGGCGTCTCAGGATGGGATTTGCCCCACCTAAAGATCGGAGCTCTGGCTTCCAGGATTATCCAAGATGGCTGCTCTGGCTTCTAAATGTGTTGGCAAATGGGGAGCTGCAGCTCAGGGTGTGGACATGGTCAGCTGGAGGTCCTGGAGGTGGGATGTGGTTGGTCAGGCAGGGGTCAGGTATGTTTGGTGTGGTTGTGGGATCCTGGAGGCCGGGTGCAATCAGTCAGTCTGGGGTCCCAGTGATAGGGTGCAGTCAGTTGGTCTGGGGGTCCTGGCGGCAGAGAGCAGTCAGTCGACGTGAGGGCCCCAGAAACAGGGAGTGATTGGTCGGGCTGAGGGATCCTGGAGATGGGGCTCAGTCAGTCCGGCCTGGGGTCCTATGGGGCCTGGGTATTGTCTCAAAATGGCGGCAGCCACGTGTAATCAAACCTGCAGGTACTGTAACAGTGAACTTCCAGGCAACAGCAGGCAGCTGGTGCTCCACTGGAGGTCGGCGATCAGTTTGCTGACTGTTGTCAGATGATCGGGAGGTGAACCTTGAGCGTTGGGTGATGGATAGGTGTAAGGTAGGTGATGCTCTGCTTGAAACCGGAGTTACGGAGCGACAAGGAACGCAGCCTCCCTCTAGTCCGCCATCTTGGATCTCTCCCAGTGACTTTTTTAAGAAATGTGAATTAAGGGCTAGGAACAGAGCTCAGTGTGCGTGCCCAGGAGTGCTTCCCGGCACACAGGAGGTCCTGGGTCCAGCCCCAGAGCTAGCCATCGCCGGCTCTCTCCCATCCCTAGCAGGGCGTTTTCCTGCTGCTGTCTCCTGTGGGCACCAGACTCTGGGTCTTCTGCCTTGGAATGCAGACGCCCCAGCTGCTCTCCGGGGGCTCTCGGGCCTTTGGCCTCACGCAGGGGCTGCATCCTTGGCCTCTCTCTTATTCCGAGGCTTCTGGCTTCCTGGGTGGAGCAGCACCTGTTCCCCAGCTGCTCAGCCTACTGACCACCATAAGAAATAAACCCCCACTTATATTAAAAACCAAGTCAGACCATGGGGCTTCCTATCTTGAGCCTCCATGGGGCTTCTGTCACCCCTAAAATAAAACCCAGCTCTTTCCCACAGCACCTGCTTCCACCCGCTCGTCTCCAGCCTCCCCTCCACCAACCCCAGCTTCTGTCATTTATTCCAGTCCCCCCGACGGCTCCTCTTCCTTCCCTGACGAGGAGTGTCTCTCTCAGCCCCTGACGGCCTTCGCCCCACTGTGCCTTCTGCTGGGAACACTCCTCTTCCGGATCTTCGTTGGTGGCATCTTTGTGTCACTCTCAAGTCACCTTCTCAGAGGGGCCTTCCCTGGCCACCTAATCTGAAGGGGACCCACTCTTGTGCCATCGCGCAGACTCAGAGCACCCCCGGAGCACTACCGCGGCCTCTTCACCTCTGGGCTTACTTCCTCTCTCCCACTAGAATCAGAGCTCTCTGAGGGCAGGGGCTCCATTTATTCGCCAAAGCTTCACATTACCCCCGACGGTACTTGGCAAGGAGAGACCTCTGGAAAGACATCTGCCCAATGAATCAGTGAGGGATTTACCTATGATGGCTTCTTCACGACCTGTAGAAGTTCAAGGCCTGTTCATGAAGAGGATGTGCTAGGTTCGTACACAGAATACTACTCAGCGATGAAGAAGAACCAAGAGCTGATACACAGAGAAAAACAAATATGTTCACACAAACATGTTCACCGTGGGGCTGGGCATCTGGGCCAGCAGTGGAGTGCTTCGCCCAGCATGTGCAGGCCCTGGTTCCATCCAGCATGGGAGGAAAGATATGCTGAGCAAAAGAAGCCAGGCACACAAGAAATGTGCGATAGAAATGTCCACCATCCTCAGCAATGAGGGAGACACAGAGCAAAATTACACAGAGCCTTCACCTCACGCAGTCAGAATGGCAGCCGTCAAGAACACAGTCACAACCAATGCTGGAGAGGATGTGGGGAACAGAAACACTTTTACACTGTTGGTAGGATTGTAAATTAGTACAACTGCTGTGGAAATCAGTGGAGTTTCCTCAAAAGACTAGGCATGGAACCACAACGGGACCCAGCGACACCACCGCTCGGTATCTGTCCGCAAGAGTGAAAGTCATCATGCGATAGCGACACATGCACATCCATGTTTATAGCAGCACAATTCACAATAGCCACGCTATGGAACCAGCCTCGGTGTCCATCCACAGATGAATGGATAAAGAAAATGGGGTATAGATACACGATGGAGTTTGATTCAGCCATAAAGAAGAATGAAATAATGTCATTTGCAGGAAATGGATGGAACTTGAAAGCAAAATAAGCCAAAGGAGTCAAGGGTCACATGTTTTCTCTCATATGTGGAAGATAAAGAGAAAAAGGATTGGCGTGGTGGAGCTCATGAAACTAGAAGGAGACTAGAAGACTGGATGAAGGGACCAAGGGGAGGGAGGAGGGGAGGAGAAGGGAGGTGAGGGGACACACTGATCCAACGACACTGTTACATTGTGCACATGTACCAATACGTGACAAGGAATCCCACTTTGAAGTTTAATTATATGCATTAACAAAAACTTTAATGAAGCCAAACACCAAAGAGTGCACATACCACAGGACTCTATTCAGGGTTGAAGGTGGGCCTTGGTGTTAGGTGCTCCCTTCGACCCTCCGCGAGGACTCTATTCATACAGAATGCCGAGGAGAGAGAAAAGTCAATCAGCGATGTTAGAAATCAGAAGACCAGCTTGTCACCTCTGGATGGGGAGCTCGGTGTAACCGTGAAGCTACTCTGTCTTCACTGGAATTCAGGATCCACGGTTTTATGTATTTGCCAAAACTCATCAGATTATATACTCACATCTGTGCACTTCCCCCCTATCTGAAAATCTCCTTTAATGAAAAACATATTCTTGTGAGTTGAAAGGCCAGTTTCTAGGACCAATTGATTCAGAATGAAGTAACAGTTTGAATTAACTCTAATTCGGAGGATTTCAGAGTTCTATGCTTCAGTCATGCTAGAATAATACCGAGGCATTTTTTAGCTCTTTTTGGAGTGTTTTGATAAGAAAAATATGGTTTGGCTGTGTCTGCCATTCTATAAAAACCATACTGCTTAGCGGGGCTCTGTGGCGGGGCGGGCACCTCCTGGTTTGCTGGTTAGGCTTTGCGTGTTCGCAGAGTGGCCTCGGCTTTACTCTCCTGCTCCCGGGAGCTGTTCAGCAGACCACACTTCAGCCAACTCATGAGCCGCGCCAGAGGGGATGGAATGGTCTCACCTCCCGCCTGCGCTCCTGAATGTGAGGCCCTCCGGAGACGGGCCCAAAGGTCAGTGACCACACTGTGTCCTTCCCGCTTCTGCTCTCTTCACCTGAAAGATGAGCTATCTCGGACACTGGAGGAGGCTGCGGGGCTGCGTGACTCCTGGGGGTGACAACTTTGTGCCTTTGGGGGCAGCCTTTTTCCGGTCAGGCAGGGCAGGCGTGGGGCAGGGTCTGAGGTATCAGGCCAGAAGCCTTCTTGCCCTGGTGGCCAAAACTCTGCTGCTCCAAAACCTGGTGGCTCTTCCCCAGTGAGACCCCCCCAGGGCCTCTGGGCAGGGACAGGAATGGGTAGTGACCTCAGTTTGTCTGGGAAAACCGGAAGCGAGGAAAGGGATCCTGTACCAGCCTCACACCAAACCCACAAGTAACTCAAGAGCTGCAAAATCTAATCTTCCCCGGGAAGGAGCAGAGTGCCAGGCAGGGAAGCTGCCTCGCGTCCTGGGAAGGAGGTTGGGCCTCTTCTGCTGAATCTCATGAGGCTGAGGTGAGCTTTGGGGACCTCCCGTGTCTTCAGAGCACTCCACTCTTGGTCAGATAGGGAAAACTCCAAGGGCAAAGAGCAACAAATAAGAGGAACCAGCCCAGGCTCTAGCCGCCTCCTATTCCTTTCCAAACCCCACCCCAGGAGACCATCGCCACCACCTTTGGGCTTTAGCATCAGCAAACTCAAAGCCATTTATTAGTTGTAAGATCCAGTGGCTCTGGAGACTCTCATGCTAAGTGAAATAAGCCAATCCCCCAAAATCAAAGGCCAAATGTCCTCTCTGATATGAGGATGCTAACTCGCAGTAGGGGGTGGGAGGGAGAATAGAAGTTCATTGGATTAGACAAGGGGAGTGACGGGGGAAATGGGAGTAGGAAAGGCAGTAGAATGAATGGGACGTCACTTTCCCATGTTCATATATGAACACACGACCAGTGAAACCATGTACAACCACAAGGATGGGAAGCGATGCTCCATGTGTGTATGATATGTCAAAACGCACCCTACCGTCATGTATATCTAAAAGGAACCACATCCACAACAACAAAAAGATCCTGAGCACTTGCCGACCCTCCCTGGGGCTCGGCTCCCTCCCCTGTAGAACAGGAATAAGAACACTTACCTTTCAGGGCTCCTCATAAGAACTAAGCACGCCTGGCCACACAGCACAGTGCCTGGTATGCACACGGGTCTCGGAGAACGCTAGGCGTTTAGTTAAGTAAATGCTTTGGTAACTAGATCCCACAGCATGGGCGATCGATTTAACGAGGTAATTCAATTTAACTTGGTGATTTAATTAACTAAAAGCAAAATGGGTCCTCCTGAATTACTAACCCAGGAACATGGGCTCCCTGGTTTTGCTGAAACAGAGCCATGCCTACAGTATTTTCTGGAAATATTGCTTATTCATGAAGTAAACTTCTCAGCAGACAGTAGGTTAAGAAGCCTAGAATTGATATTAGGAGGCAGAAAAAAAAAAAGACAAGACTGTGCTTGTAAGAATGTGATTGTTTTAAATACTCAAAGAGCTGGTCTGCAGATAAGACATTAAGTTTATTTTAAGGGGTAGAATTGAACCCAAGGAGGATATTGAAGGGAATAGGTTGCTGATCAGAGGAAGGAAGGACACTTTTCCCCCAGAGCTTTTGAAATAAAACAGACTAACTCTGGAAGTACCAAGCTCCCTATCACTGAACCCTACAGTGGATGAGCCCTTGACATGAGCCCTAAGTCCTATGTCTGTTTAGTTTTATAGGTTTATATGCACATGTGACTTATCAGAGGCATTTACTGCCCATATCCCCTCCCTACAAATGAAGAAACCGAGGCTCTGGGTTATATCCATTGCCCGAGGCCACCAGGTGGGAGTTGGCACCACCAGGATGGAATTCCTGGTCTTTTGACTTTGACCCCAGGGCTCAGTCCACTCAGCAAGCCTTGGTGACAGCAGGCATTGAGCAGTCCCAGCTCATCACTGGGAGCACGCAGAGGGCTCCTTTTAGAACACAGATTCCTGGGTTCCATCCCAGACCCTTGAGCCCAGACCTTCAGAGACAGGACAAGAATCTGCAGATTTAAAAATTCTCCTAGTTGAAACGCTAATCATCAAATTCAAGAAAGAGTTACCTTCGGTTCAGTTCAAGAGAGGCTCTGAGCGTCTCCGGCTACACCGGGAGGGGGGCAGTCTACCAGGATGCAGTCCTGTTCGCTCTTACGCTGTTTATGTGTCAAAACTAAATGATAATAAATAGCTTAAGGTTCCCCACTGAGGTTGCAAGCAAGCAGGTTTGGGGTCCACTTAGGGTCTCCAGGGTCTTTAATCCTAGAATGATCTGACCTACGTAGCTGCAGCTGGGGGCCATTCCTGCAGATGCACTGAGGCCTCTGCTCGGGAAAGAGACCTGGCTCCTGCCAGCTTCCTCGGACACGGATGTTAACGCAGGGCCCACCACCCCTTCCCGGGAGGTCAAAGGTCTAACTGTGGTTCCCCACATGCCAGTCATTTGGCCAGGCCCAGCGAGGCCAGCAGCCCTGGGTATCGACAGAGCCACCAGCTCCCTGGCTACTGGAGCATGTGAGGGGACCCCACGAGGTCTCTGGGCTGGCGCCAGGTCAAGGAGACGCTGCTGGCAGCAGGCGCCTCCCCCGCGTGAGTGGGGCGCAAACCTGACTTTGGTTAGTTCTGCCTTCACCTTTGGTTGAAGCGATGGCTGGTTTCACAGCAGAGTGACAGGCAGCTGTCCCTCCGGGCCCTGGCATTAAGCTCTGCAGAAGTGGCTCAAGACCAGGGAGGCGTATGCAAAGCGGGGAGCAGAGCCCAGGCAGCCTGCACCCCAGGACTGGCCAGGGGGCCCACGATCCCCCGACCTGATCACGGCTTACACAGAGAAGCCAAGAATCAGAGCGCAGGAAGCGGAGAGTGCAGGAATCAGAGAGCGCAGGAAGCGGAGAGCGCAGGAATCAGAGAGCCCCTGGACTGGGGGACCCGCAGTCCTCTGAGAACTTTCCAGCATCTCAAGAATCATACCTGGGGAGGGGGATGGTCCCACCACGGCCTGAGCCACGGTCTCCTCAGTGGGGGAGGGGGGGTGCCCCAGAGTTCACAAGAGAGCCCGTCAGTGGGAAGGGACATGCCAGGACCGCCCTTCCAGTTATTTTTCTTTATTTTTAAACTTGTATTTTCTTTTATTTCATAAGGTACTTATTGATAGTAGTCATAACAATAGATAATGGTCTCGTTCCAATATTCTGACAGCTTGTATATATATCACTTTATTTCGCCCCTACAACCATGCTACTAGGTAGGTATTAGTATTTCTACTTAATAGACACAGAAAGGGCAAGTGATCTCTCCAAGAGCACACAGCTGACAAGCAGCAGAGCTGATTTAAATGCCATAATCTGGTTACAGAGATTACATTTATAACTACTATACCGTTCTGTCATATAAATATATAACTGAACAAATTGTTCTCCCCCCGTCCAGTCCTGGGGATTGAACCTGGGGATGCTCTACCACTGAGCTATATTCCTGGTCCTTTTGGTTTTTATTTTGAGACAGGATCTGTCTGAGTTGCTGAGGCTGGCCTCAAACTTGCAATCCTCCTGCCTCAGCCTCCTGAGTCGCTGGGATTACAGGCATGCACCACCACACCTGGCTTTAAAAGGGACTTCTGATTCCTCCCAAAGAATTATGCCTGATCCCTTTCTAAGAAGCACTTCTCAGCCACATCCTTTAGGGGATGAGGTGAGAGCCCTGTAACTAGGCTCACAGAAAGCACTTAGCTAAAAGTGAGGGGACATGTGTGACCCCTCCTCCCCGTTCCCCCCGCCCCCGCCCCCGCACCAGGTACACCCCACATGCGGCATAATCCAGGAAACCCAGCAACAGAGGGAACACGTGAGGGCCCTGGTGACATCAGTTACTGGGTATGTATCACCAAAGCGTGACTTCTTTTTAATGTCCGGAATCAGAAAGAATGAATAGAAATAGAAGCTCTGCTATTTTCTCCAGGACCCCAATATGACATCTGGGAACCCCATTTCAAAAATCTGGAGGTGGGACTCCGGCAGGTTCTTAAGCAAAAGAGAAATGTGACAAAATCTGTGGTTTAGGAAGAGTGAACTTGACTTGGGGTCTCCAGACAAGGAACAGGAAGGCACAGGAGCATCTGAGAGTGAAGAAAGGGATCAGGCAGACTCAGCAGTCTAAGTCCCCGTCCAGATCTCTCCGGGAGTGAGAGGGGGCTCAGCGGCAAGCAGCCTTTCTAGAACATCTCAAATGGCAGACCTTCTCTCAGTGCCAGGGGCACCCAGAGCTCCTCAGCCAGGGAGGGAGGGAGCGAGAGGGGGAGGCAAGGAGAAGGAAATGAGCAGCGAGGCGGTCGGACCGCGCCTGGCCAGCCGCCCACCCCCTCAGGGAAGGCCTCGGTGGCCTCGGTTCCCTCCGTGCCACGGCCGAGCGGGACCGGGAAGAGGGCGAGGGCAGGATGCAGAGGGAGGCCGCCACCCGGTTCCCCTCTGCCGGGACACTCAAAAGCCAGGCCGCGACAGAGCCATGACGGCTCCCTCCTCAGCTCAGGACCCCCGGCACGCGGACGCCGCTCAGACCCTCCACCAGTCCAGGAGCAACACATCAAAGCCATGAAGAGACCATGCCAGCGACTCCAGGAGATGAGGACGCACACGAGGACAGCAGCGTCCCAGGCGGGCGTCAGCAGGTTCCCGCTGGAATCCCAGCTACCCCAGCCCAGCTGCCGGGCTTCTCCAGGGCCGAGTTCCTTCATCTGCCCAGCAGGATGTCCACTCCGAGACTGGATTTGATGATGACCTGAGAGAAGGGGAAGCAACAGTCCAGAATCTCACACGCAGTGGCGACCCTAGGTCTTCAGTGTGCCTATCCAGAGTCCCTGGTACGCTACAGATACCTTCTCATCTCCTGTCGTTTTTCCTTACACTGTGTCTGTTTGTCTTCCAGAAGTCTGACACTTTTTTTTTTTTTGCACACACACACACACCTGACAGTTTTTCCTTTAAGGTTTTGGAATTTTATGTCTCGCTTTTTACTCTTCTTTAATTTTATTTTATTTCTTTATTTTGGTACTAGAGATAGGACCCAGGGGTGCTTTACCACTCAGTCACATGTCCAACTCTTTGTATGTTTTATTTTGAGACATGGTCTTGCTAAGTTGCTGAGGCTGGTTTTGAACTTGGAATCCTCCAGCCTCAGCCTCCCGAGCAGCTGGGATCACAGAAGTGTGCCCCACCCTCAATTTATGCCTTGCCTTTAAAATATGCTTCCCAAATCCATATTATGAAATATTCTCCTATGAAAAGTATTCTTCAAATGCTTTTTCCTACCAGGCATGATGGTGTATGTGTGTGTGCATATGCTTTTATTTTGGGGTACATTAAAAGATAATTATCTGATTTTATTTTTCTTAGTAGCCAGTTGTTTCAACATTGCTATTTGCATGGGTTAGCCATTTCCACTGCCTTTCCTTATTCTTGTGGATATATAATGCTCCATACCAGGTCCAATTGATCAATTTCGTCTTCTCTGTAACAATACCACCATGTTATCATTGCAACGAGTTTGGACAAGGTTTTTACATTTTTAGGACAAATTCTCTACTCCTCAATATCCTCTTTCAATAATTCATTAGGATTCATTTGCATGTGCTCTCCAGATGAATTTTAGAATCCATATATTAAGTACCAAAAAAAAAAATTACACTGTCTTCTCATTGAAATGACAGTGGGTTTGTGTTATTTATGGAGCACTGATTTATTTAAAATATTCAATCTTCTCCTCCTGGAGTATAAGATGTCTCTATATTTATTAAAATATCATTTTGCATACTTGAACATTTCTTTAGATTTGTTCCTGGGTTCTTGCTTTATTTTGTCTTGATTTATATTGTTTTGCTTTGGTTGTACTTTTGTGAATGGAGTTTTTCATAGCATTTTATAATTTATTACTTTTATATAGAAAACTTTCTCAATATTTTAACGTCTATGTTATAGTCAACAATCTTACTAAAGTTTCATTATTTTTGTGGGGAGCAGTACTAGGGATTGAACTCAGGGGCAATCGACCTCTGAGCCACATCCCCAACCCTATTTTGCATTTTATTTAGAGACAGGGTCTCACTGAGAGGCTTAGTATCTCACCATTGCTGAGGCTAGCTTTGAACTCATGATCCTCCTGCCTCAGCCTCACCCCACCCCAGCCACTGGGATTACCTGGCTCATTAGTTTTAATACACCTTTTAAAATTGAGGTCTTAGCAAATAATCATATTATCTGAAAACAATAACCATTTTGTCTCTTCCTCTGTTAACTTTGTTTTTCTGGTTTTATTACAATGGTAAGAATCTACCTTCTTTTAGAATAGTTTTAAATGCATGACAAGGATGGAAAGAAAATTAGAGAGAGGCACAGAAGCCAAAGAAAAAGTGAGGACCAGAATCCAAATAAGTCTGCAAGAACTGGATCTATGCCCTGTGGCCTAGAGCAAGAGTCCCTGCAGGTTCCAGGAGAGAGCGGAGAGGTGTCAGGCAAGGTGAAGGGCGAGACTGGACGGCACTGCAGAGTCTGGTCCCAACACCTTCATTCCCACCAGAAGAAGCATCTAGAACAGCCTCCCCTCTGCAAAGTGAGACAGATAATATACGTGTCTGTCATACCTTGACCGATGGAAGGAGAAAGAATCCTCCGAAAATGAACAACCATAACCTTTAACTGTGTTTTACAAAATAATCTGTACCTTTTCCATAGTTTGAAAAACAAAATTTACTTTGAAAATGAAAGGTAAACCTCTTGGCAGGGACCTACACTTCAAAGAATTCCAACAGGCAAATTCCATCAACTGTCAAAAATCACAAAACACTCACACACATGCACACGCGCACACGCCTTCACAGAAGGTGCCAAGAGTAGCGCCAACACAGGCAAAGAGAAGATGAGGGAGAAGATGACCTGAGGATGGAACAGAGAGATGAAGACGGAAAATACCAAAGATCAAAAGGTTCCTGGGACCGGCGAAGATGTACTAAACTGGAGGGCCCCAAGAAAAAGAAAAGAAACAAGAGACATTATTCAAAGAGCTTGTAGCTGGGATTTTTCTGGGGGAAAAAAAAGTTCTCAAGCAGATAAATGAAAAGAAATAATGTACAGTAGCAAAGTATAAGAGAACACTAAAAACAAATAGAAGATCATAAAAGCAGCCAGAGGGGAAAACCAGATTAATTTTATATATGGCCAGAAGAAATATATTTTCAGAATGCTGAGAGAAAACAACTGCCAACCTAGAATTGTATCTATACCAATGTTGGGAAAAAACAACTTCCTTACAGTTTGCTCTGAGACCTTCACTAAAAGAATTTCTAAATTATACATCTGATTATATATTGGGAAGATGTACAGGAAGGTCAGAGATGCAAAAAGATTAATAGGCTAAGAAGGAATTTAAAAAGTGGGTAACAGGAGACAACTCTATTACCATGGATTCCAATGTTCCAGAGCATTCTTTCCTTCCCTCCTCCTAACGAAGTCTTGCTTCCACTGAGCACTTCACTGTTCGTAGACTTTGTGCTGAGCTCTTAATACACATCAAGGCTTATAACAGCCCTGTTGTGGTTTGGACCTGGAATGGCCCCCAGAGGCTCATGTGTGGAAGGCTTGGTCCCCAAGGCAGTAGTGTTCAGAGGTGGGCTTTGGGGACATGATTGAATCAAGAGGGCTCTGACGTCATTGGTGAATTCACGCTTTCAGGGATCCATCATTCGAATGGACTACTGGGAGGTGGTGGGAAGTACAGGAAGTGGGACCTAGAGAGGGGATTGGGTCCTCGGGGGTGTGCCCTTAGGGATTTATATCTTGTCCCAGGCTCCTTCCTCTCCTCTTCCCCTCCCTCCCCTTCCCTTCCCTCCTCTCCTCCCCTCCCTGCCTCTCACCTCTCACCTCCTCTCTCTCTCTCTCTCTCTCTCTCTCTCTCTCACTCTCTCTCTCTCTCTCTCTCTCTCTCTCTCCTTTCCAGCTTTTCCTCTTCCATGCCCTTCCACCATGATGTTCTACCTCACCTCAGGCCCCAAGCAATGGAACCAGTCAACCATACACTGAAATTTCTGAAATCATGAACCAAAATAAATCTTCCCCCATCTAAGTTGTTTTTCTCATGTGTTTGTCACGGTGACAAAAAGCTGGCTAACAGAAACCCTGAGAGGGAAAGAACATTGTCACCATTTATACTGACTCTCCAGAGGGAGAGTTAAGGCATGGAAGTTTGTCACCTAGTGTACATTCATGTGGAATAAAAAGGCAATATTAAAAAAAAGAAAGAAAAAATAATTTTATGAAAGCATACTATGCCATAAGAAAGCAATTCATGCTATACAGAAATCAAGGACCACATAATTGTTAAAGGAATTGTTAAAGGAACTTATTGACAATTTTCTTAAATATAGTTCATATTAAGTATCTTAAAAAAAACTCTCCAATGTCTTTAAAAATACAATTGTTGCAATTAAGTTTTTCAAATTGCAACAGAAATGTTAGCCTGTCATGATCTCCTCTATTAAGTGGTTTCTGTTTCTATTGCAAAAAAAAAAAAAAAAGGCAATAAGATTAAATTCAAAATGCAAAAAAAAATCCTAAATTAGGGGGGGAACTAAGAAGAATAAAGGATCCAGAGGCGTAAACATGGAATACAAGGTCTAACTTCCATTTCTGGATGTAATGGCATAGACTAATAAACCAATATTCCCATAGAGAATGTTAGAAAGCCAAAGAAAAACTCTTAAAATTCTGCTTGAGACTTTTCAAGCAGGAAGAAAACCACATGGAGGCAACTTATACTCAAGCTGATGGAAACTGAAGACGAAAAGAAAAGCTTAAAAGCAGAGAGAACCTTTAATGGAAAAGCATTAAAATGGAAAGGTGGCTTTTAACAAAAAGAATGCAATCCAGAAGAAAAAATGCCAAAAGAAAAGAACTTTTCTAGGGTTGTATGGATATAATGGAGCAGACTACTAATGAAACTATCCTTCAAAACTGAACGTCCCGCCACCAGCAAGACGCGTCATTTTTAGTCATTAGAACTGCACTGAAATAAATATGAAAGAGTTCTTCAGACAGCAAGAAAATGTCCCCAAAAGAAACACAGACATACAAAAAGGAAGAGAACCCCACAGAAAGGGTAAATGCAAGTGAGTATTGACTTCGGAAATGATAAAAACAATGCATATGCCTTTGAACCAGAACTTCCACCTCTAGGAATTTCCACAGATAAAATGCACGCATTCTACACCTCCCTCCCAGACCCATTTTTCATTTTTCTATCCCAGGAGGTGACCATTCTGTGCTAGGTCACCTGAGTTCTCCTGCCAACTGGCCCTTGTGGTCACTTCTGGCTAATGGTTAATCTCTTGGCCGAAGACTGCAGTGCAGGAAGAGGTCAAGGTGTCTCCTCTCTGCTCCCTCCATCGTTTGAAGCTGTGTTTCTGGAAGGACCCGCTCCTGCCAGGTGCTCTCCCTGGGCTCCAGTGGAACCCTTTCCCTGCAGTGGTCACCCTGGGTGCCCAGCATCTGTTGACAGTTCCCTTGGCCTTGCCCACAGGAATCTCTGGATTTGAATTTTTTGAGTTTCTCTGTGCTGTTTCCTTCCAGAACTCTGACTGGTGCAGATCCAAATGCAGAGATTTTATTGAAGGGTTGTTTATAATAGCAAAATATAAGGCTGGAAGCAGCCCAATATCTACCAATCAGGAAAGTGGATATGTAAATTAGGTAGACTCATATAAAAGAGTACCATTCCACCATTAAAAAGGAATAAAGTAGTTTAATAAGAATTCACAGGGAATGTCCTCCACAATTTATTATTAAGTGAAAAAAAAGTGAGAGAAGTATTTGTATCATAAATTCTCATTTGTATAACAAAAATGTTTGTGTGTTGGCATACACATAAATATCTCTGCAAGAATAAACAAAAAGGTGACAATTTTGGCTGAATCTTATTGCTCTCTTTGAATTTTGTTTTCTCATATGGATGAATTACTTTTTCAAAAATCCTTTTAAATATCTTTTAAAGAAAAAAAATTCTTTATTAGAGTCAGAACTACCATTTAATCATTTGACAAATCAGTTTCCGCTCCACTTCTAACCTTGTTTTACTCTTAAAAATCCACCATCAGCCAAAACCAACCTCTTACTTAGATTGGACTTCAAAGGAACTTGAATAAATCAAAGGCAGAGAGACAGAGTGCACCCAGATTTCAGTGACCTTTGCCAGGTTTCTGTGTAACTTTCCTCCTTATCAGCAGAGATAAGTCCCTTCAAGATTGATAAAGAGTCTAGAGGGGACAAAAGGACAGGAACGGACTATTTACATCCTCTCCCCACCTGATCCTACCTTTGGGTGAGTGTCACTTCATCTGTAGATTTTCACACTCTCTGGATGCTTCTGGTGCAGGTAAATTTCTGGTCACCTCTTACAGTAGGTGAGTGAGGCTGAACCTAAGGCTGAGCTCTCTCCAAAATAGCTAAGGGGTCACCAATTGGTCACTCTGCCAAACAGCATGAATACTAAGGCAGATGGCCTCAGTGTCGTCTTTATCCACAAAAGAGTAGGGCTCTTCTGAAAACGTGGCACGTTGTGACTAACAAAGACTGAAGGTCATAGCTGGCCATGTTGCCCTCTCTACCTTGGCCACCAGGAAGCTCAGACGTGAATTGCTTCCCACCTTGATCATCTCAGTGCTACCTTGGTGCCCTTACATCTGCACACTGACTCTGTGCTTTAGCATCCTATTCAATCCTCTTTTCCAGTTAGGCCTGATTGGTGGGGTTTTGATTTTTTTTTTGTTTTTTTGTGGGGTTTTTGTACTAGGGATTGAATCTGGGGCCTTTTGGTCACTGAGTTACATCCCCAGCCTTTTTTATTTTGTATTTTGAGACAGGGTCTCCCTAAATTGTCCAGCCTGGCCTCAAACTTGCAATCCTCCTGCTTGAGCCTCCTAAGTTGCTGGGATTACAGGCGTGCACCATCATGTCCAGCTTTATTTGTGTTCTTTAAAAATCATTCTTGTAGCTGGAGTGTAGCTCAGTGGTGGATCACATGTTTAACACATGTGAGCTGAGTTCAATCCCAGCAACAAAGTAAAAAAACAGATACACAAGATTATTCTGTAGTGCATATATTTCTGGAACCATATCAAATGCTTTTCAGAGTGAAGTAAATTTTATCCATAAATGAAAACAGCAGCTGATAACCATATTGACCAGTCAATTCACAGAGTCAGTGGGAAGGACCTCAAACTGATTTTATTTTTTTAAAATTAGGAAATACTTATTGAGCCCTTACTACGTATCAGGCACTGTCCTGGCACCAGGGATACAGCAGAGTCAAACCAAAGACCTGCTCTCATGCAACATCCATTCTGATATCTGTGCTGGTGAGGGAATAGATAATAAACACACGAGAAGAAAACATACAGTGTGGCGGATGGTGATAATGCTAAGGAGAAAAATACAGCCAGCTCAGGAAGGCAAGTGGCGTGGGAACAAGAACCTTCACATGGGGAAGTCACACCAGGCTCTCCCGCAAGTTGGCGACATTGCTGACGGAACATTCTGATCTTTCTTCCCCTCTTCCTTCCAACCGCCTCTATCCTCATTTATAATACCCTGGGGCTCCCTGGGTTAGCACAAAAAGCCACAGGTACTTCTCTCCCCATGTCTTGCTTCTCAAAGTCAATGCCATCCTCTGCCCCACAGGGCATCTGATTACATCCAGCCCCTATCAAGTGCAGTTTGTAGACCAGCGCTTACAAGGTCTGGCTCCATCCCGCTCACACCAGCATATTTATTCACCTTCAGACCACCCTAGACTTCCCATCTCCAGGTCTCCATTGACACCATTTCCTTTGTCATCCTGCAGGATCCAATTCAAACATCACCTCCCCCAGGAAGCCTTCCAAGGTGCCTCCTGGGGCATTCTCTGGCCTTGCCCTTGAAGTCCTACTACCTTGTTCAGATAAATCCTGCAGCACTGGAAACATCATCCAGGGTTAACTGTGTATCCACAGGTGTGTCTGTTTCCCCAGTGTGATGAATTTCTGGAAGTCTTGGATGTAACAGGTCGTCAATCACTTAGTGACCACATTAACTCATTGTTAAAATTAATAATAACTGCAGCTCATTAACATGACCTCTTCTCATTCTCACATTAACCCTATGAATCACTAAAGTACTTATTTTTCCCAGTTGTCAGGTTAGGAAGCTGAGAATCAGACAGGCGATAGGATTCACAACTAAGAAAATGGCAGAGCTCAGACTAAGAGGTCCCAGTCCACGTGGATCGCACGTGTTGGCTCAGTTTGAGCAAAAGCAGTGCAAACAGGCAGGAACCACAAAGTACAAAGCAATCTCAAAGATTGCTGCAAATTACAATGAAAAAATAAAGGCTTAAAGGTGATAGTTCAACGAGACAGGCCTCACAGATCTGAGTTGTCTTTCAGCAGGGAGGAAGCAGCCAGGAAGAGAAACCCTGGGGTGATTGTGTCACGGAGCAGGGTCATCCTCCAGTCAACGGGAGGATCAGGCCTGCTTTGCAACAGCACGACCAGCTGTCCCTTTTGCTCAGGACTGCAGAGGTTCCCGGATATAGGACTTCTAGTGGTCAAACAGAATCTAAGTCCCCAGCAAACTGGAAGCAGCTGGCCACCTACACAGAAGACTGTCTGCTGTTTCTGGGCAAGGATTAATGTTCACCTTGGGAAGTGTGCTTTAGAATTTCTCAAGCTGCCCTCCAGGCTAGTTCATGATCCAGGCAAGAAAAAAGAGCCTTGTTATTTTAGTAATACTTTGTGTGTGTGTGTGTGTGTGTGTGTGTGTGTGTGTGTTTTAACAAAAATGGCATTACATCAATGAAATATGAATGAATTCATGTCTTTTCAAAAACTCATATGCCCTTCAAAAGAAAAAGATTTTTTTTGCCAATATGGATCTTAAAGAGTGTGCCAAGACTAGGGAGTCAATTCCACAAAGATTTTCCCAAGTGTCAAGAGCATTCCTGAGAATGTCAAAGGGGCACTTCTGAATGGGTCACTCATTTGGATACCTGTCTCTGGAATATTTTGTTAAACAATTAGCTGTATTAACTTATAAATATTTAGTAGGTATGAAAACACCTTTGCACTACATGGTCATTAAAATAATAAGCAAAGATGGCAGGCTGCCCGTGGCTCAGACATTTTGCTGGTGTCCAATGAATGGTGATATTTTAATAAGCATACGCATCCCAATTTCCTTTAGATAAAGATCGGAATTTTTGTCTGAGGCACCCACAAAAAGGAAGAGCTGTGACCAGATTCATTAGTGGTGACTGGTTTATCTGACCACAGACAAAACCAATTATTTGTGCATTTTTACAAGTGAGGCCATCAGTCTTGATTAAAGTCGTGAGTCACAGGTATGTGAAAACATTTGCGGCCCATGCGTTTCCATTGGCATGCCTTGGTTTCACAAATCTTGCATATCCAAGCTGGGATTCTGATTCGGGCAGCACTTATATGCACGGAAACCTGTAATTAATGCCAGAGATCTGAAGTCAACGAATGGCATTCATTAAATGAACATAAAGGAGACTTCGTGCATTTGAATACTAATTCACCTTCCTTCATATTAAATAAGCCCTTTTGGTGTTCGTTATAAATAAATAAATAAAGCAAGCAAGCAAACATGCAAGGAAGCAAGGAAGCATGCACATGAGGAACCCCCAAACAGGCCAATCCTTGATTCATCTTCCAATTCTACTGTGAGCTATTCATTGAGTGCTCACTGCGTGCCAGGCACGATTCTAGGAATGTATGGTTGTTGCTTCATTTAGTCTGCAAAATGACCCAATGAAGTAGGTTCTGGTTTTCTGATCCCCATTTTTGCAGAAGGGAAAACTGAGGCAGAGAGAAATTATGAAGACCCTATTCCCAAGGTCATGCACGGTAAATGAAGTCAAGGCCAGGCGGTCTGATGCAGAGCCCATGTCCCCAGCACTGCCCTGGTCCCCTCAGGGCTCCTCACATCTCTCAGCTCCAGCCACCACCAACACCCCTTCCCTCGGCACTAGTTACTCCCCCCCTCCCTTTGTCCATCTTCCTGACTGACATCTCAAGGCACCTTTGACCCAACGCAGCCCCCGGTGGACACCCCCCTTCCACCCCAAACCTGCTGTCGTCTGTGCAGGTGTCTGGCTTGGTCGTCCGTGGCCCCCTCCCCTCCTCCGAGCCTGGAGTGGCTGTGCCGTCTCTGCTCTGTTCCCTGTCATGCTCCATCACTTGGACTCTCCCTGCCCTGCAACCTCATTCCCGTCCACCCTCCTCTCGGTCATGGCCTTGACCGTCCTCCCACGCTGCTCTGCCGCGCCCCTGCTCCCACTCAGCCATAGGCCCGTGCATGGTTCACCTTTCCAAAGGGGACCCCCAGTGGGCGAGAGTGCACAGTCTGTGGGTTAAGGTCCCCGAGGACCACTCCCCTCGACCCCCGCACGACAGGTGTGCTGTTCTCATTCTGCAAAGGAGTCTCACTACAGCGTATGCCGCCTCCTGCTCAGAAAGATCCACGCTGTCCCGGGTATAAGGTGTTGTGGAAAAACCTTCACTCTGGCATTGAAGGTCCTTCCACAGCTGGTTCCCTGACATCATCTCCCACGTAGCCCCAGGCAAATGCCCTTAATCCCCGATGGTGCTGGTGCTGGTGATGGTGATGGTGATGGTGATGGTGCTGGTGCTGGTGATGGTGATGATGGTGATGGTGATGGTGATGGTGATGATGGTGATGGTGATGATGGTGATGGTGCTGGTGGTGATGGTGATGGTGATGGTGATGGTGATGATGGTGATGGTGATGGTGATGATGGTGATGGTGATGGTGATGATGGTGATGGTGATGGTGATGATGGTGATGGTGGTGGTGATGGTGATGGTGATGGTGATGATGGTGATGGTGGTGGTGATGGTGATGGTGATGGTGATGATGGTGATGGTGATGGTGATGGTGATGATGGTGATGGTGATGATGGTGATGGTGATGGTGGTGAAGGTGATGATGGTGATGATCCTTCTCCTCCTTTTCTTTTCTCAGTACCAGGGAAGGAACCCAGGAGCTGCTTACCGCTGAGCTACACCTCCAGCTGCCTGCCACCCTTTTGCAAATTTTAAGCATCAATTTAGGAAACAATAAATAAATAGAAGACAAACCGGAGGGTGGAGAAAGGGGAGGGAGGGAGAAGAAGAGGGAAAGTGGAAGTCCTGAGAAGTAAAATGGAGCAAACTATACCCTATGCATGCATGACTATGTCAAGGTGAACCCAATAGTATGTATAATTGTAATGTACTAATAAAAGCATTTAATTTTTTTTTTAATTTTGAGACAGGGCCTCAGATTTGCAAGACTCCTGCCTCAGCCTCCTGAGCCACTGGGATTATGGTGTGCACCACTACGCCCCGGTGAGGAAATAGGTCTTAAAGGTTATTGTCTCTGACTCCCTAAGGAGACTTAGAAAGACAGTTTCTCATTCCCCTTATTTTTTCTGAATTTCTTAACAAGTCCATTAAGTGAGACAGCCCTCACATTTTTATTACAAGAAGATGTGCCAGAAAGCTCTTCTGAAGAGGCCGGCAGCAGGAAAACTTCCTGCACTGCACAGTTAACCAGACACTTCTGAGCCCACTGCCGGGTGGTAGGGTGGAGGGGGTTCAGGTGAGGGACAGGTGAGCAAGCACTAAGGACCAGGCTCCAGACTCTCAGCCAAGGTTGTTTCCTCTTCATTGTGATGAAAAAAAATTCATTTTATTTTTTCTGATTTTTAATAGAGTTTATTGTTTTTTGTTTGTTTGTTTGTTTTAGAGTAGTTTTAGGCTCACAACAAAAGCTGACCAGAAAGTTCAGTGATTTTTCCAAACATCCCCATGGCCGACTTCCCTGTCAGCATGGTACATTTGGTAGAACTGATGAACTTACATTGTCTCATCACCACCCAGAGTCCAAAGTCAATGGACTCACATTCCTCTAAATTCTACTCTTCCTAGAATATAAACTTTCAAATGTTGAGTGTGGAATTGTGGTCTTCAAGCTTAGCTGAAGCCTCTCCTTGTTCCTAAATCAACAGTTCTGCCTTCAGGTCATCATTTTACCTTTTAAATGCTACAAACTGCAAGCCCAACAATCCTTTCTGGAGTATTTCTGGGCATTTGGAAACGCTTTCTCCAGGCATGTGTTCTTCGTTATTGATGATGATAATGGCCGGCTTTAATGAACACTTACTATGTGCCCTGTGCTGAGTGCTCCGCAGGTCTATATAACAAACCAAGGAGGGCTTTACATTCCCTTCTTACAGATGAGAAAACAGAGACTCAGAGAGGTGAGGCAACGTGCTAGAATCTCCACGGTGGTCAAGTGTTAGTGCAAACCCTCCAGCACTTGACAACGCGTGGGACAGGAAGCCAGGCCTGATTTGCAGCCCCTTAAGTAGTGAGTACCCTTGAAGGAAAGCCCTTTGTTTTCAACCCAAAGACTTTAAAAAGAAGTGCTTCATAGTCACATGAGTGAATATCTTGTCATCTTTCCCCAGCTACCAGGCTGGGCATAGTTTGGTAAATGATAAACGATGACTTCCCATGGTTGAGTCTCAAATCTCTCAAATTCTGCCTGATTCATGATCCATGCCCAAATCTTATACCACACCTCTCAACTTTGCCCATGTTAGAAATGCTCAAGTAGATTTAAAATACCTACTGTGGGTTGAATTGTGTCCCTTGAAATATTCATACACCAAAGCCTTAAACCTCAGTGGAGCTACATTTGGAATAAAGAATAATTAAAGTTAAATGAAATCACAAGGGTGGAACCACGATGCTAGAGGATTAGTGTCCTTATCAGAGATGCTCTCTCTCTCTCTCTCCTCTCTCTCTCTCTTTCTCTCTCTCTCTTCTCTCTCTGTTTCTCTCTCTCTCTTTCTCTTTCTCCTATGAGGACGCAGCAGGAAGCTCACCATCTTCAGGTCAGGAAAAGAGCCCTTACCAGGATATGGATTGACCAGCACCCTGATCTTTGGCTTCCCGGCATCCAGAACCGTGAGAGAAAAGTTTCCATTATTTCGACTAGCCAGTCTTCAACATGGGTTGAGCATCCCTAATCCAAGATTCTAAAATCTGAAATGCTCCAAAATCTAAAACTTTTTTTGAAAGCCAACACAACTCCACACGTGGGAGGTTCCACACCATGAAATGTTGTTTCATTAAAGATATTGTGTAGTTAGCTGCAGGCTACGTGCATAAGATGCTTATGAAACATAAATGGATTCATGTTTAAATTTGTGTTGCATCCCCAAGATAGCTCATTGTACATATGCAAATATTCCAAAATCTGAAAAAACCTGCAACACCTCTTTTCCCCAGCATTTTGGATAAGGGATGTTCAGTGTGCATTTCGAGCAATCTCACAACACCCCAACTCTTCACACCTCCCCCAAATGTGGGCCTACCACATTTTCAGAGAAGACCTTTTGAGACAAGCTTAGAAACAGTGCACAGAATCCCACCATTTCGCACAATGCAAACCCAGCACAAATCTGGTCAGCTGGTCCCCTGGTTAACAGAATACGGTCCCTTCGCACTCAGTGGTACTGAATAAATTTGCATTTACTCCCAGTTCTCTCCTTCCTCTTAGACAGGTAACCAGCACTAAGATGCACAATGACTGCAGTTAAACCATCCCTAATTTATGGGAAGCATTACCTTGGATTCCAGCTTTAGCATTTACAAAAAGCCAGAAAGGCTAACTTTAAAAGAATTTTGTTTGACATTGTCAACTTTGCTTTATTTTGCAATGGCTTTATTTTTCCTTTCTTAAAAAGTGTTTACTTTTGCATAGCATAGTGTGTCCACCCAAAATTCATGTCCACTTGGAATCTCAGAATGGGAACTTATTTGGGAACAGGATCTTGGCAGCTGTAACTGGTTAAGCATCTGGAAATGAATCATCCTGAATTCAGGGCGGGCCCTAACCCCATGTCTGAGGTCCTTATACAAGGAGAGGACACAGGGGCACAGAGGAGAAGACAACGTGAAGGAGGAGTCAGGTTGGAGTGACGCATCTGTAAGCCAAGGGACCCGGGTGTCTCCAGAAGCTGGAAGGACTCTCCCCCCAGGCTTCCTGAAGAAACACGGCCTGTCAGCACCCGTCCTCCAGAACTGTGAGAGAGTCCACCTTGGTTGCTTGAAGGCACTGAGTGTGTAGTAGTTGGTTACAGCAGCCCTGATGTAAGTGACGCAGGCAGTGGTGAAATTGAATGCTAAGGTGTACAGTGAACGGTCTGCAGAGTTCCATCCACCTAGTCCTCAACCCTCTGCCCCGTCCCCACTGGGAAGCCAGTGTTAGCAGTTTCTTGTGTGATCCTCCAGAAAGGCACACAGGCACACACGAATGACCGTGCCCCAGTGAGTGACCTTGGGAGGACACCATGCCACACACACACGCATCAATTCTGCAGATCAATTCCCAGAAGTCCAGTGCTGGGCCGGGTGTCAGTGCCAAGCTCCCTCTCGTCTCCCTGGGAGGCTGAAGTCCTCCCAACCGCATTGTGAAAGAGTGTCTTCTTCCCCCGCCTCGCCAACAGGACATGTCCCTGAACTTGTGACATCTTGCCAATTTGAGGTGAAAAAGACATTTATTTTTCTTATTTTTTGTAAGGTTGAGCATCTTTTCATGGATTGAAGAACATTCGTTCTTTCTTTGCTTTAAACTACTGTTTGTCTTTTTTCCTAATAATTTTCTTTCTTATTCCTATTAATCTCTAGAAGTGTTATGTCCCTTAGAGAGATTATCATTCAACTATGTTAAAATTTCACCAAGTTGACTCTTCATCTTTCTGAATGATGTTAATAGCATTTAAAGGTAGAGATAAATTATTCCCTATTTTCTTCTTTATTTTTATGGTTTTATTTTACACAATAAAATTTTTAGGTCTTCGAAATTTTTCCTGGTATGATTTTCTCATAAATGTTCTTTGATAATTAGTAAATTTTGCTCCTCTTCTATATTTTCTCTAGTATGAGCTTTAGATAAATGCTGTGCTAATTCCTTTTTTTAAAAATAGTAATCATTTATTGGGTTGAATTTTCCTGGACCATCCATTGGGGAGGGGAGGGAAGGGGACATAATATCTTTCCAGGCTTCAAAACCCCAAATATCTCCTCTGCCACCACACAGGCAGACAGCTTCCTGCACAAAATGGCTCCCCTGTGTCCTTCTACCACGCTGTCTCTGCTGCTTCTCTGAATACAACTGGGCCTAGGAGAGCCTCTGCTCCAGTCTGCATGTCCCAGCTCCTCTCAGGTAGCCATGAGCCTGACCCAGAGCTTCCTACAGCGAGCCCTTCCTTCAGAAGCATCTTTTTTTGCTGATACTCTTTGTGATGCACCTCCACTGAGCCATCCCACAACTCCAGGTCTGCTCTGTGCTCCTTCCATGTAACTTCTCACCTTAGGTATCTGGGCTGCCCTTACAGAGATTTTAGAGTTTATGGATTATCTCCACCTATTAGTTTATCTGGAAATGTAAACTGTGGGAAGAATTAGAGATGCGAAGAGAAGCATTTACTGGCCTTGTTGCTTTTGTGTGATCTCTAGGAAGAGAAAGGCTTACACAGCCACAGCACACTGGAAGTCTTCCGAGTTGTCCTTCTTCAACCATCAGGTGGCCTTTCCCCTTTGCAGCACCATGCCTGGGCTGGCTCTGCGTGAGGGGAACCCAAGATATGAGTTTCCTGGACCAGACAAGGAAGAGAACTGAGGAGTGAAGATGTGGGTCCTCACTTCAGGGCCCCTCCAAGTTCTTCCTCCGCACCTTCTGACCATGTGGCCCTGACCAAGTGGAACCTCAGATTTTTCGTATTTCAGATGAGAATGAGAACATCCACCTCATACAGCAACATGGGGTGACGGAAATACTACATATAGTGACTCAGATGACGGGACTACTGTAGTCATCGGTGCCCTGGAACTCCATGCTATCAGCTTCTCCTCACCCCTTTCTTAAGGAAAGCCAGACTGTCAACCTAACAGTGCAGCGTGCTACGGTTCTGTCACCCATCGGACGCCACGTGAAGTATTTTACACGCTTTTTCTTATCACAATGGAACATTTGCTCATTCAGTCAAAATCAACAAAAAAAGAAAACGGAAACAAGACTGGTCCCAAGATGGTGAGAATACGGAAAGACCACAGAGCACCCCTGGTTTCCCATGGTCCCCAGAGCCCAGTGTCTCCAGCGATCTGTCTTTATACCTGATGAAACAGCTTGAGGCCAAAGCCACATCCACACTGAGAAGCCCTCCACGGCTGGGGCTTCCCAGCTAATGGACGAGGACGGAGGCAGACAGAGGAACTATGGGCTGCTGGCATCTGATCAGGCTGGTTCCATGGAAGGCTTTCCACACCCGGCAGGGAAAGAGGCAGAAACATGGGCCAGTTACTGGAAGGAGGCCTGCGGAGGGGAGCCTCAGGATGAGGGAGGGACCCCGCCCCTTGGTGCTGTCGGTGAGCCATGACGAACCAGCACCAACCCCTCAGGGCCTGTGGCTCCCTGTTATGGGATGCCAGAATCAGAGGCCAGAATCCCATCCCTGAGTAGCACAGAATGCAACTGTGTTGGGAGAGGGTTATTGAAGAGGGGATTAAGCTAGAAGGATGTCATTAGGATGGGCCCTGATCCTACGGGACCGGCGTCCTCGTGAGAAGGGGAATTGAGGCGCCACGGGAACGAAGGGAAGATGGCGTGAAGACACCGTGCACAGCCGCTGTCAGCCAGGCAAGGACAGGGGCCTGGACTCCACCCCGTCACAGCCTGGGAAGGAGCCCACCCGCCCACGCCCGCCCACACCTGACCTCAGAGCTGTGGGAGCGTCCGGTGTTTCAGCCACCCGCTCTGCCAGCCCTAGCAAACTCACACAGTCACTTATGGTGACCTCCAAGCAGGGTCATGGGGTCACATAAGGGCAAGTGGTTCAGACAACAGGGCACAGCCTCTGGGGTTGGGATTTGCATGGCACAGCCCTAAGATCTACATCCCCCACCCGACGCACCCCGACACCCACACGGTGGCAACACGCCCCGCCCCCGTTCTACCCAGACCATTCGCCATGATGTCTCTTCCTCCTCCAGACGCTGTCGTCGGCAGCCAGGTGTTATAGCCCAGATGTGAACACGGTCCCGGCCAGCACAGTCCATCATGACTGGCCACTGCTTCCCGAGCATCTCCCATGCTGCACTGCAGTAAGTGCGTGGAGTCCAGGCTGCATTCAACCCGGCCTTCAATCCAAGAGCTATCATGGACTCCATTTTATTGGATGAAGAAGCTGAGGCTCAGAGAGGTGGATCAAGTACCTAGGCCGCCCAGCTTGCAAGGGGCCTTGCCTCCTGGGTCTGACCCACCCGTGAGCAGCTTCAGTGTTCTGCTGCCCTTGACCAGCTCGCCCTGCCTCTGGGCAGTCCTCATCTCTTCTGCTCCTTGGGCAGTGACTGGGGTCTCCTGTCTCCCCGACTTGACCAGGCTGAGCACGTGCCCTTGCTTTCTTCTGTGTGGACTGGGTACCTGGCCTCAGAGGTGACCTGCAATCTGGCTATCATGAGGGAAGGGGTTCTTTCTTGTCCACACCAAACTCATCAATGAACTGGCCCCAGTTGGCAGCAAAACTCAAAAAACACACCATTCCAGAGGAACATGACCTCCGCAAGATGGGGCCCCATCTGCCCTCTTCCCAGCTACATCCGAGCCCCCAGAAAATCACCTATGGACATCTTAGAGCTGGTGGGGGCCACGGTCAGTCAACAGGTGTCTCTGGCCGGTCGGGCATCCTTCCTCCGCTGCAGCGTCGGCCTCTGTCTCCTGTCTTCTCCACTCCACAGTGAGGTTCTCAGGGTAAGCACAGTGCTGTCCACCTGCGTATCATGCCTTCGAACACGGCCTGAACTGTGTTCCTTCAACTCATCAGTTCAGTCAACAGCCATGTGTGCCGGACACCTCTCCAGGCGCCGGGGAGATGTCAAGCCACTAACAGAGGCAAGATTTAGCCGAGGTTTGCTAACGGTGTTCTGTCGGGCCCTGGGCACAGGACAGTTGGCAGGGCAGGGGGTCCAGCTCTCGGGAGCACGGTGTTCTCCAGGGACGGAAGGCAGTGAGAAGGAGACAGAAATGAAATGATCACGCCATGATGACCACCAGCCGCTGCAGAAGAGGCTCAGCCAGAATCTGAAAGGGAGGGGCAAGGGGACGCGCGGCTATAGGATAACTGTGTGCCCCCCAAATCCCAGGTTCAGCCTGAGCCCTCAGGTGACAGCATTTGGAGGGGGTGCTTGGGAGGTGAGGAGCAGATGAGGGTGGGAGCTTCGTCTTGGAGTGATAATGGCCCTGCCGTGCCGGGATGGGAGGGGCCTCGCACGTGCTGGGCAAGGACTCTACCACCCAGCCGCAGCCCCAGCCGGTGGTGGGATTATTGCCCCTACAAAAGAGGCCCCAGAGAGCTCCCTTGTCCCTTCTGCCATGTGAGGACACAGCAAAAAGTAGCCCTCTGCGAACCAGGAGCCGACCCTCATCAGACACTGTACCGAGGCCCCGACGGAGGGTTCAGCCTCCAGAACTCTAAGAAATAAATCCGTCGTTTCCAAGTCGGGCAAGCTATGCATTTTGCTCTAGTAGCTCAGATGAACACAGTGGCTGAGAGACTCTGGAAAGAAAAAAGCCAAGGCTTGTACCCAGCTCTGCCACCTGCCACCCGAGTGGCCTCAAGCAGTCACATCACCCTCCAGGACCGGGTTTCCCCATCCGTTGCTCTCCTTCATGGCGTTGCTGTGATGACGAAATGAGATGACTACAGGGAGGGACGCAAGGGGACAGGGAAGGCTCTAGGGAAATAGGCACACCGGTCCCAAGGCCAGGGAAGGCAGGCTGGTTCTGAGGCTCCTCAGGGTCAAGCTGGCCGTGACGGCTGTGACCTACACTCGTGAGCCTGACACCTGTCAAAGAGCAGCTGGGAAACACCCCACCCGACTCACCCACCCCTCCCCAGCACCCAGGAAACACCTGGGACTGGTTTTGCAGGAATCTGCCTCCAACACTCAGATGCCAATTCCTATTAATATTCAGATGAAGAAGCAGGGCCACGCCCTTTGTGCCCCAGATCCAACTGGCACGGCCAACCCCAAGTCCTCGGGGCCAGCGAAGGCCTTCCCAGGGGTCAGTCTCCAAATCAAATCAAATTTAGACTTGAGCATGCGTCTGCTCAAATATTCACCCAGGCCTCTGTGTGCAGGGTGGTGCTGAGCCAGGGCCACCGTGGGTTTCGGAATGTCCTCCAGGGCTTTGTTTCCCTCCCCATTTCTTCGCCAGCCCCGCTTCACACTCCTAGTTTCACCCCTCAAGGTGAAATTCAGACACAGATCAGGTGACCTCTCCCGATCTGGATGCCCTGCCGTGTTCCTACACGGCCCCACCATGTGACACGCCCTGTCCTGAGGTTGGCTTCCTGTGTGGCAGCCACGTGCCTCCTGGTCTTCCTGCCTCACTAGAGCGACCTTCGTGAGGGTAAGTAATGGTCTTTCACAACCACCCCCACATCTGTACACACACACACACACACACACACACACACACACACACAGTGTGAACCCAGGGCTGCAAAACAGCGTGAAAGCTTCATAAATGTGTGTGGAATGGTTGTTTAAAACCCAGTTGCCCAACTCCAGATTCAAAAGTGCTGAGTCTGAAAACTTGGTTTCTAATATATAGATAGGAGTCCCTGCTCTATGTTCTGAAAATATCCAGCCAAAATTGTCGTGAAGGCCACGGATATAAAACACTCCGCACAGCAGGAGGCAGGATCGGTATCATTGCTCATGGTGTCGGTGCTGGTACCCTTTGACATTCGATGGCGACGGTGATAGAAAATACTTAAGCTTGGCTAGAAGAGGGGACTGGAGGTCAAGAGACCTGGATGTGACTTTCAGGAGTGACTTTCAAGCTAGCACTGTGGCCTTGGTCAGCCCTGTCGACTCCTGCAGCACGGCCATCTGTAAAGCAAGAGTGGAGCTCCTGTCCACCTCTGAAAGTCTTTGCAAGTTGCTGAGTGAGTGACAGGTGCTCCTCCAGGGACACAGCGCAAGCCTGGAGTCCCCCTCGTACCTCCCTTCCAGACCTGAGTGCCCGCTGAATTCAGTTCTGAGATGGGTCCACAGCAGGCACTAAGCCTCCAACTCTGCAAGTGTGTCCTTGAAGCTGTCCCCTGTCCTCTTCCCTGCAAGTTGTCCTGACACTCGTTTCCCGCCCACACACTGCAAGACACATGGCTGGAGATGACCCCACCATGACTCTTAAAGCAAGGCATAAAAGTCACTGGGGTGCCAGTGCTCCGCCATTGGACAGCCCTCAAAGAGCCCCAGGCTGGGTCACTGTGCAGAGCTGTGTGGCAGTGACCGGCCAGCCAGCATGGCGCACGTAGCTCGATGAAACACCGGCTGTCAGTGTGCCGGAAGCAACGTGCACTGGGGTGCCCCAGCAAGCCGGCTCCTCCCTGTGATTAGCTGAGGGAAATAGCAATCCCATACCTCACCCCGGAGACCAAGTTTTCTGGGTCATTCGGCCCTGGGAGCCCGGTTTCACCCCTCTCTGAACACTCCCTCCACCCACAAAGTTGGGGCACAGGGGAATGGTGAGACACGTGGGGTGCGTTTCTCTGGTGGCTCCAGCAAAGGCATCCTGGGTCCACTGGAGGAGCCATTGACCCACATTGGCCTCGGCCCTTGGACGAGCTCTGAAGCTCCCTGTGCCTCAACAGGAGGAACCGCGGGAAGGAACAGAGGTATTTCAAAGACTCCTAGTGGGCTTAGAGACCAAGCAGACCTTCCCATCGTCCACCGTCCTTCAGCCAGACTTCTCTGGGAAATCGGGATTACCTCACCAGAGACCTTTCTGCAAGGCTGTGATGTCACCTCTCCCAGGAAGCCCTCCCCGACCTGGGCGTACAAGCCTGGTCAGCTCAGCCTGTTCTTGTCTCTGCGCTCTTATCACAGCATCATAATGGTTCCTTGATGCGCCATTTCCGGCAGCAGTCTGTGAGCTGGAGTGGGTAGGAACTCCATTTTAATCACCTGCCATAAATGAGAGAAATTCAGAAACAGAGTCGAGTCAGGAAGATGTCTTGGCTTGGGCGCAGCAGGCAGGGTTGAGAAGTCAGGCACAACTGGGTACAGAGGTGTTAAGTGGAAATCGACTCATGGAATGGTTCCACAAACCCACGTGCCCTCGGTTTCTCGAACCTTGGCAGGCATGCTGAGGCTTCCCAAGATGAAACCTTGAGGAGCCTTTGCTGGAGAAAACAGTCTGAGAAACCAGACCAGGAGAAAAGATCACAGACACTATATTTGGAGTTTTACAGTGAGGAAACCTGGCCACCGTCCAATTGTCCTATAGTGATGCCCACTGGGCAATAAGCTCCACCCACCAGCTTTTCAGTGCTATGTTTTTAAGGATGGACAGGCAGCCAAGGAACACCAGATGTTTAAGAAAGACCTTCCGCCAAAAAGAGACCTAAACAAATCGCACAAAGAAACTCACAGGAAGAGACACTTCAGAGAGCAGAAATAAACTTGAAAGTCCACAAACAATATCTTAGGGATAACAGAGACTAGATTGTACCCATGAAAAAAGAACAGGATGCTTGAAAAAGGAACACTCAGAATACAGAAACAAATAGAGCAACTGAACTAAAAAAATTTAAAAAGAGGAAAAATTATTAAAGAAGTAATAAGAAGAAAGCAGTTCCCAAAGAACAACATTTTCAGATTTTTAAAGGCTAGTAAAAAGAAAGAAAAGTACCACGCAAATGGCCATTGTCATGAAATTTCAGAACACATGGATTAAAAAGAAAATCGTGAAGGATCAAAATTGAGAACCAGAACCTCGTGGAACTTTTTAACAACAAAGTAGCAGCTAGAAGATAACGGGTGAATGCAAGTCTCTGATGGCAAGTTACTATTAACCTAGAAACCTACAAACAGTCCCATAATCAAAAATGTGTGAGGATGGACAAAACACCATTTTAGACACGCAAGATGCTGATTCATTCCTTGTCCTGCCCCTGACAGACCACAGAGAGCAGAACCCTACAGGCTGTCCCGTTCCTACTGACTTGCAGTTTGCTTCCTTCCACACATTCTTCATGGAGTCCATGTTACTGCCAAACAGGAGAAAGTCAGTTTGGGCAAGCTGAAAAAAAAATTTTATGTTTTGTGTATAAAGCACAACTACATACAAAACTATGCAAACAGATATTCAGTATATATCTGTGGTATGAAAACTATATGGGAGAGAATCATTGAGGGGGAAAAGTCATAAAAGACTCCTCAGTGGGGCAATAATGAAAAATGGTTGAGAATATTGATTAAGTCGGTGGAAGTCACTGGCAGACTAGGAAGAGGTCATTGGAAAAGGAAGCCCTTTCTCCCGAACTTTCTGCCTTGGGCAACATCTCTGGCAGTAATTCAAAGTAGTAATCCTGTATCCATAACTTCAGTTTCACCAGCTGACTGCATTCCTAAAATATGAGAAATTCCAGAAATAAACAATGTATACATTTTAAATTGAGCTCCATTCTGAGTAGCACGATGACATCTCTTGCTGTCTCTCTCTGTACTGCCCAGGATGGAGATGATCCCCTTGTTTAGTGTATCCACACTGTATGTGCTGCCTGCCCATTAGTCACTGAGCAGCCATCTCACTTATCAAGTGGATTGTTGTGTCTCTCAGGTTCAAGTCACCTTTGTTTGACTTAATGGCCCCAAAGCACAAGAGTAGTGTGCTAGCAGTTGGATTATGCAAAGAAGATGTAAAGTGATTCCTTTAAATGAAAAGTACGACAACATTGAGAGAGAGAGAGAGAGAGAGTGCTCACATTCATATACCTGTTATTACAGTGTATTTTAATAATTGTTCTATTTTAGTATTAGCTACTATTGTTAATCTTTTACTGTGCTTAATCTATAAATTTTATCATAGGGCTGTGTATATATAGGAGCAAACATAGACAGCCTAGGAGTTGGTGTTTTCTGTAGTTCCAGATATACATTGAACATTTCAGAAGGTGGCCCAGTGGATTAGGGGGGCCTCTCTCTCTCTCTCTCTCTCTCTCTCTCTCTCTCTGCTTTGAATTCAGCAGCTGGCATCGTCCCTCAGCACTACCCAGTCCCTGGGCTCCAGTAAGCCTGTCTCCCCATATGTCTCTTCTGGGGAAAACAGTAGCATCCTGCTCCTGCTAAGCTCATTTGGCTTCTCAGCTTTACTATCATTTATGTGCCTATTCATTCCCCTTATTAATTTCTCTCCATTAAGAATGCAGCCCTCCTTGGCCTCATAAGCTGTGTACTTCATATTACTATGAAAAATGTTTTTTCAATTAAACTATTTTTAAACTTCTAGAAGGACTGATTGTTCGTATGATAAATTAAAGTGAAAGTTGTTGGCCCAAAACAATACAAGTGGGAGGCCCAGCGAGGAGGACAGTCAAGAAGTCACATTCCCAGTCCTGGAGGCCAGAGGCCACCATGTTTCCCTTTTCCCTGTCCCAGTGCAAGGTCCCCGTCTTGTATGGTGGGTCCTAGTGAACACAGGACGGGTGAGACAAGGCCATGTCAGTGGTCCAGAGGTCCAGGGCTTGGTGACGCAAGCCAGCACCAACATGCCCCTCTTGGGGCCCTCCAGGCCACAGGCCACTGGAAATGATCAGGAGCCTTTTCATTCAGTCAGCCCAGGGCTCCGTAAACAACTGGGTGCCTTCCACCGCTACCCTTCCTCCCGTTTCCGGGGCCCCAGCCTTCCCGCATGGGGAGTCAAGGCTGTTGAAGCGACTGCAGGTGCTGCATCGGGGTCTGAGACAGCCTAAGGAGCTTCCTCTTCTTCACTTTACCCGAAAGAAAACCACAAAGGCAAATGAAATTCATCCTTCCTTGATGAGGACAAATTTGAGTCTATTCCCTCTTGAGGGTTTTTTTGCAAGGGTGAGGGAAACAGCCTTTTCAAGACCTATCCCTGTTCCTGCAGTGAGCGACCATCTCAGCCCCCTGGCCCTAGCCAGGCTGTGGATGGCGAGCAAGCAGAGGGTTTCCGTGTGCTGCCCTGTCGCCTCAGCCTGACCCGGCGGTTCCGATTCCTGTTAAGAAAGGAAGGAAAGCAAGAGGGGGAGCAGAGAGGGGCAGGCGTGCGGTGTGGGCCCTGGCCGGCTGCGGACCATTCCTCTTTCCTTTCTTATTTTTAAAACCAGGATTCAGCCCAGGCCCTCGTGCATGCTAAGCCCAGGCTGTACCACTGAGCTACACTCCACGCCCTTCTCTTTCATTTTATTTGCATATTGGTGATTCATAATTTGGCACAAAGCATGAAAAAGCTGTGGAGTTTTGTTTGCTTGTCTTATGCATGAAATGAAGGGGAGGAGGGAGGTAGTGAGACAGATACTCCCCTCTTGACACTTGCAGCTGCTCACTTCTTGAGCCTGAGGGCCATTTTTCTCCTTTACGCTGTCTTCTCCTTCTCCAGTGGCTACACTTTGCTTTTGAATCACCACAGAAATACCTGTGTACGAAGCAAAGCAATAATCATTGGTGTTGTTTTGAAGAGACGGGGAGGACGAAACCACCCCAGAATAGAAAGAGTAGAACAGTAGGATCTGGGTGCATTTCCCCCTGCCTTTTGTTCATCTCTGTTTTCCAAATTTCAACCATGAAAAGTTATTTCTTGCGTAAGAAGGAAAAAATGAAGGCCCATGTTTCTCACTTTCCTCTGTCCACCCTATTGTGCCTGGAATGTCCCAGATAGTTCCCCAAACTTCAGCAGGAGCTAAGAGTTCAGGGCCACCTGAGTGATCACTTCAGATTCTCTCTCCTTGTTTTCATTGTTGCGGAAGATGCAGCAAAGCCACCTTTATGGGCCCAGTACGCTCTGCAGTTTTGCTATGCTCCTAAAATGACTTCGAAAGATGAGTTTCCCTCGGCTCGTGGTTGGCTGGTAAATCGAACTCAAGAAAACTTTCTTCAATTGTTTTTGTTTTGTTTAGTTCTGACCAACACATTTATTTTCCCCACAGATTGTAGGATCTTTGAGAGAACTCTTTCCGAGTCGTTTTTTTTTTCTTGTTTTTTTGTTTTTTTTGTTTTTTTTGTTTTTTTAAATCTCTCCTACTGTCTATTAAGTTACCCAGAACAGGTAACAAGTGCTTCATCAGTCATTCAACAAACCTTTACTGCGGGACCCACTAGGTGCCACCAATTGACTGAGACCCTGGGCAAGCCTTCCCCATCTTCACGCATAAAACTAATTAAATGGAACCCAAAATTCAAGCTCACTTCCTGTCCTCACCCTACTGGAACCTGGGCTCTGACTCTCAAAGGAGACGACAGGATAAGAACAGAGAAATGGTATTCATATAAAAGATTAAAAAAAAAAAAAAAAAAAAAAAACAGCCTTGGGAGCATCCTTGCTGATTTCTGGAAACCTGATCAAAATCCTCCAGGAAGCTCCTGGCGATAGCATATTCCCGCCACGTGCCGTGTGGAAAAACAGAGGCCATGGCTCAGCTACCAGGGTCCTAATTCCTGCAGGGCCTCAATTGTAGGCCATTCAATCATTTATCCTTTCAACAAATATTGATTCATCACCTTCCGCGGGCCAAGCACAGGCTCGGCTCTGGAGGCACAGAGATGAAAAGCTGCGGTTAGTGGACAGAAAGAAATACAAGAGCCAGTTATGAATCCCTGAGAAGCAGACGGGCCGGAGAGCACATCGATCACAATAAAGGCGGCTCGCCCGGGCCTTCGCAGAGCTTGGCACAGACGGGACTGCAGACACCGCGGCGAAGGGCAGTCAGGAGAGTCTCAGAAGGAGAAGAGGAAGAGAATGCGGGAAGGAGAGCACCCCAGGCAGAGCGCACCGTGCGCGGGGTGTGGCCAGGCGGGAGGACCAGGGGCCGGCAGGGTGCGGGGGTGGCAAGGCTGAGCAGGAGCCGGCCCACAGGGAACCTGGTATATCATGCAGACAGACGGAGCCTGGCGCCACCGAAGAATTGCAGGAGGGAGAGACAGAAGGAAGTAGGGCAGTTTCAAGAAGGAGTGATCAGTAGAGTGGTCCAAAATCAAAGCAAAAGAGAATGAGCTTAAAAACTCCTGATTAGAGGCTGGGGTTGTGGCTCAGTGGTAGAGTGCTTGCCTAGCATGTGTGAGGCACTGGGTTTGATTCTCAGCACCACATATAAATGAATAAATAAAACGGGGGTATTGTGTCCACCTACAACTAGAGAAAAGTATTAAGAAAATCTAAAATTTGGAACAAAAATATATTTAAAAAAAAAAAAAAAAAAAACTCCTGATTAGCTAGGCGAGGTGGCACACGCCTGAAATTCCAGCACTCACTCAGGAGGCCAAGGCAGGAGGATGGAGAATTCAAACCCAGCCTCAGCAACTTAGCGAGCGAGGCCCTAGGCAACTTAGCAAGACCCTGTCTCTAAGTAAAAAATAAAAATGGTTGGGGGTGTGACTCAATGGTTGAGCACCCCTGGGTTCAATCCTGTGTACCAAAAAAGAAACTCCTGATCATCCAGTTGGGAGAGCAGGGAATGATTTGGGTCATTCCAGCATGTGGGTGGAGGCTGGGGAGAGGGGCAGCTACAGCAGCGGGGAGGTCAAGAGGACAAGGTTACAACAGGGAGGCGAAAGGGAGCAGGGTCGGAACCAGTGTTGGGTCACAGAAAGGGAGAGGAGGGGACAGAGGGAAGAGACTAAAGGGCCCAGTTGACCAGGTGGGCGGCTCTTTGCATGTGGGGCAGGAAGAGGCAGGACTGAGACGGGCCCCTGGGTTATCCTGGGGGGTCACCGGGATGCCTGACAGGAGAAGTTTCCAGGTAGCGGTAGGAATAAAGAGTAGTTTGGGGTGAGCTGCAGAGACTCGGAGGGTCGGAGGCAGAGAAGCTGCTCCCAGGAGCGGCGTCAGGAGGGAGCGGAGAGCACTGGCTGGGGCGGCCGCGGCCCTCGAGGGTCTTGAATTTAACGATGTGCGATGTCATCACACTCTTGTGTGCCGAGGGGAATGAGCCAGCAAAGGGAGGAAAGCTGGAGAAGGAGGGAGGAGGAGGAGGCCCCTGCAGGGAGAGGCCAGCAGGACGGACCCACGAAAGGCCATGACCAGCTCTGGGAGGAGGCAGGGAGGGCGGGCACAGGCAGGGGCGAGGCCGACTTTCCTAATGAAACAAAGCCCGTCACAGCTGAGCACCAGCTGGGGAGGTGGCACTGGAGGCCTAGGGACAAGGAGGAGCCCGCAGGAGGGAGAACGGGGGGCAGCTGGGCCTGGGGGTGATGCAATTGGACCGCAGAAGACAATGGCAAGCAGGGACCCTAAAGTGCCCATGGATGCAGGCAGGGTGACCGGGGGTCACTAAAGGGCAAGGCGGGATACTGAGGAGATGGGAAGAGCCTCAGTGGAGGCCGGGAGAAGGCCATCCACTCTAAACCTGTGAGGCAGAGGAAGAAGCCCCTCCTCTCAAGAGACCCCTGGGGAAAGCCCCAGTTGGGTTCCCCAAGAGGGAGAAGGTGGAGAAGGAAGGGGAGTGGGCCAACCACAGGGGACCCAGTGCAGTCGGCAGAAGGAACCTTTGGGAGCTCCTTTCCTGGTCACAAAGAAGCAGCTGTCCTTTCCAGCTGTGCAGCCAAAGCCCACGGACAGGTGGCCAATAATAAGAATGAACTAGTGAGGCGATTACCAAAGACAGGCTGGCCCTGGACCGTCCTGGAACGTCTGGAGTCCTTTTCCCTCCCCAAACTGATCACCACTAAGATCTTGTCCCCAATAAACCACAAAGTGCTACTCTGCCCTTTCCCAGAACCACCAGGATGTGGCTCATTCCTGGAAGCGAGGGTGCCATTGATGTGCTGACCCCCACCTTCCTTCTCCCTGAAATAGCATCCAGATACAGAACATGACAGCACCTCCCCCTCCTTCCTGGCAAACGTATGTCAAGAAAGCCACAGAACTGAAGTGACCAACACAGGGAGGGTGTCCACTTACACCGTTCTATCAGACATCAAGACGGGGTTCGTTTTTCTACCTCTTTCTGGATTTTAATTGCTCTTTTGCTCCATCTTGTATCTGGGAATTTTCACTATGTCTAAATACGATTTGCACCCACCACCTCTTACTCCAAATCACAGATACCTGGGCCCACTCATTCCCTCCCAGCTCTGCTGGGTGGGCCACAGGAATGCTGCAGTCTTTCTCTGGCTAAGTCCCACAAAAAAGAAACACACCAACACCCCAAGAGAAAAGTCATTCCTCCCCTCCGCAGGATAGGTCCCAGTTACTGGTTGTATCAGCAAAACCCAGTGTCCTCTTAGCCCTATTTCAACCGATGAAACAAAGACAAGGACTAGCCATGATTTATAATCTGCTGAGAGGCTTTAGGGAAAAAAAACAAAAACCAAAAACCAGTACCATAGTCACCTAATGAGGTTCTGCTGTTGCTGTTCAGAACGTTCTGCAGGGCAAAGAGAATGAAGTAACGTAAGTGCTCAGAAAAATCAGGAAGAGCCAGAATGGGGAGTCCTATCCTCCTCCCTGGTAGAACACCAAGGCTGAAGAATTGGTGAACTTAAAAAACTGACTTAGGTGAGGTGGCGCACGCCTGTAGTGCCAGTGGCTCAGGAGGCTGGGACAGGAGGATCATGAGTTCAAAGCCAGCCTCAGCAACTTAGCAAGGCCTAAGCAACTCAGCAGGAGCCTGTCTCTAAATAAAACACAAACAAGGGCTGGGGATGTGGCTCAGTGGGTAAGTGCCCGGGTTCAATCCCCAGTACCAAAGAACAACAACAAAAAAAAACCTGACTCTACCATCATGTATGATCTTAAGCAGTGACTGAACCCAACTAAGCACCAGGGATTTAGCCTCTAAGTGAGCGTATTATCAGTACTTACCTACCTACCACTCAGGGTGCCTGTAGGGATTCCATTGCTAATACAAACCAAGCTTTAGATACCAAGGCCAAGGTGCTCAGCAAAGGTCGACCTCCATCTCTTCCCCAGGATATTCATGGTGATTCTAAGCATCGCTGTGGAGTACCAAGCACAACTAAGCTGGAAACAGGCTTAATGTGGACTGAAGCCTCCCTTGGTACACGGTCAACAGGAAAGGAGAGGATGATGGACACAGCTCTCCAGACCTCTCAGGGGGTGGGTCCTGTTTCAGGGTGGGGGGACACTTGCTGGTACCTGGCACTAAGCACCAGTCTGTCCCTTCAGGGCCTGGGACCCTGGGTTCTTGATCCTGTTTGATTGACTTTGTGGGCAGAGACATAGGGAGGGAGGAGTAAGTGTCCAGGCTGGGTCCAAAATAATGAGGAATTTTGTTATTTATTTTTCAGCTGAAAACTCTCTGAGGAGGGTTTCTCTCCTTCCTTCTTTTCTTCCTCCCTCCTTCCTTCCTTTCTTTCTCCTTCCTTTCTTTCTCCTCTCTCTCTCTCTCTTCTCTCTCTCTCTCTCTCTCATAGTAGCCAGCTTAATGGTCTTGTGCTGAGAATTTTGGTGAATTAACACCTAGTCTGTAGTAAATGCTCAATAACTGTTTGCTGAAATTTCCTGGATCATGACCACCTTCTGTGACTCTGTCCTTCCCACAGTTGGCTCCAGACCCCACCAAGTGACCCACTGTTCCCAGAACAGAGGCCTCTCCCTCCCCAGACCTCTCCCTGGGGTCCTGGAATTGTACCTTGCCTGTAATGTACCCCAAGCGACCATATAAGCAGCTGTTTTTGAGCATGACTTTTCCTATGAGATTACTTTCTTCCTGAGAGCAGGGGTCAGGGCTGCAGCCCCCACCATAGCTAGGACAGTGCCAGTGCATGGCAGGTGCTCAGTAAAGGTGCTTGCTGATGGTGGCCCTGATGGTTGGCCAGAGCCGCCCGCTGGACACGTCCCCGTAAGAGGACAAGAGGGACTTGTATAACCCCCAGAGCCAAACCAGCCCAGCCCACAAGACTCTTCAGCCAGCATGTCCTCTCCCAATAAATTATGAGGCTAAACCACCATGGACGTCAAAGGCAGCTCCACCACTGGGGTTGGCCCCAGGCCAGGCAGACTCTCAGGCCCTCGATGCCCCTCCAGCTGGACACCAGCAGGCACGTCCCCGGGTCTCCAGCCCCGTGCTGGGGTCACTGCCCAGCAGCTGGTCATGCTGCCTGTGGAGTCTCTCCACTTGGTCTCCAGCTCTGGGAGGAAATAACTATCCAATGCCACCATGGGGCTTGAGGTGGGGAATGGGGGTCTGAGCCGACAGACACAGCCTGGGGGAGAAAGAGACTCCCAGGAACCTTCCTGGGCAAAGCAGAAAATCTCTACTTTCCAGAGAGTTCAAGGAGGGCGCAACCACCTTCAGGAAGAACTGGGAGGAGCAGAGACTAAAGCATCCAGACAGGAAGAGACCCCGGCCGATGGCAGGACCCCTCCTGTGTTTGGGTTACCAAGGTGCAATTCAAAGGAGCCACAGTCCACTTGGCCACGCTCAGACAGGCCATTACTGCCCATATGCTGTCCACCTGCCGCCAGAGTCAGGCATATCCCCACCAAAGGGGACTCAGAGACAAGTCCCACCTCCACCAAGGTTTTAAAGTCTTCGTGTTATGATATATTCTCAGCCTGGTCCCGTTTTCCATTACCATGGCAACAAAATCCCCTGCCAAAGGAGGCGGGCAGATGATTCCATCTTATCCAGGGGCCTCGTGCACAGATAACTGAAGGTTCATACCATCTCGACTGCCCGAGCTGTATCCGGAAGACTCCAAATCTCTCCATGTTTTAATCCCTGGCCTGGCTTTCCCTGGCTGGGCTCCTGAGGAGCAGCGGCAATCCACTGAGACGATCTGTGCCCAACCAACCATCCTGAGGAACCTCGACAAAAGCGAGAAGCGACAAGACCGCCCGGCCCGGCCCTGTCCTCGCAGCTTCCTCGTGAATCAGACTTACCTTAGGTCACATTTTTGATTCTTAACTTATTAATATTTGTCAATGACATCAGCTGGGAATTCAGGTCTCCCGGCTCTGCCTGGCAGATGCAGGAACCATGAACTCTTAGGCTGAAACGTTTTGGGTTAACACGGGGAACTCGGCCCAGGGTTAGCAACCCTGCGGTGGGCACGCTCTCCCTCGGTCACGCTGGTCCATACCGCCTCGTGGGTCACGGCTGATGGGCACAGGACTTCCAGGAAGCTCCCAGGCCCTCTCCCACCATAGCTCCGAGTTCCGCTGAAACTGCAGGTCTCTGGCTCAGGCCGCCGCAACACCCCACCCGCTGAGGGCCAGCACTATGTCCAAGTCCGCCCAGGTCCGCCCGGGTGGGAGCACTTTCTCAACCTGGGGCGCCCCTGAACCAGAATCACTTTAGAGAGTTGTGCCAGATGCCCATTCCTCAGGGCAGGTCCAGGCCAAGCCACTCAAGGGCAGGAGCCTGGGAATCTGAGTGTCCGCCTAACAGACATGGTGGCCTCTCTGGAACGGAAGAGCGTGCGAAGGGACGGGCTGAGCTGCATCCGCTAAGTGCCATCTTCAGCCCCAGAACGTGCTGTGGTCCTGAGGACTCCGCTCTGGGCTGGGCTGGGAGACGGGAGAGGCGACACGGCCTTGGAGCAGTAGGAGGGAGAGAATGGCCCAGGACAGACAGGGCGGGTGTGCGGGGAGAGAAGGGTCAGGGCAATGAGTGAAATGGAGACCATCGCAGAGGACAGAAAGGGGCCTCAGGACAAGGGCAGCATGAAGACCAGGGCACAGGGCAGAGGAAGCTGGCTCTGAGAGGGACGGGTTAGAGGGGGCAGGGGAGTGCCCGAGTGCAGCGAGGGAGACCTGCCTTCAGTCCCAGGCCTTCGACCAGCTGTGCCACACTGGGCAGGTCGCTGGCCCTCTCTGAGCCTGCGTGTTCCTCTGTGCAGAGGAGCTGGTGACAGTCCTTGTGCTCCCCACTGTGCAGAGCACCCACCAGAGGAAGGACATAAGAGTAAAGGGCTTTGGTCGCTGGGATTCCCGGCAGACAAGGGAGATGGCGGATGTTGTGAGTGTTGGCATCAAGGCCCCAGTACAAAGGAGGCCGGGGGAACAGAGGGCAGGCCACCAGCGTGTGCTCAGGAGCCCAGCCTGCAGTCATGGCACCTCGCTTCTCACTTGTGTGGGGCTTCTCTCCCTGCTCCCTGTGTGTTCTTAGGCAAGTTTCTTAACTTCTCTGTGCCTTAGTTTCTTCTGCCAAGGGTGGTTGTGTGAATTCAATGGATGAAGGTTGACCGTGGGCTCATATCTTTATGGGTGGCTAACGTCAACACACGGTAGGGAACAAAGGGGCCTATTTATCAAGGAAGCCGTGGGAGGTGGACACGGCCCCCAAGGAGAAGCTACGTGTGCGCGCAGCTCTTCGGCCCTGTCTCCCCGGGACGGAGCAGATGCCGGCACTGGCCGCTAGAGGGAGGCCCTGCGCCCGCGAGGCCCTGGGGACCTCCTCGCTCTGAGCGCGCTGGCAGGGCTCCCATCTGTCCCAACCGAGAGAGCAGCCCGTCTTCCATTTGTGCCCAAGTGGACACGGCTGGGACCTTCGCCTTGCCCAGCCATCCACTGAGCCAAGCCGACTGCCAGCCAGCGAGGCGTCCCTGCGAGCCTGCGGAGCCCCGGGCTCCTCCCTGCACCCCTGGGAAGCTCGGCCCCACGCCCGCCCCAGAGGAGACCTGCTGGCGGCGCGGGCGCCTCCCCTCGCCGGCTCTTCCTCCTCCACCAAACCTCTAGGGCAGAGGCTGGCCGGCTCGGAGGCCGGAGGCTCTGCTGGGGTCCATGCTTGCTTCCCTGCCGCAGGGCGCAGGTCCCGGAGCCCTGGCTGTCCTGAGAGGCCGCTTCCCGGGCTCGGGCTGACCCAGTGCGGCCGTCTCCCCCTGGGACCCTGAACAGCCCCGCTGGGTCCTACCTAGCGGGACAGCAGCGCTTCAAGCGCATCCCCAGCGCCCACGGCGGGTCAGCGGGCTCAGGGCACGGAAGAGAAAGGGGATGGAGGGGCGGAAGGCGGGGTTGGGAACGGAGGGCCCGTAGTCCCAGCGGCTGGGGAGGCTGAGGCGGGAGGATGGCGAGTTCAAAGCCAGCCTCAACAAAAGCGAGGCCCTAAGCAACTCAGTCAGACCCTGTCTCTAAATAAAGTCCAAACTGGGGCGGGGGATGTGGCCTAGTGATTGAGCGCCCTGAGTTCAACCCCAGTACCCTCTCCCCCAAAAAAAGAGGGTGAGGAAGAGGGAGGGGAGGGGCGGGTGGGGAGGGGCAGGGCAGAGAGCCTAACTGGAGCGCCATCTAGAGGAAGGACCGACTCACAAACGCGGCGGCGCCCAGAGCCCTCTCCAGCTGGTTAGGCCGTGGCGACAGGGCACCACAGACTGGGCGGCCGCAAACCCTGCCGGAGGCTGGGAAGTGCAAGCTCAAGGCCAGCAGATCTGGGGAGGGCCCCTTTCTCATGGGTGACCTTGCTGTGTCCTCCTCACTTGGTGGAAGCGTCAAGGGACAGTCTCCGGGACCTCTTTAGGAGGACATGAGCCCAGTGGCCTCCTCCTACCACAGCCTCAGGGAGGACTGCACACAGAGTGCAGCCGCAAGGCAGCCTCGCCTCTGGACGGGGCAGAGCTCTCTGGGCAGCGGGCCCTGTGCTGAGACCGTCTCCACCGGGCACCTTGCTTCCCTCGCACACCCAGGGTGCGGGCCAGAGGGGTGGGATACGAGGAGGCTGAGGCTTAATGGAGAGACCAGGACGGGGCCACGTCTCAATGTCCCCACTGAGAAATGGTCACCCTACAGGGGGTTTGGGTTAAGTGAAAGACTGAGAAGTGCTGAGCGAGCTCAGTGCTCGGCCTGAGAAGGGCTGAGAAACCCCACCACCCTCCGCAGGTCGGGCTAGAGACACGGGCTGGGCAGAGCCAGAGGAGACGCAGACCCAGGTTCGTGGGAAATTTGTCCAAAGCCCAGAAAAGCTTCTGTGTTAGTCATCTTTCCGTTGCTACGACACGATGCCAGAGGTGATCAACTTAAAAAGAGGAAAGGACTGCTGTGCATGGTGCGTGGCTGTCATGCAGCTACTCAGGAGCTGAGGCAGGAGAATCCGGGCTCTAGGCCAGCCTGGGCAACTCGGTGAGAGACTGTCTCAAAATAAAATAAGAAAGGGGGTACAGTGGCACTGCACTCGCCTGGCATGCGGAACCAGCACTGAAAAAGAAAGAAGAGAAAAAGGGAAGGACAGGTTGATTTGGGCTCCAGGTTTGGGAGCTGCAGTCCATGACCAGTGGCCTGATTTGGGGGCTGGGCAAGCAGCAGGGCACGGCAGGTGGTCTGGTGGAGCAGGCCGCTCCTCTCGTGGCAGCCGGTCCCCGCTACGGCTCATCCCAGTGCCATGACTTACTTCCTTCCCCAGGTTCCCCCAGTAGCACTGGGGACCGAGCCTCCGCGCAAGGCCTTTGGGAGACTTTGGGGTCCACACTAAAGCAGCCTCTGTCCGTGTGTTCTCCAGCCAGGCCCTGGGAAATGGCTGAACAGCTCCCGACCGCGGCCTAGGCAGAGCCCTGGGCAGGCTCGGCCTGAGCAGGAGGGACCTGAGGAGTCAAGTGTGTCCAAGAGAGCCGGGACCCCGGGCTGCAGGAGGCTGCCTCGCCATCGCCCTGGTCCTCCTGGAGCAGAATGGCTGCTGCTTCTCCGGCCTCCAGGCCTGGAGAGGGGCCAGGGCCTCCTCCTCCAAGATGTCCACCACCCACCTCAATGGCACTTGCACAGCGTCCCTCTTTGTGCACCTTGGAGTGAACACAGAAATGATGGTTGTGCCCAAGTAGGGGAAGGGGCTACTTGTTTCTTTTTTGTTGTTGCATTATAATCATCCACAACAGTGGATTCCCGCGTCCTGTCCGTGCGTGCGCACAGCGTCCTCTGGTCACCTCATCCCTCGGGGTCTCTTTCCCTCCCCTCTGCTTCCTTTTCACTCGTTTTTTGTTAATATTGCTGGAGCAACTTTTTATCTTCCATCAAAGCGAGACGTACGCAGAGCAGACTTGTTGGTGACGTCGTTCTAGATAGCCCTGAGATGCCACCTGAGGAGCAATGGGCACACTGGTGCTCAGACATGGGCGAAGACAGAAGCCAGGTGAGAGAGCTGCAATGGCCGGAGCAGCAGCAACTTACGCCACACCACAAATGACGTCATGCTTGACCCCAAGTGTCATATAAAGGTCCCTGAGTCCTTCTGACAGACATGATTGAGTAAATCAACATATCGGAGAGAGCAGATACTGGACATTCGAAGATCTGCAGACATTCATGTGCCACTTCTCCCTCGTGGAAGGGGCACAGCTCCCTGCTCTTAAGTGTGGGCTGTGCACAGAGACCGCTAGCGCTGGGCCCTAAACATCCCCAAAGACCCGTGTGCTACGGGCTCCGTCCCCAGCCCTGGGCACCATCAGCAGGTGGTGGTACCTTTAAGAGGCGGGGCCTGGTGGGAGGTCCTGGGGTCCTTCAAAGGCCTAGTGGGACCCAAGTCCCCTTCTCTTCCTCCCTTTTGCTTTTCAGCCTTGAGGTGAGGCGTTTTGCCCAGCCACCTGCTCCCACTGTGACGAGCTGCCTCACCACAGCCCCTAAAGCCATGGGGCCAAGTGACCATGGACTGAAACCTCAACAACCATGAGCCAAAAGAAACCTTTTGTCTTCATAAGACGATCACCTCAGGTATTTTGTCTCTCAACAGAAAACTGACTACCAGTGACTGCCTCCCACGAGTACAGGATGGAAATGGGGAGCAGGGGTTGCTTTATGGTGGAGAAACTCACCAACACCACCTCAGCTAGGTGGCCCACATCGACAAGGAAAAGCCAGGTGCGCGCCTGGAATCCCAGAGGCTCGGGAGGCTGAGGCAGTAGGATCATGAGTTCAAAGCCAGCCTCAGCAAAGGCGAGGCCCTAAGCTACTCAGTGAGACCCTGTCTCTAAATAAAATACAAAATAGGGCTGGGGATGAGGCTCAGTGGTCCAGTGCCCTGCAGTTCAATCCCCAGTACCAAATAATAATAATAATAACAATGAAAAATAATACCGACGGTACTGGCCCTTGGTTCAGGGAAATGAGACCCACACCTCAGCCCCGCGGTCTCTGTCGAAAGCCCAGAAGCCAGTCTCACCTCAGGAAAGACGGCAGACAAGCCAGAACCACAGGCCGCGGTTCGGAACACCTGCTCAGTGCTCCTCAACGCTGTCAAGGAAAACAAAAGGAAGGAGATCGGAGAAGCTGTCCCAGCCGAGAGCGGCCCCGGAGACGCGAGGACTGGATGTCCTGTGACTCCGCCATGGGACCCAGGGCGCAAGAGGACATCCAGGGAAGACCTAGAACCCGGGATGAAACACGGGCTGCAGCCAAGCACGCTGTACCGGGTGCTCGATGGGGTCGGGTCCTCCGAGGTGACCAGCCTGTCACATCAGAGGTGGGCAGTGGGGAGCGGGTAGCGGCTGGTGGGAACTCTCCACGAATGTCTCTGACGTTTTGTTTCTTATTTAAAAATCTAAAGAAAACACGACAAAACGTTAAAATTCCGCAACTCCTGGTGGCAGGTCGCAGTCGCCCTTCCCGCACCACTGGCGTCCTCTCATGGTGTCCGTTCTGGCCCGGGGACTCGGTGCCCGACCCCTCAGTGGCCCCTTTGCTGTCCGCCCTGGCCACCTTGGCCTCTGGGCAGCCCGTCCCCTCGGGTTCAGCAGGACAGTCACTTCACAGGCTGAGAAGCGTCGAGCCGCAGCTGCTGAGAGCCCTTGGCACAGCTGCTGAAGCGCTGGGGAGCCCGGGGGCCACAGAAGGACCCAGGAAGCTCCCGTCCCTTAGCAGGGGACTCCGTGGTCAGGTACCGGGAAGCCTGAGGACACTGCCAGAATCAACACTGTCCCAGGAACCAGCACCCAGCGGCTGGGTACACTGTCCATGGGACTTTCCTGCCTGAGCCCTGCCCTGTCCACACCCCAGGAGGGTCTGCCCCCAGCACAGCCCGGCCCCAGGGCCCCAGGGCGGCACGGTGGGGGCGGCAGCGATGCCCCTCCAAGCGACTTCCCGAAATCCGGCCTTTAAGGAAAGACCTCATCTGCGCGGCTTTGTCCTCACGTGAAAAACAAAACCAGCTTCGTTTCTCTGCCAGAACCCTCCCCACACCCATGTCCCCCACCCGCCCAGTGCACCTCGGCCTCCTCCAGCCCCCCTAAAAGCACACTGAGAACCCGGCGGAACCTTCCACGGGGAGGAAGGTCGGGGGCTGGAGCGTGGGCAGGGCGGTCTGCCCCATCTTGCCACCCCACCTGGCGCTGGACCCCTTCTCCATCCATGGGCACTGCGGGTGTCCACACTCCCGTGCAGCCACCCTGTGCACCAGCAGGAGCTGCTCCAGGGCTGGCCCGTCAGCAACTGGCCAGGCAAGGTCCCCCAGCCTCGGGGACCTGACCCTCAGAGGGGCAGATGTGAGCAAGGGGACATAAGATCACATCACATTCCGCAGGGGACACGGGCAGGAAAGCAAGGCGGGAGGACAGCAGCGAAGTCCGGCACCTCACCCGGAGCATCAGGGGCTTCCCTGGGGAAAAAGCCCTGAGCAGGGGGACCTCGGAACACAGGCGGGCGCCAGGCATGGAGACATCTGGGGAGAAGCAGTTTAAGAAGGACCTGAGGAGGTGACAGAGGTGCAGGGGATCAGATAGCCAGGGACAGACCTTGTCACAGTCCTGGGAAAGCAATGTCATGGCTGCCATTTTACAGAAGAAGAAACAGAGGGTCTAGAAGGTTGTGGGGCTCACCAAGACCAGCATGTGTAGCTGAAGCCACATGGTCTGACTCCGAGCGCTGTGCCATGCATTACCCCAATGTCTCCAGCACGGGGACACACACAGGTCTTGAACACTCACATCTTAGAAAGCTCAGGCAATGTGGGTCCGACATGGCTGGACGGCCCCGGGACGTGGCATAGCACGCCGCAGTTAAACTTATGAAGATTTCTGCCGTGAAACCTACTCATCTTCAAGCTAAGTAGGCTAAATACAGCACTATTAATAGCCTGAGTTCAGTGAGGCTGAGCCGCCAAATTCAGGTCACATTTGATGCCGACTGACTTTCAGATTTCAGCGCATTTCCACTAACGGCCCAGCACTGTTAGTTCTGGAAACAACGGCTCCATGAAGCCAGAGGTGGCGAAGCCCCCTGGAAACTAGGCCACCTGCCCTGGCATCCTGGCCGGCCCAGCCTGCAGGAAGGGCAGCCAGGGGCGGGAACGCGGGCGACGCTTCCTGCTTGGCAGGGGAGACGGGGCAGCCCTGGAGCTGCTGGCTGCCCGCATGGAAATTCTGTGGTTTGATGTCCAGGTCTACGGGCCATGCTTACAAAGGCCTGGGGGAGCCCGGCCCACAGAAGAGGCCACCCAAAGAGTTTCCTGTTTAGCTCTCTGTGCCCCTGCTCGACCTGGGCTGGTTTTGAAAACCTCACCGGGAGCAGAGGAGTAACAGGTGATGGGCACAGAAAAGCATTTTAACTTAAATTTCTACACAACCACCTCCCGACTGAGGCTTGGTCCTCCTGCTCATCCCGCCTGAGAAATGCAGGCCAATTCAGAGAGTCCCTTCCGTGGCTCCACCTCCCTCCCTGTGCTGGCCACCCTCCCGCACTCAGCTCCTTGGAGGGGCCAGAACCTGCTGCAGGGCAGCAGAGGAGCCAGGCTTGGACAGTCCGCCCACCTGGGAAAACGCACTATCTTCGCCAAGCCCAGGCTGAAACGCACAGCCGCCCAGTCAGCACTAAGACTCATGGGGACCTCGGCAGCAGAGGCCAGAGGGAAATGATGTCACTCTGGATTTCCTTGGGAAGTTGAGGGAACGGCCGGCCGTCCATTCTACCGATGCCTGTGGGATCCATCCGTCCACGAACGAAGCAACAAACACATCCGCGCCCACCTGGAGACCCAAACGTGAATTCACAACATTCCACGCAAAGTGCTGCGTCTCCAGGAGACCGCAGCGCAGGGCAAGGAAGGAACTGCGATTTTGAAGAGGGGCCAAACCAAGCCATGAGCTGGAGCAAGAACGAGGGGGCCCTTCCAGTGGTCTGGGAGAGAATGTTCCAGAAAGAGGGCAGACCCAGGACAAAAAGTGTGCCTAGCAAGTTCCAGGGCTGCAAGAGGCTAGTGAGGCTGAAGTGAAGAAAGAAGGAAGAGTAAAGGACAGGCAGCACCGCACTTAGGGACTGCAGGCGTTTGTGGGGACTCTGCCTTCCGCTCTGAATGAGGAAAGGAATCAGTCGAGAGTTTTAAGCCTAGGTCATCTCAGCGTTTGGGATGCAGCAGGAAGTCTGGGCTGGTGGCTGGCATCTTCAGTGTCCGGGGTCATCAGACTTGGGGAACCAGGTCGAGCTCTAGGCTTCTCAGGGAGGAGGTCCACTCTGACCCCAGGATTGCAGGATGGCGAGCATGAACCTGGAGACAGACTGAGACTCCAGGAACTCTGGAGGGGACCGTTGGTCGTTCTGGCCTTCGGCAGTCAGGTGGTGCCACCGTGGACAGGGACAGGGGCATGAAAGTTCAGGGATACTTTGAAAGCGCACTACAGACGGGATACAGTAGACCCGCACAGAGGGACGGCGCAAGGCGAGTCCTCAGTTTTCTGATCTGGGCATCACGTCTGGACGGCAGAGTTTACTAATATACTAGAACGTTAATAGACTGGCACGTGACTCCCAGGTGACCCTCCTCCCACCCATGCCAGGGGTCACCCTCTCCTCTCACACTGCCGCAGACCCCTGCCGGGCTCAGTTCCTGCTGCCTCTCTCACTTGACAAAACTGTGGCTTTTCTTTGCTGCATTTGTTTTCTTGTTAAAAACGTTTAAAATGCAGTCACATGCACAGCATGAAGTTTCCATTCTGGCCGTTTTTCGGTGCTGAATTCCTGGTGTCCATGGCATTCACGTGTTGTATTTCTTTCTTAATTCCAATATGCCCGGCTCCCTCCTTGGTGCCGCGGGGGTGACGGTCCCACCGCACGATCGAATAGGACAGCCCAGGTGAGAGGACCCAGAGCCAAGATGCACCTGGAACCCCACGTGTTAGCCGCTGTCCGCGGCCTCCTCCTGCGTCCCTGTCACACCGCCTTCAAGGCACCCTGGGCCCCGCTCCAGGGCTCGGCAAGCGTGGGGAGCCCGAGAATCGGCGAGGCGGGTCCAGGGACCTGGCGGGAGAGCAGGGCCGACAGCCCCGCGCTCTGCCCCGCCCGCCCGCCTGCCCTCAGGGCCTCGCCGTCCCCCGCTGCCCTGCCTCTGCGCTTTCTCCCTTGGCTCTTCTCCACCCAGCAGGGAGAGGGGCTCCTACGCAGAGGATCCTCCGATGGACCCCTGCGGCCCTCCCGGGGCAGACCTGCGCCCGCCGGGTGCTCCAGGGTCCCGCCTCCCTCTTCTGCACACCCAGGCCCTTCCCTGCTGTTCCCTTGTCACGAAGTTGATCCTGACCTCACCTGGCGCCCTGCACGACAAATGCCACCTAATGGTGCCCCCCCTCCCCGCCTCCCTCCTCCGTCCCCAGCCTGCTTGGCCCTCCTGTCCCCAGGGTGCCATTGCCTAAGCTAGCTTGCTCATCTGATGACTGGATTATGTTACTGGTTATTGATCAGCATCCTTGACCAACAGGGCAAGAGCGGGTGCTGGTCAGTGCCCCGGAGATGGGAGCGCGGGACCTGTGCTGGGTGCACAGGAGACTCCCGCCTTCTTCATGGCTCGGGTCTCTTCCTGGTCCGACGCTTGCCCAGCCCTCGCCCTGAGACCGCTCCAGGGACTCGCCATCAGAGGAAGTGACACGAACTCTGACACTTCTGAGCCTCCGCACGTGTTGCGCTGTTGATCTGGAACGTTCTTCCTTGCCCCGTCCTTAGGCCCACTTACCCACATCCTGAGGGCAGAGCCGCCTTCTGGCTCCCTTGTCTGGTAGGACCCCTCTCCTGGCCCCTGCTTCTCTCTTGTCATTTAGATACTGTCCACCTGTGCCCTCCAGGAGCTGCTCAAGGTCAAGGCCCAGGCCTCCTCCATCCTGGCGCAAGTCAGCCTGGACTCCAGTGAAGCATGGAGTTGGCTGAAGGGAGGAAAGACGGCGGAGTCCTGCTTCCCGTACTGCTATCACCCTTAAAGTGACAACAGTAACCCGCGCTTGTTATGGTCAATGCTGGCACCTGAGGGTGTAAGGTGAGCCTTCCGAAAGGTCCCGGGATTCTCCCCAGCTGCTCCTGACCCCGTTACTTCCTCCCAGGCAGTGTGGGGATGCCCAGGCATTGGGCCAGGGGTTTGGGGAGTGGCTCAGGCACCAGGACCCGCCAGCTTCCTGGTAGGGCCCCACCTGGATGCCAGGCAGAGGAGGGAGGCTGGAGGCTGGCTCTGGTCACCACAGGGCTGACTGCCCACATCTAGAAGGAAGTCATAACCCCTCTGCTTTCCCCTCTTCCCAGAAGGAGAGAAACTGGGGAGGCTGCTGCCCATCCCTGCAGGGTTGCCAAACACGGATTTCCCCAGGAGTCGGTAACACAGTCAAAGGAATGTGTTGAGTGTTCGACCTTTGTGGTTTTCCAGGCTTTATCAGAAACTCCGAAAATAAACAGATTCTTTCTCAGTCTGGACACCCCCAGAGCCTCGGTGTTCTGCTTCTGTGAAAATCAAATGTAATTACGGGCTCCTCCACAAGCCTGGCTCCCACGCTCACCCCCAATGTGGGTCCCCCCGAGCCAGGTCCTGACCCAGCCAACTTCTGGTTTAAAAGGTGGCATTTCAGATGGGGACTCAGTGGCAGACAGCTTGCCTAGCGTGCTGAGTTCCAGCCCCGGCACCTCAAAAAGAAAAATGTTGACCTTTCATGTAATTCCAGTAGAGAGAAAAGATGCCCTGATTGGCTCTGAATTGTTAGCAAATCATCTTTTCCATGGAATATTATGTTTTTTTTTAAAGGCAATATTTTCACTCTGAAAAGAAGCCAGTGGGATAACAAGACTAATGAATAGATGAGCGAAGATCAGGATTAACATGATGATGATGGTGATGTTGAAAAGGAAGATGATTTTTAAGAAGCAAGAAAGGGCATGTCTGGCTTGGTGCCTTTTTCAGGCTTATAAATGTTAAATCTGCAAACCTTGTAAGGAGTTTGGCTAAGTACAAGGGCCCTGGGATACCCAACCGGATCTAGGGCCCCCTCTAGTGGCCGGATGCACTTCTGCACTGGCCGCTTCACTAACGGGTGTTCAGACCCCAGCTTCATCTGCCAGGCAGCACAGGAACTTAGTGCCACTGGCTTTCTGGAGCCTACTTTTTTTCCTCATGGTCACTCCTGCCCTATTTTCCCTGTTCTCTAAACCCCACCACCCCATTTTATCAACATCCCCTCGCATAGGTTTTTAATAACCAAATAGATCAAGTTCAAACTTTAATATACATAATAAATTATATTTGTCTAGCAACCTAAAGTTTACAGTTTGCTTTTGCGTCAGTTGTCTGAACCTACCCTTGTAAGGTAGATAAACTCATTTCATAATCAAGCAGCTTGGATATCAGAATGGTATAGAGACTTACTCAAAATCACAGAGTTCGTCAACCCCAGCACCAGGAATTAAATTAGGATAGTCTGACCCCAAGTGATGAGGTTTCCATTTCCACTGCAGCCGACTTTGAAAGGGGGAGTTAACTGTTAATATGAAATTCAGAGAAGCAGAAGAGAGGTGTTAAGTTTCGTTGCTTCTATCAACATCACATGGGGGGATAGAGTATTTAAATGAGACAGTATAATCAGAGAGGAATACACGATTTCTCATCAGATCTGTGACTTGGGCTCAAAGGGCCTGATTCCCAAAAGTCTGCTAGTGCTAAATCCCATGACTTATAGGGCATTGTAAAGTCCAGTTCTGCCCTAACTGGTGGTTGGAGCTAGGACTCTGAATGGCCTAGAACAAACAAGAGTCTTTCCGTGCACGTGTCTGGGACACACTCCCTAGTGTATTCTTTATGACTTCCAGCACCCGGACAGATAGACAGCAGCCCCCGGGCAGGCAGTGCATCCCAACAAGGAATTTCCCAGCTATGGACATCTGAGGATATAGCATCCCGGGGACCTGAAGTCACTCCTCGAGTACCAGAGGTTCTCGATGCCAGGGTGGCCCCGCAGCTTGCCTGCTTGCTCGGGTAGACACCTCTGGAGGCGTGTAAACTGGTGTAGCCATTTTGAAACGTATACATTGCCACCCTCGCCTGGGTATATGCCCAACATAAATGCTTAAGTATATTAACCAAAATGCATCTGCAAGAGTGGCATAGCTGTTCTTAATGCCCCAAGCTGGAAGCAACCCAACGCCCATCAACAGCAGTCTGGAAGGCAAAGCAGAGAGAAAGGCAAAGATATGAAAGCAAGAGAAATAAGACAAAGAAGGAAGAGGATCCGCTTATATGAATTTCAGAAAAAGGAAACAGACAAATGAAGAGAATAAAAAAATTAGAATTTTTTAAAAAATTCCAATATAGCAAAAGCAATACTAAGAGGAAGTTTATAGTAATACACTATAAACTAAAGGGGGAGTAATACTAAAGGGGGAGTTAACTGTTAATATGAAATTCAGAGAAGCTTTCATCAAAAAAGCAGAAAGATCCCAAGTAACAGCTCATTGCTGCACTTCATGGAACCAGAACAAGAACAAACCAAACCAAAATTAGTAGAAGGGAAAAAAAACAATAAGAATCAGAGTATAAATACATGGCATTGGCACTAAAAAATAACAATGTAAAATTCCAACAAAATGAAAAGGTGGTTCTTCAAAAAGATAAAGACAAATCCTTAGCTACACTAATCAAGAATAAAAGAACACTCAAATAAAATCAGAGTTGAAAAATGAGGCTTTACAATGGACAGCACAGGAATGCCAAGGATCTTCGGTGGTTATTGTGAACAAGTACATGCCAACAGATTCCACAGGCAAATTCCTGGACACCTACACCCTACCAAGGCTGAATCATGAGGAAATAGGAAGGCTGAATAGACTAGTAATGTGTAATGAGATTGATCAGTAAAAATTCTTCAATCAAAGAAATGCCCAGGACCAATGATCTCACTGCTGACTTCCACCAAGCATTCAATGAAGGAATAATACCAATTCCTTTTTTTTGTTGTTGTTACTTTGGAGTGAATCTGGGAGTGCTTAACCACTAAGCCACATCCCAGACTTCTTTTTCTGGGGGGGCAGGTATTTTATTTAGAGACAGGGTCTGAGTTACGTAAGGCCTCGCTAAGTTGCTGAAGCTGGCTTTGAACTCGCAATCCTCCGGCCTCAGCCTCCCTAGCCACTGGGATTGCAGATATGCAGCACCACATTAGGCCCAATTCCTATTAAGTTAATAGAGAGGAGTGAATTCTTCCAAACTCATGCTCAAAGCAAGTATTCCCCCAATACTAAAGCCAGAAGACCTAACAAAAAACAAAACTACAGGCTAATATTCTTGACAACATAGATGTACAAATGGGCCATACAATCCCAACAAATCAAATCCAGCGGTACACTATACAGATAATACACCACTATTTCAGTCAGCTTTTTTGCCACTGTGACCAAAAGACCTGACAAGAACGATTGGAGGCAAAAAAGTTTATCTTGGAGCTCATGGGTTCAGAGGTCTCAATCTACAGATAGCCGACTGACTCCATTCCTCAGGTCACAAGGTGAAGCAGAACATGGCAAGAGTGTAGCAGAGGAAGGAGGAAGGCCACCAGGAAGCAGAGAGAGTGCACACTCCACTCAACAAGGACAAAGTACAAGCCCAAGGGCACCACCTTCTCCAGCTACAGCCTACCTGCCCACAGTTACCACCCACCCATCCATTCACTTGGATCGGCACGCTGATGAGGTTAAGGCTCGCACAACCCAATCAGTTCACCTCTGAAATTCCTTGCATTTTCTCACACATGAGCTTTTGGGGGACACCTGATATCAAACCATAACAACCATGAACAAGTGGGACTCATAGCAGGAATGCAAAGATGGTTCAACACACGGTTCAACAAACATGATCCGCCACATCAACAGGAGGAGGGACCTGAACCGAGGGAAGAGCAGGTGTGTTGGCAACAGTGCTTGACTGCATTGTCCCCATAAGTCACCCCATGGTATCAGCCAGGTACAATCGTCTTCAAACAGACAGGGTCCTGGGGCAGAGCAGGGAGGACCCAGGGTGCAGGGAAGTGGCAGTGCCCACAATGGTCGGCTCCTACTCAGGATCATTCATTGTGTCCTTGGTCATTTCCCCAACTCTGCTTTACAAATGTGACCAGAGAGCAGAGGGACTTCTTCCAAAACCAGCCTTCAGACCTGCACCTGCACTGAGCCTGCCCTGGCAAACAGTCGCCTCCAGAGGACGTGCATGGACCTGGGCCAGGACTGTTTTTCCTCTAGTCTAGAAATGACTCCTTGCAGCTGCCAAGGGCCCCACAGCATTTCCCTTGGCGACCACTCCTGGAGAAACGTTCCCCTTGAGAGTTTGGATTTGAAGCCAGTGTTGATGTCTGGGCTGCCACTTAAACAGGGAAATTTACAGATCAGAAAGAGGAATTTAACCCGAGCAACGAGGAGAGGCGACAGTAGCTCACCTCCACAGCGAGGCGGATGGGGCCAGGGCGTGTCCATGCCTCACAGGAAGGGAACGCTGCCTGAGGTGGGTCACCAGCCCCACCTTGAAGGTGGGCAAGGTGAGGCTCCAGGAGGCTGAGCAGCCTGGCAGAGCTCTCAGGGCTCTCTGGCAGCGTGGCCTCAAGGCCAAGCCTGTCCTGTCGGCTCCCAGGGGGTTTGAAGCAACTGGGGGTTGGGCTGAGGGACGGCTCCTGGGAGGCAGCCTCTGAGCAGGAGGGTGACATGCATCGTGGGCAGAGGACTGGTCTGGAGGAAGGAGGGAAGGTGCTCATGCTGCGGGGGACCCGAGTCTGCATGGGCAGAAGTCGCTCAGGAAGCCAGCGAGCAAGAGTGACAGCACCCAGGGTCCAGGGACTGCTCTGTGCCATGAACCCCCGTGAGCAAATCACCCAGAGATTTGGTTTCTTGCTTTTGAATACAACAGTCCCTCTCATCTGAGGTTTCACTTTCCAAGGTTTCAGTTCAAAAATGTCATGGAAAGTTCTAGAAAGAGAAGTCACTCGATAACTTTAATTATAGTATTTTGGTATAATTGTTCTATTGTGTTGTTGTTGATCTCTTCCTGTGTCTAATTTGTAAATTGAACTTCACCGTAGGCGTTATATGTCCAGGAAAAACAGTCAACCTGGAGTCCCGTACTGTCTGAGATTCTGGGTATTTCCTGGGAGTGTGAGGACACATCCACCACCTTTCAGGGGGTCTTGGTAAGTCTCCAAGTAGAGGGCTTGAAGAGTCACTTTCATGGCGGTGAAGAATGCACTGAGATCGAATTTTATATAGAAGGTCCTTGGGGTGATCACAATGCTCTTTGGGTCCTTGAAAAGTGCTCTCAGCAGATTCAGCATGGTCCCTGTTCCTGCAAACCTTTGGCACGGGGCATTTGCTTAGCAAATCTTTTTAGATTTTTTTTTTTAAATTTTATTTATTTATTTATTATTATTGTACACAAATGGGATACATGTTGTTTCTCTGTTTGTACATGGCGTAAAGGCATACCATTTGTGTAATCATAAATTTACATAGGGTAATGTTTGATTCATTCTGTTATTTTTTTCCCTTCCCCCCACCCCTCCCACCCCTCTTTTTAGATTTTTAAAAATTTCAACAATGGATCAAAACATCCCTATTAACAATGAACAGGATCAGAATCTGTGAGATGTGACTCAAGCTGGGCGTGCATGTCACCCTGCGCTCACGGCCACCCCACGCCTGGCCACACTGACATAGAGAAAGCAGCCGTGCTGCCGGTAGCAGCTGCCAGCCCGGGAAGGAGAGGCATGTCAGTGAGACCCGCGGGGAAGGTCCCTGGGATGTGACCAGGAGGCCCTGTTTCTTCAGGAGAAACGACTGCTGCGTCAGGCTGCCTCCTAAAGCCACAGTGCCTTGGTCAACATCCCCAAGGGGAACCCAGAGCAGCCAGGACCTGGGCAGGGCCCAGCGTCAAGGGAAAAGCAGGGCTTCCTGTTCAGGACTTCAAGAGGCAGCCGCAGAGTGAGAGATGAACAGCCACGTGGGCAGTGGTTGGACCCAGAGGAAAATCACACTCTGACCCACGACCTGCCCAGGAAACCCAGCCCTTATCTTCGGTGAGCAGCCCAGGAGGCCAGCTGCTGTGAGTCGCCCCAGCAGGGACTTGAATGAGCTCTAGTCACAGCCCAGGGGCTAAATGATAACTTCTGAAGCAATCGCCCCAAATGCCACAGACTTGATTACTGACTGACGGCTTCCCTAACCCTTGTCCCTGCTTCCAACTCAGGACCAACTAGAAAGCCAGTTATGTTCCCTCGGCCAGTCACACAGGGCACCCTGCTTCTGCTCCCGCTGCGGCTTCTCCCGCCAGCAGCCTCCTGCTGGGGCTCAGCTGGAGCTCCCCTTCCCCGCTGGGAGGCACCAGCTCCTCCGCCTGCCTCAGTCTCCAACAGACACACGTGATGGTGACGGCCCCCTCGCTGGGCAGCTCTGAGCAGATGGCTCTGCCTGTTCTCATTTGGCTGGTCTCAAGTTTAAACCAAGCATGGGCCCCAGGAGCCGGGCCCTGTGTGGCCGCAGTCCCATGCCTAGGAAGCCGGCCCTTCGCGAACGTCCGAGGGCCTTCAGCCACCGCCTCCTCCGCAGTCTCCAGGTGGGGCTCACAGGCAGCGCCCCCCTTTGGCCCATGCTCTTCCTGGCTCCATGCTCAGGTCTGGACTGTGGGCCAGGAGCAGCCACAAAGCCTGTGTTGTGCTGGGCTTCCCGGATGGAGGCTTCTCCACCTCCCTGCAGCTAAGCCTGCCACCAGCTCTCCCACAGAGCCCCATGTGGCCATGTGGCCACGTGGCTGCAGAGAGCGGCTCCCCCGACCTTGGGTGGTTTTTTTCCTTGGACCTGGCCCTGAGGGCTGGGAAACTTGCAGCTTTGGCCTGCTGGGAGCCAAAGGTAGGCCTCTTGGGCACCTAGGGATGTTGCCACTTCCAAATAGGACGCATGCACAGGCCCCATCAATTTCAGGATGAGGATAGTAGTGAGGATCAACAACCAGCCAGCCACCTGGTAGCATCTGTCCTCAACTTAGGAAGTTCACATGGCAGGGAAGAAATGTGCACTAGTCACAAGTAAAGGGAACAGGTGGCAGTTGTCAGAGATGTACAGGAAGTGATAGGGAATTTTCTTACCCCTCACTAGCTGTGTGGCCCTGGGCAAGTTCCCTAACTTCTCTGTGCCTCTCTGTCCTCCACTGCACAAAAGATAAAGCTTCCTTCCTCATGGGTAGTGGTGTGAGGGAATGCTGAACAAGTGTATTTAACTTAGGGCCTCATCCTGGCCCGTGCGCCACGAATACATGAGTTCCACGAGAACCCTGCTGAGGGGCAGATGCCAACCAGCCAGGGCTGCTGGGACCCGGGCACTTGGAGGAGTGAAGAGAGGCTTCGGAAAGGCATTTGCATTTCTCCCTTGGGGACAGAAAGAGTGAGAGCCAGGGACAACAAATATTTATTCTTCTCCTTCAAGCGGAGCATTTGGCACACTTGTCCCTGAGGGCTGCCTCTCCTTTGAGCTGGGCTTCATCCTGAACACGTGGCCATCTTCCTTTTCTAGTGATTTACATCATGCCATCTATCCAGTGGCCTCCTGGCAGCGAACACCATCCACCCCTGTGGCCTCTGCAAATGGGCTGGACCAGGTAGGATGCGTCGCCTCCCTGTTTCCAGGCAGAGCAAGACCAGCCGTAACTTCGCAGGACATTTAATTAAGCACAGAGGACCTTTAATTAGTGAGGGCCATTGCACTCATGTTGGTCCTGTCTAAGAAGGGAAAATTGGACTAGAAGTTGGAAAGATGGAAGGCTTTTGTTTTCCTGAATTGCTGAGTCAATCTGCAAATCTGCCCCTTGGATTTCCGTTTCTCAGATGCAAACGGTTCCATTTCCTGCCCATCCCAAGATGGTCTCATCCCCCCCACTCCCTTTTATGTTTGGATGGATAAACAGGATAACTGGCATGCGAAGCTTTATTTGGTGTTCAAACACATGAGGTAAAGCTGCTGATTATTTTCTGTTAGTGCATTATCCTCGCCCCAGGCCCAGTGGAGGGGCCAGCGCGCCTTTCTGGTGCCGCCTTTCTGGTGCGTACTTCAGACTCGTCTTCCTCGCAGTGCTGGGGACCGCCTTCCGGGATTCCCGAGCGTTTCCCTACTGCAAACTGCAAATCTGCCTTCCGCTTCGCCCATGTATTCTTTCTCAAAATCACTTCTCTTCCTCTCCCCAGACTCACTGCCTTCCCCAAGGGCATTTCTCACTGGAAGTCTGTTCCCTGCAAAATGCAAAAGGATCTTGACAAAGGGGGAGATGGGCTGGAGAACACTCAGGGCCATCGCCCTCGTCCCCGCCTGACAAGCTGGCTGCCTCTCTGCAGATGGAGCAAGCTCTGGAGAAGGCGCCTGGGAGGAGGCGACCAAGGGGACATGCTGGGTGCTGCCTTGCTGAGGAAGCCATGCTCAGCATTGGGGTGGGGCATGGGTCCCTCCCCGGCCCACACCACCATTCCCGGAGCTTCAGGGGACAAAAGTCCTAATCCCTCTTGGGGCCACCTTCCCTGCTGCTGAGGCGGGAGCTCCGAGAAGGGTGAAGGCCCATCGTAAACAATCTGCCATCACTGTCACTGGCCTGTGCCACAGACAATGGGTGGTGGTGTCGCTGCAGGGGCCCACGTTGGGAGGGTGGCCAAGGGCAAGGCAGCCGCCTGGGGAGCAGTGGAGGGGAGGCGCCGCAGGACGGAGGGTAGCTCCATGCTCGGGCCCTGCAATGGGGCTCGGGGCCCCACTGCCGTCCGCCCGGGCCATGGGGTTCCTGTTGGTTCAAGCGCACCAACCGCACTCAGGTTCCCGTGAAATGAGGCTAACAGCACTCACCTTGTAGGACTGTGGTGAGGTTTAAAAAAGTACTGGTGGGACACGCTTGGAACGGGGCCTGGCTCTGCCCGAACCCAGGCACGGCTAGCAACCAGCACCATCCGCAGTCAGACAAGCCGTGTGTCCTGGCACTGCCCCCTGCTAGCTGTGTGACTGGGGATGAGTCGAGCCAACCTCTCTGAGCTTGGCTTTCTCCCTCTCCCTCTCCTGTAAGGTCAGTAATTCCTTCACTGCAGACATGTGCAGAGACTTAAGTGGGAACGCATATTAAGCACTCTCCGTGACAGACTTCTGCCTAGAACCTTGGACAGCCAGATGTGCACGGGGAGAAAGCCTGGAGCGGGGAGCCGGGCAGGTGCGGGCCCTGTGCCCACTGAAGCCTGAGGGCTGGGTTGGCCCCTCGCAACGCAGGATTTGGGGGCACGGTTTGGCAGATCGAGAGGTTCCCGGATCCAGCTGGGTCTAGGCCCTCTTGGGTCTGCCAAGCAGTGAACTGAAGCCCAGAGCCACCTCTTGGGAATGAGGGTCAAGCAGAGGCCTGTCCTGCCTCATTTCACAGTGGCCAGAGCTGCCTGGACTAGGGGTTCTTTTGAGCCCTTCAAACAACCCAGCAGAGGGTCGGCAATTTGGACCACGCTGACCCAGAGCCGAGGGCCCTGAAAGGTACCTTCACCCAGCAGGATGTCCACGCGTCCTGGTTGTCCTGACCGGGGCCTAAGCAGCGGCTGGCCCAGGCCACTCTCCTGAGCAGTCACCGGCTGCCTCCCCTGGGCCTCGTGGAACTGGTTGTGACCAGTGCAGGCGTGGACACAGACTTCCCGGGCGCTCGGGACGCGCTGCCTCCAGGTGGAAAACCAAGCCGAGCTCGCCTGCGCCTCCGCCCATCCTTCACCTTTCCTTCAGGTGTCAGAAGCACTGAGCGGTGGCCGATAGGGACGAAAAGGCATTGCCCTGCTAGCAGGTGGGCTGGCCTTTTGCTTTTGTGCTGTGTCCTTGATAACCATGGTCTGTGTCCTGCTCCTCCAGGGCAGTCGGCGTGGGGCTGAGGAGCAGAACTGCCCCGGCCCACCAGGATCCCAGCAACACCACGTACTAAGTGACCTCAGGTAAGTGGCTGGCCCTGCTCTCAACCTCTCCAAGCCCTGGGACCTCGGGGCACATGAGCTTGTCCTGGCCACTTCTCACTGTCATCCGCTCCACCCCTGCTGCTGTTCTTTTTTGCTGACTTAAACAGCACATGCCTGAGCCATCCAAAACCCTGGTGACTCAGTTCTAGACCTGTGTGCTTGTCAGCTCTCTGTTTCTGACAGAATACCTGAGATAATCAAATTAAAAGGAGGAAAATTTTATTTTGGTTCACAGTTTCAAAGGTCTCAGTCCGTGACTGCTGGACTCTGTTGCTCTGGGCCTGGGGCAGTGCAGTACACCTGGCGGGAGCAAGGGGTAGAGGAGACCCGTTTACCTCATGCAGGCCAGGAAGCAGACAGCCAGGCAGAGAGAGGGTCTCCATATCACCCTCAAGGGCTTATCCTCGATGACCTAACTCCTTCCATGAGGGCCCACCTCCTAAAGGCTCCCCCACCTCCCAGCAGCACCCCAAGTCTTTAACAATGGGACTTGGGGAACACTCCAGATCCAAACTATAGCAACCCACTTAGCTCCAGTGTTTTGTCCGTCACCCCACACAGGCAGCTACCTACTTACTGCCATGGTTATACTCGTCATCACCAAATTTATCACCTCTAACCTCTTCCCTGCCAGTGTCTTGCTCTCTCGACATAATTTCTGTCTTTCCATCACTCTGATTCTGGATCTGCACAATTCTCCTGCTTCCTAGTCCACAGGCACTATCACTCTCCTACCCTACCCTACTCCTTTGCAAATCCCTCTTGACAGTCTTTGTGTGGTAATTTGAAGGGGGAAAACCCACCCCCAATTAAATCTGACTCCACCACTCTGGGCCTGAGGTGAAACAGAACATCATGGCCGAAGGTGTGACGGAGGAAAGCGGCTCGGCTCACGGCAGCTGGGAAGCAGAGAGAGCGAGCAAGATGCCAAGGTCTAAACACAAACCACAATGGTGGGGGTCCAGCGGCCTTCTTCCCCCGGCCATGCCCCACCTGCCTACAGTCGCCCTCTCAGTCCTTTCAAGTTATGACCCATCAAGTGGACGAGTCTACTGATTAGGTCGCAGCTCTCGGAGTCTAATCATCTCACCCCTGAATTCTCCTGCATTAACACAGGAGCTCGTGGTGGACAGACACCTCATATCCAAACCCTAACACATGCCACCTAGTCCAGCCTCCCACCTGAGCAGCTGGAGAAAAGGACACCGTTCACTGGGTTCACTCTAAATTTATACCCCAAACCTTCGATGGATCAATGTGACACTTCCTCAGAGAATTCACTACCGTTTCAAGACCATGACAGCACATCTCTCCTCTCAGAACCCCCCACTGAGACCCCAACAGGGATTTCATAAGAAAACTGCACCTCTTGCCAGGTCTAGAAATGCCAGCATTGCCACCACCTGCTCTATCATAAGGCCGGCACCTCCATTGTCACAGGGTCTTAGCCCTTTTTGCCTTGGTACAAAGATTTTATCTCACATGTTCCCCCCTTTTCTTTAGAATGGTCAATTTCTCCGCCCTTTAGTGAATCCCTCCAGGTGATGTCTAAATATGCATTAATGTCATCCATCTTTTAAAAAAAAGTTCTCTAACACAACATCCATCTCCGGCCACTCCATTTCTCTGTCCCTCACAGCAAAATCCTTGACAAGCTGCCCATATTTAATCTCCATTCCCTCACTCACATCCAGTCCACACCATTCCAAGATGGCGCCTGTCCTCCACGCTCCTGAGGAAGTGTCTGCTGGGTCACCATTCACTTACTACTTTTCAGAGGTCAAAGCCAATCCTGTCACCCCTTTCTACACTTCCTGGCAGCATTTGACAAGCCTGACTGACCCAGCCCGAGGGGCTTCCACCGACCAGTCACCTGGGCCTCCTCCTGCCACCCAGGCCACCCTGATAGCTCCTACTCTGGCAGAGCAGAAAACAGGGCCTACACTTGTAGGGCCACAGAACAATGGCTTCAGCACCTTCAACACCCACATGGACAGATCTGAATTCACATCTCAAGAGAAAAGACCATTTCTTATCTATACTTAACCTTTAGACGTCTTCCTGCAACAACTGGGCAGACGAGCAGCGTGAAGGAGGAAGGGCAGGGCCATGGTTCCAATGTCGTTAGACGTTCTGCAGAATCACTAAAATGTCAGCAGTCAGGAGTGTGGTTCAGCAGCTGGCTGCTCATGTGATTGGGGCTCCTGGACACCCAGTTTATTACCCAAACTGTAAGAAAAACAATTTAAAATAATAATAATGTCTACTCTGTAAGAGGAATCAGGAATGCACAGAACAACAGAAGTCTTAGGTCTCCTTGGAGAATGTGAGAGCATTGTAAACTCCATGGCAAGGGACAGGATTATAATGAACCTGTGTCCTTATTTTAATGTTTAAAACATAACAAGTCAATGAGCACAAGTTTCATTCACAGTAGACCTGTCATGAGACAGATTTATCATCTGTACAGTGATAACTACACATTATACTTCTTGTCTTGGAGCATGGAGTTCAGCCTGCGTACACCCGAGGAAAGGTGACATTTATTGACGGTAATGACTTATTACCAGAATGGCCCCTACATACCAACTCAGCTGAACATAATCTTGTTAGGGCTGGAATGTGGCCCTGAGGATTCGTTTCCATGTGCTGCAGTGCATACAGAGCTGGGGCACAATGACGCCCTCCCTCATCTACCCAGATTTGTAGAAGTGTGGGCATCTTGCATGTGTAATTAGCCACCAGTCAGGTTCATTTCTAAAGAAAAAATATACCAATTTTCAATGCAACTTAGCAATTTATGATCTTACAACTAAATAATCACAAACATCTAATTTCTAAAAAAGTTTACGTTAAAAAAAAAAATTCTAGCCTTAATGGGCATGAGAATGATCAGATCAGTTAGTTTAAAATGCAGTCCTGGACATTGAGTGGATTTCTGGGTACAGGTTTTGCAAAAATGTCACCATGATTAAGTATCAGCAGGCTATTTTTTTTTTTTTTTTAGATATTGATAGACCTTTATTTTATTCATTTATTTATATGTGGTGCTGAGAATCGAACCCAGGGCCTCACACATGCTAGGCAAGCGCTCTACCACTGAGCCACAACCCCAGCCCAGATTATTTGATCTAATGGAATGAGCCAGGTTTTTTCTTCATTTTAAAAATACTATACAATGCTGCAGTGTGCAGTCAGCTAATGCCAGGCTTAGTAATTGCAAAGTAGAAAGCAGTGTGGCACAAATTCATCCTTATCGAAAACTGGCATCTAGCTTAGCACCTTTCCTTTTTAAATCTGTACATAAAGACAAATTATTTCCATCAACATTTAATGCCAGGATTATACAATCTAGAAATTATCCTGAGAGGAATGTGTGATGCAGTGCCTGTCTACATTTACACGATGTTCCTATTTATATGGTTTTTTTTTTAACCATGAATGACAAATCTTTAAAACACTTGAAAAATACTCTAGTACCTTATTTTTAGACTTAAAAGTAGGTGGTTCCTTTAGCAAAGGACTTAATTTGGGTGGGAAATATATCAAAACACATTAACAATTGGAAAGTTAGTCCTAGAAAAACAAATTTTATCATTTTTGTTTCCTGAGAAACTCATCTTTTGTTGAATGTTTAGAATTGAGCAATGATTTACATTTCAGAGGCAATTTAAGAGAAATGGTCTGTGTGAATGAACTGAACATGTGCATAGTCCATGTGATGCTGTGCAGTTTTTACATAAGATGCTACCTATAGCCGTACCTATTAAAACTGATAATGCATTCATCTATTGCCAAACCTTTTATACATGCAGAAATTAAATAAAATTTAGGATTGGTATAGTGTCGATTTACATAAAATGTCCCATATGCATATAAACAATATTCCTTCAATAAACTGAATTCTATTATTTAAAAAAAAAAATGCAGCCCTGGGTCTGACCCTCATGCTCTGAATGAGCTTGAAGTGGAATCCATGAATTTGCATTTGCATTCATCTGGGCAATTTTTATATAGAAGTGTTTTGTTTCTAGAAGTTCTGGTTTGCTCTGAAAGAAGAAAAAAAAAGTAGGATGTTAACACTGATTACCTACCATATTAACAACTTACTTCTTAGAACTAACAATTTAACAGATAAACTTGCGAACTGTTTTTTTCCGGTGCCTGTAATGAAACCCATGGACTCACATCTGCTGGGCAGGTGGTCTCCCACTGAGCTGGAACACTGGCCAGAGAACAAACTATTCCTACAGACCATTTCTGCTCCAATGTGTTCCTTACTTTCACGTTATCTTCATTGTCTTGACAATGTGACCCTAAGTACTAGCTCCTCGTGCTCCATGGGAAGAAAGAATAAGACCGAGAGTCAAAAGCAGATGCTGTGACTGTGAAGTCTACATGGATAATTGTCACAACTTCAAAAGCTATCCAAGAAACTGGTTAACTCCCAGGGCGATCATGTCATGCGATTTTAGTTACAGTGCCCTTTATTTACTTCCTTGGTTTTTTGGTGCTAGGGATTGAACTCCAGGGTGCTTTACCACTGAGTTACATCTCCAGTCCTTTTTTGTCTTTTTTCTTTTTTTTAAGAGTCAAAGTAGGATTTATTCAAATGGAAATAGGAACAGAACTCCTTCAAGTCAAGAGGGGACCCAGTAGGGGTTACCCTCCTTTTTTATTTTTTGAGACAGGGTCTTGCTAAATTGCTGAAGTTGGCCTTGAACCTGTGATTCCCTCCTGCCTCAGCCTCCCAAGTTGTTGGTATTACGGGCGTACGTCTGGCTCACAGCATCCTTTAGAAATGAGTATTTCCATGTCTGCTTGCTAGACTTCCCTAAAAAGTATGAAAAACTTTGGATTAATTCATATATATATATATATATAAACTCCCTATTTATGTTGTCAAGACTATACCATGGTAGTTTTCTTCATATTTATATTAAAATGTTCTGAATTAAGAAGAGAGAATGTTTTAGCATTTTGCAAAATGTAAAGTTTTTATTTTGGAGAAAAATCGAGAACACGATAGGAAAAAAAGGTAAGAAAACCAAAAAGCTACAAAGTCATAGAATTGGAAAGACTTATCACAGTTAAGTCTGGCCAAAATAATGATTCTATTTAAATCAACACAATTTAATCTGGAAAAGAACAGCAGAGAACACTGTAAGAAGTGCCGATCTTGATCAGGGACCACATGCCGTCAACCACCATGCTCTACATCCAAGTGCCTCTTGCTTGGTCCCATATCTAAGAGATGTTCGATGGCCCACTGCACAAGGCCAAGTGCCAAGAGACCCACAGAGCGAAGTTCCACTTCCCAGGTTCCTCCATGTCCCCACACTTCACTTGCTGCTCACTAAATTCCAAACTCAAATTCAATACTTATGGTTACACACACTAAAGTGATATCTATGATAATCAAACTGATTATAAATGTTAAAGCCAAGGGCCTAGTGGTATAAAAACAAAAATAATAGTATACATCTAAACATACAATGATAAACAGAAAACTAACTCTATACATTTTATTAAAACCTAAAAAACCTTTGGTTATCAGTTTAAACTTTACTTGGATATAATACAAGTCCAGTTCCTAAATATTTGTTACGTACATTAAAAGCAGTAATGAAAACCCACTGTCTCACAACAGGAATGATACACAGTGTTACTTCAATTCAACGTTAGGAGTTGACTTCAACAGAGGTAGTTCCCAGCCCAGGCTCAACAGAGAAGTCTGAGAGTTTCAGTTTCAACTTATGCCAATGCCAAAACAATAGGAAGCAAATGTGCATATATCCAAAAAAATCTACCTAATGTTGAAGTCATATGGGAAAAATACCAGTAACTTGCTTCTTACTGTGAAATTATAATTCATTCTAAGAACAAGCTATAATTTTTTGTTCCCAATACTCATCAGTTACGTGGTAAATTTGTGCAATGCATTCATTCTAAAATACTCTCCAATCTCTTGTTTCTCAGTGTAGTCTGTTATCTTTCTTGCTTACGAAAGCTCATTTCAGACATTCTGTACTATACCATGAACACCAAACACGAATCTGACATTTAAGTACATTAAATGCCGATCAAGTTTAAGGCCTATTAAGTGTAAGGCTGCAGTTCAACATTTGGTCTTCTAAAGACGTCTGCCCTGCACCTGCACACCACAGTGGCTTTCGTTCAGGATTCCCTTCAAACCTCACAAAGATCAGACCAACGGAGGTGCCCTGCAGTCCTGTCAAAGGACAAAACTACAAATTTAGTTTAAGATCTTAATTGGTATTATTTTATAATTCTAGAACTGGTACCATTTCATTCCATAAAATAGGAAAAGTGTTCTGAGCAGAAGAGGTTGGTTATACAGCCCAAGAAGGACTGAGAAAAAATAGAAGCAAGGAACAAAGAATTCATCATTTCAAAGTTACAGGGAGACAGAAAAATAACTGACTGGTTAATACCAGGTTATTTTTTGGTGAGGATGGAGGCAGAGGGAATCCCAGATGCCATGCCAATTGAAACTGGCCTGTTTAGGAATTTTGGCTGTTACCTCAAGTTCTACTGATTTCTCCAAAGGTCAGATAACAAATTTTCAGTTTGATGACATGGAACTTCAGCATAGGTGGTCAGTTGGGTCCAAAACAAGGGCCTCTTAGAATTTTTAACAATTCCTAAAACTCAAGTTTAAGTTGCCCACCTATTCAAATGACAAAATACATAGCAACATAGTATATAATCCGGAGAGCAGCTAAAGATATTTAAAGCTTTAACAAGTGATTCTTCATTTATCAGTGAGCTGGTATAAAGATTCATATATAGGCCTTGAGTCTCTCTCCTGCTCTACCTTATAGAGTGCTGCTTTCATCTTCAATTAATCTGTACTTTGCCTATTTTAAAAATAATTCATAGATAAAATGGATACCCTCTGAAGGTCACGTAAGAATACTGTCCTTCTGAGCCACGTGCAGTGACACACCTGTAGACCCAGCAACCTGGGAGGCTGAAGCAGGAGGATCTCAAGTTCAAAGCCAGCCTCAGCAACTTAGTGAGACCTTTTATCAAAATAAAAAATAAAAAAGCACTGGAGATGTGGCTCAATGGTTAGTGGCCCTGGGTTAAATCCCTGGTACAAAAAAAGAGAAAAGAATACTATCCTACTGTAGGAAACCAGCATTAGGAAGTCAACACCAGTTCATTTGCATTGATGCTGGATTACGGAACCATATTTCTCATGTTCCCAGGTGATCACCAAACAGAGCTACCAAGTCTACAAAGGAAACACACACATCTAAAAACTGCTGATTCAGAGCACAAAGGAACACATGAGAAAAGATAACCCTGTAGGTATAAAGCAGTGTTTCTGCTATTTAAATCATAAAAGGTAGGATTCATCATGGGTTTAGAGTAAATCAATATGTTATTTTAAAACAAATTTGAATGTATTCTAGAAACCTAAAATGAACTATAAGGGTAAGATAGAAAAATAAAAATAAATGTCTAAGCCTTTATAAAATATTGAATTCATTAAAATTTTCAGTGATGAATGACTATTTCACTTCTTCCTCACGTAAGAATAATTCTGGACATCCTTCTGACAGACTTTTGCTTTACGTTCAATTTGTGTTTTCTTTAAACTCTAGCCCTACACACAATATTATAAAGAAATCTTAGCAAAATGACCATGGTCTATGATAGTGACCATACCACTAAGAGAAGATGAAACAGAATATGAAAAAAATTAAATGTACTGTTTATTTCTTTGTTACACAAAGAAAAATGGTCCAAGCCATCTTAGTCCATCTCTAGACAAGCACCAGCAGGCTAGGTCACGAGTCTAGCTCCGGGTCGAGTTTTTCCACTTTAATGACTATCTCTGGGGCCAGAGCAGAAGCAGCAGCGTGCTGGGTCTCCACCTCCGACTCGGACAGCACCTCCTCCTTGATCCTCACGGGTTTATTGCTGGCCTCCTCCTCTTCATCGGAAGACTCATCAAGCTCCCATTCGTCATCAATGTCCATTTCAAACACTCTCACGTGGCGGAGGTTTGAACTTAACTAAAGAAGAAAAGGTCATACAAAGAATTTCTAAATTAATGACTTAACAAAAACATATAAAAAAGGAATGAGAAATCAGAAGCTCGAAGAATGATTTTATAGGAAGTTATATTCCTACTGGTTTACTACAAAACTACTAAATGCAGTCCTCATTTTATATAAAACGTACAATGGGGACAACTGCATGAGACTGTTAAAGTCCAGAATATTCTTAACTACTTTTTAAGCTTTCTCAGAACAAGAGAACTAAATAGCTAAGGCCACTACAAGCTCATCCTCAAAGTCGAAAGCACAGAAGGGCTTTTATTATATCGTATATCTGTATCTGAAGAAGCATCCACAGAAGCAACGCCCCTTCCTGCTTAGTCAACAAGTTGCAAATACTTACCACACAGGACACTTTTCGAAAACCATTCCCAGCAACATACTGTGCTTTCATACTTTCCAGCAACCTCCAGTGCTTCTCGAAATGCATGGTTCTTGTGGGAATGACACCACATTGTTCATCTAGCCTAGAGGGGAAACCAACCCAGGAATCAGAGGGGAATCTTCTCTCCCTGATTACCAGGGTGGCTCCAGGGAACTGTGGGTTCTAATTCTACCCATACTCTCATCTGCAATGTATTAAGAAAAAAAAAAAAAAAAAAGGCTGGAATATGATTATATAAAAATACTATAATAACAAATAGGCAGAGTATTGTCTTAGTAAGATTCCTTTTCAAGGAAAACGAATGGAAACATTTTTTAATTAGAGAAGAGCTCTAGTTACTTAAAGATGTCAGTCAACTAAAAACATCTCAGAATTGGCCGTGTAGTCTCTGCATGAGGTTCCTAATTCTACAAAGTACTAAAAGCAAATCTAAAATAATTAATTCCACAAACTAGGGTTAATGCTACCCTTGAAAATAAAACTAAAGAGAAGTCCATTCTCTACTCAAAAGAATTTCCCATACTGTCTCAGCAAATACTTCTGGATTTACTATTAAAGCAAAGGGACAAGGAGAGCTAAATTAAACTCAGCATTTTTGAACAAAAAGTAGGAGGAGTCCCCTCAGCTGCCTCCAAGGTAAATTACCCCTAGGAACTAGAAAACCATTACCTACCATAGCTAAGAAAAAAACCCCTGCAATCTTAGGTATATGTTAAGAAATAGTCAGTTGTTGCATCAGTTAGACAGTCTTATTAGTGAGTTGGTTACCTTGTAGAGTAGGTCCCGGTGAACTGATACTCTGCAGAATCTTCACTGTTGTATACTAAAGACAACGGCAACTGGACCAAGAGCCTGTCTCTTCCTTCGCGTCCTATGGTGTCTTTAAGAACCACCGTTACAGTGTCATCATCATAGAATTGTGCGTCTAAACAACTGTACGTGCTAGAAGTGAAATCAGTTTGTTATATCAAAAATGATCAGGACTACTGTAAGAAGATACTGTATGCATAAAGTTACACCTGTACCAAGCAGGAAAAGGACAATTGAAACAACATCAGTCTGTAATAAAACTTTTGCACTAATTTTTCATAAATATAATAGCTCTTAAAAGTAGGTAATGAAAAAAAAAATCTGTGCAGCTGGCAGAGTACTAGAGAACTCCCCAAAATCAATGGCTAGGCCTTAAGCTTGTGAAAATCCGCTCAGTGACACCATCTATATAGCTTGAGTAAACAGAATGAACCAGACCGAAGTAAAAAATGGGATTTCACACATAAAGGTAGAGCAATTCCAAAGACCTTATTATAAAAAAAAAAAAAAAAAAAAAAAAAAACCAAACTTGTGTAAGGAAAAAAGAGTGAGAAAAAGACCAGCTTCTGATTATGTCAGCTCTTTCTCCTGCAACGCCTCAGGGATAGCTTTGGTACTGTTACCCTTTTGTATCCTAAGAAAATCCCAGATCAGTGAGAATAACACTTTTACTTTTTTTGATGGTAACGTGAATTTGAGCCCTGTAGGCCATCTGGCCCCTGGAACCACATTACTTTCTTAGGAGACAGGACATTAAGAATTAATTCTTCTATGAAAACACATCATACAAATTCCTGCAGGGCAGCAGAAGTCTATTCAATCAGAAGTCAAATTATTTTCTTTTTTTTTTTCTTTTTTTTTTTGGGTGCTGGGGATTGAACCCAGGGCCTTGTGCTTACAAGGCAAGCACTCTACCGACTGAGCTATCTCCCCAGCCTTTCAAATTATTTTCTATGTATAAAACCTGTAAAGAACCTGGCCCCTCTCTCTACAGAAAGTAAGAGCTCTTCTGCCCATATCATCTCTGTACTTCTCTGTGACTATATTAAATTAAACACACACACACAAACACACTTCACAAATACATGTACACGTCATCCACACAAAGTCAAGCCTTACCTCCTCCTAACTTTTTCAGTTGTGGCATATGTGAAGCTCCCGAATTTAATACCAATTAGTCCAATACTTACAGATCTTGAAGAAAGAAAGGGGAAAAGAGACTTTGTGGAACAATCTGGATAAAGCCAATAATCTAAATGCTTGAAAGAACATGATTGGCAATGTTAGTATACTCACCTGAAAACTACGTCCCACAGCAAAATAACACTGTTCTCACTCTAGAATACGGTAACTAATTTAAACAGCCAGATAGTCAAACCAACTTGTTTAAAATCCTATGGTTCCCAAAGTAGCTAGTTAGGTTCCTTAACTAAAGACATCTGGAATGGCCAAATTGTTTTCCTTTAGCTATACCTTGGTCTCAAAAAGTTTCCTTTAAATCTCAATTTAAAACTATTTAAGATACTAGTGGCATTCTGAACATGATTTACCTTCAGAATTTTCATTTAGGTTTCAAAAAAGTCTCTGTGGGCAAAGCCTCTATCTAAACGAAAGGCACACTTAACCTTACATAAAAATTCTTTCATTAATAGTTTTGAACTTCTAGAAATGCAAGAGATATCTGGATAACCTCCTGATTCTGCTGCCATATTTTTCCTAACCCAGGGGGGGAAATACCACATACAATGGTGAGATGCCAATATAAAATTAAGTAACCTAGAACAAAAAAGGAATCATATAGCTTCCTATCTCAGTGTTATGATCTTAATGTTGCTGTAAAAAATATGACTTAGAAAAGTTAATGACAAACCTAAAGATATGAGCTAGGTTAACTACAGAAAAGCTGGAAGGGAAGCTATATATATTTTTATTATTAAAAACAATAAAAATCTCATCTCTCTGACACACATTTCAAATTAATACTTACTGGGAAATATCAGTATGTCTCCTTAAGATGCACATTTTATAAAGTGAATCTTCTAAAATAGTAAAAAGAAGATAATGTAGATTTGAAGTTTTATTATTCCACCTAAGAAAAAAAAAGTGAACATTATAATGTGGTATTTAGTTATCTAAGCTTAGAACAAAATTGTACTGTTCACACAAGATGGGGAGAAACAAAAACTTACAGAAAAGGAAATTTCAACAATCTACGTGTAGAATCCTCACTAAAACAAAGAGGGAATAAAAGTAAGAAAAAATTCAAATGGGCTGCTAAATTATACTGTTCAACAGGCAAAGAGAATTACCTTCTTGCATCTCTATATAAGGGAATGCAGATTGCTTGATTCATTGATTTTCCAATTACATCCTATAAAAAATAAGATTTAAAAACATAATTAAAGGGGGTGAGAATGTAGCTCACTGGTAGAGAGCACTTGCCTAAGCATGTGAGGCCCTGAGTTTGGTCCCCAGCACTGCAATGAAATAAAAACATACTTAGAGCACTTACATGCACAGAGATACTCTACAGAAAAGCGTGACTGACCAGCACTGTTCACAGGTAGTAAAAAACAATCATCCACATACCAAACCTTGCACAGGAGAAATCTTAACGACAATTACAACAGGAAGAAAAAGAGAAAGATAGTTCTGGGCTAAAAAGAACCTCAGAGCTAAGCACATGGCAGGTGAAGGACCACCTTACTTTAGTCTCAACAGTATCAATAGTTTGTTTACACCTTTGGTAGTAAATATGAGTCACATCAGCTCTGTAACTAAGACCTTATAATGAGGCTGGTGTTGTAGCTCAGTGGTAGAGCGCTTGCCTAGCACATGTGAGGTAGTGTGTTCAATCCTCAGTACCACATAAAAATAAATAAATAAAATAAAGGTATTGTGTCCATTTATAACTAAAGTATACATTAAAAATACTTCATAATGAGTTTGTTCTGGGAGCAAATAAAATATTATACATGCCAACACTTTAATATGTTTTTTAAAAATTTACTAAGAAAACAAGATAGATAAGATTGAACCACATGAAACTGCCATTTTTGATAGCCAAAACAGGCAAATGTCAGCGTTTTCGTATAGTTCATTCTCGTGACTGTGGTCATTTACATAAGTGAGTCAGGTAGTGTAGATATTCTTGCTCCTATACAAAGACATGCATTTCTTTCAAACTTACTGCTGGCTTCTGCAAACACTGATCAATGATGTTCTCCATCCTCCTTTTCACAAAATGCAACGACTTTCGAGGATAATAAGGAAACAGCAAAGGACTTTCTGGTTTCAAACAAAAATAGAAACAAAACCAAAGAAAGGTACAGCAAACCAACAACCAGGAGAAAGTGATCTACCGCTAGAGCCAGCCTGACTACCTTGTGGTGGGATTCTCACTAACTTTCACACACCTCATTAAAACGACCATGGCAGCCGCGCAGTGGGGCACACCTGTAAACCCAATGGCTCGGGGGGCTGAGGCAGGAAGATCATGAGTTCAATGCCAGCCTCAGCAAAAACAAGTGCCAAGCAACCCAGTGAGACCCTGTCTCTAAATAAAAAATACAAAATAGAACTGGGGATGTGACTCAGTGGTTGAGTACCAGTGAGTTCAATCCCTGGTACCCCACTTTACCCCCCAAAATGACCACGGTCTTCTGCCTCCCACTGCCCCTCTCCCCCAGCCTAGGCACTAAAAGTAAGCACACTAGTGTGAGCTTGGCCCCACCAAAATCCAAGAGTATGTTTCTGTTGGCTATAAGAAGAAAGGAATGATTTGGCAACCGTAAGTCCATTCTTCTCTACCTCAGCCACAACAGAATGATAGTGGCAGGGCAGTGCTGTTTTGGAAAAGTAAGGTCCTACAACAAAACGAGACAAGAAACCAGCTCTGTGTAAATAATCCCCTCACTTTTTAAAAAGACTTATCAGTAGAAAGTTACAGTTTAGTATTTACTAATCCCTGATTACTAGATTCTTCTCGTGTGTTATTTCTGTGCTTAGAACAGCCGTATGAAGTAAGCATCATCATCTCCAATTTACAGATGAAAAAAACAAAGGGGCTTCGTAGGTTGAGGCAACTGCCTGGTCAGAAAATGAGTGTCCAGATCTACGAATCAAACCCATTCTGACTCGGAAGCCCACTGCCGTCCTCGGTGCCCTGGAGTCACCCTTGACACAGCATCCCATGTCCCACTTGAGCTGGCCAAGAGGCATTTTCATCATGTTAGCTTTTGAAGTTCCCAGCCAATAACAATGCTGTGGACACAGAAAGACAGGTGGTCTTTGTCCTCAGTTCCTGGAACAGAGTTTCTAAAACCCTTGGAACTTGCTGGTGTGAGGGGAGGTCTTCTGTTTCAATGAGGTAAGTCTAGCGACTCTTAGAAAGACTTCAGCTGGGGGCTGGTTGCTAGGAAGACCAAGCCTTGGCCAGAAGCTTGGAACTTTGAGCTCTATCCTGCAAGCTCTGAGGAGAAGTAAAGGGCTGGAAGTCAAGTTCAACTACTAATGGCCAATGATTTAATCAATGGTGTCCATGTAATGAGGCCTCCATAAAACCCCAAAACAATGAGGGTCAGAGGATGTCCTGGCAGGTGGACACACCGAATGCTGGGATGGGCATGGAAGCTTCTCCCTCCATACCTACCCTGTGCATCTCCTTCTAGCTGGCCCTTCCTGAGTTGTATTCTTCATAATAAACACAGTGGAAAACTCAGTTTTCTGAGTTTTTTGAGTCATCCTAGCAGATTATCTAACCTGAAAGGGAAGGGGAATATGAGAACCCGCTGGAGCCAAGTCAGATAGAAGTGTGAATAACCAAGGGACCTGGCACTTGTGATTGACATCTGAAGTGAGGGCAAGCAGTCTGGTGGGACTGAACCCTCAAACCTGTGGATTCTGGGTGAACTCCAGGTAGTCAGTGTAAGACCTGAAGTGAACTGCAGGACACTCAGTTGTTATCAGGAGGGGAAAAAAATATCATTTCAGTGTCAGCAGTAAATTTTAGAGTGTTTTGTACCTATCACAGTAAGGTTATACCCTATTTATTATTTTCTGTTTCTCTAATTAAATAAAATGGACACAAAGAATAAGTCTGAATAACTTAAGTATTCAGCAAGTGTTCAGACAAACCATTAGCTAGTCTTAAACATAAACGTGGTCAAAGGCTACCTCGTTCATGAAGTACCTTTAAGATGGCTGCTATTCTGGAGAAAGTCATACCACTGATTTCCTTCCGTGTTAGGGGGTGACACAAGATCATCGTCTTCATCTTTCAAGTACTAGAGAGATAAAAATTTAAACTTCATAAAGCAAAGCATAAGAACTTCCAAAATAACTGACATTTTTCTATTTAATCAGTTAACCTGCTTTACTGCCAAGTACTCTGAAAGTTTACTACTATTCCCTTAGAATAATAGGGAGGTGACCAAAATTTGCTACATGTCAAACATTTAAATACTGTACAACACTAAAAGATTAGAATATAACAGGTATACAATGCATACACTGAGCTTAAAATGTGTTTCATTTTCATGAGCATATTTTAATTTTACATGTATAAGTTATAAATTAGTTTTATAAGTACCAACTGTGAATATGCTCTTTGGCAGCTGATTTCAAGGTGTAGACACAGACCCCCAATGCTTCGAGGGATCCAGTGTTAAAATAATGTCAAGAAGTCACTCATCCTTTTCATTGTGTTGGCATTTGCACCTAAGGAAAAAACTGCCGGTGCCTTTGCTGAGTTCAGGCAGTGGTCCCAAATGATATCGGCAGCCAATATATCCTGTTTTGCCACATACACAGAGTTTCATTTATCTTTTATGGAGCTATAAATTGTTAATTTTACAAAATCTCAACACTTAACTACAAACCTTTAATATTGTATGGGACAGAATTAGGAGGGATACACAAGGTACTTTTGTTGCATACCAAAGCCAGAATATTATCTTGAGGAAGAGCACTTAATCACACTGTTTTAGTTACTAAGCCAGGCACATTTTTAAAAAATGGAGTTCCAGCTGTCTTCTATTAAGCTGGACTTCAGAGACTTGCAAAAATATAAAACACCATTCTTGACTGACATTTTTGTAGTTATTTCATTAAAAATATTTATATTAACATGTAATGGTAAATGGAGCTATTATTTTTAATGAATTAATAATTTAATAATTTCATGTTCTGTTTATTTTTATTTCCTAATAATAGCTACCATACACAGACAACAACCCATGTAACCCATATAAACAAAAGCTCTTTGGGGTCCTCAATAATTATTAAGAATGTAAGAGGGTTCTGAGACCAAATAGCTTAATAACTGCTACTATTTGCTTATTTTACTATCAGGGCAGAACTACTATATAACTTGATATAAACTTTGGATAATACAGATTAACATGAATAAAGATTAAAAGTCAGTTCTTAAAAATCAAACTCAAGTTAATCCAAAGTCCATACCTGACCAACTTTTTCAACATTAAAATATTTTCCTTTTCGATTATAAAGATCTGGAGCCTAGAAAGAACACAACAGTTTAATTCAAAAGAAAAAAAATAACTAAAAGACAAATACTTTAGAAGGAACTGCTAGTAGTAGTTACTATTTTCTTTCATTGATTATAAGATATACACACAAACAGAAGTTCATATTATAGACTTTGCATTTAATAAATAAATACTACCATTAATTAGTTCAATAGTTAAAAAAATCCAATTGTTAGGGACTTAAATTGAATTAAATTTGATTACTTCTTACCATTGCCAGGTTTATTGCAATTTTTCAAAAAAGCAGCATTACAGGAACACCAAATTCCTACCTCATTAAAATGTTCAGTAAGAAATTCAGCAACAAATGTGATATCTTTTTGAGTCATCTATCAACAAAGAACAACAACAAAAAAAAAAAAACAAATTAAGATAAAAGGAAGCTTCCCATACTAAGTTACAGTTAGGAGTAAGCAGCTCTGGTGTGCTACTGGACAGGACAATAGGGTGACTATAGGTACCAATAATGTACTGCAGAGTCTGAAAAGCTAGAGGGATTCTGAACGTTTTCTCCATAAAGAAATAAATGTTTAAGGCGCTAAGTATGTTTTACTTGATTTAAATATTATGCAATGTATGCATGTATCAAACATTACTTGGTACTCAGTATGTATAACTTTTATGCCTTTATGCATCAGCCAAAAATAAATCTTAAAATAGTTACTGTCTCTGTAAAGAAAACTTCCCAATAAAAGGAATATTATGTAATAATAAATATGACTTTTTTACTATCTACTAAAAGCCATGAGAAAACAAAGTTCCTTCAAAGAAACATAGATTATGTAGCTATGAAAATATGAACTCCTAAAATTCTGAGAATGTAATTGAACATTTTAATTCCATTTTCCAATCAGCTAATCCAACAACTACAGAACTCTTCATGGCCTAAAGCTGTAGATCATTTTAGGCCTTGTGCAAAAACTGTGTAGGGGGCCCTCATTTTGGGAAAGGGGACTGCAAGCCCCTAAACCTTGGTGAAGGGCTGCAAGTCCACAGTCATGCTTGTGTCACTGAGGGCCCTGGCTGCTGGTAATGATCAGGTCTTTACCCCACCCTAGTTCTTCAAGCACCCCAAAATTTGCACATTGAGGTCCCTCCAAACAATTACATATTTTATCTCCCCAAATAAAGTTAACAGCAATATAAATAAAACAAAGTATATTTAGATTTTGCCTGAACAGTAAAAACTTCAAAGAACAATAAGTACGAGGAACCAGTCAGGTGCAGTGGTGCACCACCCTATAATCCTAGTTTCTCAGAAGACTGAGGCCAGCTTGGGCTTGCTAAGATCTGCCCACTCCCCATCACAAAATAAAAAGGGTTGGGGACATAGTTCTGGTAGAATACCACTGGATTCCACTGGATTCAATCCTGTTACACACACACACACACACACACACACACACACACACACGTTTTGAGGAAGTTAAAGAATACAAAATAAAGAATACAAATATACTATACTATGTACATTATAAAACCTTATACAAACTGAAAATTATAAATTTAGGCATAATTGAAGATATTCTGTAAGATGAAATATATACAAAATATGTATATTTCTTTTTAAAAAGTCTTAATGGATCTCTCTGATGTCTAGAGACTGACATCTTGCTAACCAATAACTGTTTAAGAGTACCCAGATGACCAGCAAAACCGAGCTCAATGTGACAGTATCAATACATTAGAAAAATACAGTTGTCTCTTTGTTTCCCCAAGGACTACCTCAGGCCCCCTTGAATACCAAATTCTAGAGATGCTCAAAAATTACATAAAATGGTATAAATAGAATAACCCACAAACATCCTCCTGTATATTTTAAATCATATCTAGACTACTTACAACACCCAATACAATGTACAGCCTATATGAATAGCTGGCACGTATTTTATAGGGGGAAATGACAAGAAAAATAGTACGCAAATGTTCGGCCAGATGTAACATTTTTTCAGAATACTTTCATCCTGCAATTGGTTGAATCCACCAACTGGAGGATATGCAGGGTGACTGCAAGCCTGTCCATTACCTTATTCAGCTCAGGAAGCACATGGTCTTCTGTCATTCTCAACATGGCTAGAAACGAAAGTTAAAAAGGATCTTTAAAGGAAAACTACAAACACAATTTCAATTAATCATACATTTCAAAGACAGAAATGTTTCCCTGGACTAAATCTTCTATTTTGAACAGTTTCTTTCACTAAGAAAAACATCCTTTTTCTGCTAAACCAGGAAGAACTTAAATCTGATTCATATTTCCAGGGTCAAAACTCATCTAACCATTCTAAACTATTATTTTTCTTTTTCTCCTTCAACTCAACCTATTGCCATTCCTGCTATCTTGTGCTAACACTGTGTGCAAGGATTCCTCTTGCTGCCTGGTGATGTTTTCTGTCTTAAGATCTCAAGGAATTCTTTCCTCCAAAGCCTGATGATACCAAAGAAATGGGCTTATTTCCCTTGGCTTTTTTTTGTTACATGAAGACATTTGCACTAAGATTTACAATGCATACACACACATATATATATGCATATTTATACACTTCTCTTTAATTAGTATCTGCAGTTGACTCTGCGTTCATCGAGCTGTCCCCATCAGCAGTGTGCTTGCTATGTCCACCTGCATGAAGCCTAAGCAGGGGCATTGCATATGGTTCTGCATGTCTGAATCTACCTCTTAACTGTGCTTGGTCAGTAACAAGGATGTCAGAGGTACTTCCGCAAATACAGATTTTAGTCCCTGCCTTCATGGAGACTAGTTTACAAAACAGACCACCAAGGTTAAACAGCCACTGCTGGTGGCGGAGGTAAGATTACAGTTAGGTGTCCAGTGTACTGTTCCCAGTGTCACACTCTCATGACAAGGACTGAGCAGTAATCCATTTCTTTTCTAATCCTGATACCTATTACCATCAGGACATGCAATAAAAGAAACTACATAAATTACCTCCAATAACTATAACTTTTCAAACTGAACTATTACTTTTGTTAAAGAAAAGGATTCCCAACATCTCAGTTTTAACACTGTAATTTATTCTGACAAACCAGGTCCTAAATAGGCTGGTCTGACACACTCTGATTCCCCATTCTGACTAGTGCTTGTATAATTTTTAGGAAAATCTAAGAATTTCAAGTATCACATCTGCAGATCACATTCAATCTTTAAACGAAAGCAATTTTATTAGGATGACAAACATGGAGTCTGTTTTAATATCAGAACTGAAGATAAGGACATCTATTTAAAGGATACTAGCACATTACAAGTAATTTACCAGCTATTTCACTCTTTAGAATTTGAACAAATATGGGATAAGTTCCATTTATAGATAAATCTTGCATATGCTGAGATATGTATAGTGTTATTTTAAGAATAGTAAGAGTTCACAAAAATAGCAGTATAAATGAACCTAAATAAAATGCACATATACTGCAGAGTAAATATCTAACCATTTAGTATCAAATCAGTAAGTATTTGTTAACTAAACTGGTAACATAAATACAAAGACAGGATGGAGATGCAAAAACCACCCCGGTCAACAAGGTATCAAGCTGGGTCCTCACTGCCCAATGGCAGTGCTCATGGAAATTTTGGAGTCCTGTGTTGCCAGTGACCATGACTTCTGAGAACTAAGTGCAGTCAGACTGACTATGAAACTCAATAAGGAATTTTAGACAATTTCTATCAATTTTTAAAAGCCACATGTGGCTGGTGGCTACCATCATGGGCGGTAATCTAGAGACAGAAGAGCTTTAAAAACACCAAGTACCTAACAGTGGCCAGGGTTTGAAAATATTATCTGAACCCACGAAGCATTAGAAGGTAAAAAAAGGATGGGTCATCTGTGAGTGACAGGACAAAAGATGTTGCAAGTTAGCTTTCCTCCTCCTGTGGGGAGGTAGGGCTGGTCGTATGTTAATAACCATGGAAGCCGGGAGAAGGGGACAGTGGGGTTCGTGATCCTATTCTCTCTACTTTCATAGGTATTTGAAACTTTACTGGAGTAACTGAAATAGTCTAAGATGCTACTCCCACAATTTTTTAAAATGTTAAAATAACAAGAATATAACTTACCTACATACAGCCACCGAAAAAATGCTTTGAAGTTTTTCATACTACTATCTATAACTCTAAGAAGATAAAAATAAATCAGAAATAAGACTATTATGTGGGTTTCATGTATCATTGCTCAATTTGTCATGGAATATAAAAATCCTTACAGTTCTATTTTATTCTATCTGGATGACATTTAAGTCTTTGAATCAGCAGATTTTACAAATCAAACACATCCCTAAAAATAAAATGTCAAAAAAAGCAAATCCTGATTCTTTTCAAAAGCAAAGCCAATAACTCACATTCTAACTGGTTGTAACTTCCTTGCTACAACTGTGTAATTGTCTTTCCAGGCATTGGTAAAGTATGAAATCCTTTTCTAACTTTGCAAATAAAAGAAATCAGGAAAAAAGAGTTTTTAGTATCATTCTCAGTTTAAAAAATACCCATTGGTCAGTAAGAAAAACATCAATTCCAACAAGAAAATCAATATTATAAATTTGTAGTATGTCACTACTTCTGATATCAACAGACATTATTTTCTTAAGTTGATTTTCCCATCTGACAATATCTTAAAAATGAATGTTCATGGGCTTTACACAAATGCACCCCCAAAATTAAATGTTATAAATGAAAGTAATTTGCATTTTAATGCAACTATTACTGAATGCAAAGACTGGCATTATTTTTTAAAGTATCTTCAAGCTCATATCTATAAGATAATGACTCTAAACAAATAATACTTCCACTTTTCATTCCTGTCTCAAGACCCTTTTCAAGTATGAAGTTTCATAATACCACTAGAGAGGTGGGGTCAGTATCATTCACTCTTCTTTATAAACTAAATTACTTGAAATAAAACAACACAGCAACATCTCCTGTTATAAGACAACAGAACCATACCTCTCTTACAGTAAGAATGAAAAAAGAAAAAAGAAATTTGCTTTGTGTCTTTCCCAATCAATACCCTCACACTCACACTCAATTCCCATGCAACCAAGCTAACATCAAAATTACCACTGCCTATTTCTCTACTTATAACCTGTAATAATAATGCTATATCCTACATACCTCAAAAGAACAAAAAATTAAAGTACCTTTCATTTGTATTGAAAGGTGATCACAAAAAACCATAACATTTTAAATTTGCTCTCAGCAAATGTGGTAAATCAAATAATACTTTAAAATACAGGGAAAAGCAATATCATTTTAACTCTTGTGAATCTTATTTTTAGTTCTTTTATAGGTTATTTCTATATTTCTGAACCATGGCTATACTGCATGTACCTATTTTTATCTGTTTTGATTTTCTTGGACTCTGTAAGTGCTGAGAGCAGTGACAGAGGATGGGAGAGCAGTTGCTGAGAGCAGGGGTCTCTGATGCCCTCATGGCTGTGGCATGCCCGGTTCCTGGGAATGCTTTTGTGCAAGGGCACAGGATGCCTAGCTGCTGTAGCAATGCCCTGCAAGAGGAGGCTCTGTGCAAGAGCCCTATCAGTTCTAACCTTGATCTAAGGCAACAGCTCCGGGAAGGAAGGAATTCTTATGCTAGACAACCACAATGTTTCACCAGTTCTGCTTCTCTGGTTCCTGCTAGTTTTACAGTAACTTTAAACAATGGACTTTCTTGAGAGCTACATAAAGCTCCTAACATTGCACTTTGCAACTGTGGATTGTAACTATGGAAAAGCTACATAGGATGTCCAAGTTTCTGTAACTTTCCTGAGTGCAAAGAATAATGGTTGCACAGTCTTTAACCTGATAATGAGACATATATAATAAAGATTGCTGGCGTTAACTCTTTAGATCTGCATCTCCATCAGAGAGCAGAGCTCCACCTGATCCCCGCTTAATCTTCAAGATATGTGTCTGTGAATCTTTTCCAATCATCCTTTGCCTCTCGCGGGACCCGAGAGTTTGGTCGCACTTTTCACAACATGTAAGCCCTTCTTATTTTCTTCTACCAGCTATCTTTGCCACATTCTTCCTTTATCCTCCCTGTCTGAAGGGTGATACTACCCCTGGCAACCCCTCTGTCCCAGATGCTCCCGTAGCCAGCACCCCTCCCTCTTGTCTGCACACCGTGCCCCCCATTGCCTGTGGAGCTGCCGCACTCTACCTACTTTATTGCTTGCATGGGTTAGCTCAGGGTTTTCAGGATCCGCTTTGTTTCTTTCCTTAATCATTTCTCTGAAAAGCATTCTTCAATAACTTCACTCAGAAAGCAGATGTGGAAAACAAATTTTTGTGTTATTTCTCCAACCCTCATTCTTAATTGATGATCTTAGCAGGATTTAAAATTCTGAAGGGGAAATTAGTTCTCATGTAACTTTGGAAGCACTGTTTCATTACAATCTTAGACTTCCTGTTGGTAATGGAGGATATCATGCTTCCTCATTTCTCACTTCTTAGGAGGGCTGTTTTTTGTTTCTTATCTCAAAAAGCACACTCTTAAGAGCTTTAGTCTTTATCTTGGTATCTTGGAATTTTACAACATTTGTAAGATGTGGGTCTTTTCATTCATTCTATTGAAAATAAGAATTATTTTAAATTGAATTCTATTGCATTATTATTTTGATAATTTACTCTCTTCCCTGTCTTTTAAACTAGATTTTTGTTCTACAAATCTATTTGGTCAGATATTAAAGACTTCATGGATTGATTCCCTCCAGGGTTAGGCTGGGTAAGACAGGAAAACAGTTTTAATTTATAAGATAACTCCATTACTTACTGAAGAAGTTCATTTGCCTTGAGTATGAAAGAACCCACAGCAGTAATAGCATCTAAAGAGAAAAGTTAATAAATATCATTTATTGAGTAAGTCAACTATGTTTAATGCATTCTACTGAGAAATCAAGTCACCACCTTCAATTCCTGCAGCATCTAGTCCAAGAGGCTCGTACTTCTGCTTCCACGAAGCCATTCCTTTCAATTCACTCAAATGGTATAATAAGGACTCTGAGCCACTAGTAAAACAGCAGAAACAAATATCATCACTATCATCAAAGTGGTGGGAGTAACTACTTCATCTGAGTACCATTCTAAGTTTTTAGAAATAGAAAATAAATAAAAAACAAAACAAAATGAAAGGTAACTTTAATTTTCTTTCTACAAAAAAATAATTCTCATCACAGGGCAGCCCCAACAATTTAGTGAGTCCATCTCAAAATAAAAAATAAAAATACCGTGGATGTAGCACAGTGGTAAAGTGCCCCTGAGTTCAATCTCCAATACCAAAAATTAAGCTCTGACTTGATGTCAGGCACTGTGCTAGAGGCTGAAGACAAAATGAATGATGGTGTCCTCTTGGCACTGATAGGTCACAACCGCACCATCATACAGTATACTGTCCCAACTAGTACAATTGCCTTGAAGGAAAGGCAGTGGGTGAAGGCATAGCAAAAGAATCTGATCTAATCTGGAGGTCCAGGAAAGGCTTCTCTGAAGGAGTGAACTGAACTGAGAACTGGCGAGCACAAGCCAAGAGCAGGGGGGAGTGTTCTGAAAAATGAGAAGGGCATTAAGCGGGCCCTGGGTGAGAAACAAAATGTCAAATTTGAGAAACTAAAAGGCCACTAGTGTGGGCAAAGCAGAGAAGTAGGAATGCTAAAGGTCACGCAAAGGTCTTGGCTCTAAGAGCAAAGGGAAGTTCTCAAAAGAGTTCTCAAAGAGTAACGTCATTAGATCCATTGAAACTACATTCAAAGGACAAAACATGGGCTGGAAGAGAGCAGTGCAAAGGTGTCACAGGGCTGCAAAGGGCTAGAACTAGGTACTCAGCATAATTAATCAAATGTAACTTGCATACTCAGCATTCACTTGCAGACTGCTTCACTAAAGTAGCTGTGGACAGAAATAGCATGAGGCCTGGAAGATCTAGGAGCAAGTCTTAGCTATGACATTAATTATGGGCCAGATGTAATACCAATTCTGAACTTCAGTCTCTTCCTGTGTAAAATGAGGATAATCACAACAAACTGCCACGGTGTTGAAAGAAAAAATACACTGTACACATTTACTTAATTTCATTGTTCAAAAAAGGGTATATGACCTATTTTAAAATATCTCATGCCTAAGTGGAAAAAGGCCCAGACCAGGTCTAGCATGGTGAAAACATATTAGAAAATTATTTGATACAGCAGAACTACAATTATTGACTCTTTAAATCTTGGAGTATGCCAATATTTCCCTCAAATACCAATGCAACAATTTTAACTAGAAAGGCTCAAAAACAAAAATGACAAATTGAAGAAGGTTGCAGAAAGAGACCAATGATATATGTACATGTGGAAGAAATACCAAAAAGTTCTACATCACCTTCATACCTCTGTAAGTGACTTATAACCAATTTTTGTATACTGGAATATGATGACTCTATAGACTGGCCAAGCTTTTTTAACCCCTAATTAAGAGAAGAAAATGTATTTAGGATACAACTAGGATACTATGAGCCATTCCAAAAAAGAAAAAAATTAAGAAGGTATTCATAATACAAAAATACTTCAACAGCACCTTTACTGTTAACTGGTTCATCAAGAGGGTCTGAAGTTCAGCACTACAATAAAAAGAAAGTGTTTTTAGTCATTTTTTTCATTCAAAACTAGAATCCATTGCTTAAAACTTAAATTTTAAAGTAAAAACAAGATTTTGAAACAAAGTAAACAAAAGGAACTAGTCCAACAAAAACGAAGACTTTGCTGTATTCACAAAGGGACAAAAACATAAAGCCTAGAAGCTAACTTAAAATATAAAAGAATACACTGTATGCCAAACCAGCCCTTCCAATCAGTAAGGGGAAGGCGAGATACTCAATAATCACATGGACAATTACCTAATCACTTATTGAAAAAAAAGAAGCTAACCATTCACGACATATAATCAGCGAATCACATTAAAACACGTAAAGGAAAAACCCATAAGCCATACAAATGTCTTTAGATAAACATATAGATCAATATTTGAATGTTTTAGAATTAATCTTTTTAAGATACCAGAAAGATTAGTTTGGCTACATAAAAATTTCAAAACTTTTATACATTTAACAAATATATATACATATACACAAAATGATCCCATTTACATAAAAAGTACATGGAAAAGCCTTAAAAGATGTACACGAGGGAATCTTATGAACTGAATTTTCTACTTTTTATTTTTATAATGAATAAGATTATTTTTGAAATAATTACTGTTAACAAAAAAGAAAAGAAAAACAAAGCGGGGTAAGGCAGGAGCACCTATCCTCTTTTCTTACCTTGCTTTCCCCCACAACAGCAAGTGCATGAACTCATCCTGCACGGATGTGGTAGTGTTCTTTTCCTAGACAGAGGGAAAACAATTATGATACATACTTTATAAATTATAAGCATGTTTATTCAAAACTGTAGGAACACTACCCCTATTTCAACACCTGCTGTTCCCCAAGCCCCACCTGATCCACTTCGCGATCCCATCCCCACTTAAGTAGTATCAATGGGAAGAGAGTTCGTTAGGGTTTGGATGCGATTTGTTCTCAGAGGGTTCATGTATTGGAGGCCCTGTCCTCAGAGGGTGATGCTGAAGTGGTGGAACCCTTAAGAGATGGGGTGTAGTGGGAGGTGGTTAGGTCATTACAGACGCTGCCCTAGAAAGAAATTAAGGTAGTTCTCATGGAACCCTGGCTAGTTTCTGCAAGAGTAAGTTATTATAAAGGACAAGACAGATCCCTACCCATGCTCTGGCTTCCTGTCTTGCCATGTGACACATACTGCTACCATGATGCCATGAGACTTTCTCACAGGAGGAAGAACATGTTGGGGACACACAATCTTGGACTTTCAGCCTCCAAAACTGGGAGCTAAATAAACCTACTTTATATATTATACAACCTTAGATACTTTGTTGTAGCAACAGAAAACTGACTAATACATAGTCCTTTTTGCAAATCAGAGAAAATGTGAGATTAGATCAAGTCACTTGAAACAAATGATTTTAGCCTTTTATAAATCTGACAGACTTTTCTTATGTACCTCATAGAGTAAATGCAGATATTAGGCATTCTATCTCCATGAGAAACTGATTACAGTACCTGCACAAACTTAGTGAGACGAGAATCCATCTGCATCAGTATTTCTTCCCATGCTTCACACATACATGTTAGTGACAAATTTATATACTATCAGCAAAAAGAAAAAAATATTAAAACAGCAAAACAATTTAAATATGTGCTTCTTATGTAGAGTTCAAAGAAATCTAGTATTTACTTTCAATCGACTTTTAACACAGATAAGACCAAGAAAAAGAGGAAATCAGAGAGAACCTTTGGTAATCACTTAACTAGAAAACATTCAACGTTTCTTTCAACTTTATAATAAAATATTCTTAAGGGTTTTGTTCTGTATATTTGGTACTTATTGAACCTGGGGGCACTTAACCACTGTGCCACATCCCCAGGCCTTTTTCATATTTTATCTAGAGACAGGGTCTCACTGAGTTGATTAGGGCCTCCCTAAGTTGCTGAGGCTGGCTTTGAACTTGCGTTCCTCCTGACTCAGTCACCCAAGCCACTGGGATTATGGCATGCACCACCAAGCCAGGCTCATTCATAAGTGTGTATCTGGTAAAATAAATATCCAGTTTTATTTTATATGTTTTATGTACACTAACTGTCAAAATGCTGATTTGTTCTGCTATTCAAATGTCAAACAGGACGCTTACAAAGTTATTGATCTCTAGAAACCTCTGATATCAAGTAAATTAAGGACCATGGTAGAACAAAAACAATGTCCACAGTTCTTTGTCCAACCATAATCTATTTCTCCAGGCCTTAAATCTGGGCTGACCTACATTTTCACTCTACCAGAACACTGCAGAGAAAACACTGGTGGGTACAAGGCCTCCGGCCTTTGCACACTTCCACTTGCACTCTTTTTCTTTCAGTAGTGGGAATTGAACCCGGCGGCATTCTACCTCTGAGCTACATTCTCAGCCCATGGTGCGCCATGTCATCTTTGAGACAGGGCTTTGCTAAGTTGCCCAGGCTGGCTTTAAACTCAAGATCCTCCTGCCTCAACTTCCTGAGTAGGTGGGATTACAGGCATGTGCCACAGCACCCTCCTGCTTGCACTCTTGATACTCCTGCCACTATCACCAGATGAACAAGCCTAGGCTGGCTTGTTGGAGGATGATAGACATGAAACAGAACAAAGCCATACTAGCCTAGGACCATGTATTAGCTTACATGATCAACCTAAATGAGAGAAGCTACCCCAGGCCCAAGTAACCAGAATCTGCTGGCTGAGCCCATCCAAACTGCTAACCTGCAGACTGCGAACTAGTCTGGGATGAACTCATTATTATAAGCCTCAATACTTTATTTGTAATAAAGTGCAAATGAAATTTTACTTATGGGAATATTTTAAAAGATTCAAACCATCCTTTTTCCTTTTCTTTTGGAGGTGGTAAATAGGGTTGGGTGGAAATAAATTCTCAATTAAATTTCCTTTTCTTGCATTCATGAATATTATGAGAAAATTAGTAGACACTCCCTATTGTAGATAGCTTTACAAAATAAAAATTTTAACTTTCCTCTCTATGAAACTTTAAAAGTTTATAGTAAATACATAAAGCAACTATAAATACCTGTAAAAGAGCTGATATGTGAGTAAACTTTCTGGCCATTCGAGTTACTTCAGGTAAGAAGGAGTACAAAAGATTAGTTTCAAGCTGTAAGACAGAAAGAATGTCACAATCAGAGGCATTTGCTTCTTATAAAGACAAATTCTTCCTGCCCAGCTAAAAGACATTCTGTATAAGATAGTCTAAGTCTAACTATTAGAAAGACAATATCAGAATTCTGCCCACTTCAAGCATAACACGGTTTAGAGACTAACAGAGTACAACCTCAGGATTCCTATGTGTGACTGTGCACAGATCACTCTCTGGGTCATCAATCCCTTTTATGTAGCTATAAATATAATAACCTATTTTGTAACAGTATTATGAGGAAATTAAAAATGATCACAAATGCACATCAAGATTAAGTGGAAGTAAAAAGAATTAAAGGCTATTGATAAAAATAAAGAAAATATCAATGGTATGTGAGCTATCTCTCAATGAAGTTGTCATTAAAAGATATCTATTACAAAACTCATAGAAAGTGATAATTTTTATCATAGTCCAAGTGAAATCATGGTGATCATAGCTCCTCAGGCTCAAGATGAGGAGCAACACAAACAGCCATTATAGTAAATTACAAGTTGTAGGATCTCTGACATTCTGGAGGCAACAGAGACTGTTGGAAGGCACCACATACATCACATCTTAGGTTAAATGGCAGGGATGTTTAAGATGAAAATATGGGGAAGATTTCTTGGCAAGGTAAAGCTATAATCCATATATCCTATAGGAGCTCCATCAAAATTTCCTCATGTACAACATGAACATCAAACAATAAAAGAAGGGTTTTCCCCAACATTAAGTGCTCACTTTACCTAACAGGCAATGTGCTGATTAAGAGCATAGATGCTAGAACCAGACTGCCTAGCATCACCTTCTAATTCTGTGACACGGAGTAAGTTCTGGTTTCTCTGTGTGCCAATATACTTATCTATAAAACAGGGAAATCAGTACTAACCCATGAGATTGCTGTGTTTGAAGCACTCAGTCATAGCACATGTTAAATGACCAATAAAGATTATTAGCCTTTAGAACTATTAAGGACAAAGTCTCAAGAAAGCACTTGGTCTAAAGTGACACTGATATAGAAACCAATTAATGGTTATCAACAGATCACTGAAATAATGTTTTTATGAAAATGATATTCAAGTACAGAGGGAAAATATAGTATTCAATATAATATCATTCAATATATAAGATTTAGAAACCTGAAGTACTTTTTAAATTTTGCTTTGGTGACCATTAGAATATAGTGAGATCTGGGTAATAAAAACCTATAAAGGCCGGAAGGCTGGGGGGTGTATCTCAGGGGTAGAGAGCGTGTTTAGCATGTATAAAGTCCTGGGTTCAATGCTCAAAACATTTAAAAAGAAGAAAAAAAAAAAAGAAAAAGAAAACAGAAAAATTCCCCCAAACAACAAAAAAACTGTAAAACCTAAAAAATATATAATTACTCTACTGTATCAAACTCCAGTACTCACCTGAAAGTATGAAACTTCTGAAGCACCGCTGGTAGAAACCTCTGTGACCACCGATAGTGACTTCAAATCACTTGATAAACATAATGCAAGACAAGTACCGGCAATCTGTAAAAATAGTTACCAGTCACCCCCAGTACACTGGGTATTACCACCAGATTTCATCTGCTTATAATACTGAAAGCAAAAATTTAAACAGTTATAAACACACACTCTTGGTTGCTGCCATAAGTAGGACATAGGTAGCAGGTGAAGGTCTGCCTGCATGACCTTCCTAGTTCAAAGAACACACAAATACCCTGATTCCATTCTGAATGTTAAAGAACCAAAATATTCCAAAGAATCTGTAGTTTCTACCCCTTCAGGGAATGTTAAGAGTAAAATAAAAAAAAGATGGAGAAGACCAAGATTTAGCAATAGTGGTAGATTTGGTATTGGGTTTAAGATTATTTCTGATGACTTTCACTATTTTCCGATCACGAATTATAACTCCTATCTACCGCAAGCTAGAAAAAAATGTTAAATCATAATCAAGTAGATCATACTAACCTTTTGGTTAAGGAAAAAAACTTCACTAGTTTCACCAAAAGCTCCTGATCTCTATTTAAATCATACGGCTACTACTTAATCTTAGTAAGAAAATTCTTCTCTCAATTTTCTGAGAATGGTGGTGAATGCCTACAATACCTGTAACCTGGGAGGCTGAGGGAGCAGGAGTCCAAGTGTGAGGCCAGCTTCAAAAACCACCCTGTCTCAAATTTAAAAATATAAAGGGTTGGGCATGTAGCTCAATGGTAAAGCACTCCTGGGTTCAATCCCCAGGACCACCAAAAAAAAAAAAGAAAGAAGAAACTATCCAACTATCAGTTGTACCCTCTGAATATTTAAGAACAACAACAACAAAAAACTTAAGTTTTATTCTTATTCCATAACTAAACTGCTACTATATTCTATGTTAAACAATATAGGAATTAAAAAAAAAAACTTACTCCTGTCACTCGAGCAATTTTGAACATTCCATAAGCATAGAGCTCAATAAATCCAGAGCTTCCTCCAAGGACAAGAATATTCAGCCTAATTAAAAATAATGCAAAGAGGTAATTCAGTTTTTAAACCAGAAAACATGGCTACTGTTCTCATATAATCCATATGCTAACACTCTCCTGCACAGAGAACAAAAACAACAGACAAATCCACTACCACTCAAGATTCAATCACGTCAGGGCTATTCCTTATTTATTTATTTTTTTTTTTTCAAAAGAATGATATAAATTTCCAGTGTAGGCTAAAGAAAAACCAGTTTATAGTAAAATAAATATTAACAATTGCATTTATATGCAATCAATAACAAAACAATCCTTTTTCAGCTAATATAGCATATCATCAGTTTTATTATTGATAGACCCTACACCAAAAATAACAGCTATTAACATCTACATATTGTTCGGTGGTATTAATATCAACAATGAAATAACATGACAAAGGACTTGCTTGAAATTTCTGAAAACTGACTCAAATATGAAATATCAACAATCAGACTTAATAAGATATCTGCAATACTTACCTGACATCTCCCAAGAGCTTTATAATTTCATCAGAATTTTCTTCACTAAAATACAAAAATAAATTTGGTCATCTTTCAACTATATTTTTCAAACAATAAAATATTACCTTACTTGAAAATGAAAATGGTTTATCTTACCTAAATATTTTTGAGGTATTGCTATAACTGGGGGAAACAAATTAAAAAAATTCTTAATAGAAATATACTTTTTTTAATGCATAAGAAAATTGTCACAGTGTTAAAAGTAGAAGACAGAGAAATGTTCAAGATTAATTCCAAAGAAATAAAACTATGATACTTACTTTTTTGGCAATGTGGGCAGCTTAGGTAAGAGAAGATTTGATTCATCCTCAGCATTATAAAATGAAGTTAACACACTAAAAAGGAGGAAAAAACAAGCATTACAAAAACATCAGTTTACTTCTCTTTCCACTAAAAATGTACATTTTTTTTAAAGACTACCAGTTTTATAAAAATTATCAAGTGAAGATACCACAAATACCTTTTCATTGTAAATAGTCATTCTAATAATCACAAATGAGAAACACAAAAGTAGGAATTTGTTATTTTTGCAAAATAAATCAGACTACATATTTCACATTTATAGGAATGAATAATACTAAGCAATTTCTCCGCATGTGTGATATCCTTCCAAGTACTTTCAATAATCAGACACCAAGAATTTATGATTTCTTAACTCTCACATAAGAAACCATACTACACATACAAGTATTAGGGTAATTTTAAAGAACATTTCAATCATTCTATCATTTGATTACTGGTTTATGGCTTACATACACTGGGGGTTATAACTCAGCAAGCATGAGACAATACTATGAATTTTGAAATAATCTTATTTATCCCCTCTTCTTTCTCAAATCTACCTCAAAATAAAGTTGGAAATAAATGAGTGAACAAGTGAAACAGGTGACTTATGGTGACCTGCAAAGTATTTTTTCCCACTTTGACACAAAGTAGCTGTCCTGAGAGATCCCCGAATTTCCACATAACATTTCTAAACTGTTCATAAATACCGTGTTAGGAATACACTCGGCAGGTAACTGGGCTGGGACGTGAACTGCATGGCATGCTCTGCTCCTCTCACTTTGTAGAAAGTCACAGAACCATTTGCAATTCTCAATAGTCAGGATTTACAACTCATTTGATATTAGCTTAGTGAAACTTAATTCAAAAGGAAAAGCTAATGGAAAGAAAAGTACCATATTTCCCTCAAAAGAAAAACAATTTCCTTTCTTTTTTTTAACATTAGTCAAAATCACTGAACCTTAAGTCCACCTTCACTGCAAGCCGGGTACATTGCTTCACTGAACACACTAAGGTAAACTACCTTCACAAAACAAATATGAAGACCATGGGCACAGAAAGAACCTGCTCAGTCTCACAACAGAAGGCTCAACGTAGCACTTTTTTTTTTTTTTTTTTTTTTTTTTTTTTTTTTGCGGTACCGGGAATCGAACTCAGGGCCTTGTGCTTGCAAGGCAAGCACTCTACCAGCTGAGCTATCTCCCCAGCCCAACGTAGCACTTTTCATGCCCCAAGAATGTTTACTAAGACACAAAAGACAAAGTTTTAGACAAAAAAAAAGTAAAACAGAAAACAGAATCTCAATTTCCTATTTAGTAATTTTAATTAATGTTACATGAAAATATAAATCATTGATATAAACTACTAAAAATGACTGAAGAGCTAAATCTTGACCATCCAAGTACTGTTGCTCTAATAAGAAAAGATTATTTTAGAAGAAAAAATATCAGTATTAAAGCATTTTATCTTGATAAACTCAAAACCAATTTATTTGTTATTTTATTTGCATATTTAATTTTATGTATGTATGCATGTATTTATTTATTTATTTATTTAGGTACTGGGGATTAACCCACCCCTTTTTAAGACAGGGCCAGCCTCAATCTCATGATCCTCCTACCTCAACTCCTAAGTGGCTGGGATTACAGGCGTGCACCACCACACTTGGCATAAAACCAAAATTTAAATGCAATGTACAGTGAACACTCAGATAATCGTTTCCATTTCAAAACATGAAAGTTTCCTGGGTCTACTCTTGTGACTAATGGTAATGTACTTTTCTGAGTACTGTACCTGCTTTCTACAGTCACTTCCATCCAATGCATACAAGAAACTGGAGCCTCCACAGAAAAAGAATGCAAGCTTTCAGGTTTTTCTACATCACACAAAATTATTTTCTTGGTGTCAGCAAGAGCAAAGGCCAAAACTGAAAGAAGAAAAAAAAAAAAAAAAATCTAAATAAATTATGTAACATTTGCAAAACATAAATGGGTTACTTTGCTTAATGCCCAGTTTTACTATTTTAAACACATCCTAAACTTAGAAATTATTTTAAACACTAAAGAGATCTTTTCACATACATTATCATCCAAGTTTATTTTCAACTCAAATTTCACAAGCAATCTACTAGTTTCTCACATATTGTACTTAACATCTTAAACATCAAAAACTATGGACTGAAACCTTACTGCCAAGCGGAAAATACAAAACAGGTCTTAATAGAGGAATTAACTTATCACCAAGATATATGGTCCTATAAACATGTCCAAATGATAGGAAGTGACTCCATCTGATATGTTTTTGAAAAGTCTTTTTCTTTACGTGTCAAACCCAGAACAGGAAATAAAGCCACTGAATACTGATGAGTCTTCCTTCTTTGACTGTGGCTGAATAATTTCTTAGTACAGTTTCTCTACGTAAGTCATCATTACTATTTTCCTAACATCCAATTTAAGAATTTCTAAACAGGGAGCAATGAAATTTCACTGCACACCACCACACACAACTCTGCTGGATGTGGAGCAAAAAAAAAAAAAAAAAGAAAAAAGTAAAACTATCTTGAAATGATCTTAATATAACAAAAAACATATTTTATTGTCCAAAAACATGAAATGTACTTTGTAGATGATAAACTCATCTACTTAAACACATTTCTACATGCTGGCTTTCCTTATTTACCTTTGAGATCCTGTTTTTGGATAAACAGTAGCATCTTGAAGACCTCAAGGTCCTCAAATTTTAGGACTCTGGGTGTAAGCTCAGAGGTACAGTGCTTGTCTAGCAGGTGCAAGGCCCTGAGTTTGATCCTCGACATGGCCAAAAAGCAAAACGAGCAAAACAAAACTACCACAACAGGAGCCCCCTAATTTTACACATGTTCTATATATATTCTGAGCAAAATGGGTATATGAATGAATATAGTATTTTGAAAGTATTTGAAAGTTCTTCCCAGTGTTCAGAATGTTATATAGCATTGCTTATAAAAGTCAAAAACTGGAAATGATCTAAATGTCCATCAAAAGGGATATATTTAGTAAATTATATAATGAATTAGTACATAGTCATTTAACATCAATGTGGTAAATTTATTCACAGAGTCAAAAATGAAAGAAAAAAAATCACATAGCAAAACGGCATGCATCGGATAACTTCTTTTGCTAAAACCCCACATACAGATTTCTGTATGTATGTATTCTATCAGAAAATGTCAGAAAAGTGTTCACCAATTGCTAAGTGGTAGGCTTTCAGGGAATTTTTAGTACTTATATTTATTTAGGGAAAAAGAAAACAATGAAGAGCACATATCATTTATTTCATAAAAATTATATACTTTCTTCCTAAAACACCAATAATACAGTAAGCTTTAGGATTTATAGCATTTTACTGTACAGAATACATGTGTACAACAGCTTGTATAAGGACTGCTGCTATAAAATAACACGTGGAAGAAGAGTTCAGGAATCAGAGCCATACCCAAACTACAAAAAAAAGGCACCAAGAGAAAAAAGACCATACAGAACCGGAACAAATGGAGTCAGAAATAACGGTCTTTTAGATGCAATGAACAGATACACAGAGAATATTTATGAACCATACATTTAGTGCTAAAATATATTTTTGGGAGAAAAAGGCCAAGATGGCACTGAACTGACTGGTGACAGGTGTTGCTTTGGTCAAATGGTGTAGCAGAAGAACAAAAAGGAAAGAACAAAACCAAAGTATTTTGTATATTCCATTAGATCTCACTTCAAAGCATCTTTGCCAGAGCTATCTCTGCCAAAAAGAAGATGGTAAAATCCATCTGAGTTCTACAAAAAATTGTTAAGGCATTCTTAAAAAAAAAAAAAAAAAAAAAAAATCTCCAAATTTATAATTCTAATGTACACTAAGAACAATTAATTCTTTCTGAAATAAGCATTTTTTAACAGAATAAGCTTTCTTTTTATGAAAATAAAAAATTATTCTTTATAATATCATCATTACGTTTGCCATCTGGTCTCCAAGCCAGACAGGTTACTTCCTTTCCTGTATTTTCATTTGGTGGAAAACTCCAAACACGATGAAAACTTGCAAGTCGATGAAGTAAAACCTAAGATAAAACAGACAAAATGTCAGAATTAAAAATCTATTTCTAAAAACAAAAGCTTGACCCCGCCCACAAGACTTAAAAAACTTATCATCTCTTGAGTAAAATATTTAACTATCAGAGGAACAGAAGACAAGTGCCCGAATGAACATAAGGCATTTTGAAAGAAAAGGGTGAGATAAGAATTTCAATTTAACTCTGTACTTACCCATATTTTTATCTTTTCTATCAACAGATTTACCTTTTAGAAAGGAATAAAAAGACCATCCAAGAAGAAGATAACAACAACAAAAAAGAAACAAAGAACATAAGTAGCACTTAAAAAGTAGCTGTGAAACAGTAAAATAATTAAGCCTGGGATCAGATAACCTGGCATCTAATTTCAGTTGTATCACTTCCTAGCCAGGGATCTTGGATAAGTCTCTTACCCACTCTACTTTTCCATTTCCACACCAGTAAGGTCAATATCATGACCCAGGGTCCCTTGTGCCTCAAAACTAAACCTGTCCTTACTCGAGCCTCTATGTAACCATTGAAAATTAAGAAGGAAAGTCTCAGGACTGCATGTGCTCCTGAAAAGAACCCTCCCCACCTCCTTAGTCCCCACACATGCAGCCTCACTAGTCTCCTGCCTTCCCTCACAGGTCAGAATGCCCTTTATTCCTGATAATATCAGTCACCACTGAGAACCTAGGACTCCCAAGGAATTGCTCACCCCCTGGACTTGATCCTTTTCGGAAGTCATCTCCGCTAGTCCTTATGTCTGAAACTCTCCCTCCATGCCCTCTGAAATTCATGGTCAATTGGTCATCTTCGGACACCCTCTATCTTCATTCTTTTCTCTGAAATGTGCCTCTCACCTGAGGCCACTGCTTCCCAATAACACTGCGGCTGGTGGCTATTTTGTATCCCAAGTCTTCTGTACTTTTACTACTGGGCAAGGAGATGAAGTAGGTGTCCTCCTCAATTCTCAATACATTTCTGGATGATTTCTCTAAAATCCCCACACATATGCCAGACCCCTAACCCATTCCCCTCATTCCTTAAAGATTTGTCTCCTGACTCACGCTTTCCAAAATTACTCATTATTACTTTTGGTGACAGTAATCAACTACCTCTCTCCCACAGCTATTCCTAGGGTCATGCCTTGGGCCTGGTAACTACCAACAGTTCACAATGCTGCCAAAATCCGTTTCAAACTTCCATTCCCACTTTCCATTTACTGCCTCTATCTTTCCAGCTGATCTCACTAAGATCCAACTCTAATTCCTCAGCCTCCTCAGGGCATAAAATCCTTTGATTCTACCACCTACTCAATGATCCCCAACATACCCTCACTTGCCTCCCCAATCAGGTTGGAATCCGAGGTTCATCACTACAGTCGCTGGTGTTGCACGGAACGTCTACTCCTTTGCATCTCTTTGTCACACTTGCAAAATAATAATCTCACTTAAGCCCAACTATGCCTGCATCCACAGAGCCAAACAGAATGAAGAAACACATACAACTACACTCACTGGTTCCTCAAATTACTAGGCCACTAACCTCATACGGTTCTTAATATTGATGAGCAATCCTATTAGGTTTCCCAGGTCCACCTGTCTTGTCAGCTTTACCTCTTCTCTCTCTCTCCTCCCAATTTACTTTTCAATACTCACTCAGACGATGTGCTTTACTGCTACAGAGAAAATGGAAGCAACCGTGCCCACTATCACATACCCAATCTGATTGCTCTGATGTCCCAATATCTACCTTCCCTCCTACTGCCATGGCTGTATTACATGTAAAGCTCTCTAGAGCCAAAGCACCCTGGCAGAAGAGAGACTAAAGACTCATGGAGAGCCCCAAGAAACTAGACATCATACTGATATACTGAGTCAGGGAAGATAGCGTGGTAATGCAGTTTTGCAGGCTGCTGTTTACCCAGTTGCTAGGATTTCCTTACCAACTAGTTTTCAATTTGGCTACACATGACACAACTCTATCTGGTCAGTATTAAGAAAACTGTCAAAAGGCCAAAGGAGGAAAGATGCACAAGTGAAGGTTTCCTTACAAAATGGCTGCCAAATAATACTACCTTTCAGTAGCATATTGGCTACAATCAGGTTACACAAAATAAAGCGCAATATAAATAACTAGAAATGCTGACACGTTCACACACTGTCAGGAATCCAGTGATGCACCACTTTTTTCCAATTTAAAGGTACCATCAAGTGGAAAGTGGCTATCCAACCCAGGCAAAAACAGCTGGACAACAGGACATAAATCCTTAAAATCTTCCCTACTGGTAGCTACACCATGCATATCTGCAGTAAGACTTGACAAAATTTCATCTTTATTTTGCCATTAAACTGAAAAAGAGTCAGGGCAGGGTTCAAGAATCTACCCACCTCCTCGCTCCTGAGTGGCACATCATGCATGGGCTTTTCAAGAAAGAAATCAATGAATGGGGGCGACCTGAGCAAGCAGGGCTGTGTAGCTGCAAAAGGCTCTGCGAAAACTTCTTATGACCCGAACATACAGGAAACTGGCATATAAATCGTTTTTGGCAGATACGGTCCTTTACACTTTCACTACTTAAAAGTTTACCGCGGTCTTGGGAAGCAGGGGCGGGGCAGGCAGGTGGGCCGCCATGCCCGCAGGAGGGGAAACTGACACTCGAGCAGTCTGGCCCACGGGAGCGGGCGGGGGTGGGCCCAGCCCAGGCGGGCTCCTGCCGGTTCACTTACCTCGCCCGCTGTGTTGGCTAAAGCAATAAGATCCCGCTTGGGCGACCACACCAGGAAAATGATCTCCTGGGGCAGCTGCTTCTCTCCCACCACCCGGAAGGATGGGAAACAGGTCGGGAAACGCAACATTGGGGCGGCCTGCAACCACAACCCACTCGGAGGCCGGCGGAGCCCTCGGCACCGGCCTTGGGCGAAAAGTCGTGACCCCGACGATCCCTACCAGAGCAGCCCTGCTCGGCCAACACGGCCCAGCACCCCGTCCCTCTCCCCCTGCCGGCCGCGCGCTGCACCCTCAGCTCCGCCCCGCCGCTCGCTTCGGAAACTTCCGGCGCCGGGGCGTCCTCGCGAGAGGAGAGAGGTGGCGCGCAGGCGGGGCGGGCGTGGGGCTGGGCCGCGTGCTGATGGGCGTGCCTGGGGGAGGAGCTGGCGGCGGCTAGCGTGGCCGAGCAGGGCTTACACGTTACTGGTGTAGCAGCCCACCAAAATAAATGAGGGCTGTGGGATCCCACAGATTATCCTCCAGTTAAGGTTTTACTGTGTAAAACTACGTGGACACGTGAATTCTACCCACAAAGCTCCTAGCGTGGCAGGTGCTCCTTTATAAAAAATACAAATTTAAGTGTCAACATGTTCAACAGTTCCCACAGTGATGATCCCTGATGATCCTGCCTAAGAGAATACCATTCCTGATTCCTGAACTTGACATCTATGGTAGAAAGCCAACTACCTTTCACTTCACCTTTCAGTAAGTCCAATCTTCCTGCCTTTTCTGAATCTGGCCCTTGAGGAGCAGGTGAGGAAATATTCTTTCAAAAACAAATATTCAAGTAGCTGTTATGTGCCAGGCACTGTTCTTATCTCTGGACTCAATGCCTTCCATGCTCCCTCTCAGATATGGGCTTTGCTACTCTTGCTTTTGCTGCAAACACTTAATATGTTCCCCAAATTCTTCCAGTTTCAACCTATCCAAAGTGAAAATGGACTTGCCTTTGTTATTCATGAAAGCATTTTCAGGTGTTGTTTAATGATTTGAGGCAGCAATAGTGGATAATTATATTATTCATATAATCATACTATTACAGTGGGGGTCCAATACCCTCCACTTAACTTTCTTATAGAAACTAATGGCCATTTTTCTGGACTTAACCTGAACATGAACCCCATAGAACACATGAAAAGTGACTGTTCAAAGAGGTATCAACACAGTGCTACAAAGAACAGAAGAGAGTATAACTACCTGCACACCAACCTTCAAGGAAGAGTATGGGTTTGCAAGAAGGCATTACAACACAGGAAAGGGTGAACAGCCTTATAGGACAGCCCCTCTGTGTGGTGGGGAACAGCCTCATAGGACAATCTCTGTGTGGTGGGGAAGGAGGATAGGGACCATTACTGGAAATGCTCCAGTGTAGCGATAGGACAAGGGCTGTCAATACAGTGTTTCCAGCCTTTTCTTTTTTCTCCTTGCCCCATTAAAGAGATTTTGGTTTGTCGGGCACAGTAGCACACACCTGTAATCCCAGCGGCTTGGGAGACTAAGGCAGGAGGATCAAGAGTTGAAACCCAGCCTCAGCAACTCAGACCCTGTCTCTAATAAAGTATAAAAAAGGGTTGGGGATGTGACTCAATGGTTAAGAGCCCCTGGGTTCAATCCCTGGTTCCAAAGAGAGAGAGAGAGAGAGAGAGAGATATCTTGGTTTTACTGTTTCTTTCTCTTTCCCTCAGGAGGAAAATAGTGCTTTGTCAAACTTGCTCATTTATACCTCTGTGGCACAGAATCAAAAAGAAAGGAAGTCCAAGACAGAAGCAGCACTTTTTAAGGAAACTAGAGCAGGAGAATAGAAGTATTTGGAGATGGGGGAGCAGAGTAGAAGGGAAAATGGACTCTGTAATTCCATACTCCATATATTCTGCTCTAGTGTTGAGGTGGAGGTGCAAGAACCCTTCTAGAAAAAACTAGGATTTTTCTTGGGCTAGCTCATGACAGTGGCATCTTTTTATACCATGATAGTACAAGAATGAATTTTGAAGGGCTAGGTAGCTGCCAAAAGAAACTGTGAGGGAGGGGAGAGTGTGACAGAACCTGATTATTTAAGGCCTTAATTCTTAGGACAAGAGCAGAGAGTTCAAATGGAAAGGACTAGAAGTATAAAGACAACAGAATAGTTAAAGGGATGGTGAGGAAGATTCCAGAAACATTCCTGAAGCAGAACTGATGACTGATCAGACTGGGGGAATGAAAAGGAAGGGAACACACTTAGGCTGGAGTATCTGGGTGCACAGACTCGGGAAGCAGAGGTTGTTGTTAACTGGGGGAGCAGGGGTAGTGGGGCATGGGAGGGAGAAAGAGTAGACTAGAGAAAAGTTCAGGGTGGCCTGTGTTAAGGCAGAGGAGATGTGGCATGGAGCCAGAGAGGCAGATGATGCGGGGAAGTTGGGGTCTGAGTAACAATCTGGGATCCCCACATCCGGGGATGGAATATGGATGGTATGGGAGGTGACTAACACAGCCATGTGAAAGGCTATTATTCTACAGTCATAAAATGGGTGAAACATACAAAATAAACAAATCGTGAATTTGCTGGAAAGAGAAATAAATGGAATAGTTGATGATGGAAGCTCTCTGCTCTACCACAGATACTCTCATGGGTAGGGGGAATACCTGATTCAAAATGACAAAAGTGGGGCTGGGGGTGTAGCTCAGTAGTAGATCTCTTGCCTAGTGTGTGTGAAGCCCTGAGTTCTAGTACCCACCACCACGCCCCACCAAAAAAAAAAAAAATCCAGCACAAGTAGGAATTAGAATGTGTTGCCAACGTGTAAATTAAAAATCTGGCAGCAGCACAGACTGGAAGTCAGGCTGCATGCAGCAGCCCAAGGTTGGCTCCCTGCCTGGCCACAGGAAGGCTGCAAACAGCAACTGGAGCTACATGCTTCCCCACTGGAGAGAGAATAAACTCTTCTTGAACCAGGAAACAAAAGTCCTGAGCTCCAGTGTGATTAGATCACCCACATGACAAGCCTAACCAGAACTAATCACTGCAAGGGTGACAGAATTATGCTGACTGGTTTAGGCTAACAGGAAACTCCTCCCCAAAAGCTCATCCCTCCCCCAAGTCACAATGGGGAAGGTTGGACTGTTGCCACCAAAGCAGTTACAATACTTGATATAATAAATGCAGCTACTCAGAGGGGTAGTTTTAAGTATGAAGTCCATTCTATAAGATGGGAGGTGATCTGTCTTGACAGAGTGAAGACACTGTATGGATTCATATTTTTGTCATCTTTCTCCCACAACCACTACAACTATGTTCTGGGAAAGAAATTCAGGACCAACTCATATGAAGTTGAGTTTGAAGCAGACACTCTCAGAAGAACACAGAACCAGTATTCATGTGTACAGGAAACACATGTGTTAACAGGTAACTGTATGACACATCAATAGCATATTACATCAAAATAAATAAATTACATGTTGAAGATTAACATACAGCAAATGTATATTTATCCTAAGGAAATTAGACAAGTTTGGTTATAAACATGTTCATCATAGGGGTGTTTACAGTAGTAAAAAATATAAACCTAAATGTCCAACCACAGGAGATTTGATTTACTTTCCTAGATATAGTAAAACCACCCTGAAGAATACTACTGTTTTTATACACATAAATTGATATTCACAACATGTCTGTGAAAAAGCCTGGGTTACAAAACAGTATGTATTTCCAATTCAATATTTTGGGGGTATACAGCTGAGTCTGTATACCTACATGCAAGAACCTATCTTTGGAAGAAAAGGGAAATGCTAATGGTGATTATCCCTTGGTTGTAGGATTAGAGATCTTTCCGTTTCCTCTGATTTACCTGGCTCACATATTAACTGGAAAATTAGTAAAAAAAAAAAAAAAAAAAAAAAGTAATTAAAAGTAATTAAAAATGAATCCTCATTAAAGCATGCAAAGTATTTGGGCTGAGTTTTCTCTCATTTTCTCCCATTCCTGGCATCTCCATTTGCAGATGAAGAAACCAGCCTGTCTACTCAGGCTTGGTTTCTCAGAGATCACCTGCTATTATACCTCTGCTCGTCTGCAGTATACCAGGCAACTCAACAGTTTGAGACTCTTGGGACCATCTGGCTAATGGGCTAAACTCATCTCTCTGAGTTCTGAGACATTCTTGCTAACTTTTGGAGCTATTTCCTCAATCTTGCTGAGTTAACATTTATACAACCCCTGAAATCAAACAGTAGAGATTTTATCTTCACTTTATGCAATGACTTTCTTAGCTGACCCTCAAAGTAATTAAACCTATATCCTAATGTTCCAATTAAAATCATATCAAATAAGTAAAACCAGATTTTTCCTTTGTATATTATAGAAGCTTTCCTTAACCCAGACAAGGTAAGGTATTTATGAACACCTACTACTACCAGGAAAACGTTAACCTGGATGCCTGCTTCCCATTAACTGAGGTCACATGCAGTGCAGTTGGGACTCTCTGATACCACCATGTGCAAGGCAGAGTTCTAGGAGCCCCAGTAAGCAAACCAATGACACCCGCAGGTCCCTGCCATCAACAAGCTTCTAACGTGAGTAGGGTAAACAAGTCCATAAAGTCATTCTAATATAGGGCAGAACTTAATTACCTTAAAAGAATTATAAAATGAAAACATACAAACACATACATTTTAATTTCATGGGCCAGAGGTGTACTGCTCCCCTGGAAAGACCAATAAGGACATTGGAAAAGAGGCAGCAGCATGTGGGACCCTCTTTAAACTACGGTTTTATATTTCAGATTAGCCAAATCTCTCTCAGATGCTGAGTATTTTTTAGATTGCTTTGAAGACATCAACTCTAGGGTTTTTCTTCAAGTTACTCCAAAAGCTGAATTACTGTCTAAGTTCAAAGGCTTCCAGATGAGGCTACCAATCTTCCTTCCTGCACATGCCCACATTTAGAACCTCACTGTGTACTAGCTTCTTAAGTAGCACAGCTGGGGTGTTGAGGCATAAAGTAGTCTATAAAGGGCATTTCCACTCGGTATTTATAAACACCTCCTACTACCAGGAAAACATATCATATCAGCTCTTAATCCCTCCCAATATTATTTAGGAGGGATTAGGATTTTCCTCTTTTCAGTCTTTAGAAAAAACAGACAAGAGCAAGTCCTCCCACATCTTAGGCATGCCTACCATCTCAAAGACAATTCTATTCTTTCCTCAGATTTTTATTGCACACCTACTGGGCACTTATTTAGCATTGATAAAGTACATACTAACATTGAAAAGCTTAAATCTTTGGGGAAAATAAAATAGGCAGTACTGAAAACTTAGGGGTTCAGAGAAGAAGATACTGGATAGTATCCAGATTCATGGATCCAGAAGTCAGGGCCTGCAGACTCCATAAGATTTCAACGGTTGGCCACATTCCAAGCTGGAAGAGTGGTACAGGATGAAAAGAAGGCAGCATTTCACAGAACTAAGTTAGTCTAAGTATTGGACTAATGAAGAAAAAATTGTGAAATCTCATCATTGAGAGCCTAAAAAAGATGACATGGTAATTCACTAAATTTTGTAATTTAAAAAGTAAAGTGAAATTTACCTGTATTTATTTATTTAACATGTCCTTTAAAAAAGCTTACAAAGTTTTTATCTGTCAAATTTCAGAGATTTTTTTCCATTGCTGTTTTGAGTACGTGTCTCAATGTTCAGAGATTAAGTCCTTAAAATTGGTATTGAGTGTAAGAACAGAATCACCAAACACCCTAATTCTAGTTTTCTAAGATAACAAATTTTAAGGAACATTATTTCTGATTAGAACCAAGACTTTATTTTCTCAATTCTAAAGTTGTACTTTTTCCTGCATTTCAATATTCCTAAAATCAGAAAATCTAAAACATTAATACGTATGATTAGTAGAATATGTGTCTTTTTTCCCCCAGGAAAGCCATGATAATTTTTTTTTTTTTTTCCTATTTTGGAGATGCGGGTCATGAAACATTGCCCAGGCTGGCCTCCAGCTCCTGAATTCAAGTAGTCCTCCTTCCTCCGCCTCCCAAGTAACTAGGTAGAATCACATGCACTTGCTATTGCACTAGGTTTCAATGATGTTTTACCATTGATATTATCTTAAAATTAAAGACTATGGAGATGAAAATAACTATTGATCATAAGAACCCAATTGTTCAGTGCTCAGGTATATATGAGTTTCAGAGGAGAATTCAACTATTTTACCAACATATAGCGAACACCATAAAAGTCAGGCGATATCCCTATCCAGGCTTGAATCAGAAAAGGGAACTCACAATGATTTTACAAAGTTTATGTCTCATCCAATAATCTCCAGACCTGCCTTTCCTATGAACACAGCAATCACACACCAAAGGGAACAAGATGGGGTTAGGGGTGTAGCTCAGTGGTAGAAGGCTTGTCTAGCATACATAGGAGCCTGGGCTCATCCCCAGCACTGCAAAGGGTTAGGAGTGCAAAGAAGAATTCTCTGATGCTTATTAAGTCACAGAGTTTAACTCCTATTTTGAGGTTGCCTGATATATACCACTACCCTACTGCTCTGGGCCATGCCTGAGTATTTCACATCATGCATTAAACAGCACTACTTATCTAAAACTAAAATACCAGACGGGGTGCAGTACTCAGAGGGCTTGAGCTAACTCAAAGTAAAGATGCCTTCAAATCAGATCTAAAGCAGTTGTTTAGGAATAAGTCATTAAGTAAATATAAGTCATTCAAAATTATTCCATCTTAAGGAGATAATAGCAAATAATTGCAGAGAAATGAGGAGGTGAACTGTTTGTTCTTGAGTTCCAATGGCTCCCTTTAGAGCTATGCCACTCGACCAGCAGATGCCACTAAATCCCAGGAGCAATCTTCATCTGTTGACAGAACTTCATCTGTTGATCAGTCAATGACTGAGGAAAAACTGAGAGCCAGGCACATATGTCTTATTTAACTTAATCATAAAACAAACCTGAATAAGGTACAGTGACACACACTTGTAATCCCAGCAACTCGGAAGACAGAGGCAGGAGGATTGCAAGTTCAGGGCCAGCCTTAGCAACTTAGAGAGACCCTGTCTGAAAATAAAAGATAAAAAGGACCAGGGCTGTAGCTCAGTGGTAGAGTGCCCTGGGTTCAATCTTCAGTACACTGGCAGCGGCAGCGGGTGGGGGATCCCAAACCTGAGTTATACTGAGTTACAGCTATTATGCTCCACACTAGAATAACTAAAAAACTGGAGTTTTTTTGAGGGTGAGTGACTTGGTCACAGCCATGCAGCCAGAAGTGTTCATCAAGAAGACAAGAGTGAGCATTTTAATCACAATGCTGCCTTCTGCTACCAACCATTTTTACAAAGAGAAAAAATTACAGCATAGGTTAAAAAATATTGAAGTGACAGCAAGTCATGGTTCTAAAAATCTCATTCATCCAACATTTAAGTGAGTCTATGCCATCAAGGACAACTACAAAAAGTACTGGAAAAATAAATATTTAATAATAATATCATTATGATCTTTATAGCTGTAGACTGCCCTTGCAAAAATTCTTTCCATCATCAGATTCAACTGAAAAATAATTGTAAATTGTACTTTTCTTTGCAAGAGGGGTTAAACCACTGGTTAAAATACAAAATTTTTCATGTCTAAATGAACACACTTTTATGTTCAATGTAAAGAAAACTTTATAGTTTTTTACTTTTACTTTTTTCTGAGATCATCTGCAAAAGAATGCTGAATGCCCATTTTTCAGGCAAAGGAGGCTAAAATAATAAGATTGGGAGAGATTTAAAAGGGAAAATGGCATGCAGAGAGAGCCAGTAAACCAGCTCAGGATGGAACAACTCCCCAGGTCTCCAGAGAGGCAGAGGAGGGAAGGAGAAGCCAGCAAATGCCACCTGCCTATTATTGAGCTTAGAAAGGTGCATACCTTTGAAAGCAACTGAATTTAAGTCCAGTGTGGCACTTGCAGAAAATGGCATCAAAGGTTGGACTATAAATCTTTCTTATTCTCAAGTCACTGGACATTTAAGAGCAAAGATATTGATGGGCTCCTTCCCGCCTCTTCTTTTTCCTTGTAACAGATGCATGATTCATGGACTGTCCTTTCCTGCTCTCCATTTTCATCTTATTACTTCTTCTTTGCTTCTGCTTTCTGACAGCTCTGAAAAACAAGGTGCTAAATTATTTTATAGAATGAGCACAGTGAATTATGTAATTATGTTGAAGTTTAATTAACTAGCTAACCAAATAGGAAAATAGAAGGGAAAGGATTTGCTGTATCGTAAGCATAAATCCTCAATATCCTAACCATAACAACAAAGAAATAGAGACCTGACCATGCAAAATGCCTGAGAAAAGAAATTTCTTTAAAAGATGACGACTACAGATTTAGAACAAGCTATTTGGGACAAACACACCACAGAGGTAAATAACCACACCAATGAGTGAGTTTGTTTTTGGCTTTTGTTTTTCTTGGTGTATCTATACTTCTCAACTCAGCACTTCAATCTCCAAATCCCTGAATTATACTCTTTAGGGCAGGGATTAATACATGTGGCATTAGCAGAGGTAGAAAAATGAAAGAGCACCATGGAAAACTGGACATTTGAAAGGGCCTATTTTTACAAGCCCTGCAGCTAATGTTCCTTCCCTCTGTAGGTATAGAAGTCCCGACAAGTGCCTGCGGAGGTCCACCTTCTGTGCTCCCTTATCTTCTCCAAGACAAGCTTCAAAATGAACAGGCTAGAACTTACTTCACCCTCTCGAAACACTACACCACATCCAGGCACAGTGGTGCACACCTGTAATCCCAGTGGCTTGGGAGGCTGAGGCAGAAGGATCTCAAGTTCAAAGCCAGTCTCAGCAAAAGCAAGGCGCTAAGTAACTCAGTGAGACCCTGTCTCTAAATAAAAAAGCAAAATAGGGCTGGGGGTGTGGCTCAGTGGTTGAGTGTCCCTGAGTTCAATCTCCAGTACCCTCAAAACAACAACAACAAACACTATACCACATCAGACAGGGGTACAGGGGTGTGGGAGGCTGAGGCAGGAGGATCACAAGTTCAAAGCCAGTCTCAGTAATTTAGCGAGCCCCTAAGCAACTTAGTGAGACCCTGACTCTAAACAGAAAATATAAAAAAGATTGGGGATGTGGTTCAATGATTAAGCGCCACTATGTTCAATGCCTGATATCAAAAAAAAAAAAAAAAAAAAAAAAAAGATCCTGGTGTTCTCTAAACTAAGTTACACACCATCTGTGGCTGGGAAAGATTATTGGTGCATTCACTCAATGTCTCCAGGCTAGCAAAATCATGCTGTTTATCACATCAAGAACCAAGGAATGGGCTAATACTAACAGCACGGGCACACACAGGAACTCCCCCAGCTACCCAGGAATGTCAACCGTTAGAGTCTACCTCTCATATGCCACAACAAACTCCACCCCTCTTGGTCTTCCCAGGACAAAACCTGGGAGAAGAACTTCATCAATCCTCTAATGGGTCAAACTCAGGCCTCGCTTTTTGTTCAATCAGCACGCTGTTGGGAATATGAAACTGAATGGATGTAAACTTTGACTTCAAGGAGCTAGGAAGGAAACTGAGCGAGGCATATGTCATCCTTCCCAAAGTACTTTTAGGTGAAGAAATTGAGGCTCTGAAGTCCTATATCATCCAAAGAGGAAACGGCAGGGCCAAATAATTCCAGAACCTGTGCTCTTAATCACCTTCATACTATATACTCTAAGTTACTGAAATAAAATGTTAACCATATAGTAGTCACTCAATAAATACTGGCTATTATTTCATTATTCCATTATGTGGGATTTTGTTTGACAACTTTATGTTTTTCCACATTTAGATTCTACACTATGGACTGGGATACCTCATCAGTTCAAAATAAAAAACCCTTATAAATCTCTTCCCCAGCCATCTTTTTTAAGTAGGATAATTTCCTGACAAGTAATGATTTAGCAAATTTAATGAAGTAAAGTGTTATATCTAATAGCAAAGTCAATGAAGCCATGTGTTCCAATATGCAAAATTTAAATTTCTCTTCAGCTCATCTACCCATAAGTAAGATGAAAAATGAACCAGATCTCACTTGGGGATACAGTAAACAAAACCAAAAGGAAAATATTTACAAATATTCATTTGTATGTAAATAAATGAAACTTTCCAGAGATAAAGTCTTAAAACTGTGATGAACTGATTTGAGAATAATCACTTAACTGTTTTATTTTACCTTAAAATTAAATTGACCTAGTATCTGTCCTCTAAATGCAAGAATTTATGTAACTGATAAAACGAGTTTTAACCACAAGAGGGAGCCAACACCATTCCAGTTCACAACTAAAGGAAAATTACCACTAAGGAGAAACAAAACTTAGGAGTTGTAAAGAGCACAAGTTTGAAAGACCTTTTATGACACACGTGATAAAAAGGCTATTAAAATTATTTTTTACTATTATGATGAAAACATAATTCTGCCTCGCCAATTTCATTAACATTTTTTGAAAGCAATAACACGCTTAGGAGAGAAGAAAGTAATACTACTTAAGAATTATCAGGGAAACCACATCAAGGGACTTGCTCTTGGAATTAGAATTGATAAAACCTAATACTGAAATATACTAGATGATGCCTCCCAATGAAAACAACGTTACTATCAAATACACTAGCTATTTAAGAAGCAACAAAGAGCCTACAGTTACCAAAATGTCAACTTAGTTTCCATGTATCTTAAATTCTCAGAATTAAAGGATGAACCTGTCGCTCCTATTTCTACCCAAAATTACACTACAAATGATACAATAATCCCAGACTAAAAGTCAAGGTTTTCTAGGGAAAAACAGAAGATTCATTTAATTTTTTTTTTTTTTTTTTTTTTTTGATTCTACTTCTACTTTGGTCTACTTAGTGAAAAGAATTAAACTTATAAAGAGGCGGTTTAAATAGTAGGCACAATTCAAGCGGCTGGATCTTTTCCAGCCAGGTGTGGTGGCATAAATCTGTAATTGCAACTACTGGGGAAGCTAAATTAAGAGGATTGAAAGTTCAAGGTCAGCCTCAGCAACTTAGCAAGATTCTGTCTCATAATAAAAACCTAAGGAGAACTGGGGATGTAAGTTCAATGGTAGAGCCTATGGTTTTCAGTACCACAAAAACCACTAATTTCCATTGGAAGAAAATAAATTTAAAAAACAAGTAGAAAAAAATTATCATAAATAATTACTACAGCATCAGATATTGGTAATACTAATCTAAAGGCTTTTCACCACAAATCATATGAAATAGTTCAAAATTTTTATCTTAATTTTGATTTTGACATAATGTTAAACCTGGCTATCTGGTAACCTACAACTAAAAACAGTGATGTTGAGTTTTTGTTGTTGTTGCTTTTAAAAAATTAATAAAACAAGACAACTTAATCCCTATCATCTCTTTTAGTTTAAAACAAAAAGTATAATCATTCCCCATTGAAATAATAGTAGTTTTTCTAAATAGGTACTGCACTGGTATAACTTTTGCTCTGAGTTATAATCAATAAGAAATAATGGTGGGAACAGTGAAAATAATCACAGGAAAACATAGTAATAAAAAATTTAAATATTTAGGTATTAAGCATGTCTCAATATATTCCTTGAAATTGGGTGTAATTTAAAGAAATAACTTCATTTCCCACTGCATGGAATCAAATGAAATGCCTCCTGAAATGCCTTCTCCTCTCTTTCTGCCATCGTGTGTCTATATGGGACCTGTCCCTCCAAGCCTGATCTACACAGCATGTCCTTCCGTAAAGCCTGAACTCTCATTTCAAAATTGTGATTCCACATGAACCACAGCTGTGAAATCACCTCCACCTCGTGTTTGGATTCATTTTGTGTTTAACCTGTAAAGTCGTGAGCTCCCTGAAAGCAACCTCTCAGACCTCGAGGCATCCTCCCTCCCACATATTTGTGAACAATGTGGCAACAATAACAATTTAGCACTTTGAATTCTCTGGATGCCCGCACTTTTGTAGATTGTTCCAAAGCACACAAAGAAACTTTTTCTAGTAATAAAAAAATTCAACTAACTTGTTAGCTTTCTTACAGGTGCCAATGTTAGGACAAGTACTGCGTTTGTGGTCTAATTCACCACAAATAAAGCAGCCATCTTTCGTGCCCTCACAAGAATGATCTGGAACAGCACAGTGATTGCAAATGCTACAGTGGATCCAGGCTGTAAAATAAAAACTGAATTTTAGAAGAAGTTCATTCACAGTAACTTTTCATTTTATTGACTTTTAGGTAAGAATGCTACTAGTAATAGCATTTATTTCAAATGCTGTATCTGGTTTGCACAGCTAGTTTAATGTGGCTGAAAAAACCAAGAAGAGGTTGGAATCCCACATAAACCAGCTAACTTCTTTTTTTTTTTTTGCGGTGCTGGGGATTGAACTCAGGGCCTTGTGCTTGAGAGGCAGGCACTCTACCGACTGAGCTATCTCCCCAGCCCACCAGTTAACTTCTTTCTTTTATAAGGCAACAAATTCAGGCCTTCTTCAAAAGTCATAAACTGACAGCCAGTCACAATGGTAGCTGGCTGAGCAACACAGTGCCCTATTAAAATCACTCAAGCCAAATGCCACACTGAAACAGGTTAGCAGTCCTCTCTCAATGTAGAACACAAAACATACAGGTTGGTAATTATAAAGATTAAAAAGCAAATAAGTTTCATCAGGTCTCTATGTTAATTACCTTTTCTTTTTAAATGCAATGAAGTAAAACTACTATTTAGATAAAGAAAAAATTGAAGAATGTTTTCAGAGGATCTCAAACACCAAGTCTCAATACTTACAAGGCTTTACACACTTTCTGCAGAGAAAGCAATGGTTCCATTTCCTGCCATCCTACAAAAACAATTTTTAAATTATATTTAATTTGTTATTAAAAATCAAGTTCCACAATTAAAAATTAAAATGTCTTATTAAAATCTATGTAAATTATTCATTCCTTATTTCTCCCCTTCCTGGGCTTCACAATTAAATACTCTGATTTTAATTTATGCATTTCTCTACTCAATTCAAATGCCTCCTTGATGGGCCTCAATTTCCTTAACTGTGAAATTAGGAGATTTATCTAAATGATCTTGAAAATCCACTCCAGTTCAAGCAACCTAATCTGTACAAAGAAGGATTCATAATGAAAATTTCAAGAAAATTAATGATTCATAATTTTATGTGTCTATACTATATAATCCTTAATGAAATTCATACTTGAGAGCTTTAAGTAACTTACAAAGATAAATTACAGGTTACTATTGGAGTAATAGTGAAACCGTGAAGTAAAATATATCTAGACGAGTACATAAAACACATATGTCTAATTTAAGGCATATTTTAAAGCAACATTGAGAAAACCCACCAGGTCAAGAAGCAGATACCACCAGCACCCAGACCTGCACCAGTGCCCCTTCCCCAGGAACAACACACACTGTCCCAGCCTTTGATATGGTCATTTTTCTGCTCTTTTTACTTTTGTCACTTAGGTGTGCATCTCTTAATAATAAGGTTTTGTATTCTTCCATTTAAAACTCTGTACAATCTGGGTGTAAATATGGATCATTTCTAAACTAATTGAAAATACGTAATCAAAAGTATTACCATAGATAAAAACAAGTAGAGTACAACTAGAACGTATCAACAAAGAAACATGGGGAAAATAAGTATGGTTGGTAATGACTTTTCTATCACACATTGGTGTAATACACGTATACCAATGTTCACAGCAGCACAAGTCACAACAGCCAAGTTATGGAATCAGCCTAGGTGCACATCAACAGACAAATGGATGAAGAAAACGTGGTCTTTATGCCAAATGGAGTTTTACTCAATCACAAAGAAGAATGACATCATGTCATTTGGTGGTAAATGGATGAAACTGGAGAACGTTATACCAAGTAAATCAAGTCAGATTCAGAAATTCAAGGATCAAAGGTTTTCTCTCATATGGGGAAGAGAAAGAAAAAGGTGGGTTGGGGGGATCTTACAAAAATAGAAGGGAGACCCATAGAAAAGAGGAAGGGAATCCAATGGAGAGAACAGAAGTACTGAGGAATGAAATCTACCAAAATATGTTATATCCATGTACAAATATACCACAAGGAATTCCAATTATATATATAATGATAATATACTAAATAAAACAATAATAACAGAAGAGAGATCAATAGGGCAAGTGGATGGGGAGGGGGGACAGGAGGGAAAAGGAAGGTACTGGGGAAGGAGAATAAGCAAATTACGTGCATCGACAAATATAACATGAATTTATCATTCATAATTATAATGTACCAATTAAAAAACAAAAAAAAATTTTTTAAAGGAGTACTAGATTAAATAAGCATCAAGAAAAAAATGCACTATATAACAACTATACCTTGGATGTGCAAGAACCACAGTGCTCACAGTGTCGATTCTCAAGAGAGACATACCGTTGACACAGAGGGCAAAATCTAAAGAGAAATGAAACATATGCATACATTAATTGATATTCACAGAGTAGATAAAAGTTTACAAAGCACTTGTTCCAAAAGTTGGAGGTAATCAGAATTCAATTCAATATGAAATTATGGACCAAATTTAAAAGCAACAGAAGATAAAGAAATGACTCAATATTGAAAGCACTTCATTGTTTTATTCACACACAACCTTATTTTCAGTGACTTGTGAATTTCAAAGTCCTACTGTGATCTTACCTGTACCCTTCTTCAGTAGGAAGGATTATTTTGTTGGGTGGAATGTTGGTAAAAATACGCACAGGAGACTGTTTTCGACCTGTCTTTCCATGTTTATAAAGTGCATGATTGTCATAGTCTACCTAGAAAGTTGAAAAAACTAGTGTGAAAAGAAAATTTGCTCAAATGAGCCAACATTTACTAAGCTTTTCAAACCAATAAATAAACAAGCTAATGCCAAGATACAGGTTAAAACAAAGTATTTAATAAAAAATTCTTAAAAGCAAGAATTTACTTATTAATTAATAACCTACGGAGTCCTCTATGGCAGTACAATTTCATCATAAAAAAGGTAAAATCTGTTATGATAAATTCATGTTGTCTAATATTAAAAGAACAATTCTAATCTTTCATCTAACACAAAAGACTTTATAAGAAAGTCTATTACACAATTAAGGCTTTTGTTCTTTAAAAAACTACGCCTTCAAAGATGTGTGCTAGCTTCGTTGGGACTGTGTTCCTGCATGTGAAGTTGGCTAGATGTCAGCTATCAGTCCACCAGATCTCAGGGTGGCCTCTCTGACCTTCACTCACAACATGTCCTCCTGCATTCAGGCAGAGCACAGATTCAGGAGTCAGACAGTGGCTCTTCCACTTACTTTGTTATGTGTCCTTAGGAATATTTGCATATTTTCTACCTGTACAAGGATGTTTTTGGTTCCTGCCTTAAGGTTACTGTGAAGGTTAAATGAGATTATGCATGCAAACACTTAATCTAGTGGCTGACATGAGGTAGAAAGGTAGACAGGAAGAGAGGGGTCCACAATTACAGGTGTTCTCCCCACAAAGACTATTTCAAACATGTGCCTCTCTCCGCAAGATCTCTAATTCAACTGGCAGTTTCAGATTATCTTAAAAGTTAACTGAAGCTAACAAGCATGATTTCTATCAGCTTCTTGATTCCATCCTCCAGTCTATTATCCACACGATTCTCAATCTGGTTTATGAATCCAGTTGGTACTCAATCCATCTTTATCGGCTATTTAATAAATCACAAAAATGTAAGGAACTGACAATGGAGAAGGAGGCCTTTGATGGCAGATTCCTTGGCTCTGTCTAGGGCCTTGCAAGTTTAATGCCAATGCCTACCAAACTTAGATGAGCATATTTAGGAAGGCCCATTAATAAGCTTCAGTAGTAGAGGAAGCTAGGTGTTGGATGAGGAATCCCAAGGGATGATGTGAAAAGCCCCAGGGATTTCTGGATGACTGCCAGCATTGTAAACCTTAAGTCCAGCCAAACTATAGAAGGCCAGAGGGCTCAGAAGTGGCTTCTATGAAGTGTAGTGTCCTAAAAAGGGAAGTAACAGGTGAGACTGTATTTGCAGTCACTACATTTTAAGAGACACATTGATAAAACTCACTCATTTCTATTGAAAATAATGGGATGAACTGGATTTATAGTTTAACAAATTGGGGATGTTTATTCAGAAAAGAGAAAACTAGGAGGGACTGACAGCTATTTTATAACTGAAGGGGCATCATATGTATAAGTATATAAGTATAGAAATTATACTTATCCTTTATTGCCTTGGAAAATAGAAGGACCAATGGTTAGAAGTTAATGGGGAGCATATTTTATCTCAATATGAGAAAATTTTCTAACGATTAGGGCTATTAAATAAATTGAGTTTCCTCGTAAGACTATAGGACTCTGCTCACTGAAAGCACTCAAGTGAAGCTAGATGACTGCTTGTCAGGAATTCAGCAGAGAGGATCATTACATTGGGAAGTCGGCCCAGGTTACCTCTATGTTTCTTCCCAACTTTCAAAATTCTGTGAACACATGTTACCTAATACAGGCTAAAATACAAAAATAGATTCTACTTCAAAATCACCTTTAAAGAATACTGTAAGTACTTTTCAATCTTTTTAAAAGATTAAAATTCACAATTTTTTCCTAATGTACTCCACTGTGTATTTGAATATATGGTTCAATAAAGGTATTTTGAACATAAATTTATGAATGTCATAAGAAAAAAATTCTAAAAGAATCTTATGAACACTTTCAAATGTTGGAAGTAATATTGTGGAAAGGTTTCTAGTACAAGGCCATCCAATGCAATGTAATAGATAGCAGATGGAAGACAGAGAAAAAAAAAACAATTTCTTTATGGGTACCCAAGGAGTTAGAGAATGTATGTGTCAGGAAGGTGGCTGATTGCTTGATTTTGCATAACCTAATTGAGATTATTATTATTTTTAAATGTGGGTTTGTTGTGCTAATTAACTATAAACATATGGTATGTAAAATGCATGCTGCTAGGGCAAATTAATGTACCTCTAACATACATCCATATTTCATAGCTTCATCCACACAAATAAACCTCCTGTGGAAGTGCTGTAAAGCAAACACAATTTTGCAAATTGCACATCACTAGTGGTAGAGCTGATACACCATTTTCCCATCATTATCCCTGACATTTCACTCACAATGATGATGAGAGGCATTTTCAAATAGAAAATTTCTCCCACGGAACTGATTAATGTGATGAAGTACTGTATAGAAATGAGGGAAAGCACAAAATCTCTGCAATTCCTAACTTTTAATTTGATCTATGCACAAATATCTTCCGAGGCTGAAACTGGTTACATGGAGAACCAAGACATTCAGGTCAACAAACACTTGTTTTGTACCTACTATGTTCCAGGCATTATCCCAGGCGCAAAGATTAAAGATAGAGTACACACACTCCCATGACACCCTAAGCTACTGTTCTTTTAACTTCAGGAGACACCACAGATCCCAAATGCAGTCCACTCATCAATCAGCTTAAGTCTTTCAGTCACATTATCTTAGGCAACCTCTTGGTTAAAATTCCTATGTATCTCTTACCCCCTCTTTCACAAGTGTTTATTACACATTGAGTTTCAAGAGTTTTGGTTGCTATCTTTCAATGCGCAATAATTTCCCAGAAATTCCTGTAAAAAGAGTTTCTTTTCTGACCATGAAATGAATATTGAAAAGTTTTCTACACAGGTTGATTTTATAAAAGAGTAGCTTTGACAAAAGCCAAAAGCTCTACCTTTAACACTCCAGAGAAATGTCCCATGTTAAAAGAAAACAAGAGAGAAGAGAATGTTCAATGAGAAAGAAATGTCAGATCACTGAATTCAGATGTGGTTAACTACAGGACAGGAACACTACTACTCCCCGACTCTGAGCCGATGGCAGGCATCACGAATCAATCATGTTACTCTATTGCTTGAGCCTGAAAGCCTCAACAAATTCTCCAGAAAGTCACTACTATTTATCAGGTTTAGCACTAAAAGTGAAACAAACTTACCATCCCTTTTCTGGTTCAATCTTTCTTTTTCACAGTCACAACTCCCTACCCCTCCACCAGACTACTGCAGATTAACCCAGGGGTATTATAACACTAAGCTACATCCCAGTCCCTCTTATTTTTATTTTTATTTTGAGACAGAGTCTTGCTAAGTTGCTGAGGCTGACCTCAAACTTGTGATCCTCCTGCCTCAGCCTCTGGAGTAGCCAAGATTAGTGCCACTGTCCCTGGCTCAATCATTTTATTTTACAGGTAAGGAAACAGAAACCTAGAAAGATCAAGTGACTTCCCCCAAGATTACATTGCCTCTAAATGGCACTGGTAAGACTCAAACATCTTTTGAACTTAAATCAAAATTTCTTTTCATTATTACAGCCTTCCTTTCTAAACTGTCCTTCATAATAACTCCTGGTTTTCCAGGCCTTTGATAACTATTTTATCCTGCATTTACCAAGTGCTTTATCATAAGTCTACATAATTTATGTTTTTATGAAGATTTGTAGCATTTCTGCCTTCCACCTACCTGAAAAGTATTCTTAAAAAAGAGATTTAGCAATTTTGGTTTTTTTATTGCACTGTGGTTTGAGGGCTTATAATCTTCAGCAATGTCAGAAAAAATGCCTAATCAAGATCTATGGGAAAAGATTTGTGAAGGAGGAGAAGAGACTTTCAAATTTTTCATTTGATGAAGGCTAATATTAAAGAAAAAAAGTACCAGAAAATGAAGTTAAAGTAACAAAAAAAAGCAAAAGGCTCATAAATGAAATAATAACAACAGGTCCAGAGACATTTTCAAAACTAAAAAAAAAAAATACAAAAATCATCAAAGGGGAGATACAGCAAATAAGATCAATAAATGTATTGATAGCAGGAGATGTAGGGAAATCAGTTTCTCTAATATGAGCACATAATGGGCAGAACAATTCCTACTCTTACTAGGACTCATGAAAAATTTAGGTTTTATAGATCTTATTCTCATTTTTCTTTCCAAAGGTTGGCTTTCTCTTTCCAAACAAACAGAAAAAAAGAACTTTTCACCCTGTGAGACACATGCGACCTAACAAGAACCTGTGTGTGTGTGTGTGTGTGTGTGTGTGTGTGTGTGTGTGTGCACGCTGGGCTTGAACCCAGGGGCACTCTACCACTGAGCTTCATACCCAGACATTCTTATTTTTTAAGACAGGGTCTTGCTAAGCTGCCCAGAGAAGCCTGGAACTTGTGACCCTCCTGCCTCAGCCTCCTGAGTCACTGGGATTATAGGCATGGGTCACTGGGCCTGGCTCACCAGAACCACTTTTCATCAATACACCAAATTGTTCAAATATTTCTAATAAGCTTGGCCCTTGCAATTATTTGTCAAAACTATCCCTCAATATTTCAAGTTCTTCCCTGGTAACACAGCGAACAGCACACACAGTTATGCTGCATGAACCTCTCTCAGCCGCTGCACTAAAGATGGTCATTTTTTGCCTCCCTCACAATTTCAAACTCTTGTCCATCTTGAAAACACTTCTCTAAATATAGATGCAACCACTGTCTGAGGGACCTTGTCTTAGCTGATTCTAATGTCTCAGATGTCATGCAAAAACAGGGCCAAAGGAAGAGTTTTGTCCCTACCTTGGGACTAACCGAATGACACCAATGCAGACAGCAACAGCCTCTACTCCACACTTGCAAGTGCTGAGGACTGGGCTCAGTCTTTTTATGCATCCTCTCATGAGACAGATATTTCATTATTAGTTCACTCATTTAACAGGGAGGAGCTTGAGAGAAGGTAGGGTGAGCTTGAGAGAAGTTAAGTAAGTAGTTGATCCAGGATTAACACCCAGATCCCTTCAAATCCACAGTTCATGCTTTTTCCATTCAATTTTCCATCTCACATACACAGGGCATCTGTGTGCCAAGCATTGCACTAGAGGGTGACTTACTCCCAGAGGCAGCAGGTGCTGCTGGAAGCTGGAACCAGTTACCTAGTTAACATCTTCAGGATATGTCAGCTATCTCTGTATCGCAAATGTCAACTCTAGAAACAGAAACTAAGACATGAAACAGAAAACTGGATGCCCTAAAAGGAAAGTAAACAGATTTGAGAGGAATTATGATGTAGTTTTTGCCTGAAGCAGAGCTCAAAAAGTCAAGGTTAAAATGGCTTATGCTATACACTTTTGGAAAGCAACCTGTTAATATGAATGGCTCGATAGCCATAAAAAATGCCTGTTAAATTTGAGAAAGCAAATTTAGTTTTAGAAATCTATTTCAAATAAATAAATTAAATAAAAACTAGAAAAAATTATATGCATTAAAGTTGTTTATGGCAATGTTATTTACAGTACCTTAAAGGTAGAAGCAACCTTTAGTTCAAAAAGAAGGGAATGATAACACAGCCTGTTAATGAAATAATTTGAAGTTTTTAAAAGCATAAACACTGTGTAGCTAACTTTAAAACTGTATGCTTACATAAGGCACAGAGAAGAAAGAATTCGAAATTATCTTCTATGATTACAACTGTGTGAAAACTCCTTTTAAAAATAAATAGAAATAAATACTTGGAAATTATAATACTTGTTGTTTGGAGTGGAATCACAGCTAGGGTCTCCTCTCATCTGTGCTAACACTGTTTCTTTCAGAACTGCAGAATCATTTTCATAATGACACATATCTTTACCATTAGAAAGATTAGAACCAAGTGGTAGTTTGCAACAATTAGTGAAGATATTTAAAATTTCAGGACTGAAAAGCCTACATCAGGGACTTGTTGCTCCTTCAGAAAACACACAGAAAAAAATGCCATTACAAGAGGAAGTAGTGCCTACTTGGTGACCACACAGAGTGACGGTGACAACAGATTAACCTCAGAACCCAGGAAGCAAATAACCTGACGAACAGGGTAGAGCTCAGTGGACCTTGTCCTCTACTCTCACCTAAAGAGGATGGAGAACACCACAGGTGTCCCCTGAGGCAGGAGGACTACTCTCCGGAGCCAGTTCTGCCTCCTCTGACCTGACCTGGGCCTGTTCCTCTCCTTTAGAGTTTCTGGCACCTTCTGGATGCTACAGTGAACGATACATGGCATCCCACCTGCCAGAAAAGGCATTTTGCTCTCCTATAACCAGCATTCATGCAGATGTTCCTGGTGAGCTATGAAATCTGATGATCAGTTGGTTAGAATTAACTGGGACTCGAGAAAATTTTTTTCTTGGAACTTTATCCTCTGATTTTGATTTAGTATGCTTCTTTCAGTGCTCAAAAATCTGTATTTTTAATAAGCATTTACAGATTATAGACATTAGGAACCATAGGACTAAGTTATCTATGACAATAATTTTAGTGCATGACATAGCTCAAAATATTTTAAATTACTAAAATCAATGAATAGTCTTGTCAGAATATCTATTTAAGCAAAACATCCATTCCCCAACCACTCCAGAAGTCAAAATATTTACTATACCTGGTAATCCAGCATGCAAAAGTTGGGGAAAAACTGATGAATTCGGGACTCAAAAAAGTAAGGGAAAATCCAGAAAATGGGCAGCTCTTTTTGACTCTCATCTAATGGATCACAAAAAGAAAAAAAAAAAAAAAAGGAAAAGAAAATAAGATAGCAATATTAAAGAAAAAACAAAACCAATAACTTTAATTGAAAAACTTTTGGTATTGGTAGAAATTCAATCATGTAACATGTTTCTCTCTCATACAAAGAGTATGTTTACCACAGTGCCATTTACAACTTGACCTTTCTTAAAGGTTAGTGGAAATCTTTTATATCTAAAACAAAACATTGATTTTATGCACTCTGATTAATAGTCTTAAGAAGAGCAAATATTGAAATACTTAACAATATAAGTAATGTTTTAGATTTTGTTTATATTGTGTCCCCAAAGCATAACAGTCGTGTAGAACGATTAATGGGGAAGCTTGATCACACAACTGACTCTCTTAAATTTATCAGCTCACAAATTAGAAGCTGTATCTTAAAAATATGAATGTACCCACTAATTAGATAATTATATAAAACACTTTGAAGTCCTAAGCCACTCTAAGCTGAGTAATTGTCCCCAGCCCTTAACCCACCTCTAGGGCAGGGAATCTATGTATCCTCAATAACCACTACCACTAGCCTACTGAATGTGCTACCTCCACACATCTCTTGGCAGAGTTCAGAGCTCTGGGCCTGAGACTGGGTGGCCTCTTAAGAGTTCTGGAAAGACTTTAGGAAGAGGGAATATAAGGCCTGTGAGGCAGAGATATGTGTTTTTTATTCACTAAAGTATTGCTAATACCTAAACAGTATTTGGCACATAGTTAGCCACTCAGTAAATATTCCTTGAACAAATGACAAGCCACTGATGTTCTACCAAAGGTATTTTACCTAAAAGTCTTTTTGAAAACATATGATTAGGATAATACAAAGCATACTAAGATAACGAAGTTTGCCCATCATCAAGTAAGTATGTTTTTAAAAAGAGAATAGCCTGAGACATGCATTTTCTATCAGTGCTCTGATTCAACTGAGCTTGGCTAAAATCTGACAGAAAGTAGATACTTGTTTATTTTGCAGTCAGTAAAAAATTACACACCTTGGCTTTGACCTTCTTTCCACATAGCAATTAACTTCTTGAATGTAATAGCCAGAGGTTCAACCAAGCCACCAAAAGGAGGGTCTGTCACCAGAATGACTCCTTCACCTTTATCTTCCTGTAAAAATGCTCTGCATACTTCAAGGGCAGCCTGGAACAAATAAAAATTCATTTCTAAATTAGGACTGGAGAGAAACACTTCATCCTCTTTGGAGGAGAATGCATTAGACTCAGTCTCACACTTAGTCCTGGAAACTTAAGGGAGTCACCCTGCCACTGCAAAGTCCCTCAGTGACATCCAAAGCCTCTCTTAGCCTGCCACCGTCAGATTTTATCTTTGGGTTCCCTGATAAGCAGGTTTTTAAATTGCAAATTCAAATACCATCACTATCAGACAACTACACATTTCAAATGGTTAAATTAAAAAACTAAATTTAGTAACCTAAAAGAGAGAAACTCATTACCCATGAAAACTATCTAAAATGTTCAATTCAATTCAACAAACAGGAGCAGGGACAGTGCTAAACCCTGGGGACACAAAGAGGTATAAGACAAGTTTTTCTCCTATCTGGCTTGTCCACTACCACGAATTCAGTTCAATAACTGCCACAAATTACCAGTCACACATGTGCATGTTTTTGAGAATCAGGTAAATGACAGGCATATTTGAACATGCACAGCAAATAAACAAACAAGTTCTCAACACAAAGCTCATCTACTCCACAAAGCCAGGCTGGAAATGCATCTTCCCAACAGGCTGATGGTAAGTGTTCAGTAAATGCAAAGCTAACGTTAGTGGGATTTTCATCATCTTTTGCTTTAGATGAATAAGAGCTACTCCTATCACTGCACCTCTGGTCCACTTGGAAGTCCTTTTCAAACACTCATTTACAGAAGTAAACTGGCACAGGACTTTAAAGTTTAATAGCATTTTGAACTTCAATGACCATATGTACTTTCTAATAAAATATATATTGTTCTACTACTAAATCAACTTAGAATACCCAAATGATGAGAGGGGCCAGGATGACCTCCAAGGTGCAGGACTCCCCGGGGAACTCCTAAAGTACTGGATGCACATCAAAGGATAGCCTCAGCCACTGCCCAGCACTTCCTTCCTTCAGTAACAAGAGCAGGGACTTAAGACACAGATGAAATTGAAACCCTCCGAATTCCTTTGCATTCAAAATAGAAAGAGAGAAAATAAACAAGTTGTTATGGCTTAGATGTGAGGTATCCACCAAAGCTCAGGTGTGAGACAATGCAAAAAGGTTTAGGGGTGAAATGATTAGGTTGTAAGAGCCTTAACCAAATCAGTGCATTACTCCCCTGATGGGATTAACTGAGGGGGGACTGAAGGTAGGTGGAGTGTGGTTGGAGGAGGTAGGTAGCTAGGGGTGTGTCCTTGGGGTTTATATATTGTCCATGTGAGTGAGAGTCTCCCTCTGCTTCCTGGTGACCAGGTCATGAGCTGCCTTCCTCCTCCACACCTTTCTGCCATGATTCTGCCTCACCTTAGATCCAGAGCAACAGAGTTGACCGTCTATGAACTGAGACCTCTGAAACCATGAGCTTCAAATAAACTTTTCCTCCTCTAATTGTTCTTATCAGGTCTTTTGGTCACAGGAGCAAAACAGCTGGCTAAAACACAAACTAACAATGCCGAAACTCCTAGCTTAATTTAGAAAACATTAAAGAGTATTTTTTGCAGGTAAGAATTGAGGGAGTCATGGCCATCATCAGTTGCTGAGGGTTCTAGTGTTGGCCACCTCTAGGAGACAGAAGTTTCTTATGCTACCAACGTCCACAGCAACTGGGCTCTTTCCTTCACCTCAGTTATCACAGGGAGTGCCTGGCATCTTAATTAGTTTGGCATCCTTAAACCCCCTTTACCATTAAGGCATACAACATCTTTTATTATCTTAAACACTGAGTTGCTAGGACAAATCGCTGTGAGGGGAACTCCCGCATTTTAGGCAACTGAGGTGGAAAGTACTGAGGTGCAGGGTCAGAGTCTTACATTCTCCAGAGTCCCCTGAGAGCCTCAGAGACACTGGTGGGCAGGCAGATGTTTGAAGATTTGTCAAGGGATGCAAATATCCACGGAGAAACTTGACTCTGGGCCTAGGTAGGAAAAGCGCTGATGGATAGTAAAATCACTACGATGGCTTCTGTAGATCAATCTCCACAGTCGCAGGGCTAAAATACAGAGAGGTCGCTGCCAAAATACAGAGTAAGAAAAGCTGAGCCGGGCCACTGTGTTCTCGGAGCAAAGATGAAGTGGGGCTCATCCACGGCAGTTTATTCCACTCGCTGTTTTTGAAACTTATTATAAGGTAATTCTCTAAACTTTCAATAGTAAGTTGCAGAAAGAGTTTCTTTGAAAAGGGCTGATAACAATACTTCTTGAAAATATGTGAAACTGCTAGCCAACAGATATTTAAATGTAATTTTACCTTATTTTGTATTTACTGTTCAAAATAAAAAAGGAAAATCGTGGGTTGGTATTAAAAACAAAGGACAAAGGTCCCTGACCCACTCTGCCCACTTCCTCATCACTGCCATGGCCCTGTCCTGGCTGCAGTTTCAACAGGGCCATGCAGGACTTCCCCACAGCAATATCCACCAGCTCCACGACATCCACGCTTCCAGACTTTACCTCCAGACCTCCCTGCTCTCTGTTCTGAAGGATAAAATAGAAACCCAAGCCAGTCAGAAGGCGGCAAGGCTCCTCCCTCTCTGCCCTTGCCCAAAGTCCTGCTTCCACTGGGCTGATGCCTGCACAGTCTCCTTCTTGTCCCCCTTTTCCCGCCACCACGGCCCTTGCTGAGGAGTCCCTTAATGTCCAATGTCAAGCGACTTTAAACTCCCCACTCCACTTCACGCTCCTCTGATCAGTTCTCAAATCCTAGTTATCACCAACCACATAAACTCTGGGAAACAATGAAACATATTTATTTCAATACTTGGTTTTAATGGTTACTGTGGTTGAAAAATATATGTCCCTATGCTCAATTGATTCAAATGAAGAGTGCTACGTTTATTAAATCAGGAGACTTATTTTTCAATCCCAACCAATAATTTAATTTTTGTTTTCACTGAACCCAGGGCCTTGAGCATACTAGGTGGACACTCTGCCACTGAACTAAATCCCCAGTCCTAATGCTTACCTTTTAGGTCTCACTTAGTTTTCATTCTATTATTAGTTAATACTTCAAGCACAACACAGTCAAGCATTGTTTATATTTTTTTAAAACTGATTTATATGTATATGTCTAAGGGTAAGCTGCAAGCTATCTTCTTGATAATTTCCAAACATAAAAACCAATCTCCTGTTAGGTGTGATTACTTGCTTATTTTATTTTGTAACAGCACTACCAAAAAGCTCCACTCAACCTAGGAACAGAAGCATCAATTTTACTAAGCTGTGTATTTTCAGGGACATTATTAACATCACATTGAAAGGAGTGTTTTTCCAAGTCCCTGTCCTTCCCTTTTTAAGGGCAGTTTCAGGTTCACAGCCAAAGTTAGAGGAAAAATACAGATTTTCCATACACTCTCTGTCCCTATACCTGCATTTAATCACTGTATAGTAATTCTACAAAGGAGTATTGACCTTATTGGGGGTCAGAGGAGACTGGAAAGAATTCTGTAAGATAAGAAGTTATCAAGGCAAAGAAGCCAAGGGGAACAGTAGGGGTAAAGGCCCTGTGGCAGAAAGGAACTGAACTAGTTGGAGAAACAAGTCATGTACCTGAGCACAAACAGCAAAATGGGGAACAGAGAGAAGAAGCAGGAAGGGTCACAGGTCACACCACACAGTAGGCGAGGACCTTGCAAAGAATGAAGATCTTTACCCAAAAAGCAATGAAAAGGGAATAACAGACTTGCTTCTAAATGCTCAATAAACACTTGAATAATAAATAAAAATCAATAAATGACAGAAAGATAACAAATGAGATATTCTTGAATTTGTTTTTCTAAAATAAGAGAAGCAAAAGATAGGGTCATAACCCTTACCTTTCCATCAAAGAAATGGTGGTTAAACATGTTATAATGGCAAAAGCTATCTTCCACATAAAACTGTGAATACCTGTAAAATAATTCATTACTGGAGTTAGTTGCCCAAGCACAGCCATATAGTAAGTAATACACACTAAACTACATTTTTAAACTACAAAGTCACTTTCATAAAATAAGTTTCATGATTCTTTGGTTTTTTTTGAAGTAAATAACACTTCTTAAAAGTTTCAGGAATCTTAATAGTGGATAACGAACTGAATTATTTTCCTAAGTTTAATAAACCAGTGGCAAAACTATAGACTACTCATACATGAAACACACATGTTCCTAAGAACCAGGAGACTATTCATTAGCAACTGGATTACTGACAGGTTATGAATTTAAGCTTTCAGTGGATTGGCAAATTAAAATATATTTCTTATGGTTAATAATTTTAAGGAAAACACTAAATCAACATTTCTGTGCTCCAGCTGTTAATTATTTTCTTCTGTGGTTAATAAAAAAAGAAGTAATGCAGTTTTTCTTGTCTAATGCAGATTAGTTTAATAAAATATGCTTCTCAATATAAGAGAAAAAGAAGTATGGGCATTTCATGTATACTGAATTAGTGCCCGAAAAGGGGAATATTCATTTACTGAATGAACTATTTTATTTTTCTAATGTACTACTTTAAGATGCCATCAGCAATGAATGATAGTACCAGCTTTGGGTATCAACATTTTACAAATTTTTGCTCATTTACTGGGGTGGGGTTTTTTTTTTTTTCTGTTGTTTGTTTGTTTGTTTTGTTTTGTTTCGTTTTGTTGTTTTTACAAATTATGGTTTAAACTTGCATTTATTTGATCACTTACAAAGTTGAGTTTTTTTATATCCTTTACTTATATCTGTACTGTTTTCCCCATTTATGCAGATAGGCTTTACAGTCTTTCTTGCTGATTTCTGGGTTTTTCATACAATATAGAAACCTTTGTTATCACAAAAGAATTTTGCGCATTGTCTGTTTTAAGTAATTCACAGATGAACTACACCATCTTCCTTGAGAATTCATAAACCATTGGAAAGAATGAAAAAAATCAGGGACACGTCCTTATTCATATGACTTTTGAACCAAACCATGAGAGTGGCATTTCTCTGCTCATATGACTACTCTCAGTTACCAGTCCTGTCCATGAACAGCCCAGGCTCATCCTCTTCCTGTTACACAGAGGCCAAGAGCCCAGCTCTACCGTAAAACCCCCTGGTTCCAAACTCCAAGCCATTCACTTACACACTGGACGACCAGAGGAAGTTAGGGAGCCTCTGTGAGCTCCAGTTTCATCATCTAAAAAATGGGGAAAATAAGTTCCTACCTCACAGGACTTCTCAGAATAAGAGAGATAATGTATGTAAAGTGTTTTACACCATGCCAGCTACACAGCATATACTAAAATGCTAAACAGTATTTTTTTTTAGTAACTATCAGCCATAAAGATTTGTGTCTTAATGTACCTCATGTTAGAGAATTATGTTTATGTTCAACAAAATATAACTCAAACTTTTTTTCTTCCTGTTTTGTGGAGATGGAATAAACAATTGGTCACCATTCTCTGTAAAATATACTTTAATGTCATTTATGATACTGTTAGCACAACTGCTGATTCCATTAAACATTAAAATTTGCACTGAAGAAATAAACAAAAGGCTTGGATAACTGAAAACTATTTAAACCACATATTGTAACCTAAGGAACATTCAAGAATCTGTGAAGCAATGTCAATAGTCACCAGTAAACAAATATATCTTCCTATTTAACTAAATTTTAAATACTGATTTTTTTTAAAGTGCATCAATACTAGCACATCTGTGGGTCACCTATCATTCGAGGATGTTCTTGCCTCTTATACTGCCTTGTGAGAAAGAGCAAAGGAAAATACAATCCCCTTCTAATTTAATCTCCATTTTTTCATTTCTTCACAAAGATACAAGAGTCAATTTTGAAAATTAAAAGAGAAAATTTGATTTGCATGAAATTCAGCACAGCACACCTGTCCAAAACATTCTGGGCAGCAGTGTGCCGAGCCAGAGAGAGAAAAAGCCAAGAGACTTCAGTTGTTAGTTTCCATCAAGTACAAATGAGGGAGCATAATTATTCATATTTTAAATTATATAAAAAAATCACTCAACATTGCCCTCTTAAAATGAAATTGGTCACAAAGAATTACTCTCTCCACTGAATAAAGCAAACAAAACCAATCAGAAAAGCATGCACTTGAAACAGCTCAAAAGGACATTCATTTAATTTGGCCATTCATTCTCTTTAAATGAGAGTGAGTTACCAAGTGTGAAACATGCTCTACCCACAGGAAATGTAATCAAGAGCTGACTAAAATTAGTTCATAAAATGAACCTAAGAAATTCATTTTTTGATATAACTTTATTTGGATAATAGTTTGCCAAATAGAGTCTCACATCTTTCAGGCTAAAATTAGAGCACATAGAAATCCATCTTAGCAACTGTTAACTCCATATCTAACAACCCCTGAAAAGGGTATTTATAGTCCACGTGGAGACTGGAGTTGAGGCAGCCCTGCAGCCTGGGACATACCTTCCACCAGGCAACAGGACACCAGAACCAAAGTTCCAAAAGCAATTATTCACTGCCACGCAATACCCACCAGATTCTTTTCCTGATTTAACTGAGTGTGGTCTTTGTGAGAAAGCTGAACCAAACACACGCTCCATCATGCTGTAAACACAGACCACACACGTGATACATTCCAAGACCCCCAGAAATTAAAAAAGACCTACTAAGTGGGAAAGCATCTCATGTTCAAGGACTAAAAGATCATATTTCTTTTTTGTTGTTGTTTTTGTTTTGAGGGGTGCAGTCCTGGGAATTGAACCCAATGATACTCAACCACAGAGGTACACCCCCCAACACCCACGCCTTTTTTAAATTTGGAAACACGAAGTTGCCCAGCCCGGCCACCAATCTCCAATTCTCCTGCCTCAGATTCCTGAGTTGCTAGGATTAAGGGTATGTGCCACCACACCTCCCTGAAGGCATATTAAAATGGCAATAACCTTCAAATTAATCTCAAGACAGAATGCAAAAAATCTCAATAGTGTGGGCACAGTGGCGCTTGCTTATAATCCTAGTGACTTGGAAGGCTGAGATAGAAGAATCACAAGTCTGAGGACAGACTCTGCAAAACTTAGCAAGACCGTGTTTCAAAATAAAAACTAAAAAGGGATGGGGCTGTAGCTCAATGAATTAAGTGTCCCTGGGTTCAACTCCCAGTACTACAAGAAAAAAAAAATTGGACATTGACAAGCTGATCCTAAAATCCACGTAGAAATGCAAAAACCCTCCCCCCCAAAAAAATCAGAAGAATTAAAACAATCTTGAAAAAGAACAAAGTTGGAAGACTTACACTTCCCAATTTCAAAATTTACTATAAAGCAAAAAATAATCAAAACTGCATGCAACTGGCATAAAAATAGACATAGATCAGTGGGATAGAACTGAGAGTCCAAAAGTAAATCCATGCACTCATGGTCACTTGGTTTTGTTTTGTTTAACACATGTAGTCCATTCTATTTATTTATTTATTTTCTCTTTGTGGTGCTGGGACTGAACCCACGGCCTTGCTCATGCTAGGCAAGTGCTCTACCACTGAGCTACTCCTCAGTCCAGTCACTTAATTTTTAATTTTTAGTAAGGTGCCACCACAATCCAATGGGAAAAAGAACAGCCTCCTTGATTAATAATGTCAGGGCAATGGACAGTCATATGCAAAAGCAGGAAGCTAAACCCTACCTCAGAGCACATAGAAAAATTAGCTAAAAACAGATGTAAGACCTAAATGTAAGAGCAAAACTTGTAAAACCTTTAGGATTAAACATAGATGTAAATATTTATGACCTTGAATTTGGCAATCATGTCTTAGATAAGACATCCAAACCACAAGCGACCAAAGAGAAAGGAGGAAAGCTGGACTTCACCAAATGTGGAAACACGACCCACAGAAAGGAAGAGAATATCTGCAAATCCTAAGTCTGATAAAAGTCTAATACCCAGAATATATTATGAACTCTCTGAATTCAACAATAAAAATATAAACTCTTAAAAATGGACAAACAATTGAATAAGTATTTCTCCAACAGGTAAACAAATGGCACATGAGAAGATGCTCATCATCAGTCATCAGGGAAATGCTAATCAAAACCACAAAGAGCTGCAAAAAAGATGGACAATAGTAAGTGTTGGCAAGAATGTGGAGAAGTTAGAATCCTGTACATTCCTGGTGGGAATGTAATGTGACATAGTCACCTTGGAAAACATTTTGGCAGATCCTCAAGAAGTTAAACCTAGCCTGGCACACTGGCACCCACTTACAATCCCAGCTATTCTGAAAGCTGAGGCATGAAGATTCCAAGTTCAAGGCCAGACTGGGCAACTTAACAAGACCCTGTCTTAAAACAAAATTAAAGAGCTATGGGCATAGCTCAGTGGTCAAGTTTCATCTCTGGGTTCAATCACCAGTATCACAAAAAAAAAAAAAAAAAAAAGTTAAACAGAGTTAAGTTACCATATGACCCAGCAATTTAACTTCTCAGTGTGCCTGTTATGGGTTGATTTGTGTCCTCTCAAAATTCTTATGATGAAGTTCTAATGACCAGTACTTTGAAATGTGACTATTGGTGACAGAACCTTAGAAAGGTATTTAAGCTAAAATGAGGACTTTAGAAAGGTGGGCCCTAACCCAATCTAACTGTCCTTACAGGAAAATTATCTGGACATACAAGGACACCAAAGATGAGTGTGCGCTAAGGACCATGTGAGGAGGCAGTGACAAGGCAAGCCAAGCAGAGAGGACCAAGGAGAAACCAAATGTGCTGACACCTTCATCATGGACTCCCAGTATCCAAAACTGTGAGAGGACAAATGTCTGTTGTAAAGCCACCCAGACTGTGGTATTTTATTTTGGCAGACCTAGCAAATTAAAACAATTCACAAGACATCTGACAACATGTCTATTTTTCAAAAATATTATAAAACTTACATAAATATTCATGGTAGTATTACTCATAATAGTCAAAAGTAGAAGCAACCAAAATATCTATCAACTGATGAATGAATGATTAGTCAGCTTTGTGTGACTATAATGAAATACCTGAGGTAGCTCATTTTATAATAAAAAAAGGTTTATTTAGCTCACAGTTTTGCAGGCTGAAAGCAAGTTGGTGACCACCTCTTAGCTACATCATCTCCTGGAAGAGATGGCAATGTACCAATTGACTTACGTATCAAAACAGATTTTATAACAATCCCTCTGTAAGAAATACCAAGAGGTCCCACAGAAACTGCCTTCCAAGGGCAAGCCCTCACCAAGGACTCCCACTAGGCCACTCCTACAAAGGTTCCCAGTAGCACCACCCTGGAGACGAAGCCTTTAACAAATGAACCTCTGGATATATTTAACACCCTAACCAGAGCAATGGATAAACAAAACTCCCTATATCCAGACAGTGGAACGGTATTTTCCCATAAAAGAGAAATGTAGTACTGATACATGGATAAACCTTGAAAACATTATGCTAAGTGAAAGCTGCCAGACTCAAAAGGTCACCCACTGTATGATCCCTCTTATATGAAATACCCAGAAGAGGCAAACCTGTAAAAACAGACAGTAGATGACTGGTTGCCAAAGGCTGGGGGTTTAGTAAATGGGAAGAGGCTGCTCACTGGAAGAGCATTTCTTTCAAAGGTGATAAAAAAGTTCTAGAATTAGTAATGATGGTTCTACAACCAATATACTGAAAAATACTGTTTTGTCAGTGTTGACATATATCTGCATTTTTAAATTGAATATACCTAAAATACAGCAAGTGGAAAAAATACTTTTTAAAAATGTCTATATGCTTAAAATTATTTAAAAGACAAAATCCAGAATGTTGTGGGTGAATAAAAGATCGCTCTCCTTTAAACAATAAGGTAATATAAACCAGATAATCCCACAATTTGAACTATTTCTTTGATGTGACTATACATACACACAAACACACACACCTATATAGTGTGTATGTATATCTATATAATAACATATAGATATACATACCCACAATATATATATTGTGGGTATGTATATTATATATATGTATATATATAGTGTGTATGTATATCTATGTTATATAACATATAGATATACATACACACAATATATATATAATAACATATAGTATATATACACACACATATAAATATACAGAATACATTTACATAGACATGATATATTTACACATGTAAACACACACACACATACATATATATACTTTTTTGGGGAGAGGTGCTATTGGTGATTGAACCCAGGGTTTGACACATGCTAGGCATTTTCTTAGTGGTTTCTGCATAGATCATTCCACCACAACTATCTCATGAGAGGTAGGGGACACCATGAATTAGACCCAGGGGTGCTCTACCACCAAGCTACATCTCCAGCCCTTTTTTTCCTTATTTTTAAAATTTTGTCTTTCTGAGTTGCCCAGGTTGGCCTTAAACTTGCAATCCTCCTGCCTCAGTTTCCAGAGTAGCTGGGATTACAGGACTATACCATCATGTCCATCTCCGTCACAACTCTCTTAAAGAAAGCTTGCCTTAAAAGAAATTAAACTCATCATACAACTTTGAATGTAAACTCAAAGAACTACAGAGTATTAGAAAGATATCACTGTACCCTTTTCGATGAAGTAAATGTGCTAAAGGTAGGAATTTGAGTGTTCTTGATAACTGTATATATGGTCTTGAATTATTTAATTGTGGACATCTGGGTTTTGTTTTGTTTTTTCTTCTAACAACTGACACTCCCCTCTTTCAGTCAAAACACCTCTTTCCTATGGAGGACCCACTCCACATGGTGGGTCCAGGGCTGGCCAGGGCACAGTGATGGCTGTGACCCCAGCCCAGTTTCCAGCACTCCCTGAGTTCTGCTGCCAGAGCCCCTAAGAAGGACGGCTTCTTCTCATCAAACTGGTACGCTGAGACTGCACCCACTTAACAGTGACATCAGCAAGGTTCCCAGAAGTACAAAGCAAAACTGTCTGCAGAGCAAAACCAGCGTGCAGAAGAAGAACGGGAGAGAAAGATGGGGAATAACGACATGAGGGGAGGCTCCGGCTCTCACCTGGACTGGACCCCAGGAGTGCAGGCCAATGACCCTTTTGTGTGAACAGATTACTGGAACTACATTAAAAGATTCCCCACTAGTATGAGCACCTTATTCTAAATATACAAATAACCTGGGAACAGTTACTGATTCATCTGAAAACCTCTGTGGGACAAGAGAGGACAGAGGGAGAAAAGGAGAGACAGAGGAAGGACGAGAGAGGGAGAGACTATATAAGAGAGGCTTATACACAAGTTCAAAAGCAAAGTCATTCCCAGAGGATAACTTAATTTTAAAGTCAGACTGCTTGGGTTTGAATCCCTGCTTAGCCATTTATAAACTGTGACTTTATTTCACTTTGTGTATCTCAGTTTACTCATCTGGAAAGCAAAGATCCTATATATTATGAAGAATGAGTCAGAATAGGCCTGACATGTGACAAGCAATGTAAAAAATACCAGCTACTGTTACTACTGACATGATAAGAATCCAAAGGTTAAACTCCTACCTTTAAAATAATGCATTTATATTAACTTTAGGAAAGGAATATAGAATTTTTTTAAAAAACTGTTATACCTGTACAATGGAATATTACCCAGCTATAAAAGAAATGAAGTTGTTATACACTATGAAACATATGAGTACTGAAAAAAGTCAGACACAAAGGTCACTGATGAGTGATTCCATACCAAACGTCCACAACAGAAAAATCCACGGAGGCAAAAGTGGTTGCCATGTAAGTGAACACAGGGTTTATATTCAGTGTGTTGGAAATATTCTAGAAGTAGGTAGTAATAATGGTTCCGCAACATAGTGAATACACACAAAACCCACTCTAATATACATTTCAAAATGCAGAATATGACCTGAATTCTACTTCAACTCTAAAAAATTAAGTTCTTCAGAAGAAATCTGTGTTATCATTTTGCGAAGGATCACTCATGTCAAGCAGATTTTAGCCAACTGTGCTGGTCCTATTAACAAGGAATGAGTGGATCACAGGCAAATCCTGTTAATAAGGAATGAGAAAGTATAGGTAAGGTCTAAAAAATGCAATTGCTTATTTCAGACAATATAAAACTGATTTAGGGACTGGGGATATAGTTCAAAGAGCACTTGTCTAGTATGTGTGGACCCCTGAGTTTGATTCTCAGCACAGGAAATAAACAGAAAGAAAGAAAAGTAGAAAAAAAAGATGACTTAGAAGTCTAAAGAAAAATAGATTACAAAAGCTATACTGTTTAATCCATTTTACACTTTAAAAATCTGTCTGCCTTGTTTTTAAGGAAAGAAAGCATATCTGATTTCATAGATTCTCACAAACAAATACTGGAATATTGACCAAATAAGCTCCAATTGGATCTAAATAAAAAGATACACCATGGCTGATTACTTTAATACATTCAAGAACATGTTCTTGTTCTCGAATCTTTGAAAGATTACAAGACACTAAGAGCACAGTGTCTTAGAAAGTCACCACAATTCCTGGAATTCAAACAATTACAGAAACCAGGAGGAGTATTTTCAGTTCTACAGAATTACATAAAGAACAGGTGCACACAGGCGCATGTGTTATCAACCAAAGGCAGGCATCTTGGACACGCCCACCAGAGGGGGAGACCCGCGTGTTCCCCGCTCTGCCTCACGGTGTATGTCCCAACTCATCAGAGGCCCTTCATTCTCACATTCTTCCACAGGGCTCAGATGCTGGCCAGTCCTCTGCCACAGGACCTGTCCATTCCCTTCACATAAGGATGTATCCAGTGAGTCAATATGACATCATCTGGTAAAATGTATTTTAAAATGTCTGATCACACTTCAAGGATCTGCTGATGAAGCAACATACTAGAAATCTTTATTTATTATGTATGTATGTATGTATGTATGTATTTACTGGGGATTGAATCCAGGGGTGCTCAGTTGCATCCCCAGTCCATTTTACCTTTATTTTGAAACAGGGTCTTGCTAAGTTACCTAGGGTCTCTCTTTAAGTTACTGAGAATGGCCTTGAATTTGTAATCCTCCTGCCTCAGTCTCCCAAATCACTGGGATTACATGTGACACCCAGCAAAATCCTAGAAATTTGATTAAGCACGAGGAAATTCAGTTTATCTTTGACCTTAAGTATATGCAAAGAAACTTGCTTCAATAGGAATCCATCTCTATGTCACAGACAACTAAACACATTCATAGAGAAATATCTAGGAAGCACACTAGCTTGAAAAATCAATCGACTCCCTACTGAAATATGGAAGATCACATGTTGAGTTTACATGATTAAAAAGGTGCTTCATAACTAAAACCTACTTCTAATTTTTTTTAATTCATTTTTATTGTAAATAAATGGGATACATCTTGTTTCTCTGTACTCTAATTGTTAATTAAAGTTGTGTCAGGTCAGGTGTGGTGGCACACACTGGTAATCCCAGCAGCTTGGGAGGATGAAGTAGAAGGATCTCAAGTTTGAGGCCAGTCTTGGCAACACAGCAAGATCCTTGTTTCAAAAGTAAAAATTAAAAAGGGCTAGGGATATAGCTTAGTGGTAGAGTACACCTGGGTTCAATTCCAGTGCTGAAAATAAAAACAAAAAAAGACTTGTGTCAGATAATAAACAATTAAGAAGAGAAAAACACAAAAAAACCAGGAGACAATGAAGGAAAATAAATATTATATTTTGTAAACCTACCGAAAATCAATGTCCAATAAAAGGCTTTTAATATTAGACTTCTTATCACCTGGTTCTGTCAACCTGATCAGTTCATGCAACCTAAAGCAATTAGCAAAAGCAAATTCAGTAAGAAATTACAAATGTCATAGTTAATAGGCAAACAAACAACAAAACCCATTAACTTTCTCCCATATCGCTGATATTTCAATGAAACACCAAGCAGAATCTGGCAGGCATAACCAAAGTTTCAGTTTTGCAAATATTTTTAAAAGGGTAGAACTCATCTGAAACAGAGACATTTCATATTATAAACAATTTAGACCTCAAATCAGAAAGTGTTTCCTATCACATATATCAAAAAGAAACAGACAGAGATTTCTCTCAAATGGAATACAGGTTGCAAACTCAAGAGAGGGACCCTGCTTTCCACCTCCTTTCAACACTCGAAGATTAAGGTCCTACCCTACACATGGCAAGTAACGACTCGATGCATGTTCCCACAGTTTAAACAGTGGTGCTATAAAAAAGTTTTTAACAATCACAGAACATACCTCGGTGTTCCAACACACAGTACTCTTCTGAATCCCAGGGTAGAAAGGAGGTCTGCCAGGAACTGACAGGTCCGATCAGCAAACAGGTATTGGGCATTTGTCTTCTTGTTTTCCAATGGATAAAGGAGCTGACTGGGCCTTCTTAACTGGGTGACAGAGACATCACCTACCACCTGATGCTCACGATGATCTCCCCAGTCATCTGGTAACAGCAACTGCTGACAGCTTTGACAGAACTTTCTCTGACTCAAGGGCAACTCAATAAACCTCAAGTACCTTCAAGACACAATAAAACACAGAGTAATATATTTTAAATTTGTTGTGATAAAGATAATGTATTTTTGCTATTTTTAGTACCCCAAAAATATTCTTATTTCCTAAAGAGTACTGCATAAAGAAGCAAAGGTAAGAAAAATCTGTGGAATGTTGGCTAGAATTTATGTCTGGCTATATACCTACAAAGTGGAAAAGAATCAGCAATTTCATAAGAATTGAGATGCTCCAATTTAGTCACTGAATGAAGATCAATATCCACTTAAAATGTGAATATAATATATTACTCAAACAACTTAGTAGTAATGGCAACTACTATCATGTTTAAATTTATTGACAAACCCGTGTATTCTAACTTTGAAGTGTTAAACAGTCTGGCTCAAGTTGACAGTCATTTTAAAATGAGAAATTAAGATCATTCTTCAAGTTCTTATGGCATACTTAGCAAGAAAAATTACCTCCTAAAGAAAAGATGTTCTCTTCTGCTTTTAGCAGAACTGATGAAGGCTGAAGTAAGCTCAAACCCTAAAAGAAGGCAATAGGTGAAGCCTCAGAAAGGACCTTACTGGACGTCCCACATGTTTTCTTGCAAGTCACCCTGGCACTTGATTTCAAAGTCACCATTTCTTTTTTTCTCCTTCATTTTATTAGAGATCATGGAAGAGAAAAAATAATCAATGTCAGTATGTTTTTAAAATTGCTGATTTTGTATCTGTGATACCAGCTATGAAAACAGAACAAGAACACAAAAGGAAAGTAAGGTTATTGGGGACATAGAGGACGAGAGATATCTAAATTCAAGCATGTTAAGCAGTGCACTAAAGGACTCTTACAGTTGCACAAGAGTCCAGTAGTTGGAATGGAACTAAATTTGGAAACTCTAACGTAGAACCTGTAAACTTAACAAGGAACTGGGTGAGTATTAAAACTTACTCCATCCAAGCATTTTCATTTCAAAGCACCTACGGCAGTGACAAATAGATATTCCAAATGGCTACACCAAGAAATCAGCTACCGTGCCAGCAATTTAAATGTTTCTATTTCTATGATAAGTGTTCTTTTGACAGATTTATCCATGACTACAAAGAAAAAGAGAGGGATATTAAAAGAAACTTCTTAGTAATTCAAAGTAAGAATGTCAGTAGAAAAAAGGGGCACCAAGACATAAAATGCAAATGGGAAGAATCAGAAGCCCCTCCTCATCAACAAACACTGCCTTTACTGCCACTCCCCTCGACACTAGGTGTTATGTGTTGAAGATTTCCACATTCAGCCTGACAGAGTAGCTAGATTCATCATCCTAGCCCTCAAAAAAAGAAAAATTATTTTTAATTTTCAAAAAATTCTTAAGCAGACAAAATATACAAAACAACAGTTTTAAGATACTGGACAAAATCGGTAGCCCAAAGCAAAGCTCAAAGAGCTGATGTGCCTGAGTGGAGAATCTGGGGAGGCCAGGACAGAGCACTAGAGTCCCCACAGAGCACGCAGAGCGCAGAAAGCTGCACACCAGGGGGCATCAGGATGGGGCGCAGGGGCTGGAGCACACTCCAAGGCGCGCTGACGATGGCCCGGGTCTCCAGCTGGTCCTGAGCCGCACATGCACGGGAAGAAACACCAAAGGCTAGGGAAAGAACCACTGGAAAGGAGCTAGAGGAAAAAGGGCCAGAATATTCATACAGGGTCCGGGTGCGTTTGTCTACTGACAAGCCAGAGTGGGAAAACCTCAAAATGTATAAGCATTGGGTGAAGTTCTCAGAAGGGTCCTGCCTCAGGGGTGCAGAAAGACATCCCAGGCAGGCACCCTGGTGCACGCTCGTGATCCCAGTGATTTGGGAGGCTGAGGCAGGAAGGTCACAAGTTCAAGACCAGCCCAGGCAACTCAGTGAGATCCTGTCTCAAAATTAATAATAAATTAATAACTAAAAGGGCTTGAGACAGAACTCAGAGCACTACTAGATTTAATCCTAGTACTGGAAGGAAGGGAGTGAGAGAGGGCAGGAGGAGAGGAGAGGAAGGGAAAAAAAAAAGAAAGAAAGAAAAATAGCCCTGGAACTGCTCTGTCCTGCCTAAAAAAACAAGTTTTCAAAAGCAGGCCAAGCACACTTTTTCTGTAAAGGAAATATTTTGAGCTTGACAGGCCATATATTCTCTCTGTAAAAACTATTTTGTTGTTTTAGCACAAAGCAACCACAAACTAAATGCAAATGGCTGGAGTTGGCCTACAGATCTGGCTTGTCTGTGGACAAACTGTTCTGAACCCTGCATGAAGTATGGGAGATCCTATTGAAGAATATCAAACTACCACAAAATATTGTAATAGTGTCCCCAAAGGTCAAAATATGTAAAGGGAAAAAAATATGTCAAATATGCAACAAGGTAAAATTCACCTTGCCAGCATTCAATCAGATATTATCAGGTAAGGCTGCTTCTCACTCTTGAGACAGCCCGCACCCGCACTCTCCCTTGAGTATGTATCTACATTTCTAAATAAACCTCTGTCTACACCAAAACACTCACGTGCGCGCACACACACACACACACACAAAACTAATATTCCCAGGTAGGCAAACAGGAAAACATGACTATGATTATAGGGAAAAATAAATCAGTCCAAATCAACCTACAGATAACGGCTAACATAATCAGAAACAGAGACACTTACTGTAACTACATTCCATGTGTTCAAGAAAGCAGAGGAAAGACATGACAGCTGCAGGTTAGGGGCGTAGCAAGTGCTCAGCACCCACCAAGTCCCAGGCGCCATCCCCAACACCAAAACATAATAATAATAATAATAAATAAATACATACATAAATAAAATCTCTGCATGGAAATATAACAAAGGCTCATATCAAACTTAAAAATTTTTTTAATTGTCAGATGAAAAAAAAGCCCTATATAAAATAAAAATAAACAGCAATTTAGGGCCTACAGAAGAAAAGACCTGAAATGAAGGAATGGTGTCAGAAGCTATCCAAAACACAACATCAAAGGGCCTCAAAAAGTACAAATGGAGTTCCCAGATGGGGGAGAACAGAAGTTCTGGAAAATATTATGAATGAAAATTTTTAAAATTTCATCAAAAGATCCAACAAGCTCAGACAACCATGAACACAAGAAATGAAAAGAAACCACAAGATATATAAAATAATTATTCAAATTCAGTGATAAACAGAAAACCTTAAAGAAACTATAGGGAAAAAAGACACCTTATGTACAGAGGAACAAAGATAAGAATGACATCAAGTTTCCCACTGAAAACAATGCAAGCAAGGGAAAGTGGAGAAATACCAAGTCCACACAAAGGCTTCCAGAAACCTAAAAGAGGAGACACTTCCCAATGCATTCCATGAGGCCAGCATTACTCCAATACCAAAATTAGAAAACTACTGTAACTACAGATCAATATGCCTCATGAACACAAACTCAAAACAATTAAAATATTACCAAATCAAAACCAGCAATGTACTTATAAGTAATAAATCATGACTAAATATAGTTTATCCCCTGGGTTCAATCCCCAGTACTGCAAAAAAAAAAAAAAAAAAAAATATATATATATATATATATAGTTTATCTAGGAATGTAAGGTAGGAATGCAGGCTGGCATGCAAGGTTGCTTTAATGAATGAATTCAATCAATGGAGTCACCCCATTAATACTCTAAAAAAAGAAAAATCAACACACCAGACACAGAAAAGAGCCCTTGAAAAATAAAGCATTCAATGATAGTAAACATTCTTGAAAAAAAAAAAAAGGAACAGAAGAGAACATCTACAGTCTAATAAATGTCATCCAAGAAAAACCCACCACTAGCATCATACCAATGAAAGATGGGACCAAAGCAAAGATGTCTGCTCTCACCTCCTATTCAACATGACTAGGGTTTCTCACCATCTAACAAAACAAGATAAAGAAATAAAAGGCAGAGACTGGAAAGGAAATACTAAAACATCTTTATTCACAGACAACATGATTGTGTATGTAGAAAGTCCTAAGGAAATCTTCAAAACAGATGCTAAAACTACTAAATAAACAAGGTTGCAGTATAAATGATCAATATGCAAATTCAAGTGTACTGCTACAGACTAGCAACAGACAATCAGAAACTGAAATTTGAAAAGAATACTATTTAAAACAGCATTAAAATATATGAAGGCTACGGTGGTGGCACACACCTAAAATCCCTCCCTCAGGAGGCAAGGCAGAGGGATGGCAAATTTGAGGCCAGCCTGGGCAACTCAAAGAGACCCCATCTCAAAATAAAAAGGGCTGGGAATGTAGCCCTTTTACTAAGAACAAAGCTGACAAAAGATGTACAACTCCAGTACACTGAAAATTAAAAACACCACAGAGGAAAATTAAAGATAAATAGTAACAAGAAAGATAAACCATGGAGAAAACTCAGTATTATTTTGATGTCAATTCTCCCCAAATTTATCTATAAAATCAACACAATCTCAATCATATCTCAACAAGGCTTTTTGTAGAAACTGAAAAACTCAGTCTAAAATTAATACGAAAATGAAAAGGAATTTAATAACCCAAACTACTCTGTAAACATAAGGACAAAGTTAGAAGACTTAAGCTACCTGATTTCAAGGCTTATGAAGAACAAAACAAAACGATATGGTATTAATGTGAAAATATACACAGAAGTCAAAGGAACAGAACAAAGTCCAGAGGCAGCCACGCACATGTTATCAGCTGGATTTTACCAAGGTACTGTAACCAGCTGAATCATCCCCATCCCTCACGGCCCATCAAAGATGTCTACAACCTCACAGAGAACTTGTGAACACATTATGTGACAAAAGAGATTGCAGATGTGATGAAGTAACAGACCTAAGACTAAAACCTAAAGAGATAATCTTTCTAGAAGAAAACAGGAGAAAATAATAATGACTAGATTTGGCAGGGTTTTTTTGTTTGTTTGGTTGGTTTTGTTTTTGTTTTTGTGGTACTGGGAATTAAACTCAGGCACTCTACAATTGAGCTAAATCCCCAGCCCTTTTTATTTTTTATTTTGAGACAGGGTCTCACTAAGTTGCCAAGACTGGCCTTGAATTTGCAATCCTCCTCCCTTAGCTTCCCGAGTTGCTCGGATTATATAGGTGTGCACCAAAAGATTTCTTCAATAGGACTCAAGCACAAAATATAAAAGAAAAAAAAAAAAAATCAATGAACTGAACTTCTTCAAAAGATATTATAAGGGGCTTTGGGTGAAGCTCAGTATATACTTAACACACAGGAAGCACTGGGTTCAATTCCAGGCACAATAAATAAACGAACGAACACACACACACACACACACACACACACACACACACACCATAAGCAACAAAGGAAAAATTAATCAAAATTTAAAACTTTTCAGCAGCAAAGAACACTATCAAGAAAGTGAAAAGGCAACTCAAAAACAGGAGAGATAGCTGGGCATGGTGGCGGACACCTATAATCCCAGAAGCTCAGGAGGCTGAGGTAGGAGGATCTCAAGTTCAAATCCAGCCTCAGCAACAGCGAGGTGCTAAGCAACTCAGTGAGACCCTGTTTCTAAATAAAATACAACAGGGCTGGGGATGTGGCTCAGTGGCTGAGCACCCCTGAGTTCAATCCTCAGTACAAAAAAAAAAGGTGGGGGGAAGATATTTGCAGATAATACATTGGATAAAAGAATTATATTACAACATACAAAGAATAAAACTTGGTAATAAAAAGACAATTAGTCCAATTAAAAACAGCAAGGAACTAAACAGACACAGGCAGAATTAACAATGTCAAAATGGCCATACTACCAAAAGTGTTACAGAGATTTATTGCAATTCCTACTAAAATCTCAATGACATTCTTCATAGAACTAGAAAAAAGCAATCATGAAATTCATTTGGAAAAATAAGAGACCTAGAATAGCCAAAGCAATCCTTAGCAAGAAAAAATGAAACAGGAAGCATCACAATACCATCATAATACCAAATTTTAAACTATACTACAGTCATAGTAACATAGTAACAGCATGGTATTGGCACCAAAACAGATGCATAGACCAATGGTACAGAATAGAAGACACAGAGACAAACCCACATCAATACAGTTATATCATACTAAACAAAGGCACCAAAAACATACATTGGAGAAAAGATAGCCTATTCAACAAATGGTGCGGAGAAAACTGGAAATCCATATGTAGCAAAATGAAATTAAACCCTTATCTCTCACCCTGCACAAAAATCAACTCAAAGTTTAGGCACTAGAACAAAGAGCCTGTGGCTAACAGATGAAACATAAGTAGGCCCAAATTTCCACCATGTTGGCTTAGGAACTGACTTCCTTAACGAGACTCCTAAAGCACAAAAAACAAAATCAAGAAACAATAAATGGGATGAATTCAAACTAAAAAGCTTCTTTAGCAGCAAAGGAAACAATCACTAACACGAAAAAAGAGAATGGGAAAAAATATCACATGCACCTCGGATAGAGCAATTATCTCCAGGATATATAAAGAACTCAAAAAACTTAACACCAAAGAAACCAAATAACCCAATCAACAAATGGGCAAAGGAACTGAACAGACACTTCACAGAAGAAGAAATACAATCAATCAACAAACATATGAAAAAAATGTTCAATATCTCTAACAATTAGAAAAATGCAAATCAAAACTATACTGAGATTTCATCTCACTCCAGTCAGAATGGCAATCATCAAGAATACAAGCAACAATAAATATTGGTGAAGATGTGGGGGAAAAGGCACATTCACACATTGCTGGTGAGACTGCAAATTGGTGGAACCACTCTGAAAAGCAGAATGGACATTCCTCAGAAAACTTGGTTGGAACCACCATTTGACCCAATCATCCCACTCCTCAGTTTATACCCAAAGGACTTAAAATCAGCATACTACAGTGACACAGCTACATGGATACTTACAGCAGCTCAATTCACAATAGCTAAGCTATGGAACCAACCTAGGTGCCCTTCAACAGATGAATGGATAAAGAAAATGTGGTATATATACACAATGGTATATTACTCAGTCTTAAAGAATGAAATGGGCTGGGGATATAGCTCAGTTGGTAGAGTGCCTGCCTCGCAAGCACAAGGCCCTGGGTTCAATCCCCAGCACCGCAAAAAAAGAAGAATGAAATTATGGCATTTGCTGGTAAATGGATGGAACTAGAGAATATTATGTTAAGACAATTAGTCCAATTAAAAACAGGAAGGAGGGCTGGGGTTGTAGCTCAGTGGTAAAGCACTTGCCTAGCACGTGTGAGGCACTGGGTTTGATCCTCAGCACCACATAAAAATAAATAAATAAAATGTATTATGTCCATCTACAACTAAAGAATACATTTTTTAAAAAAACTTAAACAGCAAGGAACTAAATAGATATTTCTCCAAAGACAATACACAAACAGCTAATAAGCACCATGAAAAGATGCTCAACACCATAAAAACAAAGCAAAACCACAATGTCATATCATTTCAATGACTAGAATTTTAAAAATAGATAATAATACATGTTGTAGATGTTAGAAACTGGAATCTTCATACACTGCTGTTGGGAATGTAAAATGGCAGCCACGTGGAAAAAGTTTGGCCATTTGTAAAAAGCTGAATGTCACATGATCCACTTATTCAACTCCTAGCTATTTACTCAAAAGAAAGAAAAGTGTGAATCCATACGAATACTTACAAACGAAAGTTCACAGAAGCTTTATTTGTAGGAATACATCACTGGAGGAAACCTAAATGTCTACAAACAGGTGAACAGATAGGTCCATACAATGGAATCTAACTGGGGCATAAAAGGAACAACTGACAAATCCATCAACATAGACAAATTTTAAAACCAAACAAAAAAATGATTCTAAGTCAAGGAACACAAGTCTCGTGAAAAAAAAAAAAAAATGGTACAAACTGTTATGATCTCATTTATATCAATTTCAAGAAAATGTAAAGTAATCTCTAGTGACAACAAGCAAATCAGTGGTTGATGGGGTCCCTGAAGGTGAAGGGACATGGGACAATGGAGCAGGAAGAAACTGGGAGTGTACGGTTAACTTCACTATCCTGGCCCTTGGTGACAGCTTCACAAGTAAATCCTTGTCAAAATTCATTGAACTGTACATTTTAAATATATGAGTTTTATTTTACAAATTACTGTACCTCAGTAAAGATGAAAATAAAAAGTTAAGTGCCCCCTAACAACCCACAAATCACTAATGACCAGAAATCTCTGCTTTTCCAGGTCAGTTCCAGCTTACCTCTGCCATCCTGGAGTTCTACCTGGTTAGTGCCCCTTTCACTCTCAGAGTCCAGATTAGAATTAAGATTATACAGTCACCCTACATATGATGCCATCATCTTGGAAAAGTTGAATCCAATTTAAAAAGTGCTACATCAAAAAGAAGAATGATTTCAATGAACTTAAAAAATACCAAATTTTTAAAATATATGTTCCCACAGTGATAAAAACAACAGAACGATGAACCTGATTAGTTAACATCGGAAGTGGCTGGAATACCAAACGATTATTCTAAAAACTGATTATAGTTCAGTGATTAAGTATATGCTTAGCACACACAAGCCCGGAGAAGTATCCCCAGCACTGCAAAAAAACAAAACAAAACAAAAGAACAGGAAGGAAAGAATTAAACATTTATCTTGTCTCTTCCCATATGACCTGTAACAGGGAAGGCTAAGAGTTCATGAAACAAAGTTTCTTTATAAAAGAACTATAGCTCATCAACACATTAAGTGATGATCAGATTTTGTGACCATTTAGTCTCTAGGCACTGATCACGATTACCTCAAAAATCACCAGGAGAAAGGATGATGGTGAGCTTTATAATTATAATGGCTGGGGTGGGTGGGCTGATACCTGAACGCATGATCAATCTTAGTAACACAAAGAGTAGCTAGGTGTGGTGGCACACATCTGTAATCCCAGCAACTCAGGAGGCTGAGGCAGGAGGATTCCAAGTTCAAGGGCAGCCTCAGCAACTTAGTGAGGCTCTAACTTAGCAAGAACCTATCGTAAAAAATTTGTAAAAGAGCTGGGGATGTAGCACTGTGATAAAGTGCCCTTAGGTTCAGTCCCCAATATGAAAAAAAGAAAGAAAAAAAAATCACAAAAGCAAACAACTAGAGATTTTCTGCCTTTTCATGTTATATGAAAAGAAGTAAAGATTGGATGGTGAATTCTAAGAGCATGAGCCAGAAGAGCTGACCACAGCTGCCTCTTTAGGGAGAAGGCAGGCCTGGAGGCGGGTCTTGGTTACTTTACCCAGCCTCACAGAATGCTTGGTTTCTACTGAAACAGATTGATTTTTATTCAGACATAATTCACATACTACACAATTCACCTTTGTACAGTGTATGATTCAGTGATGTTTAGTATATTCACAAGGTCGTGCCAGGTTGCCACAATCTAATTCCAGAACGTTTTCATTACCTCAAAAAGAAACCTCCTCCTGTCAGTAACTGTTCCTGTGTCCCACCTCCCCCACACACACCCTTAGTGACACCAATTCACTTTCTGTCTCCACACATTTTCATATTCTGGATGTTTCGCATAAATGGAATCACAGTAGCCACATATAGATTTTTCTCTAGAACTTTTTGATTAATAAAAGACTTGTTTAGAAAGTAAATACTGCTTTGAATTTCAGCCAAATAGAAGATGAATGAAAAAACTGCAGTCAAGAGGCGACCAGTGGGCCCTGAATCCACTTAGCCAGAATCAGAACAGACAAATGAGGGGTTACAGCTAAGGGACAAAATGTGAGACAAATCCAAATGAAAGGAGAGGGGAAGGTGTGAGCTGGTGTAAGCATGGTGACTTTCTCATGTTCTAAAATGAGTCATGGGCCAAAAGATAAAATGGAAAACTGAAAATCAACTTAAAAAAGAGTTAAAGGCTGGGGTTGTGGTTCAGTGATAAAGCACCTGCCTAGTACATGTGAGGCACTGGGTTCGATCCTCAGCACCACATAAAAATAAATTAAAAAAATAAATAAATAAAGGTATTGTGTCCACCTACAACTAAAAAATAATTTTTAAAAAAGAGTTAAAAGCAATATTAAAAGGCATAAAAGTTAACTCTGCAAATAAATAATTAAAAACAGCAGTAGTTATAGAGGAGGAAAGATAGGAAGAAGAGATATACCATGTCCGTCCTTTCTCATTTTTTTTAGAGGAATGGAGACAAAAGAGAAAAGGATTAAACATGGTATAGAAAGTTACAAAGGCAACACTAGAACAAAACATCCAAGAAACCTCATGAAAAAAAGAAAACAGATCACACAGTGAAAGAGAATAAGAAGCAAAAAGAAAGCATAAGATCATGTAGCAAAACGAAGACCACCCACATCTGGTAGGTCTGCCAAAGCCTGTCAGACTGGATCACAAAGCAAGATCCAACCACCCAATTTCATCACTTCCAAGATGCGTACTTTTTCACTTTTTCGTGTGCATGATATCAGGTATGATTGATAACTGCCATCAGCCAGGCAGAGGGCGTGGCGCAGTTCAACTGTCTGCCCACATGCAAACTTGGTCCTGGCTCCAGACACTGTGCTGTCTCCAGGCAGCTCTGCACCCTCAGAATCATAGGGAGAGTTCTCTGCCACGCCCCCGTATCAGTATAAAACACGTTATTGTGCATGCAGTGAGCAACCACACACAGCAGCAGGTCCTACATTTGGTACTGGAGAAGGATCTGCTCATTGTGGAAGCAGTGAGCACAGCTATCGGGCTTTGCAGGACCTGAGAAAAGGAGGAAGGTCCCTCCAACAGGTGGCATAGATGAAGTTATATCAGATTCTGATACTCAAACCTGGTCAAAAGGACTACGCAGCACACCTGTAACACCAGATGAAGGCAGAAGCCCCAAAACCACCAGGAGAAAAGGAAAGAAAGTTCAAGGCCAGGATGCATGGGTGGAATGATTCACCCACATAGGGATCTAAAGTTTAATTGTCTTTAAAAGGAGGAAAAGTGCAGCACTACTAAATGAACCTCCACGTACACGATGCGTCTCTGGACCTTGCTGATTCCTCCTTCAAGTATTTCCAAATTGCCCTTAGGAAAGTTTTCCTGCTAGTTTATTAAACTTTTCTTGACAAAAGATAAACTGGGATCTGGTGCATATATCTCCCTTCAAATTCACAGCATCATCATTCAACTATACTACTTGAAATTTAACATTCAGACACAGGCTTTTTAAGTTTGGGAGAAAAAACATGAGACTGTTAAGCACCAAGGATTACTCAGTGCTCGCTCCCCATCTTATTCGTATTTACAGCACATGCCCTGGGGGGAGAGGAAATTCATTCTGCGAATGGCTCAGCGTGATTCACAAATTGCAGGCTAGCATTTTGAAATGTCATTTTTATTGATCTCCATTTGATGTTCCATTTGCCTTTCCTGGAGTACACAAATTAAGTTTATGGCATTTCTCTAATAGCAAACCTTGAAAATCTAAGTTAAATGAGCTCTGAAAAAAAAATAACCAAATGAAATATCAACTAAACAAAATTATCTGGATGCACATAAATTAACACAGATTTTAGCATTCAAATTTATCTCCCCTAAGACTTCATAGGTCACAATAAGGGTGCAAACGTACTACATAACAGAATATGAACACACTGCAGAGCATAACGGGCAGCTAAAAAAAAAAAAAAAAAAAAAAAAAGAAAAGGAAAAGCAAATCTCGGGCACAAAATTTACGTCTGTCAATTGAACTCCTATCGAACATAAAGTACGGAGTTGGGTGTGGTGGACACACCTGTAATCCCAGTGATTCCAGAGGCTGAGGCAGGATTTCAAGTTGTAGGCCAGCCTCAGCAACTGAGCAAGACCCTGTCTCGAAATATTTAAAAAGGGTTGGGGATATAAATAGCTCAGTGGCAGAGTACTTGCCCAGCATGTGCCAGGCCATGGGTTCCATTCCCAGTGCTGCCAAAAAAAAAAAAAAAAAAAAAAAAAAAAACAGGGTTCAAGGAGTTGAGATGAAAAAAATAAATATCAACTCCTATTCTGCAAACTAGAAACCTGTGCAGCACTACGAATTCCATGATGAAAAACTGGGTAACGAAAGTCAACTTACCTTGCCAGTTACCATCACGACTTTCTAAAAATTTCAAAAATAGTCAATGAAAAGCTCCTGTTACTGCCCAATAAAAGATGAAGTTTGTGTTATGTAATACATTTAAAGTTTAAATGCAGTTTAGCACTTTCAAATACAGTAGCTCTTGAATAAGCTAAATTTAAAAATGAGTGGTATGAAATTAAATTATCCACATTAGAAAACAATTACAATCTCAAGTAGGAATACATTATTCTCAAGTCCATCGATACAAAAAGGAACTGCCAGTCTCAAACTGAAGACACTCTTAATAGAATTGGTAATTTATTAAAGCTTTGACTTTAAAAAGTCACAATTTCAGTAGAATTTATCTTAAAGCACCAAAAATTTCAGAATGATTGATTTCAAACTTGTACCCACATAAAGCATGTAAGAAAGCACAGGATCATCACTTAGAAAGTGAGGCAGGGAAATCAATGACAGCACATTTCAAAAACCTTCAACTTCTACTCATTTTCCAAAACCTGTTTGAGTACCATGTCCTTAAACTGTATTGATCAACTCATGCACAAGTTAATACTAATGCATCTCGCTTTCCAGAGCATGTAGTCTTTTCTATGAATACTACTGAAGCTTAACAGTCTTCTTCATTCTGTATAATCTTTGTATATATCTCAACCCATTACTAGCAATTTAAATTCTTTATTGAGACTTCAACAATACCGGATGAATGAACAGATGATTGGATGAATGGATAGATGGAGGCTTCTCACAACAAAATCCAGTCACAAATGGTTTAAGATGTTGAAAACAATTTTACTAAGACAAGTCTCTCAAGGATCAGCACTAGATAGATTGAATTATGGTCCCCGAGAAATAATCTTTTGGAAGTCCTTTAAAACTTCATAATTTTGCCAGTGATTTATGTTTTAATTAATATGATATATGCATTTCAAAAGTTCTTTATTATTATGGCTGGGGACATGGCTCAGTGGTAGACCACTTGCCTACCATGTAGAGACCCTGAGTTTGATTCCCAGCTCTGAAAAAAATAAATAAATAAATATATATATTCTTTATTATCAAAAGACAGGACAAAGATAAAAACAGCAGTTTAGCTCTAGACTAAAATTTTATTATACAGGGAAATAAGAACACCTAGATTTTCTTAGAGAATTTGATAGAATCACCAATATCCTTATGTAATAACATGAAAAACATGCTTATCAGATAAAAGGAGGTGATAAGGGCAGAGTACAAGCCCACATTTACATTATGACTACAACCTTGTAAAAAAAAGTAACTTGGCACAGGAAAAAAACACCAGCAGGAATTACTACAAAACAGTCAAAGTGATGAGTTCAAAGGGCACACACAATGTTCTTCCTACTGCTACATCTTCAATATTCTCCTTTCTCCCATGAAAACCTCATCATGGTATTATACTACACCACTCCTTACCTCTTATCTCTCTGGATCTCCTGACATGAAATCATTACACAACATGTACTTATCACTATCTACTTTTATGTTTAAAAACGGTGCTTTAGAGTCAGAGAGTCACAGCTCAGTCATTCTTGCAGTATGAACTTCAAGTTATTTAATTTCTGCATGCCTCAATTTTCTCATCTAAGTAAACTGTCTCGGCAGAATTAAATATCAACTCATGTGAAACATCTAGCACAGTGCCAACCTCACAGTAGTGCTCAATTTACATTGATTTGCTTTTCAACATTTTTGTTGTTGACTGAATTCCCATATAGTCAGTACGTAGACATCTCTGATTAAGTACAAGAGTTAAGAAGCAACCACATTATCTTAAGAAAAGCTTCATCCTGAAGAGGGCTTTAAAATCTAAGACTCTCAAGCCTGGCATGGTGACACATGCCTGTAGTGCCAGGGAGTCTGGAGGCTGAAGCAGTAGGATCACAAGTTCGAGTCCAGTCTCGGCAACTGACCAAGGCCCTAAGCAACTTAGTGAGACCCTGTCTCAAAATTTTAAAAATTTTTTAAAAATGAAATGGGGATGTAGCTCAGAGGTAAAATGCCCCTGGGTTCAATCTTCAGTACCAAAATCAAATACAACACCACTAAACAACAACAACAACAACAAAAAAAAAAAAAAACAAGAAGCTCAGGAAAGATATTTCAAGTAGACTCAGTACTCCTTTGTACTTAGCCAGAATGAGGCTTCACAATCCTGAACACAACCAGACTAGATAGCAGGAAGAATTGTCATAAAAGTGAAAAACTTTTTGTCATTAGTGACCCAGATCCTATTATTATTAAAAATTATTATTATTTTGCAGTACTGGGGACTGAACCCAGGAGTACTCTACCTCTGGCCTATATCTCTAGGTCCTTTTTATTTTATTTTGAGACAGGGTCTTGCTAAGCTGCCCAGGCTGGCCTCAAATTTGTGATCCTCCTGTCTCAGCCTCCAAGTCACTTGGATTACAGATATATGTCACCACACCTGGCTCAGACCAAGGGTTTCTTAAGGAGCTTATTTCAGCACAGAGTACCATGCCTATGACGCAGGAGAGCAGTGAATTGTTCTCACAGATATGCTAAGGAACTAAATCCATGACTCAACTCTAATCCACCCAATGAAACATTTTAACAATGCATATTCTTAAAAACATGTTTTTAACTTTAAAAAATTATTTTGGTTTAATATTTTAAGAAAGGAACATTACAGTAAATCTTCATGGCATTGGATTTGGCAATGGCTTTTTTATTGGTGGCAGGAGGTGGGTACTTGTTGGTTTTTTGTTTGTTTTGCAGTACTGGGGACTGAACGCAGGGCCTGGCCCTTGTTGAGTGAGCACTGTACCACTGAGCTACATCCCTAGTCCTTAATGATAGATTCATAGTATATCAAAAGTGTAAGCAACAAAAGAAAAAATTAATAAATTGAACTTTGTCAAAATTATTAAAATTTCTTATGTATCAAAAGACAACCTTCAAAATGGGCAGAAATATTTGCAAATCACATATCTGAAAAGGTTATAACATCTAAAACATAAAGAATTTCTGTGACTCAACAATAAAAAGTTAGACAATTCAGTTGTAGAGCACTTGCCTAGCATGTGTGAGGCACTGGGTTCAATTCTCAGCAGCACTTATAAATAAATGAATAAAATAAAGGTCTATCAACATCTTAAAAAAAACTTTTTTTTAAATGGACAGAGGACTTGAACAGATGTTTCTACAAAAGATATAAAAATAACCAGTGCACATACAAAAAGATGATCAGGAGCATTAGTAATTAGGGAAATAAAAATCAAAGACTTCCATAATCCCAGCTTTTGAGAGACTGAAGCAAAACAATTGCAATTTCGAGGCCAGTGCAGGCAACTAAGCAATGCTTTGTCTCAAAATAAAAATCAAAAGGGGCTGGGAGTATAGCTCAGTAGTACAGTGTCCCCAGGTCAACCTGCAGTACCACCAAAAAAAAAAAAGAAAAAACTTAAAACCATAACATACAACCTTACAACTACTAGGATGGTAGGATGGCTATCATCAAAAAAAACTTTAAGCATTGGCAAGGATGTGAAGAAACACCCGTCTATTGCTATTGGAACATGAAAATGTTGTAGCTACTATGGAAATGGCAAGGATGTGAAGAAACACCCGTCTATTGCTATTGGAACATGAAAATGTTGTAGCTACTATGGAAATGTTTGCCAGATTTTCATAAAACTACACAGACTTACCATACAACCAAGCAATGCCCTAGCTATCTATCAAAATAATCGAAAAGAGTTGCAAACAGACATTTGTACGCCAATTATCACTGTAGCTTATTCACAGTAATCAAAAGGTAGAAACAACCCCAGTGTCTGTCCACAGATGAATGGATTAAAAAATGTGGTATATACATATAGTGTTCAGCCATAAAAAGAAGGTCTATCATATGCTACAACATGGATGTGCCTTGAAAACATTATGCTACGTGAAGTAAGCCAAGAGGCCAAACATGGTATGATTCACTTACATGAGGTACCTAGAACAGCCAAATTCATAGCAACAAGAAGCAGACCGGTTTGAAGGGAGGTAGAACGGATTCTGCTTAATGTGAAAAAGTTTCTGTTTGAAATGATGAAAACGGATGGGAAATATATAGTGGTAATGGTTGCACAACACTGAGAATATGATTAAAGTCACTAAACTGTACACTTAAAATGATTGAAATGGCAAGATTTGTGTTATATATACATTTTACCACAGTAAAAGCAAGAAAAGTAAATTTAAAGAAAGAAGAAAAAAAAGACAAACATTAACAGCTAAAATAATAAAGAAAAACAACGCCGTTGTATCAGTCAGTACCTTTCCACACACTGTGTTCGGGATAGAGGAGGCCGACATCTTTGGTTATAGGCTTCTCGCGCAGCAAGTCTAGCTTCTGACAACTAAAAGAGAGTATAAAACCCACTGAACAAATTATCAAACTTGCTACCAATGTAGAAAAACTGATGTCACATTCTTAATCAAGGAGCAAGAAATTTTGGCAGCTGAATGTTATAAACAGCATTCATTTGAGGGAAAACAAATCACAGAAAACTGGGAAGGTTCTATGGCAGTCTGAAGCAACACTCAACATATTAAAGCACTGAGAGATTAACTCTCACATGGGGATCTTAACAGGTCTACAGAAAAGTGGTAAAGAGAGCATCTTCCAATAAATCTAAAATGGTTGAAAATTCTCTAGTCAGATCTTTCAGAAACTTTAATAGGAACTTCGTCCAAAAGGACACCAAGCTCTTAACTTCTTCTCTAAGTGCTTTCTTCAGTCATTTGGTAGCTATACAAAAGATGTTCAATGCAAAGGTCAAAATTAAAAAAAAAAAAAAAAAAGTTTTCCTACTTCCAGGAATGATAATGACTTTTGGGAGAAATCTATACAGTATTTGCAAATGGAATGCTGGGACTTGAATGTTTGTGTCCCCCTCAAAAAAATTCGTATTTTGAAGCCTTGCCCTCAGCCAGGTACTGATTGAGACTCCCTAACTTGGATATTCAACATACATCTAGAGCAGGGGTTTGGGGAAGTAATTTGGTCATGAGAGCTGAACCTTCATGGATGGAAGCAGTACCCTTTTAAAGACAGGATGCTCACTCTAGCATGCACATGCTGTGATATTCCTTCATATATTCTCTCTCTCTCTCTCTCATGCTGTGATATTCATTCATATATTCTCTCTCTCTCTCTCTCTCTCTCTCTCTCTGTCTCTCTCTCTCTCTCTCTCTGTGCTATGGGGGCACAATGAGAAGACAGTAATCTGCAAACCAGGAAGTGCACCCTCCCCAGACACTGGATCTACCAAGGCCTTCATCTTGGACTTCCTGAGAAGTAAATATGTTGTTTAAGCACACAGTCTATAGTATTCTTGTTACAGAAGCCCAAACTAAGACTTAGAGATTGGTAACCCAATACTAACACCTCGAGAATCTTGAGATGCAGTGATGCATCTAGGAGGGTTCTAGAGGGGATGAGGCAGAAGGATCACAAGTTTGGGGTCAGTCTAGGCAACTTAGTGAGACCAATCCTCAAAATAAATAAAATGATCGGTGGCTACAGCTTAGTGGTCCAATGCTTGCTAGCACACGAGGCCCTGGTTCAATACCCCAGTGGGGGGAGGGGGTTTCAACTCATAAAAAGTTCACAATGTGTTTTCATTGGTTTAGACATTCTCAATAAAACTGACATTCACTAAAAATAAAAAGTATATATTCAAAGTTGTCATACCTTTTCATCTTCCCACTGAAAAAAATTACAGTCTTTTCTATCTCTACAGGCTGAGCAGGCATAAAACCTTCGTGTTTCTTCCTTCCCTCGGTTCACCTTTACAAACAGAAGAGTGGGTCCTAATTCAGAATACGAAAAAGCAAGTCAAAGGATAGTCGCTACAAAGTTCTTAGTTTTTATTGCCTTAAATAAAAACTTGTTTAGGTTTCACGCACAATTTATCATAACTAAATCCACTGTTCTCTTTAATAAACTTCTTCAGTCACAACATTCAGGCACCGACTTAGTAGAAATAACTTTTTTAAAAGTGGTCTCTCCAAGAAAGAAAATGCTATTGTCTGTATAGTTGCGGCCTATGTTGTGAATGTTACAAACTTGGGTCCTAAGAATAAAATAACTAGATCCCAAAGGACTGAGAACTTGCCATCTCCAGAGCGGTTATCTTTAGTGAGAACCTGAGCTTTTATGGTTGGACACACCCTCTCTGTGAGAGGAAAACTGTTTTCCACGCAAGAATTCATTCTATCCTTTTCCCTACTTTCTTCTCAAGACAGTAAATCGCCAATGAAATCACCAAGTACTTGTCCACGGGACTATTCAACACCGCGCATCCCTCGTGCCCACCCTCTGCCCCTTCGCCGCCAACAAAGACGTAAGAGCCCCGGAGCCGAAACCACAGCAGCGGGGACTTCGGAGAGCTTCTCAAGTAAGTTGACAAACACAAGGTCCTGAAGAAGGGGCGTTTTCTGGGCTTCACACAAGGCAGAGAGCAGTCCTAAAAGCCCACAGCGCTTCCAAGCCGACCCACGACCCCGGCGCCCGGCAGCGGGGCTGAGCCCGGACGCCGACCCACCGTGAGGGCAGAGCGGGGCAGCAGCGGCAGTGTCGGAGGGGAGCGCCAACTCCACTCCGGAGCCCCCCTGGCGCCCGGCGTCCGCCTCTGCCTCCACGGCGGCGGGCCGGCTCCTGGGGGCCGCCATCTTCCCGCCGCCGTCCCGAAAGCCTCGGTCCGAACCAAGGAGGCGGAGAAGGAGCGCCGCCGCAACCCGCAGCCACGCACAGCGCCCCCGCGCGTCTGGGAGGAGTCGGGCCGGCGCGCGGAGGCCACGCCCCCACATTCTGTCCCGCCCTCCCTGGGCTGCCCCTAAGCGGTCCCCAGTCACAGGGTCTTTGTGGACCTGTGACAAGAGCTCACCTCCATCTGACTGATCTTCAGCACCTTCTTTCATAAGAATATAGCCAGGAGGGGAGATGAATCTTAAGATTTGCTCAGATTGTAGACCAAAAAGGCAGCATCCCCACCGACGGCAGCTGACAAATAGCGGAAGTAACTAAAAGCTGAAACAGCTGCAGCAGCTGCCCTTGATGGAGGCTTCCGTTTGTACGAGTGACGGTGTCATCTCCTCAGTCTTGGACAATGTTTATAGATGTCCATTATAACTGCATACACACTGACATTGGCACATCAGAAAGAAATTATCCGTATGTGCCAATGATACATGCCATGGTCTACACAGAAAATGCCAACGAATGTACAATTTTTACAGCTTCCAGAGTGAGTTTGGCAAGGTTGCAGGATATGAGATAAACATACAAACATCAATTGTAGTTCTATACACTAGCAGTGATCCCATGGACACTAAAACTAGAATATCATTTACGATTGCTCAAACAAAGGAAGTTTGTATAAATTTAACATAACAAATACAGAATTCATGAGCAGAAAATGCTGGTGAAGAAATCAAGGATGATCTAAATAAATGTAGAGACATAGATATGTGCTCTTTATTTGGAAAACTCAATAAGTATCTCATTCTTCCCAGGCTTAGTGCATGCAGGTTTGGTGTGATGTGTCTCAAAATTCTAGCCAAATACAAGCAATTTTATGCTGAAATTTATGTGGCAAGACAAGAGAATAGCTACAATAAATTTGCAAAAGAATAAAGTGGGAGGAATCGATCTACCCAATTTCAAGACTTACAGCTGCAGTAATCAAGACATACCCACATTTGTGCACATGTGGCTATAGATGAAATAGTCAAACGTCTCTGCATTATTTAAAGAATTGATGATACATGTACAAATTTAGCATGACCCATTACTATGACATATTAACTTAGAACTATTTCTCTTTGTCACTCACACTCTGCACCTGCACCAGTAGGATCTGTCTGTGATGTAAGCTCTTTCTGAGTTATCAGCACAAATTTCCAGCACTTCTATGTCTGAGAGATAGGAGACTTTCTGGTACCATGCATGATTCTACTCTGGGAAATTTTATCTCAAGACTTAACTATCCACTCACATTAACATTTATTTGAAATTTTCTTATGTATACAGACTTGTGATCTGCAAAAGTCTTGTTTACCAAATTTTCCATTGAATTCATGAAATCCTACCATGCAAAATAGTTACTGAAGTTCTAATTGTCATTTTCTTGTTTAAATAATGCTGATTCTGTGACAAGGCCTCTGTAGGCAGTTGAAACCAGTGTGGTAATCTTACCAAACAAAAAGCACAACAGGCCTGGGGCTAGGAGTGTTAGAGCGCTTGCCTAGCACGGGAGAGGACTTGGGTTCCCTCCCCAGCATGGCACATGCACAAACACACACACACACTTAAAAATAGTTTGATCCAGATAAGGTAAATGACAGAGTATTTCCTAATGAGATAGTGAAGGTTTCAAAAATAAGACAATTATCTCTTTTCTGAGGGAAAACTTTGAGGAGAAAAAAACCCTCACATAATATTTAGATACAGAGTCATGTTGTTTAATGCTGAGGCTGTGTTTTAAAAAAAGTGTCTCTCAGTAACTTTATTATGCAAACATCACAGAGTGTATTTACACAAACTGAGAAAGCTATGACATTACTAGGGGACAGAGGTTTTGGGGACTCCTGCCATGCAGAGGTCCTTTGGAGTGCATGACTATCTGTGGTAAATAGTCAAGGTTGACTACTGGTTAATTGGGCCATGAAGATGAGCAGTTAGTTATGTGTTCCCTTTCACTGCCTAAAAGTGGTTTTAGTTCATACTGGAAAATTCCGGAGCAGAGACACACTAGAGACTCAGCAGGGTTCCAGTAGGAAACTAGAGGCACAACTGAAAATCAGCCCGTGATGTCTGAGCTCCAGGTGAACACTGACCACATGTCTGGTCACACAGCACTTGATCCAGCCACTCCTCCAGCAGAGGCTCAGGACCATTGGGGAACTTCCTATGGACGTCAGCAAGTCTCACCCCTTGACTTTATGAAGAGAATAGATAGGTGTGTTTTGAAAACTGCTAACTTTCAAATCTTCCTCAGAGAAAACGATTGAAGCCAGAGGAGCATTTTGTAGTTGGTGTTTGACCATCTTCTCCGTCTTCTCATACCATGACCCAGAACCACAGTTTTCCTTTGGGAAGCCAACCAAAGGAATTTTATCCCATGCAGTATGAGAGGTTCCAATAGGGACTGGCTTGGGTTTGGACAAGTCCCTGAGACAGTTGAGAGAGAGAGAGAGAGAGAGAGACCCGTAATACCTAGAGGTTTTCTCGGTTCAGTGGCATCCATAATTCGTCGGAGGGCTTCAGCTCTGCAGCGCTGCCCAACTACATCTTGTGTGTTATGGCTGGTATACGAGGTGTCCCCCAATGCTCCTGTGTCCATGCAAGATTGTTCAGAGGTGAAAGGATCGGAGTGTGAGATCTGTGGCCTCATCAGTTCATCCTAGTTTGTATGGATGAACTGGTTGGGATCTGTAGGCCGGTGGGGTGCAGCTGGAGGAGGTGGGTCACTGGGGTGCAGCTGGAGGAGGTGGGTCACTGGGGGTGTGCCCTGGAAAGGTTAGTCTTCCCTGCAGTCCCTCCCGCTTCTCTCTCTCTGCTTCCTGGCTGCCTTCAGTGGAATGCGCTCTCTACCTCACCCTTCCGCCATGACGCTCTGCCTCATCTCAGGCCTAGAGCAATGAACTCAGCCTGCTGTGAGCTAAACCTCTGCAACAGAAGCCAGTGAGAAACTTTCCCTCCTCTGAGTTGTTCTTGTCCTCCTTTTCTCCAGCTCTCCTCCTCCTCCTTCTCCTTCTCTTCCTCCTCCCATTCCTCCTCCTCCTCTTGCTCCCCCTCCTCCTTGCTGCCATGACACCTGACTACGCCCACAGTGCTGTTGCCACTATACATCAGAATCGCCTAATTGCTGACTTGTGCACCCCCTATACTCTGAGCCCTTTGAAAACCATAGCTGTGTATTTTTCTTATATCAGCACTACTGGCACATAATAGATATTACTGGTTAAATAACAACTATAATCAAATTTTTTAAAATCTGAGAATATATGAGCTGAAAAGGACCCCTGAGCCATCTCATCTAATGATTCTACGAAGGGCATGCCACCTCCTAGGGGGCATTTTGGAAATGCAAGGAGGCATTTCAAGCTATCGCAATGATTGAGGGACCCTTCCTGTGTCTGGAGGGGGGCTGGGTGCTGAATGACCAATAATGGTTAGGACAGTTCCACACAATGTGTCACACACATTTTTAGAGTCTGGATGAGTAACCTGTTTATAATTACTTGAGACTCAAATCTAACTTTAATTTACACAAGGTATTTATGTACAGTTTTAATGCATCTGAATACTCCATGGATACAACCATTAAATACATCAAGGGGGAAATACACAGTGTTTTGTCCAGAAAAAAAAATTTTTTTTTTTTTTTTGCTTACCATGGTGGGAAAGCCACATGACAAAAAAAAAAAAAAAAACAACCAAGGTTGGTGTTGGTATCTGAATCCCCAGGACCACCCTCCTGTATCACCTGCACCCGTAGCTCCCCCCACCCCATGACTGTGTCCAGCAGTGGTTTCTACTGAGCAAGTCATTAAGTCATTCCAAATCAAAGCAAGGAGCATCCTCCCATGTGGCTGCACGTTGACCAGGTTGGCAGCAGGCAGAGCTGCTTCAGGCCTGGTCAGCCAGGCGGGGCTTCTGCTTAGATGCACTCAGGTCTGCTCCGTGTGTCCCTGCGGGGCCAGGCTGAAGGGGCCACTTTGCTACCCACACGCGCTCCTCTGGGTGCCTGCTTTTGTCCTCCCCTAGATAGCCTGGAGCTGTGGTCCCAGCCAGGAAGCCAGTCTTCCGTACTGGTTGTCTCCCTGTTTGGCCAAACCAAAAAGAGACTCCTTTCCTGTGTCACCACTGCTCCTCTCTGTTAAATGAACCACTTCTGGGGGTAGCGGATGACAGGATCTGATACCCCAGCATCAGGCCCCAGGCCTAGGACTTCAATAATGACACCTCCCATTGAATCCTGCTGTCTTGTATAGAAATTATGTAACTCCAGGCTGGTGGCATAACACCTCTGAGTCCTTCTCGGGTTTACTACAGAGGTAATGATACATATCTCTTCCAGGCTGCGTAAGCATTAAATGAGATAAAGTGTGACCTTCAGGATCCTGGCAGGAGACAGATGACACACTCGAGGCAGGTACTGAGGTGGTGCCAGTCTTGGAGATCAGGAACAGGTCCTAGTTCTGTCAGTGTTGAAGATTAGAATCTGAGGAACACCAAGTCAAGCACCCAAAGCAAGTTTCATTTAAGAGAGGGACAGAGGTAGAGGTAGACTTCTCCAGAGAACTGGGAGTGGGTGTGTCTTTCCCTTTTATAGACCCCAGAGTCCCCAGGAGCCCAAGGGCAGGAAGGAGCAGCACAGCAGGTGATTGCTTGGGCTGGGAAGTGTGCCAGCCATGAGCAACCCAGAGATCACCAGCTCTCATCCTCTCCACACGCATCGGTCATTATCTACACTGACTGCAGACCTGCACCCCCTGTCTCAGTTTGTTGAGGATTGTGACATTTCCTGTCCCCTCAGGCCAGCTGGGGCTGAAGGCAGATTGCTGTTTGCAAAGAAAGCATGTGGGGAGTCAGCACAGTGGGCTCATTTTATACAATTATCCTCTTACCCTCTGCTCCCAGCGTCCTCATCTGTTTGTCCCCTTACAGAGGGACCATTTGCCCAGCTTGTGGGTTACGTTCAGGTGAGCCACCCAAGGACCCTGCACGATGATGGGCCATTAACAGCAGGTGCCACCTCCACCCCAGGTCCTCAGGGCCAAGGGAACAGAAGTTTCTGGAAACCAAAGAGAATAATTACATGGAAAGGGCAGCTGTACAAGACCTGCCTGTAGGAACAGTGGCCTTCAGTAGAGGACCTCAGTCAACCATGACAAGCCCAGGGGGCAGAAGCCAGGAGGGACAAGAGAAATTATAGAGGGAAAAAAAAAGGAATGGAAAGACATCCCATGCTCAGAACTGAAAAGGGTAGTACCATGAAAATGTCCTCACTCCCCAAGTCAGCTGCAGAAATTGGGGGTGCGGGATAAACACTCCAACCTCACTCAGGCCCTCAGAGCTTTCTCTGTTAGGGCCTCCTGTTGGCAGGAAGCAACCAGAAGTGAGAAGCTAGGCTGCTCTTGTCCATCAAGGTCAGCCTCTCCCACAAAGCAGAGGGGAGGGTGCAGAGCAGATTCGGCAGAGAAAACAGACCCTGTCCAGTGCGGCCTGGAAAACAGTTTAACAGCACGTGGCAGAGGAAGGAACAGACCCATGGCAGCCCTGTTCAGTAGGGCAGCAAAGGCACACGCACAGGTACATGCGCAGCACTAGACCCGCAGTACACAGTGAGCTGCGATAACCTGCCCGCTCTAGGGAGGGAGCACCTCCACTGCGGTCTGTTTGCTCTTCCTTCCAAGTTCAAGAGCATTCCTCTGGAGATTAGGAAGCACTGAAGTTGGCCCACTCCTTCTGAAGGGGGAACATTCCGCCTGCTGAGGATGGAGATCGTGGGGTTACAACCCCCAACCCTGGCAGGCCCTAAAGAGCTGGGAGAGGCTCTGGGCCTCTCCAGAGGCTAACTAGATCTGCGCATGTGCATCCCTGCCTCTTCTGTAAAAGTTCTCAGGGGCAGGGATTTTGAAGGTGAAACTTTTAAAACAATTAAGTTTCTTCTCTCTTCCTTCAAAGCTGGCTTTGAATAAAACCTGTTTTCCTACCAGTTTGGCTCTGAATATTTCTGGAATTGCAAGCAATATGGGCCTGTCTCTTCACCAGGGGAGGGGAGGTATTAGACCCAGCGTATCAGAGGTATCAGAGCAGTTGGGTAATAGTACCAAATTTCTGCCTTGACAATGACAACTCATCCTGAGCTGTAGAATTTTGAAATTTAAAATAAGGATATTAATATTTGCCTTTAAGACATAGTGAAGCCAGAATTAAGGACAGGTAGTTAGTGTAGAAATAGGAAATCGGGTCAATTCGAGGAAATGAAGCCATGAAGCCATCTCCCTTTGGAAGTTGGAGACTGCCCCTGGAAGAATGGAATATCAAAGATCTCCGGAGCCCATTGATTACCAAATTTACCTGCCTTTATCAAGGACTGCAAACAAGGAGCTGCTAATTAATGCCCCCTGGCCCTTACCCGCCTGAATCACCTTGGCCCTCCCCCTGCCCTTGGCTTCTCACTTATGCAAAACCGGGCCTAGTCATGTAGGCAGGAAGGAGAGAGAGATAAGGGGGGAGAGAACTGGAGAACAAAAGAGACTTTAACCTATAAAAGATGCAGGGTGTGCTCACTTCTTGGGACTTTAGAACATCAGCCATGGCCCCCTTCTCCCTGCCGGGAGAAGTCTGTATTATTCCCTTTAAATAAACCTGCTTAATATGCTTGCCTTGGCGTGCTTCTCTAGTGCTTAATCTTCAACATTAGAAGAAGCAGAACTCGTCACCGGTAAACGGCGGTATCAATAGTAAGGGAAAGTCATCCCATTCAAGAACTGCATTATTTTCCTTCAGTACTGGGAGTTGAACCTAAGGGTGCTCTGCCACTGAGCCACACTCCCAAGATCCTTCACAGGAAGGAAGAGCCAACTCCAAGGTTGGTTACTCCAGAAATATCTGGTGTTAAGTTGGAAGGACAATAGTTGTTTTTTTTTTTTTATTAGTGCATTATAATTATATATTATTGGGTTCATTTTGACATAATCATACAAGCATTTGCTCCAAATCAGTCCCCAGTATTAAGAAAATAGGAATAGGTAGCTACTGAGCCACAGATGGGTGAGCAACGAAGGGACAATGAAGGGCCACTGGAAACCACAGATGCTTATATGACAGATAAGCACCTGGAAGTTGTGAAAACTTCCCTCAGCCTTAATTAATAAAAACGGCCATTCCTGGGCCAGGTTGTCATCATCCCCATAGCAAGTCTCCAGGACCCTCGCCTTTCACCAAAACTGTATCACAACACCCAGTCACCCTTGTTTTATTCAGCTTTTTTGGTGGTTGTAAACAAAAAACCTGACAAGAACAATTTTAGAGGAGGAAAAGTTTATTTGGCACTAAGTTTTAGAGGTCTCAGTCCATAGCTGGCCGACGTCATTCCTCAGGCCCAAGATGAGGCAGGATGTTATGGTGGAAGGCTGTGGCAGAGGAAAGCAGCTGGAGGGAACAGTCAGGAAGCAGAGAGGACTCTCTCACCAGGAAAAAATATCAACCCCAAAGGCATGTTCCCAGAGACCCGCCTCCTCCAGCCACGGGCTACCTGCCTACAGTCACCACCCGGCTGATCCATTCAGGTGGATTAATGCACTGATTAGGTTAAGGCTCTCAAAACCTAATCATTTCACCTCTAAACTTCCTTGCATTGCCTCTCACATGAACTTTTGGGGGACATCTCATATCTAAACCATAACAACCCTGATGGCCAAAACATCAAGACCCTCAGGAAACTTGATAGGAGCTATTCAAAGGGTAAGAAACTGAGGAGGCAGTTATTGAGACAAAAACAGGGTGACTCAATGTCCATAAAAACTCCTACTGTATGAGCACCACACCATCCTGTCTTGGAGGTGGTCCATGCAGCTCCTGGAGCTGTTGGTCAAAATCAGAAGGTGAACTTGAGTGAGACTCTGGAATCTTCCCTGGGACTCCCAACCCTCTTCCCTCTAAGAGGACCTACTCTCTCACTTGAGAGCGTCCCCCTTTCCCCTTTCCCATCCCTTCCAATAAACTCATGCCTGTTACTCTGAGCAACATGTCTGCAATATTTCTGACTTGACCACAAGAATCAGGGTTTGAAGGGGGTTCTTTGCACTGCCTCAGTTTCCCAGAAGGCTCCAGCTGGGTAACATTTGATGTTTCTGACCAGTTTCAGGACCCCTCTCATGTAGTGAAGCTGTTTCTTCTCACCTGAATAAATCTTACTCTTTTGCACTCATTTTCCATTATCTGTGGATTTCATTCTGTGAGTTCATGAGACAAGAACCCGGTGATTGTAGCAGCAGAGGTGGAGAATTTGGTTTCATCTCTAAATATGGTTTCAATAGGTTTTATTCAAAGCCAGCTTTGAAGGAAGATGGAAAAAACTAAATGCTTCAAAGGTCCCATATTTCCAAAATCCCTGAAAATTAGCAGCACTTTTAGAGGAGATGTTGAGTTAAACACTAATCAGTGCCTAGGAAAGCTTGCAGTGAGATAAGAAGGCTAAAGAACGTGATAAGGAAGGAAATGAAGAGGGGGTCACTTCCCTTATCTCCAATCTTTAGGGGAGGATCTAAACAGAGTGAGCTTGGTTGTAAAGTATGTTCTCATAAAACATCTGAAGAAACCCACTTGTGCAGTAGACACGTGACCCATCCCATGGCTCCCCCTGCTTCTAGGCACCATGTGGTCCTGGGCTGTATGCTGGCCCGCTGCCCATCAAGGAGTGCTTTATAAAATGTCCAAAACCTCTCCATCATGTCTTCCAAGTTCTTTCTTTGGGATTGGTAAACAGTATGCTTGGGGTGTTTGCAGCACTGGGTTGGACAGAATGAGGCGGGGAAGTGACAAAAGACAGGAAATATGCACATGAAGACTTAGTCAGCCTGCTGTGGACAGGCGGGGTGGGCTATCTCAGCTGCCATCTTCTTGGCGCGTCAGGGTCAGGGGTTCCAATTCTCCAGCTTCCTTCCGTCCACAGGAGGAGTGTGTTTCCAGTTCAAGGAAGCAGTAGGGGCCCAAATTCAGTCTGTTTTACCAGTCTTTTATTTAAATTATTCTTTTAATTTTGAGACAGGGTCGTGCTAAGTTTTCCGTGCTGGTCTTGAACTTGTAATCCTCTCACCTCATTTTCCCAAGTAGCTGGCATTACAGGCCTATGCTACCATGCCCCACTGGAACAGAGCTTTAGCTAGAAATATAGGGCATTATGCATTTCCACCTCCTTTCAGAGGGTGTAGGGAACGAGCTGAGCCTTAACTGGATGTTAAATTGCTTAGAAGTTAAGTTGGGATAGTTGCCATGCTGGCTTAAACCAGTGCTTTGATTTAAATGCAGTTCCTGATTACCTTTAATTGCTGCAATTTAAAACAAATATTTGAAGGTAGAATAGTTTTCTGGAATGTTCCCCCAAACCACAGTGAGATAAAAGGCATTGTTGTTCACCCTGGTGGTACAGGCACAAGCATGTGGTTAGACCAGTTCTCTCAGGCCTTCATGGCCCTGGATGTTTACACGGCTCTCACCCTTGGGCAGGGGAGGCTGCCTGGTTTCCTGGTGCTTCTGCAGGTCTCAATAGTTTCAGAAGCCTTGACTGCCAGGGGCCTTGTGTAACCAGAGCTTCAGGAACAGATAGGGTTCCTGGAATCAAAGAAAAAATCATCTTTGCTTACAGAGATTAGTTGCTTCTTTTTGAAAGTGTGCTTTCAATTTTCAGATTAAAAAAGAAAACCCCACAAGCTCACAGAAGCAAAGGGCACTGACCACCAGGTTAGCATTTCATGGGCAGACCCAGGTGTCAGGATTCTGAACAGATTTTGAAACTTCTCTTAGTTTCTCAGAGAGTAAGGTTGTCACAGGGAAGAGATCTCAGAGAAGTGTAGGAGGAGTTTCTGGAGAGACGGGCAAATTTGACCCAGGACCAATTGGGGTTCTTGGCACTGGGATTGAACCTGGGTTGCTTAACCACTGAGTCACATCCCCGACCCTTTTATTTTGAGACAGTCTCATTAAATTGTTCCGGGTCTTCGTGAATTGCTGGAGCTGGCCTGGAACTTGTGATCCTCCTGTTTTAGCCTCCCAAATGGCTGGGATTACAGGTATGAGCCTTTGCCCCCAGCAAGATTTTTTGTTCTTCTAGAACTTTTAGCTCTTACAAACTCTTGTAAACTCTACGTCTGAGGTGAAGGTGAAGTTTCACCTGCGTGTGCACGCAATGCGAACACTTTTTCTAGCTATTTTGGCATCATTTGTTGAAAATCAGTTTACCATATATGTAGGGTTTATTCCTGCACTCTCTGTGGAGAATTAAGACTACTGATCTGTATGTTTATCTTTTTTTTTTTTATTCCTTTTTTCATTTTTTGAGAGAGAATCTTGCTAAATTGCTAAGGGCGATCTTGAAATTGTGACCCTCCTGCCTCAGTCTCCCAAATCACTGGGATTACAAGCATGTGTCACTACACCCAGTTTGTACGTTTATTTTTGTACCAGTATGACACTGTCTGGGGACTGCAGCTTTATATCTTGAGATTGGGTATCTGAACAAGTCCTCCAACTTTGTTCCTGTCCAGTTGTTTTGGCCCCAACATTTATGTATGCAATTTTCTTTAGAGGAGCAAAATGCATTTGGACTCATGGTTTTAGAGGTTCAGTCCATGGTTAGCTGACTCCACTGCTCTAGGCCTGAGTGAGGCAGAACATTGTAGTGGAAGGGTATGATGGAGGAAGACTACTTACTTCATGGCTGCCAGGAAGCAGAAAGAGAGCAGGAAGAGTCGGAAACAAAATACATAATCCCCAAGGCATGACTCCAGTGAACCACTTCCTCCAGCCACACCCCACCTGCCTACAGTTACCACCCCGTAATTCATTCAAATTACTAATCCATCAAATGGATTAATCCACTTACCAGGCTACAGCTCTCATAATATCTCACTTCCAGCATTAACACAGGAACTTTTGGGGGATAACTCATATCTAAAACAACTGCGCCCCTTGCCCGCAAAAGCTCACATCCATCTCACAAAGAAAAATGCATTTGTCCCATTTCTAAATGTCCCCATATTCTTTAACAGTTTCAACATTACCCAAAAGACTAGGTCCAATTTCCTTTGAGACTCAAGGCAGTGAGCCCCTATGAAGATCAAAAGCAAGTTATGTACATCCAATATGTAATGGCACAGAGCAAACATTCCTATTTAAAAAATAGGGGCATGGATAGAAGGGATGGGACCAGTTCAGCAGGGCAAATGAGTCCTGTAGCCTCATGTATGGCATCTTAGGCACATGGCAGCAGGATGTGATCCCCAAAGGGCAGAACCACCCCTATCCCTGTGACCTTTCAGGTTGCAGCCCACCTGGCCTCTCTTAGGCTGAACTGTAGCCAGCAGCTTTCCTTGGCAGAGGTTCCATGTTACTGGTATCTCTTAATCTCAGAGGTCTACACTGTAGCTTTGGCATCCTTCTCACACCCTCACACATCACCCTCTCAAAGGGATGATCGCAGTGATTCCATCCCTGTTATAATTTCCCTGGCCTCCAAGGTCTTTAAAAAACCTTTGTGGAAGTCTTCGTGACCCCTTAATTCCAGCGTCCTGCATTCCTGAATAACCAGCACCATATGGATGACACCAAGGTCTGCCATCTGCTTGAGCAGTAGCCAGGCCCCCTTGCACCATGGCTGCAGTGGCCTCTGCATGCCTGGGTGGCTGAGCATCATGAAACAAATCCTGGGGAAACAACTTTCTAGGAACCCTTCTGTGAACAGGGTACCCCAAGGTCTCATTAGTTTTCACTTCTATATCCTTGAACCTGCTGATTCCCGAGATGGCCTCAAGGCATCTTTCCTACTGTCTTTATACAAAGTACTTCTTTTTAGTGGCAGCAATCTCTTCAGTAATCATGACTTCCTTGGCCCTAATATTAGGTATGCTTCTTCTATGGTCAAACTAATTTTTTCAAATCTTTCTTCTCTGCTTTTTGCTCCCTAGTCACAACGTATACCAGGCTAAAAGCTGCCGCTCATGCCAAAACCTGAATGCTGTGTTGCCTTGAAATTTCCCTTGACAGATTAGTCAATCATTTTAAATTTGGCCTCACACAAAGTCTCAGGACATGGACAAAATGTAGATAAGTTCTTTGCCAGAATATAAAACAAATATAACAACTTTAGTGCAATTCCCAAAAATGTCCTCCTGTGCCTCTGAAACTGCTTGAGCACAGTCTTTACAGTCTGCATTCCTATCTGCATTCTGGTCTTCTGAGCTCCCACCAGAATCTCCCAGTAAGCTTTGATTATAACATTCTAATCCTGCATCTCCCAACTTTTCCAAACTCTTCCTACAAACCAGTTCCAACAACTTTGAGCCACATGGCAGGTTAGTCATAGCAATGATCCCACTTCTCAGTATCAATTTCTGGGTTAGTTAGGTTTTTGGTGCTGTGACAAAGACATATGAACCAATTAGAGGAGGAAAAAAGAACATTATTTTTATTTGTGCATTATAATTATACATAATGATGGGATCTGCAGTTTCAGAGGCTCAATCCATGGTCAGTTAATCCTATTACTTTGGGCCTGAGGTGAGGCAGAACATGGTAGAAGGGCATGGTGGAAGATAGTTGCTTACCTCATGGTAGCCAGGAAGCAGTTCCATATGCACTTTAGAATTAGCTTTTTTTTTTAATGTTGGAAAAAAAAAAAGGATATATTTAGAATTAAACAGTTGGACTCTGTTTAGGTAATTCTGATTCTGTTGGCAATGTCTAAAGCATCATAATCAGGAGCCAGTCAAATGTATACCTTTTTCTCTCCATCAGGCCTGATCAGGGTGTTAACCTTGATAATATCAATGTCATAGAGTTTCTTTTTTTAAAAAATTTTTTCTTAAAATTGTTGATGAATCTTTGTTTTTTATTTATATGCGGTGCTGAGAATCAAACTTAGTGCCTCACACATGCTAGGCAAGTGCTCTTACCACTGAACCACAACCCCAGCCCTCATAGAGCTTCTTTAAGCTTGTTTCATCTGGTGCTTGTTGACCTTGACTTTCACTATGAACACAAGTGTGTTGCTGTCTTCAGTCTTCTTCACGGCTGACTCAGTGTTCAGAGGGAACTGGATGATGGCATAGTGGTCAGGCTTGTTTCTCCTGGGGGTGCTCTTCCCAGGTATTTGGGCTGCCTCCAGTAGTTGGTATTTGGGTTGCTGGAAGGCAGGTGATGTGCAGATCTTTTTATAGCTGTGGACACGCTTCAACACCACGTTCTTATCCTTCATAGATTTTTTTTTTTTTTTTTTTTTTTTTTTTTTTTGCGGTACTGGGGATCGAACTCAGGGCCTTGTGCTTGCAAGGCAAGCACTCTACCAGCTGAGCTATCTCCCCAGCCCCAAAGATTTTGCTTTGGCTTCAGTTTTGGGAGGGGCAGGAACTTCCTTCTTAGCTTTCAGTGCCATCTTAGTGAAAAAGTTCGAATGAGCTTTTGACAAAAATTTGAGATAGGATTTTTATGGTAAATCTATAAATTTGAGAACTGACATGTTGATATTATCAATACATAAGCATGGTATACCATAGCTCTCCATTTGTTCAAATCTGTTTTTTTCCAATGCTTCTACAGTTTGGAGGAAAGATCTTGTTGCTTTATGTAAATACTTTTTATATTTTCTTTTATTCTAATATTGCTTGTATATAAATCTTGCAAAATTACTTTTTAATCCTAATAGTTGTCTTTGATATTCTTAAGTTTTTTACATGCATAATTATATCACCCATAAATAATAAATGTTAGTTCTTCCTTTCTGACCCTTATACCTTGTACCTCTTTTTCTTACCTTTCTACACTGGCTAGGCTCTTCAGCACAGAGTAAGAAGTGAGAGCAATAATCTTCCTCACATTACTGACCTTATGGGGAAAGTGAGAAGGCAGGATAATGGCCTCTGAAGATGTTCACATCCAGGGATGAAGGTTATAGCTGGAATAGAGGAGGGGAGGGGAAGGGGGTATACTGGGGAATGATACTGGCCAAATTATATTGTTACATTATGTGCATGTATGATTGTGTAACAATAAATCCCACCATTATGTCTGATTATAATGTACCAATAAAAATATGAAAAAAGTTACAGTTAAAATTAAGGTTGCATGTCAACAGATTTTTAAAAAGAGAAGGAGCTGATGGGTATAGCTCAGTGGTAGAGCATGTACTTAGCATGCACAAGGCCCTGGGTTCAATTCTCAGCACAACTAAAAAAAAGGTGGGGTAATTATCCTAGATTATCTGGGTGGGTCCAGTGTAAACACCAGGGTCCTTTCAAAGCATGTGGGAACGGAAGGTAGGAGAGGAACAGATCTTAGGAATGGGAGCCTAAAGGGAAAGCAATGGATTCTCCCCTACTGCCTCGAAGAAGAAAAAGTCCCGTGGACACCTTGATTTTAGCCCACTGAAAGATGTGTCAAGACTTTTGAAGTTGTGGAACTACCAGATAATAAATTTGTGTTGTTTTTAGCCACCAAGTGTGTATAATTTATTATAGCAGTAATATAAAATACAGAAAAGTTTTAGATTTTTCAACCCTCAGTGTGATGTTTTCAATGTCTGGTGATGTTGCCTGTTTGCTCTTGTGTTCCTTCTACTTGATTTCTAAAACATGTTTTCAAAACTTGATATTTCCTCTGAGCTCTGTTAACTCTCATTATTATTTCCTTCTGTTGCTTGCCCATCTCATTTAGAGCTGATTTTGATGTTATTTTGCTCTTTTTTGGCTTCTATCATTTCTTAAAATTCCTTTAGCATATGTTAAAATCACCAGGGGTGATGGCATGTGCCTGTTCTCCCAGCTACTTGGGAGGTTGTGGTAGGAAAACCTTTTGAGCTCCTGAGTTTGAGACCAGCCTCAGCAACAAAGAAAGACCTCAACTGGGGGATAAACTGAAGTATTTGATTACTGTTTTCCTCAGCTTCATTCATATGGTTGTGGGATGTCTTCATTTTCTATGGGTATGTTAAACAGATACTTATCCTACTTTTCTCTTCAGGGCATATTGTAAGATGTAGTCGTGTTTAATTGAGATGGGTTTTCCTATTATTTGTCCAAGTGTCCTGTGCAGGAGGTAAGGGTAGGCCTGGACAGCTTCCTAGCTTCATGGTTCTAGGGCTGTCGGTAATTACAAAGGTTTTGTTCTCCTGCCTCTTTGTACTTTGTGAATTCTCTTGCATTTGGCGCCCTCTCCTAACAGGGTTCTGTTCCATTTGGCAGCACCTGAACCACCCCTCCTTCATTGCAAGGCCGTTCCCTTGGTGTGTTGTTTCCAGCAGTGTCTCTTAGCGCAGACTTATGTCCTCTCACTGGTGATTTCTGAGAATGCTCAGGACCAGATCGCCCTACCACCCCTCATGCTTTTCTGAGGCTCCTTTTTATTAGTTGTCCATTGAATGTCAGGAAGCCTTTTCCCCATTTTGATTGTCGTTTTGTGTCTACCAGTTGAGGTTCCTGCCCCTATCAGGTATCCTCCTCTTGAAGCTGAGTAGATGGTAGCAAATTCTGGGCCCCTGGGCTCTTAGCACCATCACGAGCTCTACTTTTCTTCTCTCAGCTTGCTCCTCCATTAGTGTTCCCATGTGATCTTGAGGCTCTTGATGGTTTTAACCCAAACTACCCAAAGTCCAGGATTTAGAGAGATCACGGTCACTTACTTTTGGTGGGATGGTGTCACACTGTATTTTCTGTTATCCTAATTGCTCTATGGAGATTTAGGGACCACTGGTACTACTATACTTTGTGTAAAATTGGTTTTTGATTTTTTTTACTTTAAAGCAATGTGGTTTTGATTTTAAAGTGAATTGTTCCTGCTCATGTCACAGTCCAATGCAGTCAGGAGGCTATCCTGGTAAGACTTCTCCAGCACTGACTCCTACGCCCATGCTCATGTCACAGTCCAATGCAGTCAGGAGGCTATCCTGGTAAGACTTCTCCAGCACTGACTCCTATGCCCAGGCTACTTCCCATCTGGTAAAGTCTCTGCTTAAAATCAAACAGGATGAGAGTGGTCAGTTATGGCAGTAGTTTTACTGCCAAGCCTGGAAGTCACACATATCACGTCTCTACATCTCCTGAAATCAGTCACAAGGCCCCGAACTGCAGAAGAGGCTTGGAAAGGTAGAAAAGCACTAAGACTCTCTGCCACAAGTCTGTAAAGTTACCCAAGCAACTCAGGGAAAGCAGGTTGACTGTCAACCTACAAAGCCACCTCTCCCCTGCATCTGTACCAGGTTTAAGATGTAACATGATCAAAGAGCACGAAATCACTGTTATTTAATGAGGTTTAAATTTCATTAGCATAGTACTTTGAATATAAAAAAAATTGCAGACTGGGATGTAGCTTAGTGGAAGAGTCTTTGCCTAGTAAGCACAAGGCTCTGAGTTCAATCCCCAAAAACAAAATGAAAGTGTGTAAGTCAAATTATTTTCAGGTTTGTAAAAAACCAGGTTTCCACAGTCATCTGCTGGTGACCAACAGGGTCGATAAGGCAGCATGCAATTAAAAAAAATTTAAATGTTTCTGACCATAAAGATTCCAGTTAAATAATATTCTTTGAATTACAGAGTTAAACTATACCACTAATATCCCAAGTAAGAAGAATGGTGGTTTACCTTCATTTATAAACATAAGCACGTTCACAAACACTCTAGGTATATTCAACATACAGATGTGCAGGAGAAAACTAGCCTCAAGACAATGGATTTTATTACCTTTAATCTACCAGGTTTGACAATATAAATATACTCATTGAAGAAAACACAATATTTAAATAAGAATTAAGTTCATGAAAGTTTACAAAACATAGCCAATGTACCCTAACTTGTAATCTCATCTTAAATATCTACTTTTGTGCATGGTCAGACATTTAAAAATATATTCGCACTATTTTAATTGTAAGATATACAACAGTAGCAATTTACTAAGTGATCCATTATAAAAATTAATATAGTAATTCTCAAAATACTGAAAAAAATTATTTTAGGAAAGTCAGACCCACATCACAACTTATATCTTTTCTTTTAAAAAAGACACATCTTCAAAAGGCACATTTTGATTACTAGTATTTACCTAAAGACAGTACTTTGAGTTTTGATTTTCCAGTCACTTTCCTTTTTATCTCAAAACTGAGCAAATGGAAGGTTGTAGAAGACAGGAGGCCCCAGGCTTCCAAAGAGCTCCTGGGAGGCAGCAGTATGCTCCTTCATCACACCATGGACGTCGAGAGAATGATTCCAGGAACAGAGACAGCAGATCCGTCCTACATTCTCAAAGAACCACCTGGATACGCTTTTTACACAAAAATAACTCATTTTTTAAAAAAAATCAGTAAACCTAAAAAACAAAAGACCAAGACCACCAATCGCCCAGTTTAGTCCAAGTACTGATGTTACTAGCTTTGAGACTGAAGAAGAAATTAAACTTTTCTCCTCTGGAATCACAGCTTTATATCAGGCTCATTTCAATTTAAATCACTTGGTAACTTAATAGTATTACAGATTCCAAAAATGTGAGACACACTGATATTCAAAATAAAACATAAAAGTAAACTTCAAAATCAAATATAAATGATTTGTGGTTCTCTCTCATGTTAGCCTCTAATTTGAGCTAATAATCTAAAACCAACTCTAATTATAACAGCGTCTATAATTTTAAGCACCACTATTACTTTTAAGAACTTATTGAGAACTCCAAATGCAATCCAATACACACTTTGGGGTATGGTTTACTTTCCAGTGACTTTACTACCAATTGAAGTATTAAAATGAACAAGACTAGTACTCTGAAGTCCTGATTGATTAATCACTTGATCCCATGTAAGAAACAAAAGGGAATTTTTAAGGTTATTGTGAAATTTCAAAACAGTAGAGTTCTACCTTAAATTTATATTATTCATCTCAAGTCTCATTTGAGTATATCCATTGGCTTTTTGAAGGGGGCATGTCTTTAGATGTTTTTCCTTACTAAAAATAATTCATCAAAAATGTTCTAAGGTACCAGGCATGGGAACACACACCTAGAATCAGAGTGGCTCAGGAGGCTGAGACAGGAGGATCACAAGTTCAAAGCCAGCTTTGTGAGGTCATAAACAACTTAGTAAGGCCCTGCCCTCAAAATTAAAAAGGGTTGGGAATGTGACTTAGTGGTTAAGTGCCCATGGGTTCAATTCCTGGTAAACTCCCCCATCCCCAAATTCTAAGGTACAAAAAAGAAAATGGCCATCTATCACTTCAATAAAATATCTAATTTTTAGGTCCCCAATAATGACCACTTTAGCGGCACTTCCTCAAGTTCTAAAATAGCAGCTTTTAAAATTAAGGCAGCATTGCTTTATTCTTACCTATTTTTCTACTGACTACTCTTAAAAGTTCACAAGAGTGGTTTCAGACTTACCCACCCTCAAAGGCCTTTTGTTACCCAATGTTAAGAAGAGTTAACAAGAACATTCTTCTCAATGTTTAAAAAATATAGAAAATGTTATCGTATTCAAAATCAATAGATATCTAATTTTTCTTCTTGGAATTATACAGTAATTATAGTCATTCTAGTTTTGTAAACCACGATTTTACCTTTTAAACTAACAAAAACACAAAATACAAATTTCTACAAAAATACAATGTAGAAGACTTATCACTTCTTCCCTGATATAGAAATTTAATATTTGGACAAAAACTGTAAACTTTTGATTACATTCAAAATGTAACCTTTTTAAAGACTTAAATTATTTGAAGAGTTTTGGCATCTGGAGCTCTTAACAGCAGATTTACAATGCTGCAATGTTTTAACAATGCAATAATGCCCAACAGTTGTTTCTCTTACACCTGCTACCAGGAGGAAAAAAATGGCTTCCTGCAATGGACGGTCTGCGTAAAGGAGCTGCCCGAGTGGATAATCCGACCCTGACTTCCCCCTTTACTGCGTTCCACAATCACACAAGGCATCTGTACCAGCTGAACAGGACTCTTCCCATCTCTCAACGCCTGTGTAAGATTTAAGATCTATGGAAAGAAAAGAGATTTTCATCAATTCAAAGAAGCAAAAACACCTCCATTGTCATTATTTCAATCATTTAATTCACTATAATTTTTATTTCACCCATTTATGCACAACAGAGATTGTGACAAGTAACTTCTATAAAGTGTCTTAAATGTACAAAATTAGAGTAACCTACTAATTTGGTAACTTTAAAATACTTTAGAATGTACCTATGTCCAGGAGCAATGAAAAACTGAAAGGTTCTACACACTTCATTGACATAGAACTTAAACAAATAATGGTTTAAATATTTGCCTTATTCGTTCATTGCAATAAATAAGTTAACTGCAATTTGGCTCTATTCTGTGTGCTGGGGATATGATAAACAAATGTCCTGCCTTCATTTTAGCAAGGGGAGGGGCCAATAAGCACAAGTAAATAAATTGTTTCATGTAGTAGAAGGTGGGAGAGTACGAAGAAGTTCTCTAACAGAGAACAGGGGGAGGTGCCAATTTCAAATAAGAGTTCCATGTAAGAGTTTATTCTTTATTTTATTTGTTTATTTTTATGTGGTGCTAAAGATCCAACCAAGTGCCTCACATATGCTATGCAAGCGCTGTGCCACTGAACGACAATCCCAGCCCCAGAGTTTACTCTTAAACAGGAAAAATCAAACTTGGAAAAAATATATTCCATGTTCAAAAATCTTAGGATTTTTACCTTTGAGCAAACAAATAAGGTTATGAAACTCAATTCATAGCTTACAGCCTATTCCACTCTTTGTTCAGATAAAATAAAATTTTAATAATTCATTTTTCTTTTTTCCTGAAGAGTAGGAAAAATTCTTTATGTACTTTAAATATACAGATATCTCCTTCAGATACTTGAAAATATCTAGTATACATATGCTATGCATTTCACTGGTTCTTTAATAAAGATTAGCTAATAATGATAAACATGAAAATGTGAACATACAGCCATACTAACCAACAAAATTCATAACATTTTGAATAGTATAAAAGAGATGGTTGAGCTCCCAAAGTATTTAACATATCAGAGAAATAAATATTTACTAGCAACAGTAGTTATAGATTATGTTTTAGGGTGCCTTTTAAATTCCCCTCTTATAATTTTCTAGTTTAGTTATATTTGGATAACAAGAAAAAAAGAACTTATGAAATTTAGTTTATAATCAATGTTTGTACCCTGAAAATAAAATGTAGACCAGCATGAATAAGGAATGAAATGTTCTGGTTAGTTTCCTCTTTGATTTTTAAAAATTCTATTCCACAAATAGTAAGTCTAAATACAGCATTTTAAGTAACACCTAAGATTTTCCTGATGCTAATAAATAATGCATGATTGTTACAGAGAATCTGGAAAATGAGAGGTACAAGAAAATGGAAAGTCACTCCACCAGATTATAGAGTTTCAAATTTATACAACAGCACAAATTACTCATTCTTAAAACAATCCTGACTTAATATTTCTCTGGGATTCAGAGGAGACCTGATAATCTTGCATCTACTTACTGAAGACACATTTACTAAGAGCTCCCTGGATAGGAAAGGGGACAAAACAGAAAGGAAAAACAACATGAGCCTTGAAAGAACTCACACTCCTGAAACAAAGGGCCACAGGAGCAAAGAACCGCAATGCAGCGTGAGAAACACTTGAACTGCAGGAAACTGTGCCCTGACTTTAAAATCTGATCCCTTCCCCCTGCCCTGTTTCTTTTTTCCCCCACTTCTCGAATACACAAACCTATTATCGTATGTTTAACTAGAGAGGGTTGTTTTTAAAAAAAGAATAGAGCAAACACTGCAGGCGAGAGGAAACACTGAAGCTCTCCGCCAACGTCACACCTGAGAGCTGGATGGGGACGTCGGGGATATGGCAAAGGCGGGTGGCACCGACTCACATACCTCATACAGACTGCTCTCCTTTAGATTAGTGCACTGGCCCTCAAGTTTCAGTTGGCAGAAGAATTACTGTGCTATCCACATAAAACCACAGATATTCTAACCTAGGAGCCGTTTTATGTTACTTTCAACAGTCCTGTACTCAGGAGGCTGATTTTAAAACCAGGTTTCTGAGTACAACCAACTTTTCTGAGTGCAAACAGTATATTCCCAGGGAGTGTTGCAGAAACCGCCTCCCTGGGTGGCAGAGGAACCTAAGAAGATGGAGCTGGAGCTTGAAGGGAAAGTCTTCTGCAGAGGAGGGCAGTATACAAGAGCTCCACCGAGAAATGGGAAGAAAGAGCAGCTCAGAGATGCGGAGAAGCTCAGGAAGTCGCACAACAGCCAGAGTAAGGGGAGGTGCAAGGGCTGGAAGCCCACAGCAAAGGGCCCTGCTGGCTGTGCTGGAGGGCTGGTGGGAGCCCTGCACAAGGACAAGTCAAGGGAGTTTTACGTGACAAAAGACAGGACAACAGTTGTTTTTAAGAGACTGTGCTCTCTTTCTCCCTCTGGATGCAGTACAGGGAATTGAACCCAGGTCCTCATGCCTGTTAGGTAAGTCCTCTCTCTACCACTACCCCCAGCCCTGTTCTCATTTTAAAGTGACAGAGACAGAAGAAGAGATAAGGATGCGACTTTGGAGATGTCAGTGAATCCAGAAATGAGATAACAGGACCCCAGGTAGAGCAATGCCTAAATGCTGCAGCATGTATCTTACACCCCCTGAGCCAAGTTTCTTCCACATAAAATGAAGATAATAGTAGTTATTGTGAGGATAAATGATAACAAACATAAAGCACCCAGTAAAGGGTCAAGTGCTTAGGAGGTGCCAAAATGTTAGCTTCATATTCTTCAATATCAATTACTTAATTTGCACTTGAGTTTCTGGCTTGTCAATCACTGAATACAAGTTAACTGTGTTTTCTTAAAATAGTTTTGTTATTTTTGCCAATTTTTCAGATCACATATAAGATACACTTCATATCTCTCATAACTAAATGTACTCTGAGATTCAGTGTTCCATGCATAGGTAGAGCATGAGTTTTGTTGAAGCCAATTATGACCTATTGTTACTAATATAAAATTCAAAACATGGTTTAGCTCCTATGAACACTGCCAGTTCTGAATTCTAAGAAAGGCTTTCATACTCATTTCAGGCCACATCCTCATGTGAAGGATTAGAGCATGTCACTGGTTAAGTGTACAAAACTGAACTTACTATAAACTAGGGCAAAAGGCTTGGTTGCATACCACATAAATCACTAAGATGTGAATAAAACTGGAGGGGAGAAGAATTTAAGAGATATTTATAAATGATAAACAAGCATTTTGACTGAATTAAGGGATGGCTAAAATAATGATTCTGTTGTTCAGAATATAAAATATACTTTTTTTTGGTCTATTAAGTCTTTGCTTTATAAGTATTGATTTATTTTAGGATAAAGAGCAACATTTGATTTTTAGGCCAGCTTTCAACAAACTAAAACTCAGCTAAAACCAGGGAGCTACACAACCACACACATGGTCAGGGTACATTATTCTTTTTGGATATCAGAAAGCTCAAAATCAAATTAAAATTTAATAACAAAATAAAATGAAACAAATTAAAACATATAACCAAGATATCATCATTTTCTTTCTTTCTGCCCCCCCCAGATCTTGGTCCTATCATTTTTTATATATTATTACAAGAATTTGTATAATACCTTAGTTCATATGTGAATGAGACAGGATAGGAATAAACTAAACAAAACCAGCAGATACCCAGGGGCATGCTTTTGTTGCTGACTTCAGAAATAAATGTTCCCTCAGAGAAGCATTTTTAAATTTAAATTTAAACTCCTTATGTGCTAACTTTAATCCACAAATAAAGTTGACAAAATTATTTACAGCATTTACTTGTTTATTTAAAATAACATTCCTAACATAAAGACACAGGAGTCCCCCCCTTAACTATGATTTCAGTTACCTGCAGTTTACCTTATTCTGAGAATATTAAATGGAAATTTCCAGAAGTAAACAATGCATATGTTTTAAATAACTTATTTCAGTATATTGCTATAATTGTTTTATTTTATTACTGTTATTGGTGATCAAACTTTATCACAGGTATATATATATGCATGTATAAGAAAAAACAGTATATATAGGGTTCGGTACTATTCAGTCTCAGGCATTCACTTGAGGTCTTGGAACATATCCCCAGAAAAGGGGAGACAACAAGATGCTTTTAGGGAGAAAAAACCCCCAAAGATGAAGCATATTGATATGGCAAGTTGAAACAAATTTGTTTCAAGCAAAAAGGTCAAAGAAGGGCATAATTCTTCACTCTGGAAAATGTTGCTTAAATACATTTTGGAATGGTTAAAAAATTCTGCAATATAATTATAATCACTGGTCATCTAATCCCTTTATCCATGCCTGAAATGCCAAAATACTCTCCTAGTTAGGCTCCCTGGCTCTAGCTTCCCCACTGCTAAGCAATCTGCACCCCCTGTCCAGTATCACTTTAGGCAGTGGTTCTTAACCTCTTCTAGATTAGGAATCCCTTTGCTGAGATATAAATCCTATACCAAAATGCATACAAAATTTTACACATAATTGCAGGGAGTACAGAGAAAAACCCAGGAGGTCTCTCCAAAAATCTCTGCTTCATCACACTCTCCTTTAATGCTAAATTTCTAGTTACTCTAATCCCTTCCATGTGGAATCCATACTCTGGTTCTCAAGGTCCTCTATAAACCAGCTATATCCTACTAATTCTGCTGTACTTGGTGGAGTAATAGAATATCTGATTTAATTATATTTACTTCTTACAGTTACAGAATGTAATCAGTGCAAAAGCTCGGTTCATCTTCAAACAGCTTCCTTAAATTCAATATATGTTTCAGGAAGAGAATGCTAATTTGGAATTCACTAGAAGTCAATGTTTACAGTATGGTGTATTTTCACTGCAAGGTTTCCTTTTGGAACAAAGAAGCAGATGCATGCGAGCCACCCCACCTGCAGGTCCACACCAATAGATCTAATACTTTGTGTTTGTGTTTAGAGGCGTTGAGGAGGAGGAGGGTAAGAGGAATGACTTAAAATTATGTAGTGCCCTGAATCTTAATCAGTACTCAACTCTGATGGCATGGTTATTTACTGATGGCTCTAGCAAAGCCAAACATGTTCTGCAAGGAAAATAATCTAATGGACTAGAGCTTGGTATTGAAAATCCACACAAATGGATTGAGGGATTAAAAGGTAGTAAGGCTCAGGAAAAGTGCAAATGGCATCAATGACTGGGGGCAGGCACAGAAAACTGGTTAAATACATCTCATATGACTAGGTCCAACATGCCTCATTTACATTACAACAGAGGAAAGATACTATTTAAATCAATTTCATTTCAAATCACAGGACACAGTAGTGAAGAAAAAGTTGATAATGGCTCAGGAAGTTTTTTTCTTAATTATCAAAAAGTGACCTACCTGACCCCTCATCACAGACATCTGACTTTCAAAAGTAGCTTTGTCAAAACTTTTGTCAGTCTATTACAGAAAGGAAAAAAAAATGATTATGATTCTAAAACTCTGGAAACAAATACAGAATTTGAAAAAAAAACAAAAAACAAAAAACTTCCATACAGCAAATAAGGACATTACAAAGTTTTCCTAATTGATAAAATAACAAGAGCATCTTCATTTAATGTATCTTTTGTATACCCCTAGAATGACAAGAAGAGTTTGATTTGTTTACACTCCAACTTGTTTCAGAAAGGATTTAAGATGATTTTCTAGTCAGACTTCAGGTCTTTCAAGAAGTAAATACTAGCAGTTACCAAACACATACAATTCATACAGTGATTTTGTAAAAATTCAACTTTTATGTAAAGCAACTTCTCAATTTTGATGTGATCTCACTTGAAAGGATATTCATAGTAAGTGTAACTTTACAAATTTATGCTTCTGGAAAATAAAATTGCTAAATCCTCTCTGTCACGCCAGATTCTACTGCAAGCTGAAATACAAGAAGTAGTAAACTGTGAATTAGCTCTCTGGAAAATTTGTGTGCGTGTGATGGTGCATGCCTGTGATCCCAGTGACTTGGGCAACCGAGGCAGAAGGATTGCAAGCTTAGAGCCAGCCTTAGCAACTTAGCAAGACTCTGCTCAAAATAATAAGTAAAAACAAAACAAAAGGCTCGTAACATAGCTCCCTGGTATAGCACCCCAAGGTTCAATCCCCAGTACTGAAAAAAAAGGATTAAGATTTTATTTTTTATAATAATCAAAACTAAACATTTTAAAAAACACTATGCTGACTGCTTATTTTATTTTTCCTTTCCAAAAGTGAGATATAAGCAACTAGATTATAGATGAGAGCCAAGTATTAGAAGTAAATACAAATAAAATTGGTACAAGACAGACAAGTATCTGCATTCTAAATTTGGGCAATGAACTTGACTTTTCTCAGCACTAGCTTCATCAAGGGTGCTATAGAGTTGTAGTAAACTTTAAGTGAAACATAAATAAAACAGGATGGTGTTGCCGGGCTGAGTTTCACATGCCCAGGACCCTAGCTACTAGAGTGGCTCAAGTAGGAGGATCCCAAGTTCAAGGCTGGCCTGGGCAACTTGGTGAGACCCTGTCTCAAAATAAAAAATAAAGGGTTAGAGATGTAGCTCAGTAGTAGTTGTGAGTGCCCAGCTTACATGAGACCCTTGATTCAAACCCCAGTTTAAAAAAAAAATAAAATCAATGTGCAAACATTACCCGCCCACACAAATATTTGTTTACCTTAAAAAGTTCATAAAGATCTTCACATAAATCTTGCACAAAGTTCATGTCAGAAATATATGGCAGAACCAAATTTCTTATTTCTTCAGAAAAAGGAACTTTTGCTTGCGGAAGCCACGCCCAGTGAAATGGATCTAATAGGAAATAATTAGTGGCAGGAAATGGTTTATTTAGACTCACATTTATCCTGGTTCCTTCCTACAACTTCTAGATTCTCACAGAGAAAACAAGAGAGAGAAGTTAGCAGAGTACAACTATTTTTTGCAATCCAAATTAATCAGATTCCAAGTTCAGATAGCCAGTTCAGATGTTAAAGCACATTTAGGTCTAACCTGAACTAGTTATATTTCTGAGTTTGAGACAGTAAAGAATCAGAATTTGATGAATCTATTTCAAACAGGTCTATCCAAAAAATGTATCTGAATCTATCTGGTTCCCAAGTTCAGAAACTGGTGGGTACTAATTATTCACTGCCCCAGACTGAACACCATGGGTGAGGGTTCCCTGTCCTCCACAGCTACAAATCAACAGGAACTGAAGCACTGTTTATAGAAGACAGGCTCAATTTTTATAATATCAGGAATTAAATAGGTAGCTTTAAGGGATAAAATATCCAGGACTTGGGTGGTGTTGTAGCTTAGCCAAGCACTTGCCTATCAAGTGAAGTCCTGGGTTAGATCTCCAGCACCGCTAAAAAGAGTAAGAAAAGGAAAAAAGAAAAGAATGCATATTTCTGGGCTAACTAGCTGCCCTCCAAGGAGACCATTAAATTCACATAGTACTAGGACTTGAAAGATCTGGGTAATAGTGGAATCTTCTAGAGAGGGTACGTAGGCATATTCCCACTTGGTGGATCCAACCACTCAGAGAGCTTAGGAAGAAATCTTCCCATGGAGCCATTGATTCTCATATCCTTCTATCCACCTCTTTGCACACTGCGGGAGGTATGAATTGCATTAGAAAGAAAGCCTTTCCTTTGACCCACATCTCCTGGAAGGTATGTCCAGTTTCCTTCTTGCCTTCCCCTGAAGAGTTTCATAAAAGGAAAGCCCTTATTCTTTGCCTGCATTCACTTCTCATCCCTATCCCTCAACTTCATCCAAACTCCTTTCCCTGGGCCTCCCAGTCACCTCACCAGGGCTTTCCACTGACCCATGTGCTGTCCCCATGCCACTTCATCTTTGTAGCAATAGCAAGGAGCACTGTTTTTATCATCACCTTCAGGAAATTCCCCCCTCCATGTTTCTGGAGATCCCATTCTCTCAAAATTTACTTTCAGTCTTATAAGTCACTCCCTCTCTCCGCTGTTGGTGTTTCTTCCCTTCTCTCAATAGCAGTGTTCCTCCGGATTCTACACTCAGTTCCTTCTCTTCTTCACTGATTAAGCATTCATGAAACACTCATCAAGCTCTATGTTCCTAGCACTGGATTAGGCAATGATGTTCTCTGTGATTTCCCTCGGTGATAGCAAATACCACCCCAGCTTCCTTGATGACAACAAGTTTAAAAACTACATCCTAATGCCAATTCCTCTTTAAACTTCAGACCTTTATTACCCAACTACATATTTGGTAAAATTTACCAGATGTCTTATAAAAAACTTAACACTTTAAAAATGCAATTTGAACAGTTTCCAAAAGATTAGGAAAAATAAAATGGAAAAAAACAAGACAATTCAGGAAAAGCAAAAGGGAACAAATGGGAATTCATGGTAAGGAGAAAAACAGGAAAGATGGCAGAAAAAGTTCAAACAGTTTATTAAGACTTTATAGCATTAAGTACAACCATTAAAAGACTCAGATTGGGTTAAGAAAAATATACCCAGCATTGTTTGTAAGTCATGCACCTAAAACAAAATGATGGAGGTTACAAATAAAGGTATACTCGAATACCAGGTAAGTACCAACAAAAACAAAGGAGGGATACCAATGTTGTAACAGAAAAAATTAGAAAAGCAAAAGACATGGAGAGAGATAAAGGACAATACAATTCACACAGATTCAAAACACAAACAAACAACAACAACACCAAAAACAAAAAACAAACCACTGCTGGACATTTTTGTGAATGAAATACAAAGTAAAAAATACAAGAAGAAATTGATGAAATCACAGTCATGGTGATCTTAATTGCCTCTCAAAAATTAAGTGGTTTAATTAAGTGGTCAAGAAATAAGTCAAGGATATGATAGGACTAACAACTAACAAACTTTAGTTATACAGATACAGAACTTTGTGCCAAACATATTTTTTCAAATATAGTCCTCTGAATCAGCCATATATAAAATCATAAAGTACATACTAATGAACTGCAAAAACATAATTCACCTGTGTGCATGTACAAATATATAACAAGTCCTATTGTTATGTATAATTACAATGCACCAATAAAAAATGTGGAAAGAGAATAAAATTCATACGCCATTTTCATGGCTCACAATGTAATAATATTGGAAAACAGCAACAATGGGCACTTATAAAAATGTCAACAATCAAAACAAACTATCAAAATCAAATAAAATACTTCTAAGTTACTTGTATCAAAGAAGTCATAAAAGTATGAATAAGCAAAGCAGAATAAGGTAGCAGAATTCATCCAATCAGTAGGTTAGCTGAAATGATACCCAGATGAAAACATGTGGCCCAATAATAGCATTTATAATGCCATAGTTTGGATTTGGATTTTGAATGTCATCCAAAGGCCCATGTGCTAACTGCTTGCTTGTCAGCCTACGGTGCTACTGGGAGGTGGCAGAACCTTGTGAGGGGAAGTTAGGTCACTGGGGGTGTGGACCCCGGCTTCTTCCTGTCTCTCTCATTAGTAGCCATGAGGCAAGCAGTCTCTATCATAAGCTCCCACCATGATGTACTATGCCACTACATGCCCAAAGCAACAGAGCCAAGAGACCACGGATTGAAACCTCTGAAACCATGAGCCAAAAAACCCTTTTCTTTCATCAAGTTTCTCAGTTATTTTGTCACAGTGATGGAAAGCAAGAGGATAAACATAATAAAAAAATAACGATAGGACACAAGTCAATGAAAAAAAATCAGGCAAACAAACTTAAAAGCTGATCAATAAAATAATCTGAAAAAAAACAAGATAAGTAAGTAAACAGGTCAATGCTTATCAAGCAGCAAATCTTTGATGTGCTTAAACAAAAAAAAAAGCACATTTATAGCAGGAATTTAAAAGAGATATAATCATAGTTACAGATTATTTTAAAATTTTAATTACTACATATATTTTACTACATATACCTTATACTATGCAAAAACCAAAAAACAATGTAGCAAATGCCCACGTTTCAAGTAAACTAATTTAATTATTAATAAACTTTTGTGAAATTTGCTTCACCTATTCTACCTGGTCTCTACCTCCATAAGTATTCTAAGGCAAATTCTACATATTAATTCATTTTATCTTCTAAGTACTTAAAATACATAAAGGGGATTAAAAAAAATTATGGGGGGGTGGGGGGGGTTGTACCAGGGACTGAATGAAGGGTCACTTAACCACTGAGCCTCATCACCAGCCCTTTTTATTTTGAGACAAGGTCTCATTAAGTTGCTTAGGGCCTCACTAAATTGCTGAGGCTGGCTTTGAACTTGTGATCCTCTTGCTTCAGCCTCCCGAGTTGACGGGATTATAGGCATGCACCACCATGCCCAATGTTTTTTTTTAAATTGTAAGAGAATAGAATTCTACATAAAATGTTATGCTCACAAATCTGAAACTCAAGATATCATGGATAATTTTGAGCAAACTTAAAAATGTCTGTAACTGACATAAGATAAAGAAAACTTGATATTCAACCACAGAAGAGACTCAGAAAGCAATTAAATCACTATTGACTTGGCGGGGGCAGACCTAAATTGTTTTATAAATGAATGCAACTCAAAATATTAAAATACAGTTCTATTAAATATTAAAATAGATGTTCCCATGTTATACTTACTTCAGAAATTAGAAAATTAGGGCTGGAGATATCTCAACATTTGAGGCCTTGCCTAGCATACATAAGGACTTGGGTTCATCCCCTGCAAAAAAGTTACTGAACCCATTTTCCACAGCTAACAGCCTAAAAGTCAAAACCAAACACAATTGCTCCCAAATAAGCAAACAAGAGACAGAAAGACCCAGGAGGTACACGTCTTTGTATTCCCAGTGCCTAGAACTGAGCCCTAATGAAGGTTTATACTTCATCCAGTTCTGCTATTTTAAAGTCTATAAATTTTGTTCCCTTCCTGCTTTGGAAAAGAGGCAATTATAGAATCCACAGATGGTTCTAAATACTCACATGTTCTCCATTCATCAGGATGTTTAAAAGGAAATGCTAGACCATTATCAATTGCAGCTATTTTAATAAGCAATTCTTTATCATTGATCCAGTTTGAGTCCTAAAGAAGAAAGAATGATCTGTTGACAAAAGAACCTATATAAATATTTCCAAAGGATAAATTATTTACAAAACTTACTGATGTTTAAAGACATATTCTCTCTCAAGAGCCCATAAAAATTAAAATTGTTGCCAAAAAAAAAAAAAAGAAAAAGAAAACCAAAACCAAAAACAAATTGACCCAGAGGAGATTATTTTAAAAACCAATAAGAATTTCACAATTGCTATTTTTAAAATTTGACACAACATGTTTATAGCAATGGTTTCATGTTTTTACCCCCCCTTTTGGAGAGAGTTTGAAAATATTAAGGCAAAAGTAATATTCTAAGCCAGGAGCAGTGGCACACTCCTATAATCCCAGCAGTGCAGAGAGGCTGAGGCAGGAGAATTGAGAGTTCAAAGCCAGCCTCAGCAACTTAGCAAGCCCGTCTCCAAAAAAAAAAAAAAGCAACCGGGGATGTGGCTCAGTGGTAAAGCAGCTCTGGGTTAAATCTCCTGTATTCTTCCCTCACCAAAACAAGTGATATTCTATACACACTGCTTAAATGTTTGATATTTGCAAAATATTACTGATTTCTTTAAGATAACAACTTAACAAAATTACCTTATTAAAATTTAGTCTTTCTTATTGTCCCATAGAAATAATTAGGTCAAATATAAAGTGTTTCTAAAGAACACTCCCAAAGACTATAACTAAATATAATAAGGTCAAGCAGAAGGAACCTCAAGATATTCTTGACTACAGAATGTAGGCCATTCCTGACTTCTACATTCTTCTGTAGCAGAAATGAAGACCTCAGGAGCAAGACAAAGAGTATTTCCCATAATTTAAAGACAGATGGTTGGCATTACTAAGTGTCCTAGATAAAAGAGCAAGAAGTGAAAAAGGCTATTTTTTTTTTTTTTTTTTTTTTTTTTTTTTTTTTTGCTATTTTTAAATTAAAAGTTCTACTGTAAAGACTCTGGTGATATGTGCCAAGTTTCTTTGTTTCTTTTAGTTTAATCAAATCTCACCTCAATGAAAATGCACAAAAGACATGGGGCAAAAGAAAGCTTTCGACAAATTTAATTACCCAAGCTATACTGATAAAACAAATTCAGGAGGTATTACAAACATATATATTCTGTATGTATTTTAAATCCCTTTCTGCTAAAACTGCCACTTATTTTTATTTCTATCATTCTTCTATCTTCAACTTTGTTGAGGTGTAATTTGTACACAATATATCTTACATATCAAAGGGTACTATTTGATAAACCTGAAAGATGTGAAATCTTCACACAAAAGTTCCCTAGATCCCACTGAAGTTCATCCCTCCCTCCACCTCATCCCCATCAACCACTGGTCTGCCTTCTGTCAGTAAGGACTGATCTGCATTTTCTATACTTTTATGTAAACAGAATCATACAGTAAGTGACCTTTTATAGCTTCGTTCATTCAATGTAGTTTTAAAAAGATTCATCCATTTTTCATGGGTATTGTTTGTTCTTTTTTTATTGCTAAATACTATACATATGGATTTTTAAATTTACTGGATAAACAAAAGCACAAATGCTTCAAAGTAATGCAAATGTTTTAAGTGACAATTTAAGAACACAGAGATTATAAGTACTTTTCTTAATCACTTAAAATTTTCTCAAAAGTATAGACTGTTCTAAATTTTAAAAACTTCTAAAAATGTCTTATGTAACTCATATTTGAACTTGGGTACTCAAAGTTGAGAGCAATGAATCTAAAATTTTTATAGTGTTTAGAGTCTCAGTCTATTATGTAAGTTAAAAACCAGCATCTAAGTAATAAAAGGACTTTTCTTTAAGTTCAGTGGATATAATTCATAAGTGAAACATACATGTTCCATTGCATTAGGTAATACTAGATTACCTAATACTGAATCAAAAACTCAGAAGGAGGGCTGGGGCTACAGCTCAATTGGTAGAGTGCTTGCCTTGCATGCACAAAGTCCTGGGTTCAATCCCCAGCACCACCAAAAAAAAAAACAAAAAACCACAACTCAGAAGGATCAGTATGCAGTGGTACATACATGCCTACAATCCCAACAACTTGGCAGGCTAAGGCAGGAGGATCACAAGGTTTGAGGCCAGTCTCAGCAACCTAGCCAGACCCTGTCTCAAAAATAAAAAGGGCTGGGCTGCAGCTCAGTGATATAGCACCCTGAGTTCAATTCCTAGTACCAAAAAACTCAGTAGGAAATGAATTAAATACTAGAAGCCTTAATTACATAAAAGCAAAATAAATGTCATTCTGCAAATTTCCCAAGTTCTAAAAAAGTATACACCTGGTATCATTAATCTATTTTAATGCAAAACAAAAAATAAAGTTGTCCTGAGATAATAAAAAATAGAATCCAGAAATGCAATGTAAACAAGTGACAGAAAGAAAAAGGATGAGAAGAACAGAGAAAAGAAATTTAAAATCAGGGATTTAAACAAGGAAAGACAATGGAGAATAACTTAACTTCAAGAAATCTCTTACATGGCTTAAAATTTGCTTACCTCATGGTCAGTTTCCTTTTTACATTTCTTCTTTTCATATCTGATTAACCAATTATCATTTCCCCTGTCTTTTAAAAGAAACAAAAAATTTTGTTAATTGATTTTTATAGGCATTATAGATGAATATTAAAGGGGAGAAATCTAGTCACCTGATGATTTTTGAGATTTTCATTGGTTTTCTATAGCATATGTCTACCATATCAAAGTTCCAATTTAAAACTAAAACAAACCCATAAATATTAGTAACCATTTATTGAACATTTTCTCAGTGCCAGATACTGTTCTCAGTACTTCACATGTGTTAATTTTAGTCCTTGAAACTACCCTGGGAGGTAGTTAATTATCAGATTAAGGTTATTAAAATCAAGGGTAACTTCTTTTCACCTGAGAAAGAAAAAGCATCTATTCTTCCTGCTAGGTTGGAGTACCCTGGACTACACACTAATTTTAGTATTAACTTAAGACCATGTTAATTAAGAAGGTCAATGTAGAAAATTACATGATGCTTTTTCAGAAGCTAATATAAATGAGAAAACATTTCAAACCAGTGGTTCTCAAACTTTAGAGTACATCAGAATTACCTGGAAAATACATGAAAACACAGTCCTGGCCCCACTGCAATTTCTGCCTCAGTACGTTAGGGCAGTGTATGAGAAGATGCACATTTAGCAAGTTCCCCTGTAAAATGACCCTGAGAATCCACAGAGCTACAATTGGGAACTATTTTGCACTGTCCACATCCAAATTTGGATTTAGACTGTCCCCTTACAAAGCAGAACAAAATAAAAGTTTAACATATTTATAACTATACTAATCCTTACACAATGCAAAATAAGCACCTAAATTAATTTATACAATCAAGTTTTAATTTTTCATATTATGCAGATAATGTTTCTAATATCTGGCCTTGTCCTGCTCCTAGGAAATCCCTCTTTAGGGGTCAGGAATGGATTCATCACCTAGGCAGGAGGTTGCTATGAGTCAGAAACCCCCAATATAGGATTAATTATGCCCAGGAGAGTCAGTACTACATCTGTTTTCCAAAACAATTAGAAGCAGTGGCTTTACAATTTTTGCATCAAAATTTTATGGTTCTGACTTAGATAACAAAAGTATACTTGGAAAGCTAACAAGATTGGGGTGAACAAATGAGAGAACTTCAATACCTGTATTTCTGATGATGTAATCCAAAACAACTAATCTTTCAAACTGTGACTGAAATTGTTTTCTAATATTCTCAGGCAAAGGATCAGCTTCAAATTTTCTAAGCCAATATTCAGCTTCCTTGTAACCTTCAACAAATAACTGAAAGGAACCAATCTATAATTTTAAGAACTACAGTTAGAAAAGAAAGTACAAGAACAAAGGGATTAATTTTTAATTTGTTAGCAGTACTGTCACAAAATGTTATCTAAACATAATAAGAAAAATAGAAGAGATAACACTAATGTAGAGAAGCATATTTATCAAGAAACCTATTTTTATACAGTAATTTTAAATAATCACATGACGAATACACAGCAAATAAAAAATGTTCAACCCTAGACTATAAAGAACCATTTTTAGCCTGGACTTTTAAGCAGCTATTTTAGGATAATCAAAAAGGAAAATAAACATATGCCCTCAAGGTGACATTCTTAAGAATGCTGCTTTCTAAAAATATTCATTAAAGTGAATTTAATTATGGAGGCCAAATTGTACATCTATCCTGGTTATTTCATAAAAATGCAATTTTAACTTGTTAAAGAAGCATTTCAGGATTCTTTTTACAACATAAAATACAGAAAATAATTTTATTTTAAAAATAGAATAAATTCTTTGACTATTCAGATTAAAGATCCTTTCATAAATTTTAAAGAATCAATTAATCATAACCTCTACAGTGGTTTTTTTACAAAGTTCTTTCCTCGAAGATATGTCCATTTTAAAAGGCATTTTTGTTACTAAAATTTACTAGTTAACATTAAACCATGTATTAAAGATGGAAATACAAGTTTTCAACAGCAGATGATGCCTGGGTAATGAGTGATCTATTCTGCCTCACAAATGCAAACAAATCACCACACACAAAAATCTAATTCTTATCCCAACATTTTATATTCTTGTTGGCATGAAATTTTTTTTTAACAATTCCAAGGTTTTCTTTAAAGCACTTATAATTAAGTCATAGTAGTCATTAATATGAAACTACAGCTTCCTAGAGTCATGCTTATTTCAGAACATCCAAGGAGGAAAAGGCCTTAGGAAAATTTTTAGAATTCCAAGCTTACTTGGAATACAATTTTAAAAATTAGGCCAACCATGAATTTCTACTCAAATTCTTTTGTCTAGATACATGTACAGCAAGATCATAGGTCAAGTCTATGTGGGTGGATACTGGAGATTGAACTAGGAGGCCCTCGACCACTGAACTACAACCCCAGTCCTATTTTGTATTTTATTTAGAGACAAGGTCTCACTGAGTTGCTTAGCACCTCACTTTTGCTGAGGCTGGTTTTGAATTTGCGATCCTCCTGCATCATCCTCCTGAGCCACTGGGATTACAGATGTGTACCACCTCACCTGGCAGTCAAGTCTATTTTTAAAAAATAAATCCCAGAGCTTTCCTAGAATGTGTCTCCCATTAGCCCTCTCCACCTTTGCTTAGTGAGCTGCTAACCATCTCTCAGGTTTATTTTAAAGTGATTAGAAAAAACAAAATCTAATATGCAGTGAGCAAACACAGTTGCTACCATTTACTGATTTAACTATGTACCAAGTATTTGACATGAATTTCTCTAGTTTATCCTCATAATATCCTAAGAGGTAGTTCATTCCCAACTTTATAGAAACTAGGACTGATGGAATAAGGACCTTGCCCAAGGTCTCATGCTAATTAGTAGAGAGACAGGTTGGAATCCAGCTCTGACTCTAAAGCTGAACTTTTGCCATTACTTTATAAAGCCTTTGATGTAGCGTCATCTTGGAAACATTCCCTGCTCCTCCAGACTCAGGCATCCCTCTTCTGCATCTTTTCTTTGTGTGTGTGGTGTTGGGGATCCAACCCAGGGACTTGGCCTGCCAAGCAAAAGCTCTACCACCGGGCCATCACCCCAGTTCTAGGCATCCCTCTTCTAACCTCTCAGAGCTCCCTGAACTTACCACCTACCGAGCGAGCACTTTATCGAACTGCACTGAAATTGCTTGCTTACTGTGAGCTCCTCAAAGAGGAAAAAGTTTACTACTATATCCACGGTCCAGAGCCCAGTGTCTAGCTCAAAGAGCTCAGGCTAAACCTGCCCACTACATCCTAAGTAAAGTTTATTAGTCACTCACCTTAGGAGGAAGTCCTATCCGATGAAACTTTCTACCTACTTTTGGCACTTTCTGTAAGGCATACTTTTTGCCTCTTGACTTTGCACGGTCAATTGCACTGTAGTTAAATGTCTCACTGACAAGCCACACCACCTAGAAACACAGAGATTAGAAAAATGGTTAGAATTTGCATTATGATATTTCTATCTACATAAATAATCAAATTCACTCTAATCCTATAAATGAGCAAAATTCAATGCTATACAAATACCCCTGAGAAGCTAAGATAGAAAGTCCAGGGAATTTTGTGAAGCCCTGTTAAGTGGCACATATTTCTTTTGCAAAAAGGAATAATATTGCCCTAAAAACTTCCAGTGGAAAAAACTAAGCCAGAGTTTTAAATTGCAGAATTAGAAATTAACATTTTGAGGATGGCATCAATTAAAACATATAAAGGGCAACAAGAAAACAATAGCAGCCTTGTAAACACAATAGCTACCTCTACCTTCAATGGGATCTCAAGGTACCTCATTTTTGTCTACTTTCTAAATGCAAGTTCTTCCTCCTTTTTGTTAGCATGTAAGCATCCTGTGACCTCATGGGAACAAGAGTTGTTCCCTTGGATACTTTGGAGGTCTACATGAGAGTAAATTAGTAGTTGCTCATACTCTTGAATCACTAAGAAGGGACTCAACTTTAGCCTCAATCATTAAGTTCATACTAAAGTACTTACAGGCAAGTGGGCTAAAAATTAGAAGTACCTGACTGGACACCAACTCTGCTTTACCTTTGTTTTAGGTACAATGCCCAGATGAAGTTTCTCATCCACTAGGTAGGCCCCAGCCTCAGAAAGGTAGCCCTGGTTGGGAATCAGGCAGCCTCTGCCAAAGCAGCAAGGGCAGCAGACCTTGTGGACATACTTGGTCCATTTTGGATTCAGTTGACCATAAGGCTCTTCTGATTTTGGTTTAAACACACCAATAATTTTCTAAAGGGATAAAAAGTAAGAATCTTATTAGACTTACTTTTAAATATGTGGGTGTGGGTACACACATACACACACGCACACACAAACACATTGATATCTATATTTTACATATATAGATAGAGATGATAATCCATAAAATGCATTCTTATCATTTGTTTCCTCCTACTCCCTGCCCCAGACTTAGGCATAACCCTCAAGTAATAAGAGGTTTGCTTCCAATTACATTTTTACATATATTTCCATTGGGGAATCTAAATTCAATAATCCTTTGTTTGAAATCCAGAAGTTTTCAAATTGTGCTCTCAAAAACCTTAGAAGGTGAGGGCAAGGCTTCATGTCATTTAACTTGTGACCCATGCCATTTAACCAGATTAACTCTAATTTCACTTGTTTTATATTACTGGACTTCAAGTTTTGAAAAGTATCTCACCAATCTTAAATATTTGAAAGCCTCCAATCTAGGTCAAACAGTATTACTACTCAGAGTCTATTAAACATCCAACCCATATGTTTGTTTAACATCTACTTTCCCCACTGTGGTGTACATTTTTAAAAGGCTGTGGCTTTGTTAGGGCTGTATCTCTAGTATACTCAGAGCCGTATCTGAGAGGCAGTAAGTTTCCAAGTATTTGCTAAACAAACTAATAAATCTATGCCAAAAAATAGTTCTCTAAACACAAAAGGAACAAGATACATTGAATAACTATGCTGTCAGTTGCTTTTAGCCTAAGATTTTCCAAGTTGTGTTTTCCATGAACCAATTTTAAATAAACTCCTCTATTCAAAAGATTGGTTTGTGAATGTCTAAAAGTATCTATAACCTTTAGTACTAATCTAATACAAAATATACATATAAAATAAATCCATATATATATATATATATATATATATATTTTATCTTATCTATTAAGAGATAGGATGTTGCTGTGTTGCAAAGGCTGGTGCCCCCAAACTCCTAGCGCCAGTGATCCTCCTGCCTCAGGCTTCTCAGCAGCTGGGACTACAGGCAGAGGCCCTTGTGCTCAGGAACCTACAAATATCTTAAAATCTCAAAGGAGGACTATGCTTTAAAATTACTTTTAAAATATAACTTTAATTTTGCAAAAAAATTGGTTGAAATTATAAACTTCCTTCCCCTTCAAAAGAAGAATTGCTGGTTATGCATCAGAAGGATGCATCCATTTTTGAAAAATTCTAGACTAAGTGGAAGAAAGTACCATCGAAACTTATATTTTCTGCTCTAGAATCATATTTTTATTCATTCTACTTTTGTACAGTCCAATGACTTCAAACTTCAGGTTGCCCAACCTCCTTCCCTTGGCACAATGTCAGAAAAAAATATCTAGAGGAAAATACAGCCTTGAAAAAAAAGAAAAGCATTTAGAAATGACATCAGACAGGTTTTGAAAGTTTCAACTTCCACTGTGCTTGGTAAATATGGTAACAGACTACTTTATGGTAAGGACATATGGATATTTGCTCAACAAATCTTCAAGTGAATATGGGTATTCAATAATTGCTTGAAATCAAATAGAAGCTGTCAGAACAGCACACTACAACTTACAACAATTAGCTATTTCTATATGAGAGGGTGTTTTAGTAAAAAAAAAAAAACCAAAAAAACTGTGCTTTATTTCAGATAAGGGGATGCAATGAGAATTAATATCTTCGGAAACTCACAATGAGTTCACATTTAAGTGAGTGTTTCCCAAAATTTCCTAGTATATAGTAGGTCTGTGAAATTCTCACCCTCTTAGGATCCTTTACAAAGTAACTTCCACTTGACCCTTGAGAGATTCTTTGTGGAAAAACTCTCAATTCTATTGCTTGTTCTGCTCTCAATATAATATCAGCAAATTCTGGATCATCCAAGAATGCATTCATCTCCGAAGCTCCAGTAATCACTGCATTAAGAAGAAAGACCAGACGTGAGAATGCTCACAATATGGATTTGAATATAGGGATTACGTTACTGGCATTAGGAAAAAGGCACTGAAAAATGGAATTAAGTACTATATGGATAGTTTTGATCCTTCTTCCTGACCCCAATCCCACTTCTAGGTTCTAAATAATGCCACATGGAAAAAAAAAAAAAGTTTACTATTTATTGAAAAAAAAACACACAAATACTTCTCATTTCTTGAACTTCTCTGCCATGATTCTGTCCATCCTTCTCTAGCTCTGACTCCACAGTCTTGCCTCAAATCCTGTCACTACAAGTAACTACAACTTCTCCACAATTTTTCAAGCACCTAGCTTCCCAGTTCAGTCCCTCGGGCATCAAATTCACCCATCCCACAGGAACCTACAAAGCACTGATCTCCCATGTTGTCCTTGGTATTTACTCCCTTCATGCCGCTCCACCACCTTAAAATGGCAAATCATTACAGAATCACTCTTCCTCCTTCCCTTCATGGTCACCTGGAAAAATCCCAGTCCTGGTGAAACCTGTCTTGTTGACTCTATGCCTGTGCCAGGATAGCTGAACTTGACCACAGAAACACACACTGACTCGTCTCTTTCCTCAAATTCTCAACACCTCCTCTCCCACCCTCTCTCTTAGCAGATGATCTAGCTGCCTACTTCATTAAGTGAAAAAAATCAGAAAAAATATATATCACCAGCCCCCAGCACCACATCTACTGACCCACAGCTTAACTGTGGGTCAACACTGATGATTCCCAAATCTATCTCTTAGGCCTGGACTTGCAGCCAGAACTCTCGACTACTATGTTCAACCTCTCTACTTGGATGTTAACAGCTCAAAGTTTACTAACCAAAACTCAATACTTCATCTTGAACACCCCTCCTGAAGACTTCATCTCCATTCCTCCTTGTTCCTGCTGCTGGCAACTCAAAATCTTCCAGCTTCATAAAACAAGAACCTTAGAAGCATCTCAGTCTTACACTCTTGCCCTCTATATCCAATCAGAAAGTCACATAGGCTCTACTACCAAAAGCGTCCAGGACCCAAGCTCTTACCATCTCCCTTTCTTCCACATTATCTGGGT